>NC_138185.1:87757937-88436794 GCF_964194105.1 Spermophilus citellus
AATCTCAGCACACAATTTTTTCACCCAATCTTGATGACACTTTCAGGTAATGATCAGTACCCGAATCCCACTTGGCTCACCAAATTTCGTTCTTCTAGGTTAAACCGTTCGTTGGCAGTATCAGTTTAAATTTTTAGGTTTCACTCTGTTTTCTTCTATATGGATACATGTATTTGGAACTCTAAATCAAACACGGTTTGTGCTAGCTCTTGGAAACTTGACACAATACAGTAGTTCCAAGTTCTGTCTCTATGTTTTGTTTCCTATTAATGTAGCGCTAAGCAGAGACCGGCGCAAATCACTTTAATGGAAAGGGGTTGCCAAGCTTCCAAAAAACTACGAATTTCCTGAAATTTCAGCACACATTTTTTCACCCAAACTTGATGACACTTTCAGGTAATGATCAGTACCCCAATCCCACTTGGCTCACCAAATTTCGTTCTTCTAGGTTAAACCGTTCATTGGCAGTATCAGTTTTAATTTTTAGGTTTCACTCTGTTTTCTCCTATATGGATACATGTAGTTGGAACTCTAAATCAAACACGGTTTGTGCTAGCCCTTGGAATCTTGACACAATAAAGTAGTTCCAAGTTCTATCTCTATGGTTTGTTTCCTATTGATGTAGCCCTAAGCAGAGACTGGCGCAAATCATTTCATGGAAAGGGGTTGCCAAGCTTCCAAAAAACTACGAGTTTCCTGAAATCTCAGCATACATATTTTCACCCAATCTTGATGACACTTTCAGGTAATGATCAGTACACCAATCCCACTTGGCTCACCAAATTTTATTCTTCTAGGTTAAACCGTTCATTGGCAGTATCAGTTTTAATTTTTAAGTTTCACTCTGTTTTCTCCTATATGGATACATGTAGTTGGAACTCTGAATCAAACACGGTTTGTGCTAGCTCTTTGAAACTTGACACAATAAAGTAGTTTCAAGTTCTATCTCTATAGTTTGTTTCCTATTGATGTAGCCCTAAGCAGAGTCCGGTGCAAATTACTTACATGGAAAGTTGTTGCCAAGCTTCCAAAAAACTACGAGTTTCCTGAAATCTCAGCACACATTTTTTCACCCAATCTTGATGACACTTTCAGGTAATGATCAGAACCCCACTCCCACTTGGCTCACCAAATTTCGTTCTTCTAGGTTAAACCATTCGTTGGAAGTATCAGTTTTAATTTTTAGGTTTCACTCTGTTTTGTCCTATATGGATAAATGTATTTGGAACTCTAAATCAAACACGGTTTGTGCTAGCTCTTGGAAAATTGACAAAATAAAGTAGTTCCAAGGTCTATCTCTATGGTTTGCTTCCTATTGATGTAGCCCTAAGAAGAGACTGGCGCAAATCACTTTCATGGAAAGGGGTTGCCAAGCTTCCAAAAAACTACGAGTTTCCTGAAATCACAGCACACATTTTTTTCACTCAATCATGATGACACTTTCAGGTAATTATCAGTACCCCAATCCCACTTGGCTCAACAAATTTCGTTCTCCTAGGTTAAACAGATCGATGGCAGTAACAGTTTTAATTTTTAGGTTTCACTCTGTTTCCTCTTATATGGTTACATGTAGTTGGAACTCTAAATCAAACACGGTTTGTGCTAGCTCTTTGAAACATGACACAATAAAGTAGTTCCAAGGTCTATCTCTATGGTTTGTTTCCTATTGCTGTAGGCCTAAGCAGAGACCGGAGCAAATCACTTTCATGGAAAGGGGTTGCCAAGCTTCCAAAAAACTACGAATTTCCTGAAATTTCAGCACACATTTTTTCACCCAAACTTGATGACACTTTCAGGTAAGAATCAGTACCCCACTCCCACTTGGCTCACCAAATTTCGTTCTTCTAGGTTAAACCATTCGTTGGCAGTGACAGTTTTAATTTTTAGGTTTCACTCTGTTTTCTCCTATATGGATACATGTAGTTGGAACTCTGAATCAAACACGGTTTGTGCTAGCCCTTGGAAACTTGACATAATAAAGTAGTTCCAAGTTCTATCTCTATGGTTTGTTTCCTATTGATGTAGCCCTAAGCAGAGACTGGCGCAAATCACTTTCATGGAAAGGGGTTGCCAAGCTTCCAAAAAAATATGAGTTTCCTGAAATCTCAGCATATATTTTTTCACCCAATCTTGAAGACACTTTCAGGTAATGATCAGTTCCCCAATCCCACTTGGCTCACCAAATTTCATTATTCTATGTTAAACCGTTCATTGGCAGTAACAGTTTTAATTTTTAGGTTTCACTCTGTTTTCTCCTATATGGATACATGTAGTTGGAACTCTAAATCAAACGCGGTTTGTGCTAGCTCTTGGAAACTTGAAACAATAAATTAGTTCCAAGGTCTATCTCTATGGTTTGTTTCCTATTGATGTAGCCCTAAGCAGAGACTGGCGCAAATCACTTTCATGGAAAGGGGTTGCCAAGCTTCCAAAAAATACGAGTTTCCTGATATCTCAGCACACATTTTTTCACCCAATCTGGATGACACTTTCAGGTAATGATCAGCACCCCAATCCCACTTGGCTCACCAAATTTCGTTCTTCTAGGTTAAACAGTTCGTTGGCAGTATCAGTTTTAATTTTTAGGTTTCACTCTGTTTTCTCCTATATGGATACATGTAGTTGGAAATCTAAATCAAACACGGTTTGTGCTAGCTCTTGGAAAATTGACAAAATAAAGTAGTTCCAAGTTCTATCTCTATGGTTTGTTTCCTATTGATGTAGGCCTAAGCAGAGACCGGCGCAAATCACTTTCATGGAAAGGGGTTGCCAAGCTTCCAAAAAACTACGAGATTCCTGAAATCTCAGCATACATTTTTTCACCCAATCATGAAGACACTTTCAGGTAATGATCAGTACCCCAAACCCACTTAGCTCACCAAATTTTGTTCTTCTAGGTTAAACCGTTCGTTGGCAGTAACAGTTTTAATTTTTAGGTTTCAATCTGTTTTCTCCTATATGGATACATGTAGTTGGAACTCTAAATCAAACACGGTTTGTGCTAGATCTGGGAAACTTGACACAATAAAGTAGTTCCAGGTTCTATCTCTATGGTTTGTTTCCTATTGATGTAGCCCTAAGCAGAGACCGGCACAAATCACTTTCATGAAAAGTTGTTGCCAAGCTTCCAAAAAACTACGAATTTCCTGAAATTTCAGCACACATTTTTTCACCCAATCTTGATGAGACTTTCAGGTAATGATCAGTTCCCCAATCCCACTTGGCTCACCAAATTTCGTTCTTCTTGGTTAAACCGTTCGTTGGCAGTAACAGTTTAAATATTTAGGTTTCACTCAGTTTTCTCCTATATGGATACATGTAGTTGGAACTCTAAATCAAAGATGGTTTGTGCTAGCTCTTTGAAAATAGACACAATAAAGTAGTTCCAAGTTCTGTCTCTACGGTTTTTTTCCTATTGATGTAGCCCTAAGCAGAGATTGGCGCACAAGCTTCCAAAAAACCACGAGTTTCCTGAAATCTCAGCACACATTTTTTCACCCAATCTTGATGACACTTTCAGATAATGATCAGTAACCCAATCCCACTTGGCTCACCAAATTTCGTTCTTCTAGTTTAAACCGTTCGTTGGCAGTAACAGTTTTAATTTTTAGGTATCACTCTG
The DNA here is from genome assembly GCF_964194105.1 of Spermophilus citellus. Classification (NCBI taxonomy): domain Eukaryota; kingdom Metazoa; phylum Chordata; class Mammalia; order Rodentia; family Sciuridae; genus Spermophilus; species Spermophilus citellus. The sequence continues at coordinate 87,761,560 of NC_138185.1, forward strand.
TTTTCTCCTATATGTATACAAGTAGTTGGAATCTAAATCAAAGACGGTTTGTGCTAGCTCTTTGAAACTTGACACAATAAAGTAGTTCCAAGTTCTATCTCTATGGTTCGTTTGCTATTGATGTAGCCCTAAGCAGAGACTGGCGCAAATCAATTTCATGGAAAGGGGTTGACAAGCTTCCAAAAAACTACGAGTTTCCTGAAATCTCAGCACACATTTTTTCACCCAAACTTGATGACACTTTCAGGTAATGATCAGTACCCCAATCCCACTTGCCTCACCAAATTTCGTTCTTCTAGGTTAAACCGATCGTTGGCTGTAACAGTTTTAATTTTTAGGTTTCACTCTGTTTTCTCCTATATGGATACATATAGTTGGAACTCTAAATCAAACACGGTTTGTGCTAGGTCTTTGAAACTTGACACAATAAAGTAGTTCCAAGTTCTATCTCTACAGTTTGTTTTCTATTGATGTAGCCCTAAACAGAGATCGGCGCAAATCACTTTCATGGAAAGGGTTTGACAAGCTTCCAAAAAACCACGAGTTTCCTGAAATCTCAGCACACATTTCTTCACCCAATCTTGATGAGACTTTCATATATTGATCAGTACCCCAATCCTGCTGGGCTCACCAAATTTCGTTCTTCTAGGTTAAACCTTTCGTTGGCAGTAACAGTTTTAATTTTTAGGTTTCATTAGGTTTTCTCCTATATGTATACATGTAGTTGGGACTCCAAATCAAAGACGGTTTGTGCTAGCTCTTTGAAACTTGACACAATAAAGTAGTTCCAAGTTCTATCTATACTGTTTGTTTCCTATTGATGTAGCCCTAAGCAGAGATCGGCGCAAATACTTTCATGGAAAGGGGTTGACAAGCTTCCAAAAAACCATGAGTTTCCTGAAATCTCAGCACACATTTTTTCACCCAATCTTGATGACACTTTCAGATAATGATTAGTACCCCAATCCCACTTGGCTCACCAAATTTCGTTCTTCTAGGTTAATCCGTTCGTTGGCAGTAACAGTTTTAATTTTTAGGTTTCACTCTGTTTTCTCCTATATGAATACATGTAGTTGGAACTCTAAATCAAAGACAGTTTGTGCTAGTTCTTTGAAACATGACACAATAAAGTAGTTACAAGTTCTATCTCTATGGTTTGTTTCCTATTGATGTAGCCCTAAGCAGAAACTGGCGCAATTCACTTTCATGGAAACGGGTTGCCAAGCTTCCAAAAAACTACGAGTTTCCTGAAATCTCAGCACACATTTTTGTACCCAATCTTGATGACACTTTCAGGTAATGATCAGTACCCCAATCCCACTTGGCTCACCAAATTTCGTTCTTCTAGGTTAAACCGTTCGTTGGCTGTAACAGTTTTAATTTTTAGGTTTCACTCTGTTTTCTCCTATATGGATACATGTAGTTGGAACTCTAAATCAAAGACGGTTTGTGCTAGCTCTTGGAAACTTGACACAATAAAGTAGTTCCAAGTTCATTCTCTACAGTTTGTTTCCTATTCATGTAGCCCTAATGAGAGACCGGGGTAAATCACTTTAATGGAAAGGGGTTGCCAAGCTTCCAAAAAACTACGAGTTTCCTGAAATCCCAGCACATATTTTTACTCCCAATCTTGATGAGACTTTCAGGTAATGATCAGTACCCCAATCCCACTTGGCTCACCAAAATTCGTTCTTCTAGGTTAAACCATTCGTTGGCAGTAACAGTTTAAATATTTAGGCTTCACTCAGTTTTCTCTTAAATGGATACATATAGTTGGAACTCTAAATCAAAGATGGTTTGTGCTAGCTCTTTGAAAATTGACACAATAAATAGTTCCAAGTTCCATCTCAATGGTTTGTTTCCTATTGTTGTAGCCCTAAGCAGAGACTGGCGCAAATCACTTTCATGGAAACGGGTTGCCAAGCTTCCAAAACACTACGAGTTTCCTGAAATCTCAGCACACATCTTTTCACCCAAACTTGATGACACTTTCAGGTAATGATCAGTACCCCAATCCCACTTGGCTCACCAAATTTCGTTCTTCTACATTAAACCGTTCTTTGGCTGTAACAGTTTTAATTTTTATGTTTCACTCTGTTTTCTCCTACATGGATACATACAGTTGGAACTCTAAATCAAACACGGTTTGTGCTAGCTCTTTGAAACTTTAAACAATAAAGTAGTTCCAAGGTCTATCTCTATGGTTTGTTTCCTATTGATGTAGCCCTAAGCAGAGACCGGCGCAAATCACTTCCATGGAAAGGGGTTGCCAAGGTTCCAAAAAACTACGAGTTTCCTGAAATCTCAGCACATATTTTTTCACTCAATCTTGATGACACTAAGGTAATGTGAGTACCCCAATCCCACTTGGCGCACCAAATTTCGTTCTTCTAGGTTAAACCGTTCGTTGGCAGTAACAGTTTTAATTTTTAGGTTTCACTCTGTTTTCTCCTATATGGATACATGTAGTTGGAACTCTAAATCAAACACGGTTTGTGCTAGATCTTGGAAACTTGACACAAAAGTAGTTCCAAGTTCTGTCTCTATGGTTTGTTTCCTATTGATGTAGCCCTAAGCAGAGACCAGCGCAAATCACTTTCATGAAAAGGGGTTGCCAAACTACCAAAAAACTACGAGTTTCCTGAAATCTCAGCATATATTTTTTCACCCAATCTTGAAGACACTTTCAGATAATGATCAGTTCCCCAATCCCACTTGGCTCACCAAATTTTGTTCTTCTAGGATCATCCGTTCATTGGCAGTAACAGTTTTAATTTTTAGGTTTCACTCTGTTTTCTCCTATATGGATACATGTAATTGGAACTCTAAATCAAACACGGTTTGTGCTAGCTCTTTGAAAGTTGACACAATAAAGTAGTTCCAAGTTCTATCTCTACGGTTTTTTTCCTATTGATGTAGCCCTAAGCAGAGACCTGCGCAAATCACTTTCATGGAAAGGGGTTGACAAGCTTCCAAAAAACCACGAGTTTCCTGAAATCTCAGCACACATTTTTTCACCCAATCTTGATGACACTTTCAGATAATGATCAGTACCCCAATCCCACTTGGTTCACCAAATTTCGTTCTTCTAGGTTAAACAGTTCCTTGGCAGAAACAGTTTTAATTTTTAGGTTTCACTCTGTTTTCTCCTATATGGATACATGTAGTTGGAACTCTAAATTAAACACGGTTTGTGCTAGCTCTTTGAATCTTGACACAATAAAGTAGTTCCAAGTTCTATCTCTATGGTTTGTTTCTTATTGATGTAGCCCTAAGCAGAGACTGGCGCAAATTACTTTCATGGAAAGGGGTTGCCAAGCTTCCAAAAAACTACGAGTTTCCTGAAATCTAAGCACACATTTTTTCACCCAATCTTGATTACACTTTCAGATAATGATCAGTAAGCCAATCCCACTTGGCTCACCAAATTTCTTTCTTCTATGTTAAACCGTTCGTTGGCAGTAAAGTTTTAATTTTTAGGTTTCACTCTCTTTTCTCCTATATGTATACATGTAGTTGGGACTCTAAATCAAAGACGGTTTGTGCTAGCTCTTTGAAACTTGACACAATAAAGTAGTTCCAAGTTCTATCTCTATGGTTTGTTTCCTATTGATGTAGCCCTAAGCAGAGACCGGCACAAATCACTTACATGGAAAGGGATTGACAATCTTCCAAAAAACCACGAGTTTCCTGAAATCTCAGCACACATTTTTTCACCCAATCTTGATGACACTTTCAGATAATGATCAGTACCCCAATCCCACTTGGTTCACCAAATTTCGTTCTTCTAGGTTATACCGTTCGTTGGCAGTAAAGTTTTAATTTTTCGGTTTCACTCTGTTTTCTCCTATATGGATACATGTAGTTGGAACTCTAAATCAAACACGGTTTGTGGTAGCTCTTGGAATCTTGACACAATAAAGTAGTTCCATGTTCTATCTCTATGGTTTGTTTCCTATTGATGTAGCCCTAAGCAGAGACTGGCGCAAATCCCTTTCATGGAAAGGGGTTGCCAAGCTTCCAAAAAACTACGAGTTTCCTGAAATCTCAGCACACAATTTTTTCACCCAATCTTGATGACACTTTCAGGTAATGATCAGTACCCGAATCCCACTTGGCTCACCAAATTTCGTTCTTCTAGGTTAAACCGTTCGTTGGCAGTATCAGTTTAAATTTTTAGGTTTCACTCTGTTTTCTTCTATATGGATACATGTATTTGGAACTCTAAATCAAACACGGTTTGTGCTAGCTCTTGGAAACTTGATACAATACAGTAGTTTCAAGTTCTGTCTCTATGTTTTGTTTCCTATTAATGTAGCGCTAAGCAGAGACCGGCGCAAATCACTTTAATGGAAAGGGGTTGCCAAGCTTCCAAAAAACTACGAATTTCCTGAAATTTCAGCACACATTTTTTCACCCAAACTTGATGACACTTTCAGGTAATGATCAGTACCCCAATCCCACTTGGCTCACCAAATTTCGTTCTTCTAGGTTAAACCGTTCATTGGCAGTATCAGTTTTAATTTTTAGGTTTCACTGTGTTTTCTCCTATATGGATACATGTAGTTGGAACTCTAAATCAAACACGGTTTGTGCTAGCCCTTGGAATCTTGACACAATAAAGTAGTTCCAAGTTCTATCTCTATGGTTTGTTTCCTATTGATGTAGCCCTAAGCAGAGACTGGCGCAAATCACTTTCATGGAAAGGGGTTGCCAAGCTTCCAAAAAACTACGAGTTTCCTGAAATCTCAGCATACATATTTTCACCCAATCGTGATGACACTTTCAGGTAATGATCAGTACACCAATCCCACTTGGCTCACCAAATTTTATTCTTCTAGGTTAAACCGTTCATTGGCAGTATCAGTTTTAATTTTAAAGTTTCACTCTGTTTTCTCCTATATGGATACATGTAGTTGGAACTCTAAATCAAACACGGTTTGTGCTAGCTCTTGGAAACTTCACACAATAAAGTAGTTCCAAGTTATATCTCTATGGTTTGTTTCTTATTGATGTAGCCCTAAGCAGAGAAGGGCGCAAATCACTTTCATGGAAAGGGGTTGCCAAGCTTCCAAAAAACTACGAGTTTCCTGAAATCTCAGCACACATTTTTTCACCCAAACTTGATGACACATTCAGGTAATGATCAGTAACCCAATCCCACTTGGCTCACGAAATTTTGATTTCTAGTTTAAACCGTTCGTAGGCAGTAAGAGTTTTAATTTTTAGGTTTCACTCTGTTTTCTCCTATATGGATACATGTGGTTGGAACTCTAAATCAAACACGGTTTGTGCTAGCTCTTTGAAACTTGACACAATAAAGTAGTTCCAAGTTCTATCTCTATGGTTTCTTTCCTATTGATGAAGCCCTAAGCAGAGGCTGGCGCAAATCACTTTCATGGAAAGGGGTTGCCAAGCTTCCAAAAAACTATTAGTTTCCTGAAATCTCAGCACACATTTTTTCACCCAATCTTGATGAGACTTTCAGGTAATGATCAGTACCCCAATCCCACTTGGCTCACCAAATTTCGTTCTTCTAGGTTAAACCGTTCGTTGGCAGTAACAGTTTTAATTTTTAGGTTTCACTCAGTTTTCTCCTATATGGATATATGTAGTTGGAACTCTAAATCAAACACGGATTGTGCTAGCTCTTTGAAACTTGGCACAATAAAGTAGTTCCAAGTTCTATCTCTATGGTTTGTTTCCTATTGATGTAGCCCTAAGCAGAGACTGGCGCAAATCACTTTCATGGAATGGGGTTCCCAAGCTTCCAAAAAACTATGAGTTTCCTGAAATCTCAGCACACATTTTTTCAACCAAACTTGATGACACTTTCAGGTTATGATCAGTATGCCAATCCCACTTGGCTCACCAAATTTCGTTCTTCTAGGTTAAACCGTTCGTTGGCAGTAACACTTTTCATTTTTAGGTTTCACTCTGTTTTCTCCTATATGGATACATGTATTTGGAACTCTAAATCAAACACGGTTTGGGCTAGCTCTTTGAAACTTGACACAATAAAGTAGTTCCAAGTCCTATCTCTATGCTTTGTTTCCTATTGATGTATTCCTAAGCAGAGACTTGCGCAAATCACTTTCATGGAAAGGGATTGCCCAGCTTCGAAAAAACTACGGGATTCCTGAAATCTCAGCACACATTTTTTCACCCAAACTTGATGACACTTTCAGGTAATGATCAGTACCCCAATCCCACTTGGCTCACCAAATTTCGTTCTTCTAGGTTAAACCGTTCGTTGGCAGTAACAGTTTTAATTTTTAGGTTTCACTCTGTTTTCTCCTATATGGATACATGTAGTTGGAACTCTAAATCAAACATGGTTTGTGCTAGCTCTTTGAAACTTGACACAATAAAGTAGTTCCAAGTCCTTTCTCTATGTTTTTTTTCCTATTTATTTATTCCTAATGAGAGACTTGTGCAAATCACTTTCATGGAAAGGGATTGTCAAGCTTCCAAAAAACTACGAGTTTCCTGAAATCTCAGCACATATTTTTTCACTCAATCTTGATGACACTAAGGTAATGTGAGTACCCCAATCCCACTTGGCGCACCAAATTTCGTTCTTCTAGGTTAAACCGTTCGTTGGCAGTAACAGTTTTAATTTTTAGATTTCACTCTGTTTTCTCCTATATGGATACATGTATTTGGAACTCTAAATCAAACACGATTTGTGCTAGCTCTTTGAAACTTGACACAATAAAGTAATTCCAAGTTCTATCTTTCTGGTTTGTTTCCTATTGATGTAGCCCTAAGCAGAGACTGGTGCAAATCACTTTCATGGAAAGGGGTTGCCAAGCCTCCAAAAAACTACGAGTTTCCGGAAATCTCAGCACACATTTTTTCACCCAATCTTGATGTCACTTTCAGGTAATGATCAGTACCCCAATCCCACTTGGCTCACCAAATTTCGTTCTTCTAGGTTTAACCGTTCGTTGGTAGTAACAGTTTGAATTTTTAGGTTTCACTCTGTTTTCTCCTATAGGGGTACATGTAGTTGGAACTCTAAATCAAACACGGTTCGTGCTAGATCCTTGAAACTTGACACAATAAAGAAGTTCCAAGTTCTATCTCTATTGTTTGTTTCCTATTGATGTAGCCCTAAGCAGAGACTGGTGCAAATCACTTTCATGGAAAGGGTTGCCAAACTTCCAAAAAACTTCGAGTTTCCTGAAATCTCAGCACACATTTTTTCACCCAATCTTGATGACAGTTTCAGGTAATGATCAGTACCCCAATCCCACTTGGCTCACCAAATTTCATTTTTCTAGGTTATATCGTTCGTTGGCAGTTACAGTGTAAATTTCCAGGTTTCACTCTGTTTTCTCCTATATGGATACATGTAGTTGGAACTCTAAATCAAACATGGTTTGTTCTAGCTCTTTGAAACTTGACACAATAAAGTTCTTCCAAGTTCTATCTCTATGGTTTGTTTCCTATTGATGTAGAACTAAGCAGAGACTGGCACAAATCACTTTCATGGAAACGGGTTGCCAAGCTTCCAAAAAACTACGAGGTTCCTGAAATCTCAGCACACATTTTTTCACCCAATGTTGATGACACTTTCAGGTAATGATCAGTACCTAAATCCGACTTGGTTCACGAAATTTCGTTCTTCTAGGTTAAACCGTTCCTTGATATTACACTTTTAATTTTTAGGTTCCACTCTGTTTTCTCCTATATGGATACATGTAGTTGGAACTCTAAATCAAACACGGTTTGTGCTAGCTCTTTGAAACTTGACACAATAAATTAGTTCAAAGTTCTATCTCTAGCGTTTGTTTCCTATTGATGTAGCCCTAAGAAGAGACTGGTGCAAATCACATTCAAGGAAAGAGTTGCCAAGCTTCCAAAATACTACGAGTTTCCTGAAATCTCAGCACACATTTTTCACCCAATCTTGATGACACTTTCAGGTAATGATCAGTACCCCAATCCCACTTGGCTCATCAAATTTCATTCTTCTAGGTTAAACAGTTCGTTGGCAGTAAGAGTTTTAAATTTAGGTTTCACTCTGTTTTCTCCTATATGGATACATGTGGTTGGAACTCTAAATCAAACACGGTTTGTGCTAGCTCTTTGAAACTTGACACCATAAAGTAGTTCCAAGTTCTATCTCTATGGTTTCTTTCCTATTGATGAAACCCTAAGCAGAGGCTGGCGCAAATCACTTTCATGGAAAGGGGTTGCCAAGCTTTCAAAAAACTATGAGTTTCCTGAAATCTCAGCACACATTTTTTCACCCAATCTTGATGACACATTCAGGTAATGATCAGTACCCCAATCCCACTTGGCTCACGAAATTTTGATTTCTAGGTTAAACCGTTCGTAGGCAGTAACAGTTTTAATTTTTAGGTTTCACTCTCTTTTCTCCTATATGGATACATGTATTTGGAACTCTAAATCAAACACGGTTTGTGCTAGCTCTTTGAAACTTGACACAATAAAGTAGTTCCAAGTTCTATCTCTATGGTTTCTTTCCTATTGATGAAGCCCTAAGCAGAAACCGGCGCAATTCACTTTCATGGAAACGGGTTGCCAAGCTTCCAAAAAACTACGAGTTTCCTGAAATCTCAGCACACATTTTTTCACCCAATCTTGATGACACTTTCAGGTAATGATCAGTACCCCAATCCCACTTGGCTCACCAAATTTCGTTCTTCTAGGTTAAACCGTTCGTTGGCTGTAACAGTTTTAATTTTTAGGTTTCACTCTGTTTTCTCCTATATGGATACATGTAGTTGGAACTCTAAATCAAAGACGGTTTTTGCTAGCCCTTGGAAACTTGACACAATAAAGTAGTTCCAAGTTCATTCTCTACAGTTTGTTTCCTATTCATGTAGCCCTAATGAGAGACCGGGGTAAATCACTTTAATGGAAAGGGGTTGCCAAGCTTCCAAAAAACTACGAGTTTCCTGAAATGCCAGCACATATTTTTACACCCAATCTTGATGAGACTTTCAGGTAATGATCAGTACCCCAATCCCAGTTGGCTCACCAAAATTCGTTCTTCTAGGTTAAACCCTTCGTTGGCAGTAACAGTTTTAATTTTTATGTTTCACTCTGTTTTCTCCTACATGGATACATACAGTTGGAACTCTAAATCAAACACGGTTTGTGCTAGCTCTTTGAAACTTTAAAAAATAAAGTAGTTCCAAGGTCTATCTCTATGGTTTGTTTCCTATTGATGTAGCCCTAAGCAGAGACCGGCGCAAATCACTTCCATGGAAAGGGGTTGCCAAGGTTCCAAAAAACTACGAGTTTCCTGAAATCTCAGCACATATTTTTTCACCCAAACTTGATGACACTTTCAGATAAGGATCAGTACCCCAATCCCACTTGGCTCACCAAATTTCGTTCTTCTAGGTTAAACTGTTCATTGGCAGTAACAGTTTTAATTTTTAGGTTTCACTCTGTTTTCTCCTATATGGATACATATAGTTGGAACTCTAAATCAAACACGGTTTGTGCTAGCTCTTTGAAACTTGACACAATAAAGTACTTCCAAGTTCCATCTCTATGGTTTGTTTCCTATTGATGTAGCCCTAAGCAGAGACCAGCGCAAATCACTTCCATGGAAAGGGGTTGCCAAGCTTCCTAAAAACTACGAGTTTCCTGAAATACCAGCACACATTTTTACACCCAAACTTGATGAGTCTTTCAGGTAATGATCAGTACCCCAATCCCACTTGGCTCACCAAATTTCGTTCTTCTAGGTTAAACCGTTCCTTGGCAGTAACAGTTTAAATATTTAGGTTTCACTCAGTTTTCTCCTATATGGATACATGTAGTTGGAACTCTAAATCAAATACGGTTTGTGCTAGCTCTTTGAAAATTGACACAATAAAGTAGTTCCAAGTTCTATCTCTATGGTTTGTTTCCTATTGATGTAGCCCTAAGCAGAGACTGGCGCAAATCACTTTCATGGAAAGGGGTTGCCTAGCTCCAAAAAACTACAAGTTTCCTGAAATCTAAGCACACATTTTTTCACCCAATTTGATTATAATTTCAGATAATGATCAGTAAGCCAATCCCACTTGGCTCACCAAATTTCGTTCTTCTAGGTGAAACCGTTCATTGGCAGTAAAGTTTTAATTTTTAGGTTTCACTCTGTTTTCTCCTATATGGATACATGTAGTTGGAACTCTAAATCAAAGACGGTTTGTGCTAGCTCTTTGAAAATTGACACAATAAAGTAGTTCCAAGTTATATCTCTACGGTTTTTTTCCTATTGATGTAGCCCTAAGCAGAGACCGGCGCAAATCACTTTCATGGAAAGGGGTTGACAAGCTTCCAAAAAACCACGAGTTTTCTGAAATCTCAGCACACATTTTTTCACCCAAACTTGATGACACTTTCAGGTAATGATCAGGATGCCGATCCCACTTTGCTCACCAAATTTCGTTCTTCTAGGTTAAACCGTTCGTTGGCTGTAACAGTTTTAAATTTTAGGTTTCACTCTGTTTTCTCCTATATGGATACATATATTTGGAACTCTAAATCAAACACGGTTTGTGCTAGCTCTTTGAAACTTGCCACAATAAAGTAGTTCCAAGTTCTATCTCTATGGTTTGTTTGCTATTGATGTAGCCCTAAGCAGAGACTGGCGCAAATCACTTTCATGGAAAGGGGTTGCCAAGCTTCCAAAAAACTACGAGTTTCCTGAAATCCCAGCACAAATTTTTACTCCCAATCTTGATGACACTTTCAGGTAATGATGAGTACCACAACCCCACTTGGCTCACCAAATTTCCTTCTACTAGGTTAAACCGTTCGTTGGCTGTAACAGTTTTAATTTTTAGGTTTTACTCTGCTTTCTCCTATATGGATACATGTAGATGGAACTCTAAATCAAACACGGTTTGTGCTAGCTCTTTGAAACTTCACACAATAATGTACTTCCAAGTTCTATGTCTCTGGTTCGTTTCCTATTCATGTAGCCCTAATGAGAGACCGGCGTAAATCACTTTAATGGAAAGGGGTTGCCAAGCTTCCAAAAAACTACGAGTTTCCTGAAATCCCAGCACACATTTTTACACCCAATCTTGATGACACTTTCAAGTAATGATCAGTACCCCAATCCCACTTGGCTCACCAAATTTCGTTCTTCTTGGTTAAACCGTTCGTTGGCAGTAACAGTTTAAATATTTAGGTTTCACTCAGTTTTCTCCTATATGGATACATGTAGTTGGAACTCTAAATCAAAGATGGTTTGTGCTAGCTCTTTGAAAATAGACACAATAAAGTAGTTCCAAGTTCTGTCTCTACGGTTTTTTTCCTATTGATGTAGCCCTAAGCAGAGATTGGCGCACAAGCTTCCAAAAAACCACGAGTTTCCTGAAATCTCAGCACACATTTTTTCACCCAATCTTGATGACACTTTCAGATAATGATCAGTAACCCAATCCCACTTGGCTCACCAAATTTCGTTCTTCTAGTTTAAACCGTTCGTTGGCAGTAACAGTTTTAATTTTTAGGTTTCACTCTGTTTTCTCCTATATGTATACAAGTAGTTGGAATCTAAATCAAAGACGGTTTGTGCTAGCTCTTTGAAACTTGACACAATAAAGTAGTTCCAAGTTCTATCTCTATGGTTCGTTTGCTATTGATGTAGCCCTAAGCAGAGACTGGCGCAAATCAATTTCATGGAAAGGGGTTGACAAGCTTCCAAAAAACTACGAGTTTCCTGAAATCTCAGCACACATTTTTTCACCCAAACTTGATGACACTTTCAGGTAATGATCAGTACCCCAATCCCACTTGCCTCACCAAATTTCGTTCTTCTAGGTTAAACCGATCGTTGGCTGTAACAGTTTTAATTTTTAGGTTTCACTCTGTTTTCTCCTATATGGATACATATAGTTGGAACTCTAAATCAAACACGGTTTGTGCTAGGTCTTTGAAACTTGACACAATAAAGTAGTTCCAAGTTCTATCTCTACAGTTTGTTTTCTATTGATGTAGCCCTAAACAGAGATCGGCGCAAATCACTTTCATGGAAAGGGTTTGACAAGCTTCCAAAAAACCACGAGTTTCCTGAAATCTCAGCACACATTTCTTCACCCAATCTTGATGAGACTTTCATATATTGATCAGTACCCCAATCCTGCTGGGCTCACCAAATTTCGTTCTTCTAGGTTAAACCTTTCGTTGGCAGTAACAGTTTTAATTTTTAGGTTTCATTAGGTTTTCTCCTATATGTATACATGTAGTTGGGACTCCAAATCAAAGACGGTTTGTGCTAGCTCTTTGAAACTTGACACAATAAAGTAGTTCCAAGTTCTATCTATACTGTTTGTTTCCTATTGATGTAGCCCTAAGCAGAGATCGGCGCAAATACTTTCATGGAAAGGGGTTGACAAGCTTCCAAAAAACCATGAGTTTCCTGAAATCTCAGCACACATTTTTTCACCCAATCTTGATGACACTTTCAGATAATGATTAGTACCCCAATCCCACTTGGCTCACCAAATTTCGTTCTTCTAGGTTAATCCGTTCGTTGGCAGTAACAGTTTTAATTTTTAGGTTTCACTCTGTTTTCTCCTATATGAATACATGTAGTTGGAACTCTAAATCAAAGACAGTTTGTGCTAGTTCTTTGAAACATGACACAATAAAGTAGTTACAAGTTCTATCTCTATGGTTTGTTTCCTATTGATGTAGCCCTAAGCAGAAACTGGCGCAATTCACTTTCATGGAAACGGGTTGCCAAGCTTCCAAAAAACTACGAGTTTCCTGAAATCTCAGCACACATTTTTTCACCCAATCTTGATGACACTTTCAGGTAATGATCAGAACCCCACTCCCACTTGGCTCACCAAATTTCGTTCTTCTAGGTTAAACCATTCGTTGGAAGTATCAGTTTTAATTTTTAGGTTTCACTCTGTTTTGTCCTATATGGATAAATGTATTTGGAACTCTAAATCAAACACGGTTTGTGCTAGCTCTTGGAAAATTGACAAAATAAAGTAGTTCCAAGGTCTATCTCTATGGTTTGCTTCCTATTGATGTAGCCCTAAGAAGAGACTGGCGCAAATCACTTTCATGGAAAGGGGTTGCCAAGCTTCCAAAAAACTACGAGTTTCCTGAAATCACAGCACACATTTTTTTCACTCAATCATGATGACACTTTCAGGTAATGATCAGTACCCCAATCCCACTTGGCTCAACAAATTTCGTTCTCCTAGGTTAAACAGATCGATGGCAGTAACAGTTTTAATTTTTAGGTTTCACTCTGTTTCCTCTTATATGGTTACATGTAGTTGGAACTCTAAATCAAACACGGTTTGTGCTAGCTCTTTGAAACATGACACAATAAAGTAGTTCCAAGGTCTATCTCTATGGTTTGTTTCCTATTGCTGTAGGCCTAAGCAGAGACCGGCGCAAATCACTTTCATGGAAAGGGGTTGCCAAGCTTCCAAAAAACTACGAATTTCCTGAAATTTCAGCACACATTTTTTCACCCAAACTTGATGACACTTTCAGGTAAGAATCAGTACCCCACTCCCACTTGGCTCACCAAATTTCGTTCTTCTAGGTTAAACCATTCGTTGGCAGTGACAGTTTTAATTTTTAGGTTTCACTCTGTTTTCTCCTATATGGATACATGTAGTTGGAACTCTGAATCAAACACGGTTTGTGCTAGCCCTTGGAAACTTGACACAATAAAGTAGTTCCAAGTTCTATCTCTATGGTTTGTTTCCTATTGATGTAGCCCTAAGCAGAGACTGGCGCAAATCACTTTCATGGAAAGGGGTTGCCAAGCTTCCAAAAAAATACGAGTTTCCTGAAATCTCAGCATATATTTTTTCACCCAATCTTGAAGACACTTTCAGGTAATGATCAGTTCCCCAATCCCACTTGGCTCACCAAATTTCATTATTCTATGTTAAACCGTTCATTGGCAGTAACAGTTTTAATTTTTAGGTTTCACTCTGTTTTCTCCTATATGGATACATGTACTTGGAACTCTAAATCAAATGCGGTTTGTGCTAGCTCTTGGAAACTTGAAACAATAAATTAGTTCCAAGGTCTATCTCTATGGTTTGTTTCCTATTGATGTAGCCCTAAGCAGAGACTGGCGCAAATCACTTTCATGGAAAGGGGTTGCCAAGCTTCCAAAAAATACGAGTTTCCTGATATCTCAGCACACATTTTTTCACCCAATCTGGATGACACTTTCAGGTAATGATCAGCACCCCAATCCCACTTGGCTCACCAAATTTCGTTCTTCTAGGTTAAACAGTTCGTTGGCAGTATCAGTTTTAATTTTTAGGTTTCACTCTGTTTTCTCCTATATGGATACATGTAGTTGGAACTCTAAATCAAACACGGTTTGTGCTAGCTCTTGGAAAATTGACAAAATAAAGTAGTTCCAAGTTCTATCTCTATGGTTTGTTTCCTATTGATGTAGGCCTAAGCAGAGACCGGCGCAAATCACTTTCATGGAAAGGGGTTGCCAAGCTTCCAAAAAACTACGAGATTCCTGAAATCTCAGCATACATTTTTTCACCCAATCATGAAGACACTTTCAGGTAATGATCAGTACCCCAAACCCACTTAGCTCACCAAATTTTGTTCTTCTAGGTTAAACCGTTCGTTGGCAGTAACAGTTTTAATTTTTAGGTTTCAATCTGTTTTCTCCTATATGGATACATGTAGTTGGAACTCTAAATCAAACACGGTTTGTGCTAGCCCTTGGAAACTTGACACAATAAAGTAGTTCCAAGTTCCATCTCTATGGTTGATTCCTTTTGATGTATCCCTAAGCACAGAGCGGCGCAAATCACTTTCATGGAAAGGGGTTTCCAAACTTCCAAAAAGTACGAGTTTCCTGAAATCTCATCATACATTTTTCACCCAATCTTGATGACACTTTCAGGTAATGATCCGTACCCCAATCCCACTTGGCTCACCAAATTTCGTTCTTCTAGGTTAAACCATTCGTTGGCAGTATCAGTTTTAATTTTTAGGTTTCACTCTGTTTTCTCCTATATGGATACATGTAGTTGGAACACTAAATCAAACACAGTTTGTGCTAGCTCTTTGAAACTTGACACAATAAAGTAGTTCCAAGGTCTATCTCTATGGTTTGTTTCCTATTGACATAGCCCTAAGCAGAGACTGGCGCAAAGCACTTTCATGGAAAGGGGTTGCCAAGCTTCCAAAAAACTACGATTTCCTGAAATCTCAGCACACATTTTTTCACCCAATCTTGATGACACTTTCAGGTATTGATCAGTACCCCAATCCCACTTGGCTCACCAAATTTCGTTCTTCTAGGTTAAACCCTTCGTTGGCAGTAACAGTTTTAATTTTTAGGTTTCACTCTTTTTTCTATTATATGGATACATGTAGTTGGAACTCTAAATCAAACACGGTTTGTGCTAGCTCTTGGAAACGTGACACAATAAAGTAGTTCCAAGTTCTAACTCTATGGTTTGTTTCCTATTGATGTAGCCCTAAGAAGAGACTGGCGCAAATCACTTTCATGGAAATTTGTTGCCAAGCTTCCAAAAACTATGAGTTTCCTGAAATCTCAGCACACATTTTTTCACCCAATCTTGATAACACTTTCAGGTAATGATCAGTACCCCAATCCCACTTGGCTCACCAAATTTCATTCTTCTAGGTTAAACCGTTCGTTGGCAGTATCAGTATTAATTTTTAGGTTTCACTCTGTTTTCTCCTGTATGCATACATGTAGTTGGAAGTCTAAATCAAACACGGTTTGTGCTAGATCTTGGAAACTTGACACAATAAAGTAGTTCCTAGTTCTATCTCTATGGTTTGTTTCCTATTGTGGTAGCCCTAAGCAGAGACCGGTGCAAATGACTTTCATGGAAAGGGGTTGCCTACCTTCCAAAAAACTTCGAGTTTCCTGAAATCTCAGCACACATTTTTTCACCCAATCTTGATGACACTTTCTGGTAATGATCAGTACCCCAATCCCACTTGGCTCACCAAATTTCGTTCTTCTACTTTAAACCCTTCGTTGGCAGTAACAGTTTTAATTTTTAGGTTTCACTCTTTTTTCTATTATATGGATACATGTAGTTGGAACTGTAAATCAAAGATGGTTTGTGCTAGCACTTTGAAACTTGACACAATAAAATAGTTCCAAGTTCAATCTCTATGGTTTGTTTCCTATTCATGTAGCCCTAAGCAGAGACTGGCGCGAATCACTTTCATGGAAAGGGGTTGCCAATCTTCCAAAAAACTATGAGTTTCCTGAAATCCCAGCACACATTTTTACACCCAATCTTGATGACACTTTCAGGTAATGATCAGTACGCCAATCCCACTTGGCTCACCAAATTTCGTTCTTCTAGGTTAAACCATTCGTTGGCAGTAACATTTTAAATATTTAGGTTACACTCAGATTTCTCCTATATGGATACATGTAGTTGGAACTCTAAATCAAAGAAGATTTGTGCTAGCTCTTTGAAAATTGACACAATAAAGTAGTTCCAAGTTCTATCACTATGGTTTGTTTCCTATAGATGTAGCCCTAATGAGAGTCCGGCGTAAATCACTTTCATGGAAAGGGGTTGCCAAGCTTCCAAAAAACTACGAGTTTCCTGAAATCCCAGCACACATTTTTACACCCAATCTTGATGACACTTTCAGGTAATGATCAGTACCCCAATCCAACTTGGCTAACCAAATTTCGTTCTTCTAGGTTAAACCATTCGTTGGCAGTAACAGTTTAAATATTTAGGTTTCACTCTGTTTTCTCCTATATGGATACGTGTATTTGGGACTCTAAATCAAAGACGGTTTGTGCTAGCTCTTTGAATCTTGACACAATAAAGTAGTTCCAAGTTCTATCTCTATGGTTTGTTTGCTATTGATGTAGCCCTAAGCAGAGACTGGTGCAAATCACTTTCATGGAAAGGGGTTGCCAAGCTTCCAAAAAACTACGAGTTTCCTGAAATCTAAGAACACATTTTTTCACGAAATCTTGTTTATAATTTCAGATAATGATCAGTAGGCCAATCCCACTTGCCTCACCAAATTTCGTTCTTCTAGGTTAAACCGTTCATTGGCAGTAAAGTTTTAATTTTTACGTTTCACTCTCTTTTCTCCTATATGGATACATGTAGTTGGAACTCTAAATCAAAGACGGTTTGTGCTAGCTCTTTGAAAATTGACACAATAAAGTAGTTCCAAGTTCTATCACTACGGTGTTTTTCCTATTGTTGTAGCCCTAAGCAGAGACCGGCGCAAATCACTTTCATGGAAAGGGGTTGACAATCTTCCAAAAAACAACGAGTTTTCTGAAATCTCAGCACACATTCTTTCACCCAATGTTGATGACACTTTCAGATAATGATCAGTACCCCAATCCCACTTGGCTCACCAAATTTCGTTCTTCTAGGTTAAACCATTCGTTGGCATTAACAGTTTTAATTTTTAGGTTTCACTCTGTTTTCTCCTATATGTATACATGTAGTTGGGACTCTAAATCAAAGACGGTTTGTGCTAGCTCTTTGAAACTTGACACAATAAAGTAGTTCCAAGTTCTATCTCTATGGTTTGTTTCCTATTGATGTAGCCCTAAGCAGAGACTGGCACAAATCACTTTCATGGAAACGGGTTGCCAAGCTTCCAAAAAACTACGAGTTTCCTGAAATCTAAGCACACATTTTTTCACGAAATCTTGATTATAATTTCAGATAATGATCAGAAAGCCAATCCCACTTGGCTCAACAAATTTCGTTCCTCTAGGTGAAACAGTTCGTTGGCAGTAACAGTTTTAATTTTTAGGTTTCACTCTGTTTTCTCCTATATGGATACATGTAGTTGGAACTCTAAATAAAACACGGTTTGTGCTAGCTCTTTGAAACTTCACACAAGAAAGTAGTTCCAAGTTCATTCTCTATGGTTTGTTTCCTATTCATGTAGCCCTAATGAGAGACCGGGGTAAATCACTTTAATGGAAAGTGGTTGCCAAGCTTCCCAAAACTACGAGTTTTCTGAAATCCCAGCACATATTTTTACACCCAATCTTGATGAGACTTTCAGGTAATGATCAGTTCCACAATCCCACTTGGCTCACCAAATTTCGTTCTTCTAGGTTAAACCATTCGTTGGCAGTAACAGTTTAAATATTTAGGTTTCACTCAGTTTTCTCCTAAATGGATACATATAGTTGGAACTCTAAATCAAAGACGGTTTGTGCTAGCTCTTTGAAAATTGACACAATAAAGTAGTTCCATGTTCCATCTCTACGGTTTGTTTCCTATTCATGTAGCCCTAAAGAGAGACCGGCGTAAATAACATTAATGGAAAGGGGTTGCCAAGCTTCAAAAATACCACGAGTTTTCTGAAATCCCAGCACACATTTTTACACCCAATCTTGATGAGACTTTCATGTAATGATCAGTACCCCAATCCCACTTGGCTCACCAAATTTCGTTCTTCTAGGTTAAACCATTCGTTGGCAGTAACAGTTTTAATTTTTAGGTTTCACTCTGTTTTCTCCTATATGTATACATGTATTTGAAACTCTAAATCAAAGACGGTTTGTGCTAGCTCTTGGAAAATTGACACAATAAAGTAGTTCCAAATTCTATCTCTATGGTTTGTTTCCTATTGATGTAGCCCTAAGCAGAGACCGGCGCAAATCACTTTCATGGAAATTTGTTGCGAAGCTTCCAAAAACTACGAGTTTCCTGAAATCTCAGCACACATTTTTTCACCCAATCTTGATGACACTTTCAGGTAATGATCAGTACCCCAATCCCACTTGGCTCACCAAATTTCGTTCTTCTAGGTTAAACCATTCGTTGGCAGTAACAGTTTAAATATTTAGGTTTCACTCAGTTTTCTCCTATATGGATACATGTAGTTGGAACTCTAAATCAAAGACGGTTTGTGCTAGCTCTTTGAAACTTGACACAATAAAGTAGTTCCAAGTTCTATCTCTATGGTTTGTTTCCTATTAATGTAGCCATAAGCAGAGACTGGCACAAATCACTTTCATGGAAACGGGTTGCCAAGCTTCCAAAAAACTACGAGTTTCCTAAAATCACAGCACACATTTTTTCACCCAATCTTGATGACACTTTCAGGTAATGATCAGTACGCCAATCCCACTTGGCTCACCAAATTTCGTTCTTCTAGGTTAAACCGTTTGTTGGCTGTAACAGTTTTAAATTTAGGTTTCACTCTGTTTTCTCCTATATGGATACATATATTTGGAACTCTAAATCAAACACGGTTTGTGCTAGCTCTTTGAAACTTGACACAATAAAGAAGTTCCAAGTTCTATGTCTATGGTTTGTTTCCTATTGATGTAGCCCTAAGCATAGACCGGCGCAAATCACTTCCATGGAAAGTGGTTGCCAAGGTTCCAAAAAACTACGAGTTTCCTGAAATCTCAGCACATTTTTTCACCCAATCTTGATGACACTTTCAGGTAATGATCAGTACCCCAATCCCACTTGGCTCACCAAATTTCGTTCTTCTAGGTTAAACGGTTTGTTGGCAGTAACAGTTTAAATTTTTATGTTTCACTCTGTTTTCTCCTATATGGATACATGTATTTGGAACTCTAAATCAAAGACGGTTTGTGCTAGCTCTTTGAAACTTGACACAATACAGTAGTGCCAAGTTCAATCTCTATGGTTTGTTTCCTATTCATGTAGCCCTAATGAGAGACCGGCGTAAATCACTTTAATGGAAAGGGGTTGCCAAGCTTCCAAAAAACTACGAGTTTCCTGAAATCCCAGCACACATTTTTACAACCAATCTTGATGACACTTTCAGGTAATGATCAGTACCCCAATCCCACTTGGCTCACCAAATTTCGTTCTTCTAGGTTAAACCATTCGTTGGCAGTAACAGTATAAATATTTAGGTTTCACTCAGTTTCCTCCTATATGGATACATGTAGTTGGAACTCTAATTCAAAGACGGTTTGTGCTAGCTCTTTGAAAATTGACACAATAAAGTAGTTCAAAGTTCTATCTCTACGGTTTGTTTCCTATTGATGTAGCCCTAAGCAGAGACCGGCGCAAATCACTTTCATGGAAAGGGGTTGACAATCTTCAAAAAAACCACGAGTTTCCTGAAATCTCAGCACACATTTTTTCACCCAATCTTGATGACACTTTCAGATAATGATCAGTACCCCAATCCCACTTGGCTCACCAAATTTCGTTCTTCTAGGTTAAACAGTTCGTTGGCAGAAACAATTTCAATTTTTAGGTTTCACTCTGTTTTCTCTTATATGGATACATATAGTTGGAACTCTAAATCATAACGGTTTGTGCTAGCTCTTTAAAAGTTCACACAATAAAGTACTTCCAAGTTCTATCTCTATGGTTTGTTTCTTATTCATGTAGCCCTAATGAGAGACCGGCGTAAATCACTTTAATGGAAAGGGGTTGCCAAGCTTTCAAAAAACTACGAGTTTCCTGAAATCCCAGCACACATTCTTACACCCAATCTTGATGAGACTTTCAGGTAATGATCAGTACCCCAATCCCACTTGGATCACCAAATTTTGTTCTTCTAGGTTAAACCGTTCGTTGGCAGTAACAGTTTAAATATTTAGGTTTCACTCAGTTTTCTCCTATATGGATACATGTAGTTGGAACTCTAAATCAAAGACGGTTTGTGCTAGCTCTTTGAAACTTGACACAATAAAGTAGTTCCAGGTTCTATCTCTATGGTTTGTTTCCTATTGAAGTAGCCTAAGCAGAGACCGGCGCAAATCACTTTCATGGAAAGGGGATGACAAGCTTCCAAAAAACCACGAGTTTCCTGAAATCTCAGTACACATTTTTTCACCCAATCTTGATGACACTTTCAGATAATGATCAGTACCCCAATCCCACTTGGCTCACCAAATTTCGTTCTTCTAGGTTAAACCATTCGTTGGCAGTAACAGTTTAAATATTTAGGTTTCACTCTGTTTTCTCCTATATGGATACATGTATTTGGGACTCTAAATCAAAGACGGTTTGTGCTAGCTCTTTGAATCTTGACACAATAAAGTAGTTCCAAGTTCTATCTCTATGGTTTGTTTGCTATTGATGTAGCCCTAAGCAGAGACTGGTGCAAATCACTTTCATGGAAAGGGGTTGCCAAGCTTCCAAAAAACTACGAGTTTCCTGAAATCTAAGCACACATTTTTTCACGAAATCTTGTTTATAATTTCAGATAATGATCAGTAGGCCAATCCCACTTGCCTCACCAAATTTCGTTCTTCTAGGTTAAACCGTTCATTGGCAGTAAAGTTTTAATTTTTACGTTTCACTCTGTTTTCTCCTATATGGATACATGTAGTTGGAACTCTAAATCAAAGATGGTTTGTGCTAGCTGTTTGAAACTTCACACAATAAAGTACTTCCAAGTTCTATCTCTATGGTTTGTTTCTTATTCATGTAGCCCTAATGAGAGACCGGCGTAAATCACTTTCATGGAAAGGGGTTGACAAGCTTCCAAAAAACCACGAGTTTCCTGAAATCTCTGCAAACATTTTTTCATCCAATCTTGAAGACACTTTCAGATAATGATCAGTACCCCAATCCCACTTGGCTCACCAAGTTTCGTTCTTCTAGGTTAAACCGTTTTTTGGCAGTAACAGTTTTAATTTTTAGGTTTCACTCTGTTTTCTCCTATATGAATACATGTAGTTGGGACTCTAAATCAAAGACGATTTGTGCTAGCTCTTTGAAACTTGACACAATAAAGTAGTTCCAAGTTCTATCTCTATGGTTTGTATCCTATTGATGTAGCCCTAAGCAGAGACCAGCACAAATCACTTTCATGGAAATGGGATGACAAGCTTCCAAAAAACCACGAGTTTCCTGAAATCTCAGTACACATTTTTTCACCCAATCTTGATGACACTTTCAGATAATGATCAGTACCCCAATCCCACTTGGCTCACCAAATTTCGTTCTTCTAGGTTAAACCGTTCGTTGGCAGTAACAGTTTAAATATTTAGGTTTCACTCTATTTTCTCCTATATGTATACCTGTAGTTGGGACTCTAAATCAAAGACGGTTTGTGCTAGCTCTTTGAAACTTGACACAAGAAAGTAGTTCCAAGTTCTATCTCTATGGTTTGTTTCCTATTAATGTAGCCCTAAGCAGAGACTGGCACAAATCACTTTCATGGAAACAGGTTGCCAAGCTTCCAAAAAACGACGAGTTTCCTGAAATCTCAGCACACATTTTTTCACCCAATCTTGATGACACTTTCAGGTAATGATCAGTACCGCAATCCCACTTGGCTCACCAAATTTCGTTCTTCTTTGTTAAACCGTTCGTTGGCTGTAACAGTTTTAATTTTTAGGTTGCACTCTGTTTTCTCCTATATGGATACATATATTTGGAACTCTAAATCAAACACGGTTTGGCTAGCTCTTTGAAACTTGCCACAATAAAGTAGTTCCAAGTTCTATCTCTATGGTTTGTTTCCTATTAATGTAGCCCTAAGCAGAGACCGGCACAAATCACTTCCATGGAAAGTGGTTGCCAAGGTTCCAAAAAACTTCGAGTTTCCTGAAATCTCAGCACACATTTTTTCACCCAATCTTGATGACACTTTCAGGTAATGATCAGTACCCCAATCCCACTTGGCTCACCAAATTTCGTTCTTCTAGGTTAAACCGTTCGTTGGCAGTAACAGTTTTAATTTTTAGGTTTCACTCTGTTTTCTCCTATATGGATACACATATTTGGAACTCTAAATCAAACAGGGTTTGTGCTAGCTCTTTGAAACTTGACACGATAAAGTAGTTCCAAGTTCTATCTCTATGGTTTGTTTCCTATTGATGTAGTCCTAAGCAGAGACTGGCACAAATCACTTTCATGGAAACGGGTTGCCAAGCTTCCAAAAAACTACGAGTTTCCTGAAATCTCAGCACACATTTTTTCACCCAATCTTGATGACACTTTCAGGTAATGATCAGTACCCCAATCCCACTTGGCTCACCAAATTTCCTTCTTCTAGGTTAAACCGTTCGTTGGCTGTAACAGTTTTAATTTTTAGGTTTCACTCTGCTTTCTCCTATATGGATACATGTAGATGGAACTCTAAATCAAACACGGTTTGTGCTAGCTCTTTGAAACTTCACACAGTAAAGTACTTCCAAGTTCTCTCTCTCTGGTTTGTTTATTATTCATGTAGCCCTAATGAGAGACCGGAGAAAATCACTTTAATGGAAAGGGGTTGCCAAGCTTCCAAAAAACTACGAGTTTCCTGAAATCGCAGCACACATTTTTACACCCAAACTTGATGACACTTTCAGGTAATGATCAGTACCCCAATCCCACTTGGCTCACCAAATTTCGTTCTTCTAGGTTAAACCCTTCGTTGGCTGTAACAGTTTTAATTTTTAGGTTTCACTCTGTTTTCTCCTATATGGATACATATAGTTGGAACTCTAAATCAAAGACGGTTTGTGCTAGCTGTTTGAAACTTCACACAATAAAGTGCTTCCAAGTTCTATCTCTATGGTTTGTTTCTTATTCATGTAGCCCTAATGAGAGACCGGCGTAAATCACTTTCATGGAAAGGGGTTGACCAGCTTCCAAAAAACCACGAGTTTCCTGAAATCTCAGCAAACATTTTTTAACCCAATTTTGATGACACTTTCACATAATGATCAGTACCCCAATCCCACTTGGCTCACCAAGTTTCGCTCTTCTAGGTTAAACCGTTCGTTGGCAGTAACAGTTTTAATTTTTAGGTTTCACTCTGTTTTCTCCTATATGTATACATGTAGTTGGGACTCTAAATCAAAGACGATTTGTGCTAGCTCTTTGAAACTTGACAGAATACAGTAGTGCCAAGTTCAATCTCTATGGTTTGTTTCCTATTCATGTAGCCCTAATGAGAGACCGGCGTAAATCACTTTAATTGAAAGGGGTTGCCAAGCTTCCAAAAAACTACGAGTTTCCTGAAATTTAGGCACACATTTTTTCACCCAATCTTGATTATAATTTCAGATAATGATCAGTAAGGCAATCCCACTTGGCTCACCAAATTTCTTTCTTCTAGGTTATACCATTCATTGGCAGTAAAATTTTAATTTTTAGGTTTCACTCTGTTTTCTCCTATATGGATACATGTAGTTGGAACTCTAAATCAAAGATGGTTTGTGCTAGCTCTTTGAAAATTGACACAATAAAGTAGTTCCATGTTCTATCTCTACGGTTTGTTTCCTATTGATGTAGCCCTTAGCAGAGACCGGCGCAAATCACTTCCATAGAAAGTGGTTGCCAAGGTTCCAAAAAACTACGAGTTTCCTGAAATCTCAGCACACATCTTTTCACCCAATCTTGATGACACTTTCAGGTAATGATCAGTACCCCAATCCCACTTGGCTCACCAAATTTCGTTCTTCTAGATTAAACCGTTCGTTGGCAGTAACAGTTTTAATTTTTAGGTTTCACTCTGTTTTCTCCTATATGGATACATGTATTTGGAACTCTAAATCAAAGATGGTTTGTGCTAGCTCTTTGAAACTTGACACAATAAAGTAGTTCCAAGTTCAATCTCTATGGTTTGTTTCCTATTCATGTAGCCCTAATGAGAGACCGGCGTAAATCACTTTAATGGAAAAGGGTTGCCAAGCTTCCAAAAAACCACGAGTTTCCTGAAATCCCAGCATACATTTTTACACCCAAACTTGATGAGACTTTCAGGTAATGATCAGTACCCCAATCCCACTTGGCTCACAAAATTTCGTTCTTCTATGTTAAACCGTTCATTGGCAGTAACAGTTTAAATATTTAGGTTTCACTCAGTTTTCTCCTATATGGATACATGTAGTTGGAACTCTAAATCAAAGACGGTTTGTGCTAGCTCTTTGAAAATTGACACAATAAAGTAGTTCCAAGTTCTATCTCTATGGTTTGTTTCCTATTGATATAGCCCTAAGCAGAGACTGGCGCAAATCACTTTCATGGAAAGGGGTTGCCTAGCTTCCAAAAAACTACGAGTTTCCTGAAATCTAAGCACACATTTTTTCACCCAATTTGATTATAATTTCAGATAATGATCAGTAAGCCAATCCCACTTGTCTCACCAAATTTCGTTCTTCTAGGTTAAACCGTTCATTGGCAGTAAAGTTTTAATTTTTAGGTTTCACTCAGTTTTCTCCTATATGGATACATGTAGTTGGAACTCTAAATCAAAGACGGTTTGTGCTAGCTCTTTGAAAATTGACACAATAAAGTAGTTCCAAGTTCTATCTCTACGTTTTTTTTCCTATTGATGTAGCCCTAAGCAGAGACCGGCGCAAATCACTTTCATGGAAAGTTGTTGACAAGCTTCCAAAAAACCACGAGTTTTCTGAAATCTCAGCACACATTTTTTCACCCAAACTTGATGACACTTTCAGGTAATGATCAGGACGCCAATCCCACTTTGCTCACAAAATTTCGTTCTTCTAGGTTAAACCGTTCGTTGGCTGTAACAGTTTTAAATTTTAGGTTTCACTCTGTTTTCTCCTATATGGATACATATATTTGGAACTCTAAATCAAACACGGTTTGTGCTAGCTCTTTGAAACTTGCCACAATAAAGTAGTTCCAAGTTCTATCTCTATGGTTTGTTTGCTATTGATGTAGCCCTAAGCAGAGACTGGCGCAAATCACTTTCATGGAAAGGGGTTGCCAAGCTTCCAAAAAACTACGAGTTTCCTGAAATCCCAGCACACATTTTTACACCCAATCTTCATGATACTTTCAGGTAATGATCAGTACCCCAACCCCACTTGGCTCACCAATTTCCTTCTTCTAGGTTAAACCGTTCGTTGGCTGTAACAGTTTTAATTTTTAGGTTTTACTCTGTTTTCTCCTATATGGATACATGTAGATGGAACTCTAAATCAAACACGGTTTGTGCTAGCTCTTTGAAACTTCACACAATAATGTACTTCCAAGTTCTATGTCTCTGGTTCGTTTCCTATTCATGTAGCCCTAATGAGAGACCGGCGTAAATCACTTTAATGGAAAGGGGTTGCCAAGCTTCCAAAAAAATACGAGTTTCCTGAAATCCCAGCACACATTTTTACACCCAATCTTGATGAGACTTTCAGGTAATGATCAGTACCCCAATCCCACTTGGCTCACCAAATTTCGTTCTTCTTGGTTAAACCGTTCGTTGGCAGTAACAGTTTAAATATTTAGGTTTCACTCAGTTTTCTCCTATATGGATACATGTAGTTGGAACTCTAAATCAAAGATGGTTTGTGCTAGCTCTTTGAAAATAGACACAATAAAGTAGTTCCAAGTTCTGTCTCTACGGTTTTTTTCCTATTGATGTAGCCCTAAGCAGAGATTGGCGCACAAGCTTCCAAAAAACCACGAGTTTCCTGAAATCTCAGCACACATTTTTTCACCCAATCTTGATGACACTTTCAGATATTGATCAGTACCCCAATCCCACTTGGCTCACCAAATTTCGTTCTTCTAGTTTAAACCGTTCGTTGGCAGTAACAGTTTTAATTTTTAGGTTTCACTCTATTTTCTCCTATATGTATACTAGTAGTTGGAATCTAAATCAAAGACTGTTTGTGCTAGCTCTTTGAAACTTGACACAATAAAGTAGTTCCAAGTTCTATCTCTACGGTTCATTTGCTATTGATGTAGCCCTAAGCAGAGACTGGCGCAAATCACTTTCATGGAAAGGGGTTGACAAGCTTCCAAAAAACCACGAGTTTCCTGAAATCTCAGCACACATTTCTTCACCCAATCTTGATGAGACTTTCAGATAATGATCAGTACACCAATCCTGCTGGGATCACCAAATTTCGTTCTTCTAGGTTAAACCTTTCGTTGGCAGTAACAGTTTTAATTTTTAGGTTTCATTAGGTTTTCTCCTATATGTATACATGTAGTTGGGACTCTAAATCAAAGACGGTTTGTGCTAGCTCTTTGAAACTTGACACAATAAAGTAGTTCCAAGTTCTATCTATACTGTTTGTTTCCTGTTGATGTAGCCCTAAGCAGAGATCGGCGCAAATACTTTAACGGAAAGGGGTTGACAAGCTTCCAAAAAACCACGAGTTTCGTGAAATCTCAGCACACATTTTTTCACCCAATCTTGATGACACTTTCAGATAATGATTAGTACCCCAATCCCACTTGGCTCACCAAATTTCGTTCTTCTAGGTTAATCCGTTCGTTGACAGTAACAGTTTTAATTTTTAGGTTTCACTCTGTTTTCTCCTATATGAATACATGTAGTTGGAACTCTAAATCAAAGACAGTTTGTGCTAGCTCTTTGAAACATGACACAATAAAGTAGTTACAAGTTCTATCTCTATGGTTTGTTTCCTATTGATGTAGCCCTAAGCAGAAACCGGCGCAATTCACTTTCATGGAAACGGGTTGCCAAGCTTCCAAAAAACTACGAGTTTCCTGAAATCTCAGCACACATTTTTTCACCCAATCTTGATGACACTTTCAGGTAATGATCAGTACCCCAATCCCACTTGGCTCACCAAATTTCGTTCTTCTAGGTTAAACCGTTCGTTGGCTGTAACAGTTTTAATTTTTAGGTTTCACTCTGTTTTCTCCTATATGGATACATGTAGTTGGAACTCTAAATCAAAGACGGTTTGTGCTAGCTCTTTGAAACTTGACACAATAAAGTAGTTCCAAGTTCATTCTCTACAGTTTGTTTCCTATTCATGTAGCCCTAATGAGAGACCGGGGTAAATCAGTTTAATGGAAAGGGGTTGCCAAGCTTCCAAAAAACTACGAGTTTCCTGAAATGCCAGCACATATTTTTACACCCAATCTTGATGAGACTTTCAGGTAATGATCAGTACCCCAATCCCAGTTGGCTCACCAAAATTCGTTCTTCTAGGTTAAACCCTTCGTTGGCAGTAACAGTTTTAATTTTTATGTTTCACTCTGTTTTCTCCTACATGGATACATACACTTGGAACTCTAAATCAAACACGGTTTGTGCTAGCTCTTTGAAACTTTAAAAAATAAAGTAGTTCCAAGGTCTATCTCTATGGTTTGTTTCCTATTGATGTAGCCCTAAGCAGAGACCGGCGCAAATCACTTCCATGGAAAGGGGTTGCCAAGGTTCCAAAAAACTACGAGTTTCCTGAAATCTCAGCACATATTTTTTCACCCAAACTTGATGACACTTTCAGATAAGGATCAGTACCCCAATCCCACTTGGCTCACCAAATTTCGTTCTTCTAGGTTAAACTGTTCATTGGCAGTAACAGTTTTAATTTTTAGGTTTCACTCTGTTTTCTCCTATATGGATACATATAGTTGGAACTCTAAATCAAACACGGTTTGTGCTAGCTCTTTGAAACTTGACACAATAAAGTACTTCCAAGTTCCATCTCTATGGTTTGTTTCCTATTGATGTAGCCCTAAGCAGAGACCAGCGCAAATCACTTCCATGGAAAGGGGTTGCCAAGCTTCCTAAAAACTACGAGTTTCCTGAAATCCCAGCACACATTTTTACACCCAAACTTGATGAGTCTTTCAGGTAATGATCAGTACCCCAATCCCACTTGGCTCACCAAATTTCGTTCTTCTAGGTTAAACCGTTCGTTGGCAGTAACAGTTTAAATATTTAGGTTTCACTCAGTTTTCTCCTATATGGATACATGTAGTTGGAACTCTAAATCAAATACGGTTTGTGCTAGCTCTTTGAAAATTGACACAATAAAGTAGTTCCAAGTTCTATCTCTATGGTTTGTTTCCTATTGATGTAGCCCTAAGCAGAGACTGGCGCAAATCACTTTCATGGAAAGGGGTTGCCTAGCTCCAAAAAACTACGAGTTTCCTGAAATCTAAGCACACATTTTTTCACCCAATTTGATTATAATTTCAGATAATGATCAGTAAGCCAATCCCACTTGGCTCACCAAATTTCGTTCTTCTAGGTGAAACCGTTCATTGGCAGTAAAGTTTTAATTT
This sequence comes from Spermophilus citellus, assembly GCF_964194105.1. Lineage (NCBI taxonomy): Eukaryota > Metazoa > Chordata > Mammalia > Rodentia > Sciuridae > Spermophilus > Spermophilus citellus. Next base: position 87,790,497 of record NC_138185.1, read on the forward strand.
TTAGGTTTCACTCTGTTTTCTCCTATATGGATACATGTAGTTGGAACTCTAAATCAAAGACGGTTTGTGCTAGCTCTTTGAAAATTGACACAATAAAGTAGTTCCAAGTTCTATCTCTACGGTTTTTTTCCTATTGATGTAGCCCTAAGCAGAGACCGGCGCAAATCACTTTCATGGAAAGGGGTTGACAAGCTTCCAAAAAACCACGAGTTTTCTGAAATCTCAGCACACATTTTTTCACCCAAACTTGATGACACTTTCAGGTAATGATCAGGATGCCAATCCCACTTTGCTCACCAAATTTCGTTCTTCTAGGTTAAACCGTTCGTTGGCTGTAACAGTTTTAATTTTTAGGTTTCACTCTGTTTTCTCCTATATGGATACATATATTTGGAACTCTAAATCAAACACGGTTTGTGCTAGCTCTTTGAAACTTGCCACAATAAAGTAGTTCCAAGTTCTATCTCTATGGTTTGTTTGCTATTGATGTAGCCCTAAGCAGAGACTGGCGCAAATCACTTTCATGGAAAGGGGTTGCCAAGCTTCCAAAAAACTACGAGTTTCCTGAAATCCCAGCACAAATTTTTACTCCCAATCTTGATGACACTTTCAGGTAATGATCAGTACCACAACCCCACTTAGCTCACCAAATTTCCTTCTACTAGGTTAAACCGTTCGTTGGCTGTAACAGTTTTAATTTTTAGGTTTTACTCTGCTTTCTCCTATATGGATACATGTAGATGGAACTCTAAATCAAACACGGTTTGTGCTAGCTCTTTGAAACTTCACACAATAATGTACTTCCAAGTTCTATGTCTCTGGTTCGTTTCCTATTCATGTAGCCCTAATGAGAGACCGGCGTAAATCACTTTAATGGAAAGGGGTTGCCAAGCTTCCAAAAAACTACGAGTTTCCTGAAATCCCAGCACACATTTTTACACCCAATCTTGATGAGACTTTCAGGTAATGATCAGTACCCCAATCCCACTTGGCTCACCAAATTTCGTTCTTCTTGGTTAAACCGTTCGTTGGCAGTAACAGTTTAAATATGTAGGTTTCACTCAGTTTTCTCCTATATGGATACATGTAGTTGGAACTCTAAATCAAAGATGGTTTGTGCTAGCTCTTTGAAAATAGACACAATAAAGTAGTTCCAAGTTCTGTCTCTACGGTTTTTTTCCTATTGATGTAGCCCTAAGCAGAGATTGGCGCACAAGCTTCCAAAAAACCACGAGTTTACTGAAATCTCAGCACACATTTTTTCACCCAATCTTGATGACACTTTCAGATAATGATCAGTAACCCAATCCCACTTGGCTCACCAAATTTCGTTCTTCTAGTTTAAACCGTTCGTTGGCAGTAACAGTTTTAATTTTTAGGTTTCACTCTGTTTTCTCCTATATGTATACAAGTAGTTGGAATCTAAATCAAAGACGGTTTGTGCTAGCTCTTTGAAACTTGACACAATAAAGTAGTTCCAAGTTCTATCTCTATGGTTCGTTTGCTATTGATGTAGCCCTAAGCAGAGACTGGCGCAAATCAATTTCATGGAAAGGGGTTGACAAGCTTCCAAAAAACTACGAGTTTCCTGAAATCTCAGCACACATTTTTTCACCCAAACTTGATGACACTTTCAGGTAATGATCAGTACCCCAATCCCACTTGCCTCACCAAATTTCGTTCTTCTAGGTTAAACCGATCGTTGGCTGTAACAGTTTTAATTTTTAGGTTTCACTCTGTTTTCTCCTATATGGATACATATAGTTGGAACTCTAAATCAAACACGGTTTGTGCTAGGTCTTTGAAACTTGACACAATAAAGTAGTTCCAAGTTCTATCTCTACAGTTTGTTTTCTATTGATGTAGCCCTAAACAGAGATCGGCGCAAATCACTTTCATGGAAAGGGTTTGACAAGCTTCCAAAAAACCACGAGTTTCCTGAAATCTCAGCACACATTTCTTCACCCAATCTTGATGAGACTTTCAGATATTGATCAGTACCCCAATCCTGCTGGGCTCACCAAATTTCGTTCTTCTAGGTTAAACCTTTCGTTGGCAGTAACAGTTTTAATTTTTAGGTTTCATTAGGTTTTCTCCTATATGTATACATGTAGTTGGGACTCCAAATCAAAGACGGTTTGTGCTAGCTCTTTGAAACTTGACACAATAAAGTAGTTCCAAGTTCTATCTATACTGTTTGTTTCCTATTGATGTAGCCCTAAGCAGAGATCGGCGCAAATACTTTCATGGAAAGGGGTTGACAAGCTTCCAAAAAACCACGAGTTTCCTGAAATCTCAGCACACATTTTTTCACCCAATCTTGATGACACTTTCAGATAATGATTAGTACCCCAATCCCACTTGGCTCACCAAATTTCGTTCTTCTAGGTTAATCCGTTCGTTGGCAGTAACAGTTTTAATTTTTAGGTTTCACTCTGTTTTCTCCTATATGAATACATGTAGTTGGAACTCTAAATCAAAGACAGTTTGTGCTAGCTCTTTGAAACATGACACAATAAAGTAGTTACAAGTTCTATCTCTATGGTTTGTTTCCTATTGATGTAGCCCTAAGCAGAAACCGGCGCAATTCACTTTCATGGAAACGGGTTGCCAAGCTTCCAAAAAACTACGAGTTTCCTGAAATCTCAGCACACATTTTTGTACCCAATCTTGATGACACTTTCAGGTAATGATCAGTACCCCAATCCCACTTGGCTCACCAAATTTCGTTCTTCTAGGTTAAACCGTTCGTTGGCTGTAACAGTTTTAATTTTTAGGTTTCACTCTGTTTTCTCCTATATGGATACATGTAGTTGGAACTCTAAATCAAAGACGGTTTGTGCTAGCTCTTGGAAACTTGACACAATAAAGTAGTTCCAAGTTCATTCTCTACAGTTTGTTTCCTATTCATGTAGCCCTAATGAGAGACCGGGGTAAATCACTTTAATGGAAAGGGGTTGCCAAGCTTCCAAAAAACTACGAGTTTCCTGAAATCCCAGCACATATTTTTACTCCCAATCTTGATGAGACTTTCAGGTAATGATCAGTACCCCAATCCCACTTGGCTCACCAAAATTCGTTCTTCTAGGTTAAACCATTCGTTGGCAGTAACAGTTTAAATATTTAGGCTTCACTCAGTTTTCTCTTAAATGGATACATATAGTTGGAACTCTAAATCAAAGACGGTTTGTGCTAGCTCTTTGAAAATTGACACAATAAATAGTTCCAAGTTCCATCTCAATGGTTTGTTTCCTATTGTTGTAGCCCTAAGCAGAGACTGGCGCAAATCACTTTCATGGAAACGGGTTGCCAAGCTTCCAAAACACTACGAGTTTCCTGAAATCTCAGCACACATCTTTTCACCCAAACTTGATGACACTTTCAGGTAATGATCAGTACCCCAATCCCACTTGGCTCACCAAATTTCGTTCTTCTACATTAAACCGTTCTTTGGCTGTAACAGTTTTAATTTTTATGTTTCACTCTGTTTTCTCCTACATGGATACATACAGTTGGAACTCTAAATCAAACACGGTTTGTGCTAGCTCTTTGAAACTTTAAACAATAAAGTAGTTCCAAGGTCTATCTCTATGGTTTGTTTCCTATTGATGTAGCCCTAAGCAGAGACCGGCGCAAATCACTTCCATGGAAAGGGGTTGCCAAGGTTCCAAAAAACTACGAGTTTCCTGAAATCTCAGCACACATTTTTTCACCCAAACTTGATGACACTTTCAGATAAGGATCAGTACCCCAATCCCACTTGGCTCACCAAATTTCGTTCTTCTAGGTTAAACTGTTCATTGGCAGTAACAGTTTTAATTTTTAGGTTTCACTCTGTTTTCTCCTATATGGATACATGTAGTTGGAACTCTAAATCAAACACGGTTTGTGCTAGATCTTGGAAACTTGACACAAAAGTAGTTCCAAGTTCTGTCTCTATGGTTTGTTTCCTATTGATGTAGCCCTAAGCAGAGACCAGCGCAAATCACTTTCATGAAAAGGGGTTGCCAAACTACCAAAAAACTACGAGTTTCCTGAAATCTCAGCATATATTTTTTCACCCAATCTTGAAGACACTTTCAGATAATGATCAGTTCCCCAATCCCACTTGGCTCACCAAATTTTGTTCTTCTAGGATCATCCGTTCATTGGCAGTAACAGTTTTAATTTTTAGGTTTCACTCTGTTTTCTCCTATATGGATACATGTAATTGGAACTCTAAATCAAACACGGTTTGTGCTAGCTCTTTGAAAGTTGACACAATAAAGTAGTTCCAAGTTCTATCTCTACGGTTTTTTTCCTATTGATGTAGCCCTAAGCAGAGACCTGCGCAAATCACTTTCATGGAAAGGGGTTGACAACCTTCCAAAAAACCACGAGTTTCCTGAAATCTCAGCACACATTTTTTCACCCAATCTTGATGACACTTTCAGATAATGATCAGTACCCCAATCCCACTTGGTTCACCAAATTTCGTTCTTCTAGTTTAAACAGTTCGTTGGCAGTATCAGTTTTAATTTTTAGGTTTCACTCTGTTTTCTCCTATATGGATACATGTAGTTGGAACTCTAAATTAAACACGGTTTGTGCTAGCTCTTTGAATCTTGACACAATAAAGTAGTTCCAAGTTCTATCTCTATGGTTTGTTTCCTATTGATGTAGCCCTAAGCAGAGACTGGCGCAAATTACTTTCATGGAAAGGGGTTGCCAAGCTTCCAAAAAACTACGAGTTTCCTGAAATCTAAGCACACATTTTTTCACCCAATCTTGATTACACTTTCAGATAATGATCAGTAAGCCAATCCCACTTGGCTGACCAAATTTCTTTCTTCTATGTTAAACCGTTCGTTGGCAGTAAAGTTTTAATTTTTAGGTTTCACTCTCTTTTCTCCTATATGTATACATGTAGTTGGGACTCTAAATCAAAGACGGTTTGTGCTAGCTCTTTGAAACTTGACACAATAAAGTAGTTCCAAGTTCTATCTCTATGGTTTGTTTCCTATTGATGTAGCCCTAAGCAGAGACCGGCACAAATCACTTACATGGAAAGGGATTGACAATCTTCCAAAAAACCACGAGTTTCCTGAAATCTCAGCACACATTTTTTCACCCAATCTTGATGACACTTTCAGATAATGATCAGTACCCCAATCCCACTTGGTTCACCAAATTTCGTTCTTCTAGGTTATACCGTTCGTTGGCAGTAAAGTTTTAATTTTTAGGTTTCACTCTGTTTTCTCCTATATGTATACATGTAGTTGGGACTCTAAATCAAAGACGGTTTGTGCTAGCTCTTTGAAACATGACACAATAAAGTAGTTCCAAGTTCTATCTCTATGGTTTGTTTGCTATTGATGTAGCCCTAAGCAGAGACTGGCGCAAATCACTTTCATGGAAACGGGTTGCCAAGCTTCCAAAAAACTACGAGTTTCCTGATATCTCAGCACACATTTTTTCACCCAAACTTGATGACACTTTCAGGTAATGATCAGTACACCAATCCCACTTGGCTCACCAAATTTCGTTCTTGTAGGTTAAACCGTTTGTTGGCAGTAAAGTTTAAATTTTTAGGTTTCACTCTGTTTTCTCCAATATGGATACATGTAGTTGGAACTCTAAATCAAACACGGTTTGTGCTAGATCTGGGAAACTTGACACAATAAAGTAGTTCCAAGTTCTATCTCTATGGTTTGTTTCCTATTGATGTAGCCCTAAGCAGAGAGCGGCGCAAATCACTTTCATGGAAAGGGGTTGCCAAACTTCCAAAAAACTACGAGTTTCCTGAAATCTCAGCATACATTTTTTCCCCCAATCTTGAAGACACTTTCAGGTAATGATCAGTACCCCAATCTCACTTGGCTCAACAAATTTCGTTCTTCTAGGTTAAACAGTTCGTTGGCAGTATCAGTTTTAATTTTTCGGTTTCACTCTGTTTTCTCCTATATGGATACATGTAGTTGGAACTCTAAATCAAACACGGTTTGTGGTAGCTCTTGGAATCTTGACACAATAAAGTAGTTCCATGTTCTATCTCTATGGTTTGTTTCCTATTGATGTAGCCCTAAGCAGAGACTGGCGCAAATCCCTTTCATGGAAAGGGGTTGCCAAGCTTCCAAAAAACTACAAGTTTCCTGAAATCTCAGCACACAATTTTTTCACCCAATCTTGATGACACTTTCAGGTAATGATCAGTACCCGAATCCCACTTGGCTCACCAAATTTCGTTCTTCTAGGTTAAACCGTTCGTTGGCAGTATCAGTTTAAATTTTTAGGTTTCACTCTGTTTTCTTCTATATGGATACATGTATTTGGAACTCTAAATCAAACACGGTTTGTGCTAGCTCTTGGAAACTTGACACAATACAGTAGTTCCAAGTTCTGTCTCTATGTTTTGTTTCCTATTAATGTAGCGCTAAGCAGAGACCGGCGCAAATCACTTTAATGGAAAGGGGTTGCCAAGCTTCCAAAAAACTACGAATTTCCTGAAATTTCAGCACACATTTTTTCACCCAAACTTGATGACACTTTCAGGTAATGATCAGTACCCCAATCCCACTTGGCTCACCAAATTTCGTTCTTCTAGGTTAAACCGTTCATTGGCAGTATCAGTTTTAATTTTTAGGTTTCACTCTGTTTTCTCCTATATGGATACATGTAGTTGGAACTCTAAATCAAACACGGTTTGTGCTAGCCCTTGGAATCTTGACACAATAAAGTAGTTCCAAGTTCTATCTCTATGGTTTGTTTCCTATTGATGTAGCCCTAAGCAGAGACTGGCGCAAATCATTTCATGGAAAGGGGTTGCCAAGCTTCCAAAAAACTACGAGTTTCCTGAAATCTCAGCATACATATTTTCACCCAATCTTGATGACACTTTCAGGTAATGATCAGTACACCAATCCCACTTGGCTCACCAAATTTTATTCTTCTAGGTTAAACCGTTCATTGGCAGTATCAGTTTTAATTTTTAAGTTTCACTCTGTTTTCTCCTATATGGATACATGTAGTTGGAACTCTGAATCAAACACGGTTTGTGCTAGCTCTTTGAAACTTGACACAATAAAGTAGTTTCAAGTTCTATCTCTATAGTTTGTTTCCTATTGATGTAGCCCTAAGCAGAGTCCGGTGCAAATTACTTACATGGAAAGTTGTTGCCAAGCTTCCAAAAAACTACGAGTTTCCTGAAATCTCAGCACACATTTTTTCACCCAATCTTGATGACACTTTCAGGTAATGATCAGAACCCCACTCCCACTTGGCTCACCAAATTTCGTTCTTCTAGGTTAAACCATTCGTTGGAAGTATCAGTTTTAATTTTTAGGTTTCACTCTGTTTTGTCCTATATGGATAAATGTATTTGGAACTCTAAATCAAACACGGTTTGTGCTAGCTCTTGGAAAATTGACAAAATAAAGTAGTTCCAAGGTCTATCTCTATGGTTTGCTTCCTATTGATGTAGCCCTAAGAAGAGACTGGCGCAAATCACTTTCATGGAAAGGGGTTGCCAAGCTTCCAAAAAACTACGAGTTTCCTGAAATCACAGCACACATTTTTTTCACTCAATCATGATGACACTTTCAGGTAATGATCAGTACCCCAATCCCACTTGGCTCAACAAATTTCGTTCTCCTAGGTTAAACAGATCGATGGCAGTAACAGTTTTAATTTTTAGGTTTCACTCTGTTTCCTCTTATATGGTTACATGTAGTTGGAACTCTAAATCAAACACGGTTTGTGCTAGCTCTTTGAAACATGACACAATAAAGTAGTTCCAAGGTCTATCTCTATGGTTTGTTTCCTATTGCTGTAGGCCTAAGCAGAGACCGGCGCAAATCACTTTCATGGAAAGGGGTTGCCAAGCTTCCAAAAAACTACGAATTTCCTGAAATTTCAGCACACATTTTTTCACCCAAACTTGATGACACTTTCAGGTAAGAATCAGTACCCCACTCCCACTTGGCTCACCAAATTTCGTTCTTCTAGGTTAAACCATTCGTTGGCAGTGACAGTTTTAATTTTTAGGTTTCACTCTGTTTTCTCCTATATGGATACATGTAGTTGGAACTCTGAATCAAACACGGTTTGTGCTAGCCCTTGGAAACTTGACACAATAAAGTAGTTCCAAGTTCTATCTCTATGGTTTGTTTCCTATTGATGTAGCCCTAAGCAGAGACTGGCGCAAATCACTTTCATGGAAAGGGGTTGCCAAGCTTCCAAAAAAATATGAGTTTCCTGAAATCTCAGCATATATTTTTTCACCCAATCTTGAAGACACTTTCAGGTAATGATCAGTTCCCCAATCCCACTTGGCTCACCAAATTTCATTATTCTATGTTAAACCGTTCATTGGCAGTAACAGTTTTAATTTTTAGGTTTCACTCTGTTTTCTCCTATATGGATACATGTAGTTGGAACTCTAAATCAAACGCGGTTTGTGCTAGCTCTTGGAAACTTGAAACAATAAATTAGTTCCAAGGTCTATCTCTATGGTTTGTTTCCTATTGATGTAGCCCTAAGCAGAGACTGGCGCAAATCACTTTCATGGAAAGGGGTTGCCAAGCTTCCAAAAAATACGAGTTTCCTGATATCTCAGCACACATTTTTTCACCCAATCTGGATGACACTTTCAGGTAATGATCAGCACCCCAATCCCACTTGGCTCACCAAATTTCGTTCTTCTAGGTTAAACAGTTCGTTGGCAGTATCAGTTTTAATTTTTAGGTTTCACTCTGTTTTCTCCTATATGGATACATGTAGTTGGAACTCTAAATCAAACACGGTTTGTGCTAGCTCTTGGAAAATTGACAAAATAAAGTAGTTCCAAGTTCTATCTCTATGGTTTGTTTCCTATTGATGTAGGCCTAAGCAGAGACCGGCGCAAATCACTTTCATGGAAAGGGGTTGCCAAGCTTCCAAAAAACTACGAGATTCCTGAAATCTCAGCATACATTTTTTCACCCAATCATGAAGACACTTTCAGGTAATGATCAGTACCCCAAACCCACTTAGCTCACCAAATTTTGTTCTTCTAGGTTAAACCGTTCGTTGGCAGTAACAGTTTTAATTTTTAGGTTTCAATCTGTTTTCTCCTATATGGATACATGTAGTTGGAACTCTAAATCAAACACGGTTTGTGCTAGATCTGGGAAACTTGACACAATAAAGTAGTTCCAGGTTCTATCTCTATGGTTTGTTTCCTATTGATGTAGCCCTAAGCAGAGACCGGCACAAATCACTTTCATGGAAAGTTGTTGCCAAGCTTCCAAAAAACTACGAATTTCCTGAAATTTCAGCACACATTTTTTCACCCAATCTTGATGAGACTTTCAGGTAATGATCAGTTCCCCAATCCCACTTGGCTCACCAAATTTCGTTCTTCTTGGTTAAACCGTTCGTTGGCAGTAACAGTTTAAATATTTAGGTTTCACTCAGTTTTCTCCTATATGGATACATGTAGTTGGAACTCTAAATCAAAGATGGTTTGTGCTAGCTCTTTGAAAATAGACACAATAAAGTAGTTCCAAGTTCTGTCTCTACGGTTTTTTTCCTATTGATGTAGCCCTAAGCAGAGATTGGCGCACAAGCTTCCAAAAAACCACGAGTTTCCTGAAATCTCAGCACACATTTTTTCACCCAATCTTGATGACACTTTCAGATAATGATCAGTAACCCAATCCCACTTGGCTCACCAAATTTCGTTCTTCTAGTTTAAACCGTTCGTTGGCAGTAACAGTTTTAATTTTTAGGTTTCACTCTGTTTTCTCCTATATGTATACAAGTAGTTGGAATCTAAATCAAAGACGGTTTGTGCTAGCTCTTTGAAACTTGACACAATAAAGTAGTTCCAAGTTCTATCTCTATGGTTCGTTTGCTATTGATGTAGCCCTAAGCAGAGACTGGCGCAAATCAATTTCATGGAAAGGGGTTGACAAGCTTCCAAAAAACTACGAGTTTCCTGAAATCTCAGCACACATTTTTTCACCCAAACTTGATGACACTTTCAGGTAATGATCAGTACCCCAATCCCACTTGCCTCACCAAATTTCGTTCTTCTAGGTTAAACCGATCGTTGGCTGTAACAGTTTTAATTTTTAGGTTTCACTCTGTTTTCTCCTATATGGATACATATAGTTGGAACTCTAAATCAAACACGGTTTGTGCTAGGTCTTTGAAACTTGACACAATAAAGTAGTTCCAAGTTCTATCTCTACAGTTTGTTTTCTATTGATGTAGCCCTAAACAGAGATCGGCGCAAATCACTTTCATGGAAAGGGTTTGACAAGCTTCCAAAAAACCACGAGTTTCCTGAAATCTCAGCACACATTTCTTCACCCAATCTTGATGAGACTTTCATATATTGATCAGTACCCCAATCCTGCTGGGCTCACCAAATTTCGTTCTTCTAGGTTAAACCTTTCGTTGGCAGTAACAGTTTTAATTTTTAGGTTTCATTAGGTTTTCTCCTATATGTATACATGTAGTTGGGACTCCAAATCAAAGACGGTTTGTGCTAGCTCTTTGAAACTTGACACAATAAAGTAGTTCCAAGTTCTATCTATACTGTTTGTTTCCTATTGATGTAGCCCTAAGCAGAGATCGGCGCAAATACTTTCATGGAAAGGGGTTGACAAGCTTCCAAAAAACCATGAGTTTCCTGAAATCTCAGCACACATTTTTTCACCCAATCTTGATGACACTTTCAGATAATGATTAGTACCCCAATCCCACTTGGCTCACCAAATTTCGTTCTTCTAGGTTAATCCGTTCGTTGGCAGTAACAGTTTTAATTTTTAGGTTTCACTCTGTTTTCTCCTATATGAATACATGTAGTTGGAACTCTAAATCAAAGACAGTTTGTGCTAGTTCTTTGAAACATGACACAATAAAGTAGTTACAAGTTCTATCTCTATGGTTTGTTTCCTATTGATGTAGCCCTAAGCAGAAACTGGCGCAATTCACTTTCATGGAAACGGGTTGCCAAGCTTCCAAAAAACTACGAGTTTCCTGAAATCTCAGCACACATTTTTGTACCCAATCTTGATGACACTTTCAGGTAATGATCAGTACCCCAATCCCACTTGGCTCACCAAATTTCGTTCTTCTAGGTTAAACCGTTCGTTGGCTGTAACAGTTTTAATTTTTAGGTTTCACTCTGTTTTCTCCTATATGGATACATGTAGTTGGAACTCTAAATCAAAGACGGTTTGTGCTAGCTCTTGGAAACTTGACACAATAAAGTAGTTCCAAGTTCATTCTCTACAGTTTGTTTCCTATTCATGTAGCCCTAATGAGAGACCGGGGTAAATCACTTTAATGGAAAGGGGTTGCCAAGCTTCCAAAAAACTACGAGTTTCCTGAAATCCCAGCACATATTTTTACTCCCAATCTTGATGAGACTTTCAGGTAATGATCAGTACCCCAATCCCACTTGGCTCACCAAAATTCGTTCTTCTAGGTTAAACCATTCGTTGGCAGTAACAGTTTAAATATTTAGGCTTCACTCAGTTTTCTCTTAAATGGATACATATAGTTGGAACTCTAAATCAAAGATGGTTTGTGCTAGCTCTTTGAAAATTGACACAATAAATAGTTCCAAGTTCCATCTCAATGGTTTGTTTCCTATTGTTGTAGCCCTAAGCAGAGACTGGCGCAAATCACTTTCATGGAAACGGGTTGCCAAGCTTCCAAAACACTACGAGTTTCCTGAAATCTCAGCACACATCTTTTCACCCAAACTTGATGACACTTTCAGGTAATGATCAGTACCCCAATCCCACTTGGCTCACCAAATTTCGTTCTTCTACATTAAACCGTTCTTTGGCTGTAACAGTTTTAATTTTTATGTTTCACTCTGTTTTCTCCTACATGGATACATACAGTTGGAACTCTAAATCAAACACGGTTTGTGCTAGCTCTTTGAAACTTTAAACAATAAAGTAGTTCCAAGGTCTATCTCTATGGTTTGTTTCCTATTGATGTAGCCCTAAGCAGAGACCGGCGCAAATCACTTCCATGGAAAGGGGTTGCCAAGGTTCCAAAAAACTACGAGTTTCCTGAAATCTCAGCACACATTTTTTCACCCAAACTTGATGACACATTCAGATAAGGATCAGTACCCCAATCCCACTTGGCTCACCAAATTTCGTTCTTCTAGGTTAAACTGTTCATTGGCAGTAACAGTTTTAATTTTTAGGTTTCACTCTGTTTTCTCCTATATGGATACATGTAGTTGGAACTCTAAATCAAACACGGTTTGTGCTAGATCTTGGAAACTTGACACAAAAGTAGTTCCAAGTTCTGTCTCTATGGTTTGTTTCCTATTGATGTAGCCCTAAGCAGAGACCAGCGCAAATCACTTTCATGAAAAGGGGTTGCCAAACTACCAAAAAACTACGAGTTTCCTGAAATCTCAGCATATATTTTTTCACCCAATCTTGAAGACACTTTCAGATAATGATCAGTTCCCCAATCCCACTTGGCTCACCAAATTTTGTTCTTCTAGGATCATCCGTTCATTGGCAGTAACAGTTTTAATTTTTAGGTTTCACTCTGTTTTCTCCTATATGGATACATGTAATTGGAACTCTAAATCAAACACGGTTTGTGCTAGCTCTTTGAAAGTTGACACAATAAAGTAGTTCCAAGTTCTATCTCTACGGTTTTTTTCCTATTGATGTAGCCCTAAGCAGAGACCTGCGCAAATCACTTTCATGGAAAGGGGTTGACAAGCTTCCAAAAAACCACGAGTTTCCTGAAATCTCAGCACACATTTTTTCAACCAATCTTGATGACACTTTCAGATAATGATCAGTACCCCAATCCCACTTGGTTCACCAAATTTCGTTCTTCTAGGTTAAACAGTTCCTTGGCAGAAACAGTTTTAATTTTTAGGTTTCACTCTGTTTTCTCCTATATGGATACATGTAGTTGGAACTCTAAATTAAACACGGTTTGTGCTAGCTCTTTGAATCTTGACACAATAAAGTAGTTCCAAGTTCTATCTCTATGGTTTGTTTCTTATTGATGTAGCCCTAAGCAGAGACTGGCGCAAATTACTTTCATGGAAAGGGGTTGCCAAGCTTCCAAAAAACTACGAGTTTCCTGAAATCTAAGCACACATTTTTTCACCCAATCTTGATTACACTTTCAGATAATGATCAGTAAGCCAATCCCACTTGGCTCACCAAATTTCTTTCTTCTATGTTAAACCGTTCGTTGGCAGTAAAGTTTTAATTTTTAGGTTTCACTCTCTTTTCTCCTATATGTATACATGTAGTTGGGACTCTAAATCAAAGACGGTTTGTGCTAGCTCTTTGAAACTTGACACAATAAAGTAGTTCCAAGTTCTATCTCTATGGTTTGTTTCCTATTGATGTAGCCCTAAGCAGAGACCGGCACAAATCACTTACATGGAAAGGGATTGACAATCTTCCAAAAAACCACGAGTTTCCTGAAATCTCAGCACACATTTTTTCACCCAATCTTGATGACACTTTCAGATAATGATCAGTACCCCAATCCCACTTGGTTCACCAAATTTCGTTCTTCTAGGTTATACCGTTCGTTGGCAGTAAAGTTTTAATTTTTCGGTTTCACTCTGTTTTCTCCTATATGGATACATGTAGTTGGAACTCTAAATCAAACACGGTTTGTGGTAGCTCTTGGAATCTTGACACAATAAAGTAGTTCCATGTTCTATCTCTATTGTTTGTTTCCTATTGATGTAGCCCTAAGCAGAGACTGGCGCAATCCCTTTCATGGAAAGGGGTTGCCAAGCTTCCAAAAAACTACGAGTTTCCTGAAATCTCAGCACACAATTTTTTCACCCAATCTTGATGACACTTTCAGGTAATGATCAGTACCCGAATCCCACTTGGCTCACCAAATTTCGTTCTTCTAGGTTAAACCGTTCGTTGGCAGTATCAGTTTAAATTTTTAGGTTTCACTCTGTTTTCTTCTATATGGATACATGTATTTGGAACTCTAAATCAAACACGGTTTGTGCTAGCTCTTGGAAACTTGATACAATACAGTAGTTTCAAGTTCTGTCTCTATGTTTTGTTTCCTATTAATGTAGCGCTAAGCAGAGACCGGCGCAAATCACTTTAATGGAAAGGGGTTGCCAAGCTTCCAAAAAACTACGAATTTCCTGAAATTTCAGCACACATTTTTTCACCCAAACTTGATGACACTTTCAGGTAATGATCAGTACCCCAATCCCACTTGGCTCACCAAATTTCGTTCTTCTAGGTTAAACCGTTCATTGGCAGTATCAGTTTTAATTTTTAGGTTTCACTGTGTTTTCTCCTATATGGATACATGTAGTTGGAACTCTAAATCAAACACGGTTTGTGCTAGCCCTTGGAATCTTGACACAATAAAGTAGTTCCAAGTTCTATCTCTATGGTTTGTTTCCTATTGATGTAGCCCTAAGCAGAGACTGGCGCAAATCACTTTCATGGAAAGGGGTTGCCAAGCTTCCAAAAAACTACGAGTTTCCTGAAATCTCAGCATACATATTTTCACCCAATCGTGATGACACTTTCAGGTAATGATCAGTACACCAATCCCACTTGGCTCACCAAATTTTATTCTTCTAGGTTAAACCGTTCATTGGCAGTATCAGTTTTAATTTTAAAGTTTCACTCTGTTTTCTCCTATATGGATACATGTAGTTGGAACTCTAAATCAAACACGGTTTGTGCTAGCTCTTGGAAACTTCACACAATAAAGTAGTTCCAAGTTATATCTCTATGGTTTGTTTCTTATTGATGTAGCCCTAAGCAGAGAAGGGCGCAAATCACTTTCATGGAAAGGGGTTGCCAAGCTTCCAAAAAACTACGAGTTTCCTGAAATCTCAGCACACATTTTTTCACCCAAACTTGATGACACATTCAGGTAATGATCAGTAACCCAATCCCACTTGGCTCACGAAATTTTGATTTCTAGTTTAAACCGTTCGTAGGCAGTAAGAGTTTTAATTTTTAGGTTTCACTCTGTTTTCTCCTATATGGATACATGTGGTTGGAACTCTAAATCAAACACGGTTTGTGCTAGCTCTTTGAAACTTGACACAATAAAGTAGTTCCAAGTTCTATCTCTATGGTTTCTTTCCTATTGATGAAGCCCTAAGCAGAGGCTGGCGCAAATCACTTTCATGGAAAGGGGTTGCCAAGCTTCCAAAAAACTATTAGTTTCCTGAAATCTCAGCACACATTTTTTCACCCAATCTTGATGAGACTTTCAGGTAATGATCAGTACCCCAATCCCACTTGGCTCACCAAATTTCGTTCTTCTAGGTTAAACCGTTCGTTGGCAGTAACAGTTTTAATTTTTAGGTTTCACTCAGGTTTCTCCTATATGGATATATGTAGTTGGAACTCTAAATCAAACACGGATTGTGCTAGCTCTTTGAAACTTGGCACAATAAAGTAGTTCCAAGTTCTATCTCTATGGTTTGTTTCCTATTGATGTAGCCCTAAGCAGAGACTGGCGCAAATCACTTTCATGGAATGGGGTTCCCAAGCTTCCAAAAAACTATGAGTTTCCTGAAATCTCAGCACACATTTTTTCAACCAAACTTGATGACACTTTCAGGTTATGATCAGTATGCCAATCCCACTTGGCTCACCAAATTTTGTTCTTCTAGGTTAAACCGTTCGTTGGCAGTAACACTTTTCATTTTTAGGTTTCACTCTGTTTTCTCCTATATGGATACATGTATTTGGAACTCTAAATCAAACACGGTTTGGGCTAGCTCTTTGAAACTTGACACAATAAAGTAGTTCCAAGTCCTATCTCTATGCTTTGTTTCCTATTGATGTATTCCTAAGCAGAGACTTGCGCAAATCACTTTCATGGAAAGGGATTGTCAAGCTTCCAAAAAACTACGAGTTTCCTGAAATCTCAGCACATATTTTTTCACTCAATCTTGATGACACTAAGGTAATGTGAGTACCCCAATCCCACTTGGCGCACCAAATTTCGTTCTTCTAGGTTAAACCGTTCGTTGGCAGTAACAGTTTTAATTTTTAGATTTCACTCTGTTTTCTCCTATATGGATACATGTATTTGGAACTCTAAATCAAACACGATTTGTGCTAGCTCTTTGAAACTTGACACAATAAAGTAATTCCAAGTTCTATCTTTCTGGTTTGTTTCCTATTGATGTAGCCCTAAGCAGAGACTGGTGCAAATCACTTTCATGGAAAGGGGTTGCCAAGCCTCCAAAAAACTACGAGTTTCCGGAAATCTCAGCACACATTTTTTCACCCAATCTTGATGTCACTTTCAGGTAATGATCAGTACCCCAATCCCACTTGGCTCACCAAATTTCGTTCTTCTAGGTTTAACCGTTCGTTGGTAGTAACAGTTTGAATTTTTAGGTTTCACTCTGTTTTCTCCTATATGGGTACATGTAGTTGGAACTCTAAATCAAACACGGTTCGTGCTAGATCCTTGAAACTTGACACAATAAAGAAGTTCCAAGTTCTATCTCTATTGTTTGTTTCCTATTGATGTAGCCCTAAGCAGAGACTGGTGCAAATCACTTTCATGGAAAGGGTTGCCAAACTTCCAAAAAACTTCGAGTTTCCTGAAATCTCAGCACACATTTTTTCACCCAATCTTGATGACAGTTTCAGGTAATGATCAGTACCCCAATCCCACTTGGCTCACCAAATTTCATTTTTCTAGGTTATATCGTTCGTTGGCAGTTACAGTGTAAATTTCCAGGTTTCACTCTGTTTTCTCCTATATGGATACATGTAGTTGGAACTCTAAATCAAACATGGTTTGTTCTAGCTCTTTGAAACTTGACACAATAAAGTTCTTCCAAGTTCTATCTCTATGGTTTGTTTCCTATTGATGTAGAACTAAGCAGAGACTGGCACAAATCACTTTCATGGAAACGGGTTGCCAAGCTTCCAAAAAACTACGAGGTTCCTGAAATCTCAGCACACATTTTTTCACCCAATGTTGATGACACTTTCAGGTAATGATCAGTACCTAAATCCGACTTGGTTCACGAAATTTCGTTCTTCTAGGTTAAACCGTTCCTTGATATTACACATTTAATTTTTAGGTTCCACTCTGTTTTCTCCTATATGGATACATGTAGTTGGAACTCTAAATCAAACACGGTTTGTGCTAGCTCTTTGAAACTTGACACAATAAATTAGTTCAAAGTTCTATCTCTAGCGTTTGTTTCCTATTGATGTAGCCCTAAGAAGAGACTGGTGCAAATCACATTCAAGGAAAGAGTTGCCAAGCTTCCAAAATACTACGAGTTTCCTGAAATCTCAGCACACATTTTTCACCCAATCTTGATGAAACTTTCAGGTAATGATCAGTACTCCACTCCCACTTGGCTCATCAAATTTCATTCTTCTAGGTTAAACAGTTCGTTGGCAGTAAGAGTTTTAAATTTAGGTTTCACTCTGTTTTCTCCTATATGGATACATGTGGTTGGAACTCTATATCAAACACGGTTTGTGCTAGCTCTTTGAAACTTGACACCATAAAGTAGTTCCAAGTTCTATCTCTATGGTTTCTTTCCTATTGATGAAACCCTAAGCAGAGGCTGGCGCAAATCACTTTCATGGAAAGGGGTTGCCAAGCTTTCAAAAAACTATGAGTTTCCTGAAATCTCAGCACACATTTTTTCACCCAATCTTGATGACACATTCAGGTAATGATCAGTACCCCAATCCCACTTGGCTCACGAAATTTTGATTTCAAGGTTAAACCGTTCGTAGGCAGTAACAGTTTTAATTTTTAGGTTTCACTCTCTTTTCTCCTATATGGATACATGTATTTGGAACTCTAAATCAAACACGGTTTGTGCTAGCTCTTTGAAACTTGACACAATAAAGTAGTTCCAAGTTCTATCTCTATGGTTTCTTTCCTATTGATGAAGCCCTAAGCAGAGGCTGGCGCAAATCACTTTCATCTAAAGGGGTTGCGAAGCTTCCAAAAAATTATGAGTTTCCTGTAATCTCAGCACACATTTTTTCACCCAATGTTGATGAGACTTTCAGGTAATGATCAGTGCCCCAATCCCACTTGGCTCACCAAATTTCGTTCGTCTAGGTTTAACCGTTCGTTGGCAGTAACAGTTTTAATTTTTAGGTTTCACTCTGTTCTCTCCTATATGGATACATGTAGTTGGAACTCTAAATCAAACATGGTTTGTGCTAGCTCTTGGAAACTTGACACAATAAATAGTTCCAAGTCCTTTCTCTATGTTTTTTTTTTCCTATTTATTTATTCCTAACCAGAGACTTGTGCAAATCACTTTCATGGAAAGGGATTGCCAAGATTCAAAAAAACTACGAGTTTCCTGAAATCTCAGCACATATTTTCTCACCCAATCTTGATGACACTCAGGTAATGATCAGTACCCCAATCCCCCTTGGTGCACCAAATTTCGTTCTTCTAGGTTAAACCGTTCCTTGGCAGTAACAGTTTTAATTTTTAGGTTTCACTCTGCTTTCTCCTATATGGATACATATAGGTGGAACCCTAAATCAAACACGGTTTGTGCTAGCTCTTTGAAACTTGAAAAATAATGTAGTTCCAAGTTCTATCTCTATGGTTTCTTTCCTATTGATGTAGCCCTAAGCAGAGAATGGCGCAAATCACATTCATTGAAAGGGGTTGCAAAGCTTCCAAAAAACTATGAGTTTTCTGAAATCTCAGCACACATTTTTTCACCCAATCTTAATTACACTTTCAGGTAATGATCAGTACCCCAATCCAACTTGGCTTACCAAAATTTGTTCTTCTAGGTTAAACCGTTCCTTGGCAGTAACAGTTTTAATTTTTAGGTTTCACTCTGTTTTCTCCTATATGGATACATATATTTGGAACCCTAAATCAAACACGGTTTGTGCTATCCCTTTGAAACTTGACACAATAATATAGTTCCAAGTTCTATCTCTATGGTTTGTTTCCTATTGATGTAGCGCTAAGCAGAGACCGGCGAAATCACTTTCATGGAAAGGGCTTGCCAAGCTTCCAAAAAACTACGAGTTTCCTGAAATCTCAGCACACATTTTTTCACCCAATCTTGCTGACACTTTCAGGTAATGATCAGTACCCCAATCCCACTTGGCTCACCAAATTTCGTTCGTCTAGGTTTAACGGTTCGTTGGCAGTAACAGTTTTAATTTTTAGGTTTCACTCTGTTTTCTCCAATATGGATACATGTAGTTGGAACTCTAAATCAAACACGGTTTGTGCTAGCTCTTTGAAACTTGACACAATAATGTCGTTCCAAGTTCTATCTCTATGGTTTGTTTCCTATTGATGTAGCCCTAAGCAGCGAACTGCGCAATTAACTTTCATGGAAAGGGCTTGCCAAGCTTCCAAAAAACTACGAATTTCCTGAAATTTCAGCACACATTTTTTCACCCAAACTTGATGACACTTTCAGGTAATGATCAGTACCCCAATCCCACTTGGCTCACCAAATTTCGTTCTTCTAGGTTAAACCGTTCATTGGCAGTATCAGTTTTAATTTTTAGGTTTCACTCTGTTTTCTCCTATATGGATACATGTAGTTGGAACTCTAAATCAAACACGGTTTGTGCTAGCCCTTGGAATCTTGACACAATAAAGTAGTTCCAAGTTCTATCTCTATGGATTGTTTCCTATTGATGTAGCCCTAAGCAGAGACTGGCGCAAATCACTTTCATGGAAAGGGGTTGCCAAGCTTCCAAAAAACTACGAGTTTCCTGAAATCTCAGCATACATATTTTCACCCAATCTTGATGACACTTTCAGGTAATGATCAGTACACCAATCCCACTTGGCTCACCAAATTTTATTCTTCTAGGTTAAACCGTTCATTGGCAGTATCAGTTTTAATTTTTAAGTTTCACTCTGTTTTCTCCTATATGGATACATGTAGTTGGAACTCTAAATCAAACACGGTTTGTGCTAGCTCTTTGAAACTTGACACAATAAAGTAGTTCCAAGTTCTATCTCTATGGTTTCTTTCCTATTGATGAAGCCCTAAGCAGAGGCTGGCGCAAATCACTTTCATGGAAAGGGGTTGCCAAGCTTCCAAAAAACTATTAGTTTCCTGAAATCTCAGCACACATTTTTTCACCCAATCTTGATGAGACTTTCAGGTAATGATCAGTACCCCAATCCCACTTGGCTCACCAAATTTCGTTCTTCTAGGTTAAACCGTTCGTTGGCAGTAACAGTTTTAATTTTTAGGTTTCACTCAGTTTTCTCCTATATGGATATATGTAGTTGGAACTCTAAATCAAACACGGATTGTGCTAGCTCTTTGAAACTTGGCACAATAAAGTAGTTCCAAGTTCTATCTCTATGGTTTGTTTCCTATTGATGTAGCCCTAAGCAGAGACTGGCGCAAATCACTTTCATGGAATGGGGTTCCCAAGCTTCCAAAAAACTATGAGTTTCCTGAAATCTCAGCACACATTTTTTCAACCAAACTTGATGACACTTTCAGGTTATGATCAGTATGCCAATCCCACTTGGCTCACCAAATTTAGTTCTTCTAGGTTAAACCGTTCGTTGGCAGTAACACTTTTAATTTTTAGGTTTCACTCTGTTTTCTCCTATATGGATACATGTATTTGGAACTCTAAATCAAACACGGTTTGGGCTAGCTCTTTGAAACTTGACACAATAAAGTAGTTCCAAGTCCTATCTCTATGCTAAGTTTCCTATTGATGTATTCCTAAGCAGAGAGTTGCGCAAATCACTTTCATGGAAAGGGATTGCCCAGCTTCGAAAAAACTACGGGATTCCTGAAATCTCAGCACACATTTTTTCACCCAAACTTGATGACACTTTCAGGTAATGATCAGTACCCCAATCCCACTTGGCTCACCAAATTTCGTTCTTCTAGGTTAAACAGTTCGTTGGCAGTAACAGTTTTAATTTTTAGGTTTCACTCTGTTTTCTCCTATATGGATACATGTAGTTGGAACTCTAAATCAAACATGGTTTGTGCTAGCTCTTTGAAACTTGACACAATAAAGTAGTTCCAAGTCCTTTCTCTATGGTTTTTTTTTCCTATTTATTTATTCCTAATGAGAGACTTGTGCAAATCACTTTCATGGAAAGGGATTGTCAAGCTTCCAAAAAACTACGAGTTTCCTGAAATCTCAGCACATATTTTTTCACACAATCTTGATGACACTAAGGTAATGATGAGTACCCCAATCCCACTTGGCGCACCAAATTTCGTTCTTCTAGGTTAAACCGTTCGTTGGCAGTAACAGTTTAATTTTTAGGTTTCACTCTGTTTTGTCCTATATGGATACATGTATTTGGAACTCTAAATCAAACACGGTTTGTGCTAGCTCTTGGAAAATTGACAAAATAAAGTAGTTCCAAGGTCTATCTCTATGGTTTGCTTCCTATTGATGTAGCCCTAAGAAGAGACTGGCGCAAATCACTTTCATGGAAAGGGATTGCCCAGCTTCGAAAAAACTACGGGATTCCTGAAATCTCAGCACACATTTTTTCACCCAAACTTGATGACACTTTCAGGTAATGATCAGTACCCCAATCCCACTTGGCTCACCAAATTTCGTTCTTCTAGGTTAAACCGTTCGTTGGCAGTAACAGTTTTAATTTTTAGATTTCACTCTGTTTTCTCCTATATGGATACATGTATTTGGAACTCTAAATCAAACACGATTTGTGCTAGCTCTTTGAAACTTGACACAATAAAGTAATTCCAAGTTCTATCTTTCTGGTTTGTTTCCTATTGATGTAGCCCTAAGCAGAGACTGGTGCAAATCACTTTCATGGAAAGGGGTTGCCAAGCTTCCAAAAAACTACGAGTTTCCGGAAATCTCAGCACACATTTTTTCACCCAATCTTGATGACACTTTCAGGTAATGATCAGAACCCCACTCCCACTTGGCTCACCAAGTTTTGTTCTTCTAGGTTAAACCATTCGTTGGCAGTAACAGTTTAATTTTTAGGTTTCACTCTGTTTTGTCCTATATGGATACATGTATTTGGAACTCTAAATCAAACACGGTTTGTGCTAGCTCTTGGAAAATTGACAAAATAAAGTACTTCCAAGATCTATCTCTATGGTTTGCTTCCTATTGATGTAGCCCTAAGAAGAGACTGGCGCAAATCACTTTCATGGAAAGGGGTTGCCAAGCTTCCAAAAAACTACGAGTTTCCTGAAATCACAGCACACATTTTTTTCACTCAATCATGATGACACTTTCAGGTAATGATCAGTACCCCAATCCCACTTGGCTCAACAAATTTCGTTCTCCTAGGTTAAACAGATCGATGGCAGTAACATTTTTAATTTTTAGGTTTCACTCTGTTTCCTCTTATATGGTTACATGTAGTTGGAACTCTAAATCAAACACGGTTTGTGCTAGCTCTTTGAAACATGACACAATAAAGTAGTTCCAAGGTCTATCTCTATGGTTTGTTTCCTATTGATGTAGGCCTAAGCAGAGACCGGCGCAAATCACTTTCATGGAAAGGGGTTGCCAAGCTTCCAAAAAACTACGAATTTCCTGAAATTTCAGCACACATTTTTTCACCCAAACTTGATGACACTTTCAGGTAAGAATCAGTACCCCACTCCCACTTGGCTCACCAAATTTCGTTCTTCTAGGTTAAACCATTCGTTGGCAGTGACAGTTTTAATTTTTAGGTTTCACTCTGTTTTCTCCTATATGGATACATGTAGTTGGAACTCTGAATCAAACACGGTTTTTGCTAGCCCTTGGAAACTTGACAAAATAAAGTAGTTCCAAGTTCTATCTCTATGGTTTGTTTCCTATTGATGTAGCCCTAAGCAGAGACTGGCGCAAATCACTTTCATGGAAAGGGGTTGCCAAGCTTCCAAAAAAATACGAGTTTCCTGAAATCTCCGCATATATTTTTTCACCCAATCTTGAAGACACTTTCAGGTAATGATCAGTTCCCCAATCCCACTTGGCTCACCAAATTTCATTCTTCTATGTTAAACCGTTCATTGGCAGTAACAGTTTTAATTTTTAGGTTTCACTCTGTTTTCTCCTATATGGATACATGTAGTTGGAACTCTAAATCAAACAAGGTTTGTGCTAGCTCTTGGAAACTTGAAACAATAAATTAGTTCCAAGGTCTATCTCTATGGTTTGTTTCCTATTCATGTAGCCCTAAGCAGAGACTGGCGCAAATCACTTTCATGGAAAGGGGTTGCCAAGCTTCCAAAAAATACGAGTTTCCTGATATCTCAGCACACATTTTTTCACCCAATCTGGATGACACTTTCAGGTAATGATCAGCACCCCAATCCCACTTGGCTCACCAAATTTCGTTCTTCTAGGTTAAACAGTTCGTTGGCAGTATCAGTTTTAATTTTTAGGTTTCACTCTGTTTTCTCCTATATGGATACATGTAGTTGGAACTCTAAATCAAACACGGTTTGTGCTAGCTCTTGGAAAATTGACAAAATAAAGTAGTTCCAAGTTCTATCTCTATGGTTTGTTTCCTATTGATGTAGGCCTAAGCAGAGACCGGCGCAAATCACTTTCATGGAAAGGGGTTGCCAAGCTTCCAAAAAACTACGAGTTTCCTTAAATCTCAGCACACATTTTTTCACCCAAACTTGATGACACATTCAGGTAATGATCAGTAACCCAATCCCACTTGGCTCACGAAATTTTGATTTCTAGTTTAAACCGTTCGTAGGCAGTAACAGTTTTAATTTTTAGGTTTCACTCTGTTTTCTCCTATATGGATACATGTGGTTGGAACTCTAAATCAAACACGGTTTGTGCTAGCTCTTTGAAACTTGACACAATAAAGTAGTTCCAAGTTCTATCTCTATGGTTTCTTTCCTTTTGATGAAGCCCTAAGCAGAGGCTGGCGCAAATCACTTTCATGGAAAGGGGTTGCCAAGCTTCCAAAAAACTATTAGTTTCCTGAAATCTCAGCACACATTTTTTCACCCAATCTTGATGAGACTTTCAGGTAATGATCAGTACCCCAATCCCACTTGGCTCACCAAATTTCGTTCTTCTAGGTTAAACCGTTCGTTGGCAGTAACAGTTTTAATTTTTAGGTTTCACTCAATTTTCTCCTATATGGATATATGTAGTTGGAACTCTAAATCAAACACGGATTGTGCTAGCTCTTTGAAACTTGGCACAATAAAGTAGTTCCAAGTTCTATCTCTATGGTTTGTTTCCTATTGATGTAGCCCTAAGCAGAGACTGGCGCAAATCACTTTCATGGAATGGGGTTCCCAAGCTTCCAAAAAACTATGAGTTTCCTGAAATCTCAGCACACATTTTTTCAACCAAACTTGATGACACTTTCAGGTTATGATCAGTATGCCAATCCCACTTGGCTCACCAAATTTCGTTCTTCTAGGTTAAACCGTTCGTTGGCAGTAACACTTTTAATTTTTAGGTTTCACTCTGTTTTCTCCTATATGGATACATGTATTTGGAACTCTAAATCAAACACGGTTTGGGCTAGCTCTTTGAAACTTGACACAATAAAGTAGTTCCAAGTCCTATCTCAATGCTTTGTTTCCTATTGATGTATTCCTAAGCAGAGACTTGCGCAAATCACTTTCATGGAAAGGGATTGCCCAGCTTCGAAAAAACTACGGGATTCCTGAAATCTCAGCACACATTTTTTCACCCAAACTTGATGACACTTTCAGGTAATGATCAGTACCCCAATCCCACTTGGCTCACCAAATTTCGTTCTTCTAGGTTAAACCGTTCGTTGGCAGTAACAGTTTTAATTTTTAGGTTTCACTCTGTTTTCTCCTATATGGATACATGTAGTTGGAACTCTAAATCAAACATGGTTTGTGCTAGCTCTTTGAAACTTGACACAATAAAGTAGTTCCAAGTCCTTTCTCTATGTTTTTTTTCCTATTTATTTATTCCTAATGAGAGACTTGTGCAAATCACTTTCATGGAAAGGGATTGTCAAGCTTCCAAAAAACTACGAGTTTCCTGAAATCTCAGCACATATTTTTTCACTCAATCTTGATGACACTAAGGTAATGATGAGTACCCCAATCCCACTTGGCGCACCAAATTTCGTTCTTCTAGGTTAAACCGTTCGTTGGCAGTAACAGTTTTAATTTTTAGATTTCACTCTGTTTTCTCCTATATGGATACATGTATTTGGAACTCTAAATCAAACACGATTTGTGCTAGCTCTTTGAAACTTGACACAATAAAGTAATTCCAAGTTCTATCTTTCTGGTTTGTTTCCTATTGATGTAGCCCTAAGCAGAGACTGGTGCAAATCACTTTCATGGAAAGGGGTTGCCAAGCCTCCAAAAAACTACGAGTTTCCGGAAATCTCAGCACACATTTTTTCACCCAATCTTGATGTCACTTTCAGGTAATGATCAGTACCCCAATCCCACTTGGCTCACCAAATTTCGTTCTTCTAGGTTTAACCGTTCGTTGGTAGTAACAGTTTGAATTTTTAGGTTTCACTCTGTTTTCTCCTATAGGGGTACATGTAGTTGGAACTCTAAATCAAACACGGTTCGTGCTAGATCCTTGAAACTTGACACAATAAAGAAGTTCCAAGTTCTATCTCTATTGTTTGTTTCCTATTGATGTAGCCCTAAGCAGAGACTGGTGCAAATCACTTTCATGGAAAGGGTTGCCAAACTTCCAAAAAACTTCGAGTTTCCTGAAATCTCAGCACACATTTTTTCACCCAATCTTGATGACAGTTTCAGGTAATGATCAGTACCCCAATCCCACTTGGCTCACCAAATTTCATTTTTCTAGGTTATATCGTTCGTTGGCAGTTACAGTGTAAATTTCCAGGTTTCACTCTGTTTTCTCCTATATGGATACATGTAGTTGGAACTCTAAATCAAACATGGTTTGTTCTAGCTCTTTGAAACTTGACACAATAAAGTTCTTCCAAGTTCTATCTCTATGGTTTGTTTCCTATTGATGTAGAACTAAGCAGAGACTGGCACAAATCACTTTCATGGAAACGGGTTGCCAAGCTTCCAAAAAACTACGAGGTTCCTGAAATCTCAGCACACATTTTTTCACCCAATGTTGATGACACTTTCAGGTAATGATCAGTACCTAAATCCGACTTGGTTCACGAAATTTCGTTCTTCTAGGTTAAACCGTTCCTTGATATTACACTTTTAATTTTTAGGTTCCACTCTGTTTTCTCCTATATGGATACATGTAGTTGGAACTCTAAATCAAACACGGTTTGTGCTAGCTCTTTGAAACTTGACACAATAAATTAGTTCAAAGTTCTATCTCTAGCGTTTGTTTCCTATTGATGTAGCCCTAAGAAGAGACTGGTGCAAATCACATTCAAGGAAAGAGTTGCCAAGCTTCCAAAATACTACGAGTTTCCTGAAATCTCAGCACACATTTTTCACCCAATCTTGATGACACTTTCAGGTAATGATCAGTACCCCAATCCCACTTGGCTCATCAAATTTCATTCTTCTAGGTTAAACAGTTCGTTGGCAGTAAGAGTTTTAAATTTAGGTTTCACTCTGTTTTCTCCTATATGGATACATGTGGTTGGAACTCTAAATCAAACACGGTTTGTGCTAGCTCTTTGAAACTTGACACCATAAAGTAGTTCCAAGTTCTATCTCTATGGTTTCTTTCCTATTGATGAAACCCTAAGCAGAGGCTGGCGCAAATCACTTTCATGGAAAGGGGTTGCCAAGCTTTCAAAAAACTATGAGTTTCCTGAAATCTCAGCACACATTTTTTCACCCAATCTTGATGACACATTCAGGTAATGATCAGTACCCCAATCCCACTTGGCTCACGAAATTTTGATTTCTAGGTTAAACCGTTCGTAGGCAGTAACAGTTTTAATTTTTAGGTTTCACTCTCTTTTCTCCTATATGGATACATGTATTTGGAACTCTAAATCAAACACGGTTTGTGCTAGCTCTTTGAAACTTGACACAATAAAGTAGTTCCAAGTTCTATCTCTATGGTTTCTTTCCTATTGATGAAGCCCTAAGCAGAAACCGGCGCAATTCACTTTCATGGAAACGGGTTGCCAAGCTTCCAAAAAACTACGAGTTTCCTGAAATCTCAGCACACATTTTTTCACCCAATCTTGATGACACTTTCAGGTAATGATCAGTACCCCAATCCCACTTGGCTCACCAAATTTCGTTCTTCTAGGTTAAACCGTTCGTTGGCTGTAACAGTTTTAATTTTTAGGTTTCACTCTGTTTTCTCCTATATGGATACATGTAGTTGGAACTCTAAATCAAAGACGGTTTGTGCTAGCTCTTTGAAACTTGACACAATAAAGTAGTTCCAAGTTCATTCTCTACAGTTTGTTTCCTATTCATGTAGCCCTAATGAGAGACCGGGGTAAATCACTTTAATGGAAAGGGGTTGCCAAGCTTCCAAAAAACTACGAGTTTCCTGAAATGCCAGCACATATTTTTACACCCAATCTTGATGAGACTTTCAGGTAATGATCAGTACCCCAATCCCAGTTGGCTCACCAAAATTCGTTCTTCTAGGTTAAACCCTTCGTTGGCAGTAACAGTTTTAATTTTTATGTTTCACTCTGTTTTCTCCTACATGGATACATACAGTTGGAACTCTAAATCAAACACGGTTTGTGCTAGCTCTTTGAAACTTTAAAAAATAAAGTAGTTCCAAGGTCTATCTCTATGGTTTGTTTCCTATTGATGTAGCCCTAAGCAGAGACCGGCGCAAATCACTTCCATGGAAAGGGGTTGCCAAGGTTCCAAAAAACTACGAGTTTCCTGAAATCTCAGCACATATTTTTTCACCCAAACTTGATGACACTTTCAGATAAGGATCAGTACCCCAATCCCACTTGGCTCACCAAATTTCGTTCTTCTAGGTTAAACTGTTCATTAGCAGTAACAGTTTTAATTTTTAGGTTTCACTCTGTTTTCTCCTATATGGATACATATAGTTGGAACTCTAAATCAAACACGGTTTGTGCTAGCTCTTTGAAACTTGACACAATAAAGTACTTCCAAGTTCCATCTCTATGGTTTGTTTCCTATTGATGTAGCCCTAAGCAGAGACCAGCGCAAATCACTTCCATGGAAAGGGGTTGCCAAGCTTCCTAAAAACTACGAGTTTCCTGAAATACCAGCACACATTTTTACACCCAAACTTGATGAGTCTTTCAGGTAATGATCAGTACCCCAATCCCACTTGGCTCACCAAATTTCGTTCTTCTAGGTTAAACCGTTCGTTGGCAGTAACAGTTTAAATATTTAGGTTTCACTCAGTTTTCTCCTATATGGATACATGTAGTTGGAACTCTAAATCAAATACGGTTTGTGCTAGCTCTTTGAAAATTGACACAATAAAGTAGTTCCAAGTTCTATCTCTATGGTTTGTTTCCTATTGATGTAGCCCTAAGCAGAGACTGGCGCAAATCACTTTCATGGAAAGGGGTTGCCTAGCTCCAAAAAACTACAAGTTTCCTGAAATCTAAGCACACATTTTTTCACCCAATTTGATTATAATTTCAGATAATGATCAGTAAGCCAATCCCACTTGGCTCACCAAATTTCGTTCTTCTAGGTGAAACCGTTCATTGGCAGTAAAGTTTTAATTTTTAGGTTTCACTCTGTTTTCTCCTATATGGATACATGTAGTTGGAACTCTAAATCAAAGACGGTTTGTGCTAGCTCTTTGAAAATTGACACAATAAAGTAGTTCCAAGTTATATCTCTACGGTTTTTTTCCTATTGATGTAGCCCTAAGCAGAGACCGGCGCAAATCACTTTCATGGAAAGGGGTTGACAAGCTTCCAAAAAACCACGAGTTTTCTGAAATCTCAGCACACATTTTTTCACCCAAACTTGATGACACTTTCAGGTAATGATCAGGATGCCAATCCCACTTTGCTCACCAAATTTCGTTCTTCTAGGTTAAACCGTTCGTTGGCTGTAACAGTTTTAATTTTTAGGTTTCACTCTGTTTTCTCCTATATGGATACATATATTTGGAACTCTAAATCAAACACGGTTTGTGCTAGCTCTTTGAAACTTGCCACAATAAAGTAGTTCCAAGTTCTATCTCTATGGTTTGTTTGCTATTGATGTAGCCCTAAGCAGAGACTGGCGCAAATCACTTTCATGGAAAGGGGTTGCCAAGCTTCCAAAAAACTACGAGTTTCCTGAAATCCCAGCACAAATTTTTACTCCCAATCTTGATGACACTTTCAGGTAATGATGAGTACCACAACCCCACTTGGCTCACCAAATTTCCTTCTACTAGGTTAAACCGTTCGTTGGCTGTAACAGTTTTAATTTTTAGGTTTTACTCTGCTTTCTCCTATATGGATACATGTAGATGGAACTCTAAATCAAACACGGTTTGTGCTAGCTCTTTGAAACTTCACACAATAATGTACTTCCAAGTTCTATGTCTCTGGTTCGTTTCCTATTCATGTAGCCCTAATGAGAGACCGGCGTAAATCACTTTAATGGAAAGGGGTTGCCAAGCTTCCAAAAAACTACGAGTTTCCTGAAATCCCAGCACACATTTTTACACCCAATCTTGATGAGACTTTCAGGTAATGATCAGTACCCCAATCCCACTTGGCTCACCAAATTTCGTTCTTCTTGGTTAAACCGTTCGTTGGCAGTAACAGTTTAAATATTTAGGTTTCACTCAGTTTTCTCCTATATGGATACATGTAGTTGGAACTCTAAATCAAAGATGGTTTGTGCTAGCTCTTTTAAAATAGACACAATAAAGTAGTTCCAAGTTCTGTCTCTACGGTTTTTTTCCTATTGATGTAGCCCTAAGCAGAGATTGGCGCACAAGCTTCCAAAAAACCACGAGTTTCCTGAAATCTCAGCACACATTTTTTCACCCAATCTTGATGACACTTTCAGATAATGATCAGTAACCCAATCCCACTTGGCTCACCAAATTTCGTTCTTCTAGTTTAAACCGTTCGTTGGCAGTAACAGTTTTAATTTTTAGGTTTCACTCTGTTTTCTCCTATATGTATACAAGTAGTTGGAATCTAAATCAAAGACGGTTTGTGCTAGCTCTTTGAAACTTGACACAATAAAGTAGTTCCAAGTTCTATCTCTATGGTTCGTTTGCTATTGATGTAGCCCTAAGCAGAGACTGGCGCAAATCAATTTCATGGAAAGGGGTTGACAAGCTTCCAAAAAACTACGAGTTTCCTGAAATCTCAGCACACATTTTTTCACCCAAACTTGATGACACTTTCAGGTAATGATCAGTACCCCAATCCCACTTGCCTCACCAAATTTCGTTCTTCTAGGTTAAACCGATCGTTGGCTGTAACAGTTTTAATTTTTAGGTTTCACTCTGTTTTCTCCTATATGGATACATATAGTTGGAACTCTAAATTAAACACGGTTTGTGCTAGGTCTTTGAAACTTGACACAATAAAGTAGTTCCAAGTTCTATCTCTACAGTTTGTTTTCTATTGATGTAGCCCTAAACAGAGATCGGCGCAAATCACTTTCATGGAAAGGGTTTGACAAGCTTCCAAAAAACCACGAGTTTCCTGAAATCTCAGCACACATTTCTTCACCCAATCTTGATGAGACTTTCAGATATTGATCAGTACCCCAATCCTGCTGGGCTCACCAAATTTCGTTCTTCTAGGTTAAACCTTTCGTTGGCAGTAACAGTTTTAATTTTTAGGTTTCATTAGGTTTTCTCCTATATGTATACATGTAGTTGGGACTCCAAATCAAAGACGGTTTGTGCTAGCTCTTTGAAACTTGACACAATAAAGTAGTTCCAAGTTCTATCTATACTGTTTGTTTCCTATTGATGTAGCCCTAAGCAGAGATCGGCGCAAATACTTTCATGGAAAGGGGTTGACAAGCTTCCAAAAAACCACGAGTTTCCTGAAATCTCAGCACACATTTTTTCACCCAATCTTGATGACACTTTCAGATAATGATTAGTACCCCAATCCCACTTGGCTCACCAAATTTCGTTCTTCTAGGTTAATCCGTTCGTTGGCAGTAACAGTTTTAATTTTTAGGTTTCACTCTGTTTTCTCCTATATGAATACATGTAGTTGGAACTCTAAATCAAAGACAGTTTGTGCTAGCTCTTTGAAACATGACACAATAAAGTAGTTACAAGTTCTATCTCTATGGTTTGTTTCCTATTGATGTAGCCCTAAGCAGAAACCGGCGCAATTCACTTTCATGGAAACGGGTTGCCAAGCTTCCAAAAAACTACGAGTTTCCTGAAATCTCAGCACACATTTTTGTACCCAATCTTGATGACACTTTCAGGTAATGATCAGTACCCCAATCCCACTTGGCTCACCAAATTTCGTTCTTCTAGGTTAAACCGTTCGTTGGCTGTAACAGTTTTAATTTTTAGGTTTCACTCTGTTTTCTCCTATATGGATACATGTAGTTGGAACTCTAAATCAAAGACGGTTTGTGCTAGCTCTTGGAAACTTGACACAATAAAGTAGTTCCAAGTTCATTCTCTACAGTTTGTTTCCTATTCATGTAGCCCTAATGAGAGACCGGGGTAAATCACTTTAATGGAAAGGGGTTGCCAAGCTTCCAAAAAACTACGAGTTTCCTGAAATCCCAGCACATATTTTTACTCCCAATCTTGATGAGACTTTCAGGTAATGATCAGTACCCCAATCCCACTTGGCTCACCAAAATTCGTTCTTCTAGGTTAAACCATTCGTTGGCAGTAACAGTTTAAATATTTAGGCTTCACTCAGTTTTCTCTTAAATGGATACATATAGTTGGAACTCTAAATCAAAGACGGTTTGTGCTAGCTCTTTGAAAATTGACACAATATATAGTTCCAAGTTCCATCTCAATGGTTTGTTTCCTATTGTTGTAGCCCTAAGCAGAGACTGGCGCAAATCACTTTCATGGAAACGGGTTGCCAAGCTTCCAAAACACTACGAGTTTCCTGAAATCTCAGCACACATCTTTTCACCCAAACTTGATGACACTTTCAGGTAATGATCAGTACCCCAATCCCACTTGGCTCACCAAATTTCGTTCTTCTACATTAAACCGTTCTTTGGCTGTAACAGTTTTAATTTTTATGTTTCATTCTGTTTTCTCCTACATGGATACATACAGTTGGAACTCTAAATCAAACACGGTTTGTGCTAGCTCTTTGAAACTTTAAACAATAAAGTAGTTCCAAGGTCTATCTCTATGGTTTGTTTCCTATTGATGTAGCCCTAAGCAGAGACCGGCGCAAATCACTTCCATGGAAAGGGGTTGCCAAGGTTCCAAAAAACTACGAGTTTCCTGAAATCTCAGCACACATTTTTTCACCCAAACTTGATGACACTTTCAGATAAGGATCAGTACCCCAATCCCACTTGGCTCACCAAATTTCGTTCTTCTAGGTTAAACTGTTCATTGGCAGTAACAGTTTTAATTTTTAGGTTTCACTCTGTTTTCTCCTATATGGATACATGTAGTTGGAACTCTAAATCAAACACGGTTTGTGCTAGATCTTGGAAACTTGACACAAAAGTAGTTCCAAGTTCTGTCTCTATGGTTTGTTTCCTATTGATGTAGCCCTAAGCAGAGACCAGCGCAAATCACTTTCATGAAAAGGGGTTGCCAAACTACCAAAAAACTACGAGTTTCCTGAAATCTCAGCATATATTTTTTAACCCAAACTTGAAGACACTTTCAGATAATGATCAGTTCCCCAATCCCACTTGGCTCACCAAATTTTGTTCTTCTAGGATCATCCGTTCATTGGCAGTAACAGTTTTAATTTTTAGGTTTCACTCTGTTTTCTCCTATATGGATACATGTAATTGGAACTCTAAATCAAACACGGTTTGTGCTAGCTCTTTGAAAGTTGACACAATAAAGTAGTTCCAAGTTCTATCTCTACGGTTTTATTCCTATTGATGTAGCCCTAAGCAGAGACCTGCGCAAATCACTTTCATGGAAAGGGGTTGACAACCTTCCAAAAAACCACGAGTTTCCTGAAATCTCAGCACACATTTTTTCACCCAATCTTGATGACACTTTCAGATAATGATCAGTACCCCAATCCCACTTGGTTCACCAAATTTCGTTCTTCTAGTTTAAACAGTTCGTTGGCAGTATCAGTTTTAATTTTTAGGTTTCACTCTGTTTTCTCCTATATGGATACATGTAGTTGGAACTCTAAATTAAACACGGTTTGTGCTAGCTCTTTGAATCTTGACACAATAAAGTAGTTCCAAGTTCTATCTCTATGGTTTGTTTCCTATTGATGTAGCCCTAAGCAGAGACTGGCGCAAATTACTTTCATGGAAAGGGGTTGCCAAGCTTCCAAAAAACTACGAGTTTCCTGAAATCTAAGCACACATTTTTTCACCCAATCTTGATTACACTTTCAGATAATGATCAGTAAGCCAATCCCACTTGGCTGACCAAATTTCTTTCTTCTATGTTAAACCGTTCGTTGGCAGTAAAGTTTTAATTTTTAGGTTTCACTCTCTTTTCTCCTATATGTATACATGTAGTTGGGACTCTAAATCAAAGACGGTTTGTGCTAGCTCTTTGAAACTTGACACAATAAAGTAGTTCCAAGTTCTATCTCTATGGTTTGTTTCCTATTGATGTAGCCCTAAGCAGAGACCGGCACAAATCACTTACATGGAAAGGGATTGACAATCTTCCAAAAAACCACGAGTTTCCTGAAATCTCAGCACACATTTTTTCACCCAATCTTGATGACACTTTCAGATAATGATCAGTACCCCAATCCCACTTGGTTCACCAAATTTCGTTCTTCTAGGTTATACCGTTCGTTGGCAGTAAAGTTTTAATTTTTAGGTTTCACTCTGTTTTCTCCTATATGTATACATGTAGTTGGGACTCTAAATCAAAGACGGTTTGTGCTAGCTCTTTGAAACATGACACAATAAAGTAGTTCCAAGTTCTATCTCTATGGTTTGTTTGCTATTGATGTAGCCCTAAGCAGAGACTGGCGCAAATCACTTTCATGGAAACGGGTTGCCAAGCTTCCAAAAAACTACGAGTTTCCTGATATCTCAGCACACATTTTTTCACCCAAACTTGATGACACTTTCAGGTAATGATCAGTACACCAATCCCACTTGGCTCACCAAATTTCGTTCTTGTAGGTTAAACCGTTTGTTGGCAGTAAAGTTTAAATTTTTAGGTTTCACTCTGTTTTCTCCAATATGGATACATGTAGTTGGAACTCTAAATCAAACACGGTTTGTGCTAGATCTGGGAAACTTGACACAATAAAGTAGTTCCAAGTTCTATCTCTATGGTTTGTTTCCTATTGATGTAGCCCTAAGCAGAGAGCGGCGCAAATCACTTTCATGGAAAGGGGTTGCCAAACTTCCAAAAAACTACGAGTTTCCTGAAATCTCAGCATACATTTTTTCCCCCAATCTTGAAGACACTTTCAGGTAATGATCAGTACCCCAATCTCACTTGGCTCAACAAATTTCGTTCTTCTAGGTTAAACAGTTCGTTGGCAGTATCAGTTTTAATTTTTCGGTTTCACTCTGTTTTCTCCTATATGGATACATGTAGTTGGAACTCTAAATCAAACACGGTTTGTGGTAGCTCTTGGAATCTTGACACAATAAAGTAGTTCCATGTTCTATCTCTATGGTTTGTTTCCTATTGATGTAGCCCTAAGCAGAGACTGGCGCAAATCCCTTTCATGGAAAGGGGTTGCCAAGCTTCCAAAAAACTACGAGTTTCCTGAAATCTCAGCACACAATTTTTTCACCCAATCTTGATGACACTTTCAGGTAATGATCAGTACCCGAATCCCACTTGGCTCACCAAATTTCGTTCTTCTAGGTTAAACCGTTCGTTGGCAGTATCAGTTTAAATTTTTAGGTTTCACTCTGTTTTCTTCTATATGGATACATGTATTTGGAACTCTAAATCAAACACGGTTTGTGCTAGCTCTTGGAAACTTGACACAATACAGTAGTTCCAAGTTCTGTCTCTATGTTTTGTTTCCTATTAATGTAGCGCTAAGCAGAGACCGGCGCAAAACACTTTAATGGAAAGGGGTTGCCAAGCTTCCAAAAAACTACGAATTTCCTGAAATTTCAGCACACATTTTTTCACCCAAACTTGATGACACTTTCAGGTAATGATCAGTACCCCAATCCCACTTGGCTCACCAAATTTCGTTCTTCTAGGTTAAACCGTTCATTGGCAGTATCAGTTTTAATTTTTAGGTTTCACTCTGTTTTCTCCTATATGGATACATGTAGTTGGAACTCTAAATCAAACACGGTTTGTGCTAGCCCTTGGAATCTTGACACAATAAAGTAGTTCCAAGTTCTATCTCTATGGTTTGTTTCCTATTGATGTAGCCCTAAGCAGAGACTGGCGCAAATCATTTCATGGAAAGGGGTTGCCAAGCTTCCAAAAAACTACGAGTTTCCTGAAATCTCAGCATACATATTTTCACCCAATCTTGATGACACTTTCAGGTAATGATCAGTACACCAATCCCACTTGGCTCACCAAATTTTATTCTTCTAGGTTAAACCGTTCATTGGCAGTATCAGTTTTAATTTTTAAGTTTCACTCTGTTTTCTCCTATATGGATACATGTAGTTGGAACTCTAAATCAAACACGGTTTGTGCTAGCTCTTTGAAACTTGACACAATAAAGTAGTTTCAAGTTCTATCTCTATAGTTTGTTTCCTATTGATGTAGCCCTAAGCAGAGTCCGGTGCAAATTACTTACATGGAAAGTTGTTGCCAAGCTTCCAAAAAACTACGAGTTTCCTGAAATCTCAGCACACATTTTTTCACCCAATCTTGATGACACTTTCAGGTAATGATCAGAACCCCACTCCCACTTGGCTCACCAAATTTCGTTCTTCTAGGTTAAACCATTCGTTGGAAGTATCAGTTTTAATTTTTAGGTTTCACTCTGTTTTGTCCTATATGGATAAATGTATTTGGAACTCTAAATCAAACACGGTTTGTGCTAGCTCTTGGAAAATTGACAAAATAAAGTAGTTCCAAGGTCTATCTCTATGGTTTGCTTCCTATTGATGTAGCCCTAAGAAGAGACTGGCGCAAATCACTTTCATGGAAAGGGGTTGCCAAGCTTCCAAAAAACTACGAGTTTCCTGAAATCACAGCACACATTTTTTTCACTCAATCATGATGACACTTTCAGGTAATGATCAGTACCCCAATCCCACTTGGCTCAACAAATTTCGTTCTCCTAGGTTAAACAGATCGATGGCAGTAACAGTTTTAATTTTTAGGTTTCACTCTGTTTCCTCTTATATGGTTACATGTAGTTGGAACTCTAAATCAAACACGGTTTGTGCTAGCTCTTTGAAACATGACACAATAAAGTAGTTCCAAGGTCTATCTCTATGGTTTGTTTCCTATTGCTGTAGGCCTAAGCAGAGACCGGCGCAAATCACTTTCATGGAAAGGGGTTGCCAAGCTTCCAAAAAACTACGAATTTCCTGAAATTTCAGCACACATTTTTTCACCCAAACTTGATGACACTTTCAGGTAAGAATCAGTACCCCACTCCCACTTGGCTCACCAAATTTCGTTCTTCTAGGTTAAACCATTCGTTGGCAGTGACAGTTTTAATTTTTAGGTTTCACTCTGTTTTCTCCTATATGGATACATGTAGTTGGAACTCTGAATCAAACACGGTTTGTGCTAGCCCTTGGAAACTTGACACAATAAAGTAGTTCCAAGTTCTATCTCTATGGTTTGTTTCCTATTGATGTAGCCCTAAGCAGAGACTGGCGCAAATCACTTTCATGGAAAGGGGTTGCCAAGCTTCCAAAAAAATACGAGTTTCCTGAAATCTCAGCATATATTTTTTCACCCAATCTTGAAGACACTTTCAGGAAATGATCAGTTCCCCAATCCCACTTGGCTCACCAAATTTCATTATTCTATGTTAAACCGTTCATTGGCAGTAACAGTTTTAATTTTTAGGTTTCACTCTGTTTTCTCCTATATGGATACATGTACTTGGAACTCTAAATCAAATGCGGTTTGTGCTAGCTCTTGGAAAATTGACAAAATAAAGTAGTTCCAAGTTCTATCTCTATGGTTTGTTTCCTATTGATGTAGGCCTAAGCAGAGACCGGCGCAAATCACTTTCATGGAAAGGGGTTGCCAAGCTTCCAAAAAACTACGAGATTCCTGAAATCTCAGCATACATTTTTTCACCCAATCATGAAGACACTTTCAGGTAATGATCAGTACCCCAAACCCACTTAGCTCACCAAATTTTGTTCTTCTAGTTTAAACCGTTCGTTGGCAGTAACAGTTTTAATTTTTAGGTTTCAATCTGTTTTCTCCTATATGGATACATGTAGTTGGAACTCTAAATCAAACACGGTTTGTGCTAGATCTGGGAAACTTGACACAATAAAGTAGTTCCAGGTTCTATCTCTATGGTTTGTTTCCTATTGATGTAGCCCTAAGCAGAGACCGGCACAAATCACTTTCATGGAAAGTTGTTGCCAAGCTTCCAAAAAACTACGAATTTCCTGAAATTTCAGCACACATTTTTTCTCCCAATCTTGATGAGACTTTCAGGTAATGATCAGTACCCCAATCCCACTTGGCTCACCAAATTTCGTTCTTCTTGGTTAAACCGTTCGTTGGCAGTAACAGTTTAAATATTTAGGTTTCACTCAGTTTTCTCCTATATGGATACATGTAGTTGGAACTCTAAATCAAAGATGGTTTGTGCTAGCTCTTTGAAAATAGACACAATAAAGTAGTTCCAAGTTCTGTCTCTACGGTTTTTTTCCTATTGATGTAGCCCTAAGCAGAGATTGGCGCACAAGCTTCCAAAAAACCACGAGTTTCCTGAAATCTCAGCACACATTTTTTCACCCAATCTTGATGACACTTTCAGATAATGATCAGTAACCCAATCCCACTTGGCTCACCAAATTTCGTTCTTCTAGTTTAAACCGTTCGTTGGCAGTAACAGTTTTAATTTTTAGGTTTCACTCTGTTTTCTCCTATATGTATACAAGTAGTTGGAATCTAAATCAAAGACGGTTTGTGCTAGCTCTTTGAAACTTGACACAATAAAGTAGTTCCAAGTTCTATCTCTATGGTTCGTTTGCTATTGATGTAGCCCTAAGCAGAGACTGGCGCAAATCAATTTCATGGAAAGGGGTTGACAAGCTTCCAAAAAACTACGAGTTTCCTGAAATCTCAGCACACATTTTTTCACCCAAACTTGATGACACTTTCAGGTAATGATCAGTACCCCAATCCCACTTGCCTCACCAAATTTCGTTCTTCTAGGTTAAACCGATCGTTGGCTGTAACAGTTTTAATTTTTAGGTTTCACTCTGTTTTCTCCTATATGGATACATATAGTTGGAACTCTAAATCAAACACGGTTTGTGCTAGGTCTTTGAAACTTGACACAATAAAGTAGTTCCAAGTTCTATCTCTACAGTTTGTTTTCTATTGATGTAGCCCTAAACAGAGATCGGCGCAAATCACTTTCATGGAAAGGGTTTGACAAGCTTCCAAAAAACCACGAGTTTCCTGAAATCTCAGCACACATTTCTTCACCCAATCTTGATGAGACTTTCATATATTGATCAGTACCCCAATCCTGCTGGGCTCACCAAATTTCGTTCTTCTAGGTTAAACCTTTCGTTGGCAGTAACAGTTTTAATTTTTAGGTTTCATTAGGTTTTCTCCTATATGTATACATGTAGTTGGGACTCCAAATCAAAGACGGTTTGTGCTAGCTCTTTGAAACTTGACACAATAAAGTAGTTCCAAGTTCTATCTATACTGTTTGTTTCCTATTGATGTAGCCCTAAGCAGAGATCGGCGCAAATACTTTCATGGAAAGGGGTTGACAAGCTTCCAAAAAACCACGAGTTTCCTGAAATCTCAGCACACATTTTTTCACCCAATCTTGATGACACTTTCAGATAATGATTAGTACCCCAATCCCACTTGGCTCACCAAATTTCGTTCTTCTAGGTTAATCCGTTCGTTGGCAGTAACAGTTTTAATTTTTAGGTTTCACTCTGTTTTCTCCTATATGAATACATGTAGTTGGAACTCTAAATCAAAGACAGTTTGTGCTAGCTCTTTGAAACATGACACAATAAAGTAGTTACAAGTTCTATCTCTATGGTTTGTTTCCTATTGATGTAGCCCTAAGCAGAAACTGGCGCAATTCACTTTCATGGAAACGGGTTGCCAAGCTTCCAAAAAACTACGAGTTTCCTGAAATCTCAGCACACATTTTTGTACCCAATCTTGCTGACACTTTCAGGTAATGATCAGTACCCCAATCCCACTTGGCTCACCAAATTTCGTTCTTCTAGGTTAAACCGTTCGTTGGCTGTAACAGTTTTAATTTTTAGGTTTCACTCTGTTTTCTCCTATATGGATACATGTAGTTGGAACTCTAAATCAAAGACGGTTTGTGCTAGCTCTTGGAAACTTGACACAATAAAGTAGTTCCAAGTTCATTCTCTACAGTTTGTTTCCTATTCATGTAGCCCTAATGAGAGACCGGGGTAAATCACTTTAATGGAAAGGGGTTGCCAAGCTTCCAAAAAACTACGAGTTTCCTGAAATCCCAGCACATATTTTTACTCCCAATCTTGATGAGACTTTCAGGTAATGATCAGTACCCCAATCCCACTTGGCTCACCAAAATTCGTTCTTCTAGGTTAAACCATTCGTTGGCAGTAACAGTTTAAATATTTAGGCTTCACTCAGTTTTCTCTTAAATGGATACATATAGTTGGAACTCTAAATCAAAGATGGTTTGTGCTAGCTCTTTGAAACATGACACAATAAATAGTTCCAAGTTCCATCTCAATGGTTTGTTTCCTATTGTTGTAGCCCTAAGCAGAGACTGGCGCAAATCACTTTCATGGAAACGGGTTGCCAAGCTTCCAAAACACTACGAGTTTCCTGAAATCTCAGCACACATCTTTTCACCCAAACTTGATGACACTTTCAGGTAATGATCAGTACCCCAATCCCACTTGGCTCACCAAATTTCGTTCTTCTACATTAAACCGTTCTTTGGCTGTAACAGTTTTAATTTTTATGTTTCACTCTGTTTTCTCCTACATGGATACATACAGTTGGAACTCTAAATCAAACACGGTTTGTGCTAGCTCTTTGAAACTTTAAACAATAAAGTAGTTCCAAGGTCTATCTCTATGGTTTGTTTCCTATTGATGTAGCCCTAAGCAGAGACCGGCGCAAATCACTTCCATGGAAAGGGGTTGCCAAGGTTCCAAAAAACTACGAGTTTCCTGAAATCTCAGCACACATTTTTTCACCCAAACTTGATGACACTTTCAGATAAGGATCAGTACCCCAATCCCACTTGGCTCACCAAATTTCGTTCTTCTAGGTTAAACTGTTCATTGGCAGTAACAGTTTTAATTTTTAGGTTTCACTCTGTTTTCTCCTATATGGATACATGTAGTTGGAACTCTAAATCAAACACGGTTTGTGCTAGATCTTGGAAACTTGACACAAAAGTAGTTCCAAGTTCTGTCTCTATGGTTTGTTTCCTATTGATGTAGCCCTAAGCAGAGACCAGCGCAAATCACTTTCATGAAAAGGGGTTGCCAAACTACCAAAAAACTACGAGTTTCCTGAAATCTCAGCATATATTTTTTCACCCAATCTTGAAGACACTTTCAGATAATGATCAGTTCCCCAATCCCACTTGGCTCACCAAATTTTGTTCTTCTAGGATCATCCGTTCATTGGCAGTAACAGTTTTAATTTTTAGGTTTCACTCTGTTTTCTCCTATATGGATACATGTAATTGGAACTCTAAATCAAACACGGTTTGTGCTAGCTCTTTGAAAGTTGACACAATAAAGTAGTTCCAAGTTCTATCTCTACGGTTTTTTTCCTATTGATGTAGCCCTAAGCAGAGACCTGCGCAAATCACTTTCATGGAAAGGGGTTGACAAGCTTCCAAAAAACCACGAGTTTCCTGAAATCTCAGCACACATTTTTTCACCCAATCTTGATGACACTTTCAGATAATGATCAGTACCCCAATCCCACTTGGTTCACCAAATTTCGTTCTTCTAGGTTAAACAGTTCCTTGGCAGAAACAGTTTTAATTTTTAGGTTTCACTCTGTTTTCTCCTATATGGATACATGTAGTTGGAACTCTAAATTAAACACGGTTTGTGCTAGCTCTTTGAATCTTGACACAATAAAGTAGTTCCAAGTTCTATCTCTATGGTTTGTTTCTTATTGATGTAGCCCTAAGCAGAGACTGGCGCAAATTACTTTCATGGAAAGGGGTTGCCAAGCTTCCAAAAAACTACGAGTTTCCTGAAATCTAAGCACACATTTTTTCACCCAATCTTGATTACACTTTCAGATAATGATCAGTAAGCCAATCCCACTTGGCTCACCAAATTTCTTTCTTCTATGTTAAACCGTTCGTTGGCAGTAAAGTTTTAATTTTTAGGTTTCACTCTCTTTTCTCCTATATGTATACATGTAGTTGGGACTCTAAATCAAAGACGGTTTGTGCTAGCTCTTTGAAACTTGACACAATAAAGTAGTTCCAAGTTCTATCTCTATGGTTTGTTTCCTATTGATGTAGCCCTAAGCAGAGACCGGCACAAATCACTTACATGGAAAGGGATTGACAATCTTCCAAAAAACCACGAGTTTCCTGAAATCTCAGCACACATTTTTTCACCCA
This sequence comes from Spermophilus citellus, assembly GCF_964194105.1. Lineage (NCBI taxonomy): Eukaryota > Metazoa > Chordata > Mammalia > Rodentia > Sciuridae > Spermophilus > Spermophilus citellus. The sequence goes on from NC_138185.1 coordinate 87,832,236, forward strand.
ATCTTGATGACACTTTCAGATAATGATCAGTACCCCAATCCCACTTGGTTCACCAAATTTCGTTCTTCTAGGTTATACCGTTCGTTGGCAGTAAAGTTTTAATTTTTCGGTTTCACTCTGTTTTCTCCTATATGGATACATGTAGTTGGAACTCTAAATCAAACACGGTTTGTGGTAGCTCTTGGAATCTTGACACAATAAAGTAGTTCCATGTTCTATCTCTATGGTTTGTTTCCTATTGATGTAGCCCTAAGCAGAGACTGGCGCAAATCCCTTTCATGGAAAGGGGTTGCCAAGCTTCCAAAAAACTACGAGTTTCCTGAAATCTCAGCACACAATTTTTTCACCCAATCTTGATGACACTTTCAGGTAATGATCAGTACCCGAATCCCACTTGGCTCACCAAATTTCGTTCTTCTAGGTTAAACCGTTCGTTGGCAGTATCAGTTTAAATTTTTAGGTTTCACTCTGTTTTCTTCTATATGGATACATGTATTTGGAACTCTAAATCAAACACGGTTTGTGCTAGCTCTTGGAAACTTGACACAATACAGTAGTTCCAAGTTCTGTCTCTATGTTTTGTTTCCTATTAATGTAGCGCTAAGCAGAGACCGGCGCAAATCACTTTAAAGGAAAGGGGTTGCCAAGCTTCCAAAAAACTACGAATTTCCTGAAATTTCAGCACACATTTTTTCACCCAAACTTGATGACACTTTCAGGTAATGATCAGTACCCCAATCCCACTTGGCTCACCAAATTTCGTTCTTCTAGATTAAACCGTTCATTGGCAGTATCAGTTTTAATTTTTAGGTTTCACTCTGTTTTCTCCTATATGGATACATGTAGTTGGAACTCTAAATCAAACACGGTTTGTGCTAGCCCTTGGAATCTTGACACAATAAAGTAGTTCCAAGTTCTATCTCTATGGTTTGTTTCCTATTGATGTAGCCCTAAGCAGAGACTGGCGCAAATCATTTCATGGAAAGGGGTTGCCAAGCTTCCAAAAAACTACGAGTTTCCTGAAATCTCAGCATACATATTTTCACCCAATCTTGATGACACTTTCAGGTAATGATCAGTACACCAATCCCACTTGGCTCACCAAATTTTATTCTTCTAGGTTAAACCGTTCATTGGCAGTATCAGTTTTAATTTTTAAGTTTCACTCTGTTTTCTCCTATATGGATACATGTAGTTGGAACTCTAAATCAAACACGGTTTGTGCTAGCTCTTTGAAACTTGACACAATAAAGTAGTTTCAAGTTCTATCTCTATAGTTTGTTTCCTATTGATGTAGCCCTAAGCAGAGTCCGGTGCAAATTACTTACATGGAAAGTTGTTGCCAAGCTTCCAAAAAACTACGAGTTTCCTGAAATCTCAGCACACATTTTTTCACCCAATCTTGATGACACTTTCAGGTAATGATCAGAACCCCACTCCCACTTGGCTCACCAAATTTCGTTCTTCTAGGTTAAACCATTCGTTGGAAGTATCAGTTTTAATTTTTAGGTTTCACTCTGTTTTGTCCTATATGGATAAATGTATTTGGAACTCTAAATCAAACACGGTTTGTGCTAGCTCTTGGAAAATTGACAAAATAAAGTAGTTCCAAGGTCTATCTCTATGGTTTGCTTCCTATTGATGTAGCCCTAAGAAGAGACTGGCGCAAATCACTTTCATGGAAAGGGGTTGCCAAGCTTCCAAAAAACTACGAGTTTCCTGAAATCACAGCACACATTTTTTTCACTCAATCATGATGACACTTTCAGGTAATGATCAGTACCCCAATCCCACTTGGCTCAACAAATTTCGTTCTCCTAGGTTAAACAGATCGATGGCAGTAACAGTTTTAATTTTTAGGTTTCACTCTGTTTCCTCTTATATGGTTACATGTAGTTGGAACTCTAAATCAAACACGGTTTGTGCTAGCTCTTTGAAACATGACACAATAAAGTAGTTCCAAGGTCTATCTCTATGGTTTGTTTCCTATTGCTGTAGGCCTAAGCAGAGACCGGCGCAAATCACTTTCATGGAAAGGGGTTGCCAAGCTTCCAAAAAACTACGAATTTCCTGAAATTTCAGCACACATTTTTTCACCCAAACTTGATGACACTTTCAGGTAAGAATCAGTACCCCACTCCCACTTGGCTCACCAAATTTCGTTCTTCTAGGTTAAACCATTCGTTGGCAGTGACAGTTTTAATTTTTAGGTTTCACTCTGTTTTCTCCTATATGGATACATGTAGTTGGAACTCTGAATCAAACACGGTTTGTGCTAGCCCTTGGAAACTTGACACAATAAAGTAGTTCCAAGTTCTATCTCTATGGTTTGTTTCCTATTGATGTAGCCCTAAGCAGAGACTGGCGCAAATCACTTTCATGGAAAGGGGTTGCCAAGCTTCCAAAAAAATACGAGTTTCCTGAAATCTCAGCATATATTTTTTCACCCAATCTTGAAGACACTTTCAGGTAATGATCAGTTCCCCAATCCCACTTGGCTCACCAAATTTCATTATTCTATGTTAAACCGTTCATTGGCAGTAACAGTTTTAATTTTTAGGTTTCACTCTGTTTTCTCCTATATGGATACATGTACTTGGAACTCTAAATCAAATGCGGTTTGTGCTAGCTCTTGGAAACTTGAAACAATAAATTAGTTCCAAGGTCTATCTCTATGGTTTGTTTCCTATTGATGTAGCCCTAAGCAGAGACTGGCGCAAATCACTTTCATGGAAAGGGGTTGCCAAGCTTCCAAAAAATACGAGTTTCCTGATATCTCAGCACACATTTTTTCACCCAATCTGGATGACACTTTCAGGTAATGATCAGCACCCCAATCCCACTTGGCTCACCAAATTTCGTTCTTCTAGGTTAAACAGTTCGTTGGCAGTATCAGTTTTAATTTTTAGGTTTCACTCTGTTTTCTCCTATATGGATACATGTAGTTGGAACTCTAAATCAAACACGGTTTGTGCTAGCTCTTGGAAAATTGACAAAATAAAGTAGTTCCAAGTTCTATCTCTATGGTTTGTTTCCTATTGATGTAGGCCTAAGCAGAGACCGGCGCAAATCACTTTCATGGAAAGGGGTTGCCAAGCTTCCAAAAAACTACGAGATTCCTGAAATCTCAGCATACATTTTTTCACCCAATCATGAAGACACTTTCAGGTAATGATCAGTACCCCAAACCCACTTAGCTCACCAAATTTTGTTCTTCTAGGTTAAACCGTTCGTTGGCAGTAACAGTTTTAATTTTTAGGTTTCAATCTGTTTTCTCCTATATGGATACATGTAGTTGGAACTCTAAATCAAACACGGTTTGTGCTAGCTCTTTGAAAGTTGACACAATAAAGTAGTTCCAAGTTCTATCTCTACGGTTTTTTTCCTATTGATGTAGCCCTAAGCAGAGACCTGCGCAAATCACTTTCATGGAAAGGGGTTGACAAGCTTCCAAAAAACCACGAGTTTCCTGAAATCTCAGCACACATTTTTTCACCCAATCTTGATGACACTTTCAGATAATGATCAGTACCCCAATCCCACTTGGTTCACCAAATTTCGTTCTTCTAGGTTAAACAGTTCCTTGGCAGAAACAGTTTTAATTTTTAGGTTTCACTCTGTTTTCTCCTATATGGATACATGTAGTTGGAACTCTAAATCAAACACGGTTTGTGCTAGCCCTTGGAATCTTGACACAATAAAGTAGTTCCAAGTTCTATCTCTATGGTTTGTTTCCTATTGATGTAGCCCTAAGCAGAGACTGGCGCAAATCATTTCATGGAAAGGGGTTGCCAAGCTTCCAAAAAACTACGAGTTTCCTGAAATCTCAGCATACATATTTTCACCCAATCTTTATGACACTTTCAGGTAATGATCAGTACACCAATCCCACTTGGCTCACCAAATTTTATTCTTCTAGGTTAAACCGTTCATTGGCAGTATCAGTTTTAATTTTTAAGTTTCACTCTGTTTTCTCCTATATGGATACATGTAGTTGGAACTCTAAATCAAACACGGTTTGTGCTAGCTCTTTGAAACTTGACACAATAAAGTAGTTTCAAGTTCTATCTCTATAGTTTGTTTCCTATTGATGTAGCCCTAAGCAGAGTCCGGTGCAAATTACTTACATGGAAAGTTGTTGCCAAGCTTCCAAAAAACTACGAGTTTCCTGAAATCTCAGCACACATTTTTTCACCCAATCTTGATGACACTTTCAGGTAATGATCAGAACCCCACTCCCACTTGGCTCACCAAATTTCGTTCTTCTAGGTTAAACCATTCGTTGGAAGTATCAGTTTTAATTTTTAGGTTTCACTCTGTTTTGTCCTATATGGATAAATGTATTTGGAACTCTAAATCAAACACGGTTTGTGCTAGCTCTTGGAAAATTGACAAAATAAAGTAGTTCCAAGGTCTATCTCTATGGTTTGCTTCCTATTGATGTAGCCCTAAGAAGAGACTGGCGCAAATCACTTTCATGGAAAGGGGTTGCCAAGCTTCCAAAAAACTACGAGTTTCCTGAAATCACAGCACACATTTTTTTCACTCAATCATGATGACACTTTCAGGTAATGATCAGTACCCCAATCCCACTTGGCTCAACAAATTTCGTTCTCCTAGGTTAAACAGATCGATGGCAGTAACAGTTTTAATTTTTAGGTTTCACTCTGTTTCCTCTTATATGGTTACATGTAGTTGGAACTCTAAATCAAACACGGTTTGTGCTAGCTCTTTGAAACATGACACAATAAAGTAGTTCCAAGGTCTATCTCTATGGTTTGTTTCCTATTGCTGTAGGCCTAAGCAGAGACCGGCGCAAATCACTTTCATGGAAAGGGGTTGCCAAGCTTCCAAAAAACTACGAATTTCCTGAAATTTCAGCACACATTTTTTCACCCAAACTTGATGACACTTTCAGGTAAGAATCAGTACCCCACTCCCACTTGGCTCACCAAATTTCGTTCTTCTAGGTTAAACCATTCGTTGGCAGTGACAGTTTTAATTTTTAGGTTTCACTCTGTTTTCTCCTATATGGATACATGTAGTTGGAACTCTGAATCAAACACGGTTTGTGCTAGCCCTTGGAAACTTGACACAATAAAGTAGTTCCAAGTTCTATCTCTATGGTTTGTTTCCTATTGATGTAGCCCTAAGCAGAGACTGGCGCAAATCACTTTCATGGAAAGGGGTTGCCAAGCTTCCAAAAAAATACGAGTTTCCTGAAATCTCAGCATATATTTTTTCACCCAATCTTGAAGACACTTTCAGGTAATGATCAGTTCCCCAATCCCACTTGGCTCACCAAATTTCATTATTCTATGTTAAACCGTTCATTGGCAGTAACAGTTTTAATTTTTAGGTTTCACTCTGTTTTCTCCTATATGGATACATGTACTTGGAACTCTAAATCAAATGCGGTTTGTGCTAGCTCTTGGAAACTTGAAACAATAAATTAGTTCCAAGGTCTATCTCTATGGTTTGTTTCCTATTGATGTAGCCCTAAGCAGAGACTGGCGCAAATCACTTTCATGGAAAGGGGTTGCCAAGCTTCCAAAAAATACGAGTTTCCTGATATCTCAGCACACATTTTTTCACCCAATCTGGATGACACTTTCAGGTAATGATCAGCACCCCAATCCCACTTGGCTCACCAAATTTCGTTCTTCTAGGTTAAACAGTTCGTTGGCAGTATCAGTTTTAATTTTTAGGTTTCACTCTGTTTTCTCCTATATGGATACATGTAGTTGGAACTCTAAATCAAACACGGTTTGTGCTAGCTCTTGGAAAATTGACAAAATAAAGTAGTTCCAAGTTCTATCTCTATGGTTTGTTTCCTATTGATGTAGGCCTAAGCAGAGACCGGCGCAAATCACTTTCATGGAAAGGGGTTGCCAAGCTTCCAAAAAACTACGAGATTCCTGAAATCTCAGCATACATTTTTTCACCCAATCATGAAGACACTTTCAGGTAATGATCAGTACCCCAAACCCACTTAGCTCACCAAATTTTGTTCTTCTAGGTTAAACCGTTCGTTGGCAGTAACAGTTTTAATTTTTAGGTTTCAATCTGTTTTCTCCTATATGGATACATGTAGTTGGAACTCTAAATCAAACACGGTTTGTGCTAGATCTGGGAAACTTGACACAATAAAGTAGTTCCAGGTTCTATCTCTATGGTTTGTTTCCTATTGATGTAGCCCTAAGCAGAGACCGGCACAAATCACTTTCATGGAAAGTTGTTGCCAAGCTTCCAAAAAACTACGAATTTCCTGAAATTTCAGCACACATTTTTTCACCCAATCTTGATGAGACTTTCAGGTAATGATCAGTACCCCAATCCCACTTGGCTCACCAAATTTCGTTCTTCTTGGTTAAACCGTTCGTTGGCAGTAACAGTTTAAATATTTAGGTTTCACTCAGTTTTCTCCTATATGGATACATGTAGTTGGAACTCTAAATCAAAGATGGTTTGTGCTAGCTCTTTGAAAATAGACACAATAAAGTAGTTCCAAGTTCTGTCTCTACGGTTTTTTTCCTATTGATGTAGCCCTAAGCAGAGATTGGCGCACAAGCTTCCAAAAAACCACGAGTTTCCTGAAATCTCAGCACACATTTTTTCACCCAATCTTGATGACACTTTCAGATAATGATTAGTACCCCAATCCCACTTGGCTCACCAAATTTCGTTCTTCTAGGTTAATCCGTTCGTTGGCAGTAACAGTTTTAATTTTTAGGTTTCACTCTGTTTTCTCCTATATGAATACATGTAGTTGGAACTCTAAATCAAAGACAGTTTGTGCTAGCTCTTTGAAACATGACACAATAAAGTAGTTACAAGTTCTATCTCTATGGTTTGTTTCCTATTGATGTAGCCCTAAGCAGAAACTGGCGCAATTCACTTTCATGGAAACGGGTTGCCAAGCTTCCAAAAAACTACGAGTTTCCTGAAATCTCAGCACACATTTTTGTACCCAATCTTGCTGACACTTTCAGGTAATGATCAGTACCCCAATCCCACTTGGCTCACCAAATTTCGTTCTTCTAGGTTAAACCGTTCGTTGGCTGTAACAGTTTTAATTTTTAGGTTTCACTCTGTTTTCTCCTATATGGATACATGTAGTTGGAACTCTAAATCAAAGACGGTTTGTGCTAGCTCTTGGAAACTTGACACAATAAAGTAGTTCCAAGTTCATTCTCTACAGTTTGTTTCCTATTCATGTAGCCCTAATGAGAGACCGGGGTAAATCACTTTAATGGAAAGGGGTTGCCAAGCTTCCAAAAAACTACGAGTTTCCTGAAATCCCAGCACATATTTTTACTCCCAATCTTGATGAGACTTTCAGGTAATGATCAGTACCCCAATCCCACTTGGCTCACCAAAATTCGTTCTTCTAGGTTAAACCATTCGTTGGCAGTAACAGTTTAAATATTTAGGCTTCACTCAGTTTTCTCTTAAATGGATACATATAGTTGGAACTCTAAATCAAAGATGGTTTGTGCTAGCTCTTTGAAAATTGACACAATAAATAGTTCCAAGTTCCATCTCAATGGTTTGTTTCCTATTGTTGTAGCCCTAAGCAGAGACTGGCGCAAATCACTTTCATGGAAACGGGTTGCCAAGCTTCCAAAACACTACGAGTTTCCTGAAATCTCAGCACACATCTTTTCACCCAAACTTGATGACACTTTCAGGTAATGATCAGTACCCCAATCCCACTTGGCTCATCAAATTTCGTTCTTCTACATTAAACCGTTCTTTGGCTGTAACAGTTTTAATTTTTATGTTTCACTCTGTTTTCTCCTACATGGATACATACAGTTGGAACTCTAAATCAAACACGGTTTGTGCTAGCTCTTTGAAACTTTAAACAATAAAGTAGTTCCAAGGTCTATCTCTATGGTTTGTTTCCTATTGATGTAGCCCTAAGCAGAGACCGGCGCAAATCACTTCCATGGAAAGGGGTTGCCAAGGTTCCAAAAAACTACGAGTTTCCTGAAATCTCAGCACACATTTTTTCACCCAAACTTGATGACACTTTCAGATAAGGATCAGTACCCCAATCCCACTTGGCTCACCAAATTTCGTTCTTCTAGGTTAAACTGTTCATTGGCAGTAACAGTTTTAATTTTTAGGTTTCACTCTGTTTTCTCCTATATGGATACATGTAGTTGGAACTCTAAATCAAACACGGTTTGTGCTAGATCTTGGAAACTTGACACAAAAGTAGTTCCAAGTTCTGTCTCTATGGTTTGTTTCCTATTGATGTAGCCCTAAGCAGAGACCAGCGCAAATCACTTTCATGAAAAGGGGTTGCCAAACTACCAAAAAACTACGAGTTTCCTGAAATCTCAGCATATATTTTTTCACCCAATCTTGAAGACACTTTCAGATAATGATCAGTTCCCCAATCCCACTTGGCTCACCAAATTTTGTTCTTCTAGGATCATCCGTTCATTGGCAGTAACAGTTTTAATTTTTAGGTTTCACTCTGTTTTCTCCTATATGGATACATGTAATTGGAACTCTAAATCAAACACGGTTTGTGCTAGCTCTTTGAAAGTTGACACAATAAAGTAGTTCCAAGTTCTATCTCTACGGTTTTTTTCCTATTGATGTAGCCCTAAGCAGAGACCTGCGCAAATCACTTTCATGGAAAGGGGTTGCCAATCTTCCAAAAAACCACGAGTTTCCTGAAATCTCAGCACACATTTTTTCACCCAATCTTGATGACACTTTCAGATAATGATCAGTACCCCAATCCCACTTGGTTCACCAAATTTCGTTCTTCTAGGTTAAACAGTTCCTTGGCAGAAACAGTTTTAATTTTTAGGTTTCACTCTGTTTTCTCCTATATGGATACATGTAGTTGGAACTCTAAATTAAACACGGTTTGTGCTAGCTCTTTGAATCTTGACACAATAAAGTAGTTCCAAGTTCTATCTCTATGGTTTGTTTCTTATTGATGTAGCCCTAAGCAGAGACTGGCGCAAATTACTTTCATGGAAAGGGGTTGCCAAGCTTCCAAAAAACTACGAGTTTCCTGAAATCTAAGCACACATTTTTTCACCCAATCTTGATTACACTTTCAGATAATGATCAGTAAGCCAATCCCACTTGGCTCACCAAATTTCTTTCTTCTATGTTAAACCGTTCGTTGGCAGTAAAGTTTTAATTTTTAGGTTTCACTCTCTTTTCTCCTATATGTATACATGTAGTTGGGACTCTAAATCAAAGACGGTTTGTGCTAGCTCTTTGAAACTTGACACAATAAAGTAGTTCCAAGTTCTATCTCTATGGTTTGTTTCCTATTGATGTAGCCCTAAGCAGAGACCGGCACAAATCACTTACATGGAAAGGGATTGACAATCTTCCAAAAAACCACGAGTTTCCTGAAATCTCAGCACACATTTTTTCACCCAATCTTGATGACACTTTCAGATAATGATCAGTACCCCAATCCCACTTGGTTCACCAAATTTCGTTCTTCTAGGTTATACCGTTCGTTGGCAGTAAAGTTTTAATTTTTCGGTTTCACTCTGTTTTCTCCTATATGGATACATGTAGTTGGAACTCTAAATCAAACACGGTTTGTGGTAGCTCTTGGAATCTTGACACAATAAAGTAGTTCCATGTTCTATCTCTATGGTTTGTTTCCTATTGATGTAGCCCTAAGCAGAGACTGGCGCAAATCCCTTTCATGGAAAGGGGTTGCCAAGCTTCCAAAAAACTACGAGTTTCCTGAAATCTCAGCACACAATTTTTTCACCCAATCTTGATGACACTTTCAGGTAATGATCAGTACCCGAATCCCACTTGGCTCACCAAATTTCGTTCTTCTAGGTTAAACCGTTCGTTGGCAGTATCAGTTTAAATTTTTAGGTTTCACTCTGTTTTCTTCTATATGGATACATGTATTTGGAACTCTAAATCAAACACGGTTTGTGCTAGCTCTTGGAAACTTGATACAATACAGTAGTTTCAAGTTCTGTCTCTATGTTTTGTTTCCTATTAATGTAGCGCTAAGCAGAGACCGGCGCAAATCACTTTAATGGAAAGGGGTTGCCAAGCTTCCAAAAAACTACGAATTTCCTGAAATTTCAGCACACATTTTTTCACCCAAACTTGATGACACTTTCAGGTAATGATCAGTACCCCAATCCCACTTGGCTCACCAAATTTCGTTCTTCTAGGTTAAACCGTTCATTGGCAGTATCAGTTTTAATTTTTAGGTTTCACTCTGTTTTCTCCTATATGGATACATGTAGTTGGAACTCTAAATCAAACACGGTTTGTGCTAGCCCTTGGAATCTTGACACAATAAAGTAGTTCCAAGTTCTATCTCTATGGTTTGTTTCCTATTGATGTAGCCCTAAGCAGAGACTGGCGCAAATCACTTTCATGGAAAGGGGTTGCCAAGCTTCCAAAAAACTACGAGTTTCCTGAAATCTCAGCATACATATTTTCACCCAATCGTGATGACACTTTCAGGTAATGATCGGTACACCAATCCCACTTGGCTCACCAAATTTTATTCTTCTAGGTTAAACCGTTCATTGGCAGTATCAGTTTTAATTTTTAAGTTTCACTCTGTTTTCTCCTATATGGATACATGTAGTTGGAACTCTAAATCAAACACGGTTTGTGCTAGCTCTTGGAAACTTCACACAATAAAGTAGTTCCAAGTTATATCTCTATGGTTTGTTTCTTATTGATGTAGCCCTAAGCAGAGAAGGGCGCAAATCACTTTCATGGAAAGGGGTTGCCAAGCTTCCAAAAAACTACGAGTTTCCTGAAATCTCAGCACACATTTTTTCACCCAAACTTGATGACACATTCAGGTAATGATCAGTAACCCAATCCCACTTGGCTCACGAAATTTTGATTTCTAGTTTAAACCGTTCGTAGGCAGTAAGAGTTTTAATTTTTAGGTTTCACTCTGTTTTCTCCTATATGGATACATGTGGTTGGAACTCTAAATCAAACACGGTTTGTGCTAGCTCTTTGAAACTTGACACAATAAAGTAGTTCCAAGTTCTATCTCTATGGTTTCTTTCCTATTGATGAAGCCCTAAGCAGAGGCTGGCGCAAATCACTTTCATGGAAAGGGGTTGCCAAGCTTCCAAAAAACTATTAGTTTCCTGAAATCTCAGCACACATTTTTTCACCCAATCTTGATGAGACTTTCAGGTAATGATCAGTACCCCAATCCCACTTGGCTCACCAAATTTCGTTCTTCTAGGTTAAACCGTTCGTTGGCAGTAACAGTTTTAATTTTTAGGTTTCACTCAGTTTTCTCCTATATGGATATATGTAGTTGGAACTCTAAATCAAACACGGATTGTGCTAGCTCTTTGAAACTTGGCACAATAAAGTAGTTCCAAGTTCTATCTCTATGGTTTGTTTCCTATTGATGTAGCCCTAAGCAGAGACTGGCGCAAATCACTTTCATGGAATGGGGTTCCCAAGCTTCCAAAAAACTATGAGTTTCCTGAAATCTCAGCACACATTTTTTCAACCAAACTTGATGACACTTTCAGGTTATGATCAGTATGCCAATCCCACTTGGCTCACCAAATTTCGTTCTTCTAGGTTAAACCGTTCGTTGGCAGTAACACTTTTCATTTTTAGGTTTCACTCTGTTTTCTCCTATATGGATACATGTATTTGGAACTCTAAATCAAACACGGTTTGGGCTAGCTCTTTGAAACTTGACACAATAAAGTAGTTCCAAGTCCTATCTCTATGCTTTGTTTCCTATTGATGTATTCCTAAGCAGAGACTTGCGCAAATCACTTTCATGGAAAGGGATTGCCCAGCTTCGAAAAAACTACGGGATTCCTGAAATCTCAGCACACATTTTTTCACCCAAACTTGATGACACTTTCAGGTAATGATCAGTACCCCAATCCCACTTGGCTCACCAAATTTCGTTCTTCTAGGTTAAACCGTTCGTTGGCAGTAACAGTTTTAATTTTTAGGTTTCACTCTGTTTTCTCCTATATGGATACATGTAGTTGGAACTCTAAATCAAACATGGTTTGTGCTAGCTCTTTGAAACTTGACACAATAAAGTAGTTCCAAGTCCTTTCTCTATGTTTTTTTTCCTATTTATTTATTCCTAATGAGAGACTTGTGCAAATCACTTTCATGGAAAGGGATTGTCAAGCTTCCAAAAAACTACGAGTTTCCTGAAATCTCAGCACATATTTTTTCACTCAATCTTGATGACACTAAGGTAATGTGAGTACCCCAATCCCACTTGGCGCACCAAATTTCGTTCTTCTAGGTTAAACCGTTCGTTGGCAGTAACAGTTTTAATTTTTAGATTTCACTCTGTTTTCTCCTATATGGATACATGTATTTGGAACTCTAAATCAAACACGATTTGTGCTAGCTCTTTGAAACTTGACACAATAAAGTAATTCCAAGTTCTATCTTTCTGGTTTGTTTCCTATTGATGTAGCCCTAAGCAGAGACTGGTGCAAATCACTTTCATGGAAAGGGGTTGCCAAGCCTCCAAAAAACTACGAGTTTCCGGAAATCTCAGCACACATTTTTTCACCCAATCTTGATGTCACTTTCAGGTAATGATCAGTACCCCAATCCCACTTGGCTCACCAAATTTCGTTCTTCTAGGTTTAACCGTTCGTTGGTAGTAACAGTTTGAATTTTTAGGTTTCACTCTGTTTTCTCCTATATGGGTACATGTAGTTGGAACTCTAAATCAAACACGGTTCGTGCTAGATCCTTGAAACTTGACACAATAAAGAAGTTCCAAGTTCTATCTCTATTGTTTGTTTCCTATTGATGTAGCCCTAAGCAGAGACTGGTGCAAATCACTTTCATGGAAAGGGTTGCCAAACTTCCAAAAAACTTCGAGTTTCCTGAAATCTCAGCACACATTTTTTCACCCAATCTTCATGACAGTTTCAGGTAATGATCAGTACCCCAATCCCACTTGGCTCACCAAATTTCATTTTTCTAGGTTATATCGTTCGTTGGCAGTTACAGTGTAAATTTCCAGGTTTCACTCTGTTTTCTCCTATATGGATACATGTAGTTGGAACTCTAAATCAAACATGGTTTGTTCTAGCTCTTTGAAACTTGACACAATAAAGTTCTTCCAAGTTCTATCTCTATGGTTTGTTTCCTATTGATGTAGAACTAAGCAGAGACTGGCACAAATCACTTTCATGGAAACGGGTTGCCAAGCTTCCAAAAAACTACGAGGTTCCTGAAATCTCAGCACACATTTTTTCACCCAATGTTGATGACACTTTCAGGTAATGATCAGTACCTAAATCCGACTTGGTTCACGAAATTTCGTTCTTCTAGGTTAAACCGTTCCTTGATATTACACATTTAATTTTTAGGTTCCACTCTGTTTTCTCCTATATGGATACATATAGTTGGAACTCTAAATCAAACACGGTTTGTGCTAGCTCTTTGAAACTTGACACAATAAATTAGTTCAAAGTTCTATCTCTAGCGTTTGTTTCCTATTGATGTAGCCCTAAGAAGAGACTGGTGCAAATCACATTCAAGGAAAGAGTTGCCAAGCTTCCAAAATACTACGAGTTTCCTGAAATCTCAGCACACATTTTTCACCCAATCTTGATGAAACTTTCAGGTAATGATCAGTACCCCAATCCCACTTGGCTCATCAAATTTCATTCTTCTAGGTTAAACAGTTCGTTGGCAGTAAGAGTTTTAAATTTAGGTTTCACTCTGTTTTCTCCTATATGGATACATGTGGTTGGAACTCTAAATCAAACACGGTTTGTGCTAGCTCTTTGAAACTTGACACCATAAAGTAGTTCCAAGTTCTATCTCTATGGTTTCTCTCCTATTGATGAAACCCTAAACAGAGGCTGGCGCAAATCACTTTCATGGAAAGGGGTTGCCAAGCTTTCAAAAAACTATGAGTTTCCTGAAATCTCAGCACACATTTTTTCACCCAATCTTGATGACACATTCAGGTAATGATCAGTACCCCAATCCCACTTGGCTCACGAAATTTTGATTTCAAGGTTAAACCGTTCGTAGGCAGTAACAGTTTTAATTTTTAGGTTTCACTCTCTTTTCTCCTATATGGATACATGTATTTGGAACTCTAAATCAAACACGGTTTGTGCTAGCTCTTTGAAACTTGACACAATAAAGTAGTTCCAAGTTCTATCTCTATGGTTTCTTTCCTATTGATGAAGCCCTAAGCAGAGGCTGGCGCAAATCACTTTCATGGAAAGGGGTTGCCAAGCTTCCAAAAAATTATGAGTTTCCTGTAATCTCAGCACACATTTTTTCACCCAATGTTGATGAGACTTTCAGGTAATGATCAGTGCCCCAATCCCACTTGGCTCACCAAATTTCGTTCGTCTAGTTTTAACCGTTCGTTGGCAGTAACAGTTTTAATTTTTAGGTTTCACTCTGTTCTCTCCTATATGGATACATGTAGTTGGAACTCTAAATCAAACATGGTTTGTGCTAGCTCTTGGAAACTTGACACAATAAATAGTTCCAAGTCCTTTCTCTATGTTTTTTTTTCCTATTTATTTATTCCTAACCAGAGACTTGTGCAAATCACTTTCATGGAAAGGGATTGCCAAGATTCAAAAAAACTACGAGTTTCCTGAAATCTCAGCACATATTTTCTCACCCAATCTTGATGACACTCAGGTAATGATCAGTACCCCAATCCCCCTTGGTGCACCAAATTTCGTTCTTCTAGGTTAAACCGTTCCTTGGCAGTAACAGTTTTAATTTTTAGGTTTCACTCTGCTTTCTCCTATATGGATACATATAGGTGGAACCCTAAATCAAACACGGTTTGTGCTAGCTCTTTGAAACTTGACACAATAATGTAGTTCCAAGTTCTATCTCTATGGTTTCTTTCCTATTTATGTAGCCCTAAGCAGAGAATGGCGCAAATCACATTCATTGAAAGGGGTTGCAAAGCTTCCAAAAAACTATGAGTTTTCTGAAATCTCAGCACACATTTTTTCACCCAATCTTAATTACACTTTCAGGTAATGATCAGTACCCCAATCCAACTTGGCTTACCAAAATTTGTTCTTCTAGGTTAAACCGTTCCTTGGCAGTAACAGTTTTAATTTTTAGGTTTCACTCTGTTTTCTCCTATATGGATACATGTAGTTGGAACTCTAAATCAAACACGGTTTGTGCTAGATCTGGGAAACTTGACACAATAAAGTAGTTCCAGGTTCTATCTCTATGGTTTGTTTCCTATTGATGTAGCCCTAAGCAGAGACCGGCACAAATCACTTTCATGGAAAGTTGTTGCCAAGCTTCCAAAAAACTACGAATTTCCTGAAATTTCAGCACACATTTTTTCACCCAATCTTGATGAGACTTTCAGGTAATGATCAGTACCCCAATCCCACTTGGCTCACCAAATTTCGTTCTTCTTGGTTAAACCGTTCGTTGGCAGTAACAGTTTAAATATTTAGGTTTCACTCAGTTTTCTCCTATATGGATACATGTAGTTGGAACTCTAAATCAAAGATGGTTTGTGCTAGCTCTTTGAAAATAGACACAATAAAGTAGTTCCAAGTTCTGTCTCTACGGTTTTTTTCCTATTGATGTAGCCCTAAGCAGAGATTGGCGCACAAGCTTCCAAAAAACCACGAGTTTCCTGAAATCTCAGCACACATTTTTTCACCCAATCTTGATGACACTTTCAGATAATGATCAGTAACCCAATCCCACTTGGCTCACCAAATTTCGTTCTTCTAGTTTAAACCGTTCGTTGGCAGTAACAGTTTTAATTTTTAGGTTTCACTCTGTTTTCTCCTATATGTATACAAGTAGTTGGAATCTAAATCAAAGACGGATTGTGCTAGCTCTTTGAAACTTGACACAATAAAGTAGTTCCAAGTTCTATCTCTATGGTTCGTTTGCTATTGATGTAGCCCTAAGCAGAGACTGGCGCAAATCAATTTCATGGAAAGGGGTTGACAAGCTTCCAAAAAACTACGAGTTTCCTGAAATCTCAGCACACATTTTTTCACCCAAACTTGATGACACTTTCAGGTAATGATCAGTACCCCAATCCCACTTGCCTCACCAAATTTCGTTCTTCTAGGTTAAACCGATCGTTGGCTGTAACAGTTTTAATTTTTAGGTTTCACTCTGTTTTCTCCTATATGGATACATATAGTTGGAACTCTAAATCAAACACGGTTTGTGCTAGGTCTTTGAAACTTGACACAATAAAGTAGTTCCAAGTTCTATCTCTACAGTTTGTTTTCTATTGATGTAGCCCTAAACAGAGATCGGCGCAAATCACTTTCATGGAAAGGGTTTGACAAGCTTCCAAAAAACCACGAGTTTCCTGAAATCTCAGCACACATTTCTTCACCCAATCTTGATGAGACTTTCATATATTGATCAGTACCCCAATCCTGCTGGGCTCACCAAATTTCGTTCTTCTAGGTTAAACCTTTCGTTGGCAGTAACAGTTTTAATTTTTAGGTTTCATTAGGTTTTCTCCTATATGTATACATGTAGTTGGGACTCCAAATCAAAGACGGTTTGTGCTAGCTCTTTGAAACTTGACACAATAAAGTAGTTCCAAGTTCTATCTATACTGTTTGTTTCCTATTGATGTAGCCCTAAGCAGAGATCGGCGCAAATACTTTCATGGAAAGGGGTTGACAAGCTTCCAAAAAACCACGAGTTTCCTGAAATCTCAGCACACATTTTTTCACCCAATCTTGATGACACTTTCAGATAATGATTAGTACCCCAATCCCACTTGGCTCACCAAATTTCGTTCTTCTAGGTTAATCCGTTCGTTGGCAGTAACAGTTTTAATTTTTAGGTTTCACTCTGTTTTCTCCTATATGAATACATGTAGTTGGAACTCTAAATCAAAGACAGTTTGTGCTAGCTCTTTGAAACATGACACAATAAAGTAGTTACAAGTTCTATCTCTATGGTTTGTTTCCTATTGATGTAGCCCTAAGCAGAAACTGGCGCAATTCACTTTCATGGAAACGGGTTGCCAAGCTTCCAAAAAACTACGAGTTTCCTGAAATCTCAGCACACATTTTTGTACCCAATCTTGATGACACTTTCAGGTAATGATCAGTACCCCAATCCCACTTGGCTCACCAAATTTCGTTCTTCTAGGTTAAACCGTTCGTTGGCTGTAACAGTTTTAATTTTTAGGTTTCACTCTGTTTTCTCCTATATGGATACATGTAGTTGGAACTCTAAATCAAAGACGGTTTGTGCTAGCTCTTGGAAACTTGACACAATAAAGTAGTTCCAAGTTCATTCTCTACAGTTTGTTTCCTATTCATGTAGCCCTAATGAGAGACCGGGGTAAATCACTTTAATGGAAAGGGGTTGCCAAGCTTCCAAAAAACTACGAGTTTCCTGAAATCCCAGCACATATTTTTACTCCCAATCTTGATGAGACTTTCAGGTAATGATCAGTACCCCAATCCCACTTGGCTCACCAAAATTCGTTCTTCTAGGTTAAACCATTCGTTGGCAGTAACAGTTTAAATATTTAGGCTTCACTCAGTTTTCTCTTAAATGGATACATATAGTTGGAACTCTAAATCAAAGATGGTTTGTGCTAGCTCTTTGAAAATTGACACAATAAATAGTTCCAAGTTCCATCTCAATGGTTTGTTTCCTATTGTTGTAGCCCTAAGCAGAGACCGGCGCAAATCACTTTCATGGAAACGGGTTGCCAAGCTTCCAAAACACTACGAGTTTCCTGAAATCTCAGCACACATCTTTTCACCCAAACTTGATGACACTTTCAGGTAATGATCAGTACCCCAATCCCACTTGGCTCACCAAATTTCGTTCTTCTACATTAAACCGTTCTTTGGCTGTAACAGTTTTAATTTTTATGTTTCACTCTGTTTTCTCCTACATGGATACATACAGTTGGAACTCTAAATCAAACACGGTTTGTGCTAGCTCTTTGAAACTTTAAACAATAAAGTAGTTCCAAGGTCTATCTCTATGGTTTGTTTCCTATTGATGTAGCCCTAAGCAGAGACCGGCGCAAATCACTTCCATGGAAAGGGGTTGCCAAGGTTCCAAAAAACTACGAGTTTCCTGAAATCTCAGCACACATTTTTTCACCCAAACTTGATGACACTTTCAGATAAGGATCAGTACCCCAATCCCACTTGGCTCACCAAATTTCGTTCTTCTAGGTTAAACTGTTCATTGGCAGTAACAGTTTTAATTTTTAGGTTTCACTCTGTTTTCTCCTATATGGATACATGTAGTTGGAACTCTAAATCAAACACGGTTTGTGCTAGATCTTGGAAACTTGACACAAAAGTAGTTCCAAGTTCTGTCTCTATGGTTTGTTTCCTATTGATGTAGCCCTAAGCAGAGACCAGCGCAAATCACTTTCATGAAAAGGGGTTGCCAAACTACCAAAAAACTACGAGTTTCCTGAAATCTCAGCATATATTTTTTCACCCAATCTTGAAGACACTTTCAGATAATGATCAGTTCCCCAATCCCACTTGGCTCACCAAATTTTGTTCTTCTAGGATCATCCGTTCATTGGCAGTAACAGTTTTAATTTTTAGGTTTCACTCTGTTTTCTCCTATATGGATACATGTAATTGGAACTCTAAATCAAACACGGTTTGTGCTAGCTCTTTGAAAGTTGACACAATAAAGTAGTTCCAAGTTCTATCTCTACGGTTTTTTTCCTATTGATGTAGCCCTAAGCAGAGACCTGCGCAAATCACTTTCATGGAAAGGGGTTGCCAATCTTCCAAAAAACCACGAGTTTCCTGAAATCTCAGCACACATTTTTTCACCCAATCTTGATGACACTTTCAGATAATGATCAGTACCCCAATCCCACTTGGTTCACCAAATTTCGTTCTTCTAGGTTAAACAGTTCCTTGGCAGAAACAGTTTTAATTTTTAGGTTTCACTCTGTTTTCTCCTATATGGATACATGTAGTTGGAACTCTAAATTAAACACGGTTTGTGCTAGCTCTTTGAATCTTGACACAATAAAGTAGTTCCAAGTTCTATCTCTATGGTTTGTTTCTTATTGATGTAGCCCTAAGCAGAGACTGGCGCAAATTACTTTCATGGAAAGGGGTTGCCAAGCTTCCAAAAAACTACGAGTTTCCTGAAATCTAAGCACACATTTTTTCACCCAATCTTGATTACACTTTCAGATAATGATCAGTAAGCCAATCCCACTTGGCTCACCAAATTTCTTTCTTCTATGTTAAACCGTTCGTTGGCAGTAAAGTTTTAATTTTTAGGTTTCACTCTCTTTTCTCCTATATGTATACATGTAGTTGGGACTCTAAATCAAAGACGGTTTGTGCTAGCTCTTTGAAACTTGACACAATAAAGTAGTTCCAAGTTCTATCTCTATGGTTTGTTTCCTATTGATGTAGCCCTAAGCAGAGACCGGCACAAATCACTTACATGGAAAGGGATTGACAATCTTCCAAAAAACCACGAGTTTCCTGAAATCTCAGCACACATTTTTTCACCCAATCTTGATGACACTTTCAGATAATGATCAGTACCCCAATCCCACTTGGTTCACCAAATTTCGTTCTTCTAGGTTATACCGTTCGTTGGCAGTAAAGTTTTAATTTTTCGGTTTCACTCTGTTTTCTCCTATATGGATACATGTAGTTGGAACTCTAAATCAAACACGGTTTGTGGTAGCTCTTGGAATCTTGACACAATAAAGTAGTTCCATGTTCTATCTCTATGGTTTGTTTCCTATTGATGTAGCCCTAAGCAGAGACTGGCGCAAATCCCTTTCATGGAAAGGGGTTGCCAAGCTTCCAAAAAACTACGAGTTTCCTGAAATCTCAGCACACAATTTTTTCACCCAATCTTGATGACACTTTCAGGTAATGATCAGTACCCGAATCCCACTTGGCTCACCAAATTTCGTTCTTCTAGGTTAAACCGTTCGTTGGCAGTATCAGTTTAAATTTTTAGGTTTCACTCTGTTTTCTTCTATATGGATACATGTATTTGGAACTCTAAATCAAACACGGTTTGTGCTAGCTCTTGGAAACTTGATACAATACAGTAGTTTCAAGTTCTGTCTCTATGTTTTGTTTCCTATTAATGTAGCGCTAAGCAGAGACCGGCGCAAATCACTTTAATGGAAAGGGGTTGCCAAGCTTCCAAAAAACTACGAATTTCCTGAAATTTCAGCACACATTTTTTCACCCAAACTTGATGACACTTTCAGGTAATGATCAGTACCCCAATCCCACTTGGCTCACCAAATTTCGTTCTTCTAGGTTAAACCGTTCATTGGCAGTATCAGTTTTAATTTTTAGGTTTCACTCTGTTTTCTCCTATATGGATACATGTAGTTGGAACTCTAAATCAAACACGGTTTGTGCTAGCCCTTGGAATCTTGACACAATAAAGTAGTTCCAAGTTCTATCTCTATGGTTTGTTTCCTATTGATGTAGCCCTAAGCAGAGACTGGCGCAAATCACTTTCATGGAAAGGGGTTGCCAAGCTTCCAAAAAACTACGAGTTTCCTGAAATCTCAGCACACATATTTTCACCCAATCGTGATGACACTTTCAGGTAATGATCAGTACACCAATCCCACTTGGCTCACCAAATTTTATTCTTCTAGGTTAAACCGTTCATTGGCAGTATCAGTTTTAATTTTTAAGTTTCACTCTGTTTTCTCCTATATGGATACATGTAGTTGGAACTCTAAATCAAACACGGTTTGTGCTAGCTCTTGGAAACTTCACACAATAAAGTAGTTCCAAGTTATATCTCTATGGTTTGTTTCTTATTGATGTAGCCCTAAGCAGAGAAGGGCGCAAATCACTTTCATGGAAAAGGGTTGCCAAGCTTCCAAAAAACTACGAGTTTCCTGAAATCTCAGCACACATTTTTTCACCCAAACTTGATGACACATTCAGGTAATGATCAGTAACCCAATCCCACTTGGCTCACGAAATTTTGATTTCTAGTTTAAACCGTTCGTAGGCAGTAAGAGTTTTAATTTTTAGGTTTCACTCTGTTTTCTCCTATATGGATACATGTGGTTGGAACTCTAAATCAAACACGGTTTGTGCTAGCTCTTTGAAACTTGACACAATAAAGTAGTTCCAAGTTCTATCTCTATGGTTTCTTTCCTATTGATGAAGCCCTAAGCAGAGGCTGGCGCAAATCACTTTCATGGAAAGGGGTTGCCAAGCTTCCAAAAAACTATTAGTTTCCTGAAATCTCAGCACACATTTTTTCACCCAATCTTGATGAGACTTTCAGGTAATGATCAGTACCCCAATCCCACTTGGCTCACCAAATTTCGTTCTTCTAGGTTAAACCGTTCGTTGGCAGTAACAGTTTTAATTTTTAGGTTTCACTCAGTTTTCTCCTATATGGATATATGTAGTTGGAACTCTAAATCAAACACGGATTGTGCTAGCTCTTTGAAACTTGGCACAATAAAGTAGTTCCAAGTTCTATCTCTATGGTTTGTTTCCTATTGATGTAGCCCTAAGCAGAGACTGGCGCAAATCACTTTCATGGAATGGGGTTCCCAAGCTTCCAAAAAACTATGAGTTTCCTGAAATCTCAGCACACATTTTTTCAACCAAACTTGATGACACTTTCAGGTTATGATCAGTATGCCAATCCCACTTGGCTCACCAAATTTCGTTCTTCTAGGTTAAACCGTTCGTTGGCAGTAACACTTTTCATTTTTAGGTTTCACTCTGTTTTCTCCTATATGGATACATGTATTTGGAACTCTAAATCAAACACGGTTTGGGCTAGCTCTTTGAAACTTGACACAATAAAGTAGTTCCAAGTCCTATCTCTATGCTTTGTTTCCTATTGATGTATTCCTAAGCAGAGACTTGCGCAAATCACTTTCATGGAAAGGGATTGCCCAGCTTCGAAAAAACTACGGGATTCCTGAAATCTCAGCACACATTTTTTCACCCAAACTTGATGACACTTTCAGGTAATGATCAGTACCCCAATCCCACTTGGCTCACCAAATTTCGTTCTTCTAGGTTAAACCGTTCGTTGGCAGTAACAGTTTTAATTTTTAGGTTTCACTCTGTTTTCTCCTATATGGATACATGTAGTTGGAACTCTAAATCAAACATGGTTTGTGCTAGCTCTTTGAAACTTGACACAATAAAGTAGTTCCAAGTCCTTTCTCTATGTTTTTTTTCCTATTTATTTATTCCTAATGAGAGACTTGTGCAAATCACTTTCATGGAAAGGGATTGTCAAGCTTCCAAAAAACTACGAGTTTCCTGAAATCTCAGCACATATTTTTTCACTCAATCTTGATGACACTAAGGTAATGTGAGTACCCCAATCCCACTTGGCGCACCAAATTTCGTTCTTCTAGGTTAAACCGTTCGTTGGCAGTAACAGTTTTAATTTTTAGATTTCACTCTGTTTTCTCCTATATGGATACATGTATTTGGAACTCTAAATCAAACACGATTTGTGCTAGCTCTTTGAAACTTGACACAATAAAGTAATTCCAAGTTCTATCTTTCTGGTTTGTTTCCTATTGATGTAGCCCTAAGCAGAGACTGGTGCAAATCACTTTCATGGAAAGGGGTTGCCAAGCCTCCAAAAAACTACGAGTTTCCGGAAATCTCAGCACACATTTTTTCACCCAATCTTGATGTCACTTTCAGGTAATGATCAGTACCCCAATCCCACTTGGCTCACCAAATTTCGTTCTTCTAGGTTTAACCGTTCGTTGGTAGTAACAGTTTGAATTTTTAGGTTTCACTCTGTTTTCTCCTATATGGGTACATGTAGTTGGAACTCTAAATCAAACACGGTTCGTGCTAGATCCTTGAAACTTGACACAATAAAGAAGTTCCAAGTTCTATCTCTATTGTTTGTTTCCTATTGATGTAGCCCTAAGCAGAGACTGGTGCAAATCACTTTCATGGAAAGGGTTGCCAAACTTCCAAAAAACTTCGAGTTTCCTGAAATCTCAGCACACATTTTTTCACCCAATCTTGATGACAGTTTCAGGTAATGATCAGTACCCCAATCCCACTTGGCTCACCAAATTTCATTTTTCTAGGTTATATCGTTCGTTGGCAGTTACAGTGTAAATTTCCAGGTTTCACTCTGTTTTCTCCTATATGGATACATGTAGTTGGAACTCTAAATCAAACATGGTTTGTTCTAGCTCTTTGAAACTTGACACAATAAAGTTCTTCCAAGTTCTATCTCTATGGTTTGTTTCCTATTGATGTAGAACTAAGCAGAGACTGGCACAAATCACTTTCATGGAAACGGGTTGCCAAGCTTCCAAAAAACTACGAGGTTCCTGAAATCTCAGCACACATTTTTTCACCCAATGTTGATGACACTTTCAGGTAATGATCAGTACCTAAATCCGACTTGGTTCACGAAATTTCGTTCTTCTAGGTTAAACCGTTCCTTGATATTACACTTTTAATTTTTAGGTTCCACTCTGTTTTCTCCTATATGGATACATGTAGTTGGAACTCTAAATCAAACACGGTTTGTGCTAGCTCTTTGAAACTTGACACAATAAATTAGTTCA
This sequence comes from Spermophilus citellus, assembly GCF_964194105.1. Lineage (NCBI taxonomy): Eukaryota > Metazoa > Chordata > Mammalia > Rodentia > Sciuridae > Spermophilus > Spermophilus citellus. Next base: position 87,855,817 of record NC_138185.1, read on the forward strand.
AAGTTCTATCTCTAGCGTTTGTTTCCTATTGATGTAGCCCTAAGAAGAGACTGGTGCAAATCACATTCAAGGAAAGAGTTGCCAAGCTTCCAAAATACTACGAGTTTCCTGAAATCTCAGCACACATTTTTCACCCAATCTTGATGACACTTTCAGGTAATGATCAGTACCCCAATCCCACTTGGCTCATCAAATTTCATTCTTCTAGGTTAAACAGTTCGTTGGCAGTAAGAGTTTTAAATTTAGGTTTCACTCTGTTTTCTCCTATATGGATACATGTGGTTGGAACTCTAAATCAAACACGGTTTGTGCTAGCTCTTTGAAACTTGACACCATAAAGTAGTTCCAAGTTCTATCTCTATGGTTTCTTTCCTATTGATGAAACCCTAAGCAGAGGCTGGCGCAAATCACTTTCATGGAAAGGGGTTGCCAAGCTTTCAAAAAACTATGAGTTTCCTGAAATCTCAGCACACATTTTTTCACCCAATCTTGATGACACATTCAGGTAATGATCAGTACCCCAATCCCACTTGGCTCACGAAATTTTGATTTCTAGGTTAAACCGTTCGTAGGCAGTAACAGTTTTAATTTTTAGGTTTCACTCTCTTTTCTCCTATATGGATACATGTATTTGGAACTCTAAATCAAACACGGTTTGTGCTAGCTCTTTGAAACTTGACACAATAAAGTAGTTCCAAGTTCTATCTCTATGGTTTCTTTCCTATTGATGAAGCCCTAAGCAGAGGCTGGCGCAAATCACTTTCATGGAAAGGGGTTGCCAAGCTTCCAAAAAATTATGAGTTTCCTGTAATCTCAGCACACATTTTTTCACCCAATGTTGATGAGACTTTCAGGTAATGATCAGTGCCCCAATCCCACTTGGCTCACCAAATTTCGTTCGTCTAGGTTTAACCGTTCGTTGGCAGTAACAGTTTTAATTTTTAGGTTTCACTCTGTTCTCTCCTATATGGATACATGTAGTTGGAACTCTAAATCAAACATGGTTTGTGCTAGCTCTTGGAAACTTGACACAATAAATAGTTCCAAGTCCTTTCTCTATGTTTTTTTTTTCTATTTATTTATTCCTAAGCAGAGACTTGTGCAAATCACTTTCATGGAAAGGGATTGCCAAGCTTCAAAAAAACTACGAGTTTCCTGAAATCTCAGCACATATTTTCTCACCCAATCTTGATGACACTCAGGTAATGATCAGTACCCCAATCCCACTTGGTGCACCAAATTTCGTTCTTCTAGGTTAAACGGTTCCTTGGCAGTAACAGTTTTAATTTTTAGGTTTCACTCTGCTTTCTCCTATATGGATACATATAGGTGGAACCCTAAATCAAACACGGTTTGTGCTAGCTCTTTGAAACTTGACACAATAATGTAGTTCCAAGTTCTATCTCTATGGTTTCTTTCCTATTGATGTAGCCCTAAGCAGAGAATGGCGCAAATCACATTCATGGAAAGGGGTTGCAAAGCTTCCAAAAAACTATGAGTTTTCTGAAATCTCAGCACACATTTTTTCACCCAATCTTAATTACACTTTCAGGTAATGATCAGTACCCCAATCCAACTTGGCTTACCAAAATTTGTTCTTCTAGGTTAAACCGTTCCTTGGCAGTAACAGTTTTAATTTTTAGGTTTCACTCTGTTTTCTCCTATATGGATACATATAGTTGGAACCCTAAATCAAACACGGTTTGTGCTATCTCTTTGAAACTTGACACAATAATATAGTTCCAAGTTCTATCTCTATGGTTTGTTTCCTATTGATGTAGCGCTAAGCAGAGACCGGCGAAATCACTTTCATGGAAAGGGCTTGCCAAGCTTCCAAAAAACTACGAGTTTCCTGAAATCTCAGCACACATTTTTTCACCCAATCTTGCTGACACTTTCAGGTAATGATCAGTACCCCAATCCCACTTGGCTCACCAAATTTCGTTCGTCTAGGTTTAACCGTTCGTTGGCAGTAACAGTTTTAATTTTTAGGTTTCACTCTGTTTTCTCCAATATGGATACATGTAGTTGGAACTCTAAATCAAACACGGTTTGTGCTAATTCTTTGAAACTTGACACAATAATGTCGTTTCAAGTTCTATCTCTATGGTTTGTTTCCTATTGATGTAGCCCTAAGCAGCGAACTGCGCAATTAACTTTCATGGAAAGGGCTTGCCAAGCTTCCAAAAAACTACGAATTTCCTGAAATTTCTGCACACATTTTTTCACCCAAACTTGATGACACTTTCAGGTAATGATCAGTACCCCAATCCCACTTGGCTCACCAAATTTCGTTCTTCTAGGTTAAACCGTTCATTTTCAGTATCAGTTTTAATTTTTAGGTTTCACTCTGTTTTCTCCTATATGGATACATGTAGTTGGAACTCTAAATCAAACACGGTTTGTGCTAGCCCTTGGAATCTTGACACAATAAAGTAGTTCCAAGTTCTATCTCTATGGTTTGTTTCCTATTGATGTAGCTCTAAGCAGAGACTGGCGCAAATCACTTTCATGGAAAGGGGTTGCCAAGCTTCCAAAAAACTACGAGTTTCCTGAAATCTCAGCATACATATTTTCACCCAATCTTGATGACACTTTCAGGTAATGATCAGTACACCAATCCCACTTGGCTCACCAAATTTTATTCTTCTAGGTTAAACCGTTCATTGGCAGTATCAGTTTTAATTTTTAAGTTTCACTCTGTTTTCTCCTATATGGATACATGTAGTTGGAACTCTAAATCAAACACGGTTTGTGCTAGCTCTTTGAAACTTGACACAATAAAGTAGTTCCAAGTTCTATCTCTATGGTTTCTTTCCTATTGATGAAGCCCTAAGCAGAGGCTGGCGCAAATCACTTTCATGGAAAGGGGTTGCCAAGCTTCCAAAAAACTATTAGTTTCCTGAAATCTCAGCACACATTTTTTCACCCAATCTTGATGAGACTTTCAGGTAATGATCAGTACCCCAATCCCACTTGGCTCACCAAATTTCGTTCTTCTAGGTTAAACCGTTCGTTGGCAGTAACAGTTTTAATTTTTAGGTTTCACTCAGTTTTCTCCTATATGGATATATGTAGTTGGAACTCTAAATCAAACACGGATTGTGCTAGCTCTTTGAAACTTGGCACAATAAAGTAGTTCCAAGTTCTATCTCTATGGTTTGTTTCCTATTGATGTAGCCCTAAGCAGAGACTGGCGCAAATCACTTTCATGGAATGGGGTTCCCAAGCTTCCAAAAAACTATGAGTTTCCTGAAATCTCAGCACACATTTTTTCAACCAAACTTGATGACACTTTCAGGTTATGATCAGTATGCCAATCCCACTTGGCTCACCAAATTTCGTTCTTCTAGGTTAAACCGTTCGTTGGCAGTAACACTTTTAATTTTTAGGTTTCACTCTGTTTTCTCCTATATGGATACATGTATTTGGAACTCTAAATCAAACACGGTTTGGGCTAGCTCTTTGAAACTTGACACAATAAAGTAGTTCCAAGTCCTATCTCTATGCTTTGTTTCCTATTGATGTATTCCTAAGCAGAGACTTGCGCAAATAACTTTCATGGAAAGGGATTGCCCAGCTTCGAAAAAACTACGGGATTCCTGAAATCTCAGCACACATTTTTTCACCCAAACTTGATGACACTTTCAGGTAATGATCAGTACCCCAATCCCACTTGGCTCACCAAATTTCGTTCTTCTAGGTTAAACCGTTCGTTGGCAGTAACAGTTTTAATTTTTAGGTTTCACTCTGTTTTCTCCTATATGGATACATGTAGTTGGAACTCTAAATCAAACATGGTTTGTGCTAGCTCTTTGAAACTTGACACAATAAAGTAGTTCCAAGTCCTTTCTCTATGGTTTTTTTTCCTATTTATTTATTCCTAATGAGAGACTTGTGCAAATCACTTTCATGGAAAGGGATTGTCAAGCTTCCAAAAAACTACGAGTTTCCTGAAAACTCAGCACATATTTTTTCACTCAATCTTGATGACACTAAGGTAATGATGAGTACCCCAATCCCACTTGGCGCACCAAATTTCGTTCTTCTAGGTTAAACCGTTCGTTGGCAGTAACAGTTTTAATTTTTAGATTTCACTCTGTTTTCTCCTATATGGATACATGTATTTGGAACTCTAAATCAAACACGATTTGTGCTAGCTCTTTGAAACTTGACACAATAAAGTAATTCCAAGTTCTATCTTTCTGGTTTGCTTCCTATTGATGTAGCCCTAAGCAGAGACTGGTGCAAATCACTTTCATGGAAAGGGGTTGCCAAGCTTCCAAAAAACTACGAGTTTCCGGAAATCTCAGCACACATTTTTTCACCCAATCTTGATGTCACTTTCAGGTAATGATCAGTACCCCAATCCCACTTGGCTCACCAAATTTCGTTCTTCTAGGTTTAACCGTTCATTGGTAGTAACAGTTTGAATTTTTAGGTTTCACTCTGTTTTCTCCTATATGGGTACATGTAGTTGGAACTCTAAATCAAACACGGTTCGTGCTAGATCCTTGAAACTTGACACAATAAAGAAGTTCCAAGTTCTATCTCTATTGTTTGTTTCCTATAGATGTAGCCCTAAGCAGAGACTGGTGCAAATCACTTTCATGGAAAGGGTTGCCAAACTTCCAAAAAACTTCGAGTTTCCTGAAATCTCAGCACACATTTTTTCACCCAATCTTGATGACAGTTTCAGGTAATGATCAGTACCCCAATCCCACTTGGCTCACCAAATTTCATTTTTCTAGGTTATATCGTTCGTTGGCAGTTACAGTGTAAATTTCCAGGTTTCACTCTGTTTTCTCCTATATGGATACATGTAGTTGGAACTCTAAATCAAACATGGTTTGCTCTAGCTCTTTGAAACTTGACACAATAAAGTTCTTCCAAGTTCTATCTCTATGGTTTGTTTCCTATTGATGTAGAACTAAGCAGAGACTGGCACAAATCACTTTCATGGAAACGGGTTGCCAAGCTTCCAAAAAACTACGAGGTTCCTGAAATCTCAGCACACATTTTTTCACCCAATGTTGATGACACTTTCAGGTAATGATCAGTACCTAAATCCGACTTGGTTCACGAAATTTCGTTCTTCTAGGTTAAACCGTTCCTTGATATTACACTTTTAATTTTTAGGTTCCACTCTGTTTTCTCCTATATGGATACATGTAGTTGGAACTCTAAATCAAACACGGTTTGTGCTAGCTCTTTGAAACTTGACACAATAAATCAGTTCAAAGTTCTATCTCTAGCGTTTGTTTCCTATTGATGTAGCCCTAAGAAGAGACTGGTGCAAATCACATTCAAGGAAAGAGTTGCCAAGCTTCCAAAATACTACGAGTTTCCTGAAATCTCAGCACACATTTTTCACCCAATCTTGATGACACTTTCAGGTAATGATCAGTACCCCAATCCCACTTGGCTCATCAAATTTCATTCTTCTAGGTTAAACAGTTCGTTGGCAGTAAGAGTTTTAAATTTAGGTTTCACTCTGTTTTCTCCTATATGGATACATGTGGTTGGAACTCTAAATCAAACACGGTTTGTGCTAGCTCTTTGAAACTTGACACAATAAATTAGTTCAAAGTTCTATCTCTAGCGTTTGTTTCCTATTGATGTAGCCCTAAGAAGAGACTGGTGCAAATCACATTCAAGGAAAGAGTTGCCAAGCTTCCAAAATACTACGAGTTTCCTGAAATCTCAGCACACATTTTTCACCCAATCTTGATGACACTTTCAGGTAATGATCAGTACCCCAATCCCACTTGGCTCACGAAATTTTGATTTCTAGGTTAAACTGTTCGTAGGCAGTAACAGTTTTAATTTTTAGGTTTCACTCTCTTTTCTCCTATATGGATACATGTATTTGGAACTCTAAATCAAACACGGTTTGTGCTAGCTCTTTGAAACTTGACACAATAAAGTAGTTCCAAGTTCATTCTCTATGGTTTCTTTCCTATTGATGAAGCCCTAAGCAGAGGCTGGCGCAAATCACTTTCATGGAAAGGGGTTGCCAAGCTTCCAAAAAATTATGAGTTTCCTGTAATCTCAGCACACATTTTTTCACCCAATGTTGATGAGACTTTCAGGTAAGGATCAGTGCCCCAATCCCACTTGGCTCACCAAATTTCGTTCGTCTAGGTTTAACCGTTCGTTGGCAGTAACAGTTTTAATTTTTAGGTTTCACTCTGTTCTCTCCTATATGGATACATGTAGTTGGAACTCTAAATCAAACATGGTTTGTGCTAGCTCTTGGAAACTTGACACAATAAATAGTTCCAAGTCCTTTCTCTATGTTTTTTTTCCCTATTTATTTATTCCTAAGCAGAGACTTGTGCAAATCACTTACATGGAAAGTTGTTGCCAAGCTTCCAAAAAACTACGAGTTTCCTGAAATCTCAGCACACATTTTTTCACCCAATCTTGATGACACTCAGGTAATGATCAGTACCCCAATCCCACTTGGTGCACCAAATTTCGTTCTTCTAGGTTAAACCGTTCCTTGGCAGTAACAGTTTTAATTTTTAGGTTTCACTCTGCTTTCTCCTATATGGATACATATAGGTGGAACCCTAAATCAAACACGGTTTGTGCTAGCTCTTTGAAACTTGACACAATAATGTAGTTCCAAGTTCTATCTCTATGGTTTCTTTCCTATTGATGTAGCGCTAAGCAGAGACCGGCGAAATCACTTTCATGGAAAGGGCTTGCCAAGCTTCCAAAAAACTACGAGTTTCCTGAAATCTCAGCACACATTTTTTCACCCAATTTTGCTGACACTTTCAGGTAATGATCAGTACCCCAATCCCACTTGGCTCACCAAATTTCGTTAGTCTAGGTTTAACCGTTCGTTGGCAGTAACAGTTTTAATTTTTAGGTTTCACTCTGTTTTCTCCAATATGGATACATGTAGTTGGAACTCTAAATCAAACACGGTTTGTGCTAGCTCTTTGAAACTTGACACAATAATGTCGTTCCAAGTTCTATCTCTATGGTTTGTTTCCTATTGATGTAGCCCTAAGCAGCGAACTGCGCAATTAACTTTCATGGAAAGGGCTTGCCAAGCTTCCAAAAAACTACGAATTTCCTGAAATTTCAGCACACATTTTTTCACCCAAACTTGATGACACTTTCAGGTAATGATCAGTACCCCAATCCCACTTGGCTCACCAAATTTCGTTCTTCTAGGTTAAACCGTTCATTGGCAGTATCAGTTTTAATTTTTAGGTTTCACTCTGTTTTCTCCTATATGGATACATGTAGTTGGAACTCTAAATCAAACACGGTTTGTGCTAGCCCTTGGAATCTTGACACAATAAAGTAGTTCCAAGTTCTATCTCTATGGTTTGTTTCCTATTGATGTAGCCCTAAGCAGAGACTGGCGCAAATCACTTTCATGGAAAGGGGTTGCCAAGCTTCCAAAAAACTACGAGTTTCCTGAAATCTCAGCATACATATTTTCACCCAATCTTGATGACACTTTCAGGTAATGATCAGTACACCAATCCCACTTGGCTCACCAAATTTTATTCTTCTAGGTTAAACCGTTCATTGGCAGTATCAGTTTTAATTTTTAAGTTTCACTCTGTTTTCTCCTATATGGATACATGTAGTTGGAACTCTAAATCAAACACGGTTTGTGCTAGCTCTTTGAAACTTGACATAATAAAGTAGTTTCAAGTTCTATCTCTATAGTTTGTTTCCTATTGATGTAGCCCTAAGCAGAGTCCGGTGCAAATTACTTACATGGAAAGTTGTTGCCAAGCTTCCAAAAAACTACGAGTTTCCTGAAATCTCAGCACACATTTTTTCACCCAATCTTGATGACACTTTCAGGTAATGATCAGAACCCCACTCCCACTTGGCTCACCAAATTTCGTTCTTCTAGGTTAAACCATTCGTTGGCAGTATCAGTTTTAATTTTTAGGTTTCACTCTGTTTTGTCCTATATGGATACATGTATTTGGAACTCTAAATCAAACACGGTTTGTGCTAGCTCTTGGAAAATTGACAAAATAAAGTAGTTCCAAGGTCTATCTCTATGGTTTGCTTCCTATTGATGTAGCCCTAAGAAGAGACTGGCGCAAATCACTTTCATGGAAAGGGGTTGCCAAGCTTCCAAAAAACTACGAGTTTCCTGAAATCACAGCACACATTTTTTTCACTCAATCATGATGACACTTTCAGGTAATGATCAGTACCCCAATCCCACTTGGCTCAACAAATTTCGTTCTCCTAGGTTAAACAGATCGATGGCAGTAACAGTTTTAATTTTTAGGTTTCACTCTGTTTCCTCTTATATGGTTACATGTAGTTGGAACTCTAAATCAAACACAGTTTGTGCTAGCTCTTTGAAACATGACACAATAAAATAGTTCCAAGGTCTATCTCTATGGTTTGTTTCCTATTGCTGTAGGCCTAAGCAGAGACCGGCGCAAATCACTTTCATGGAAAGGGGTTGCCAAGCTTCCAAAAAACTACGAATTTCCTGAAATTTCAGCACACATTTTTTCACCCAAACTTGATGACACTTTCAGGTAAGAATCAGTACCCCACTCCCACTTGGCTCACCAAATTTCGTTCTTCTAGGTTAAACCATTCGTTGGCAGTGACAGTTTTAATTTTTAGGTTTCACTCTGTTTTCTCCTATATGGATACATGTAGTTGGAACTCTGAATCAAACACGGTTTGTGCTAGCCCTTGGAAACTTGACACAATAAAGTAGTTCCAAGTTCTATCTCTATGGTTTGTTTCCTATTGATGTAGCCCTAAGCAGAGACTGGCGCAAATCACTTTCATGGAAAGGGGTTGCCAAGCTTCCAAAAAAATACGAGTTTCCTGAAATCTCAGCATATATTTTTTCACCCAATCTTGAAGACACTTTCAGGTAATGATCAGTTCCCCAATCCCACTTGGCTCACCAAATTTCATTATTCTATGTTAAACCGTTCATTGGCAGTAACAGTTTTAATTTTTAGGTTTCACTCTGTTTTCTCCTATATGGATACATGTAGTTGGAACTCTAAATCAAACACGGTTTGTGCTAGCTCTTGGAAACTTGAAACAATAAATTAGTTCCAAGGTCTATCTCTATGGTTTGTTTCCTATTGATGTAGCCCTAAGCAGAGACTGGCGCAAATCACTTTCATGGAAAGGGGTTGCCAAGCTTCCAAAAAATACGAGTTTCCTGATATCTCAGCACACATTTTTTCACCCAATCTGGATGACACTTTCAGGTAATGATCAGCACCCCAATCCCACTTGGCTCACCAAATTTCGTTCTTCTAGGTTAAACAGTTCGTTGGCAGTATCAGTTTTAATTTTTAGGTTTCACTCTGTTTTCTCCTATATGGATACATGTAGTTGGAACTCTAAATCAAACACGGTTTGTGCTAGCTCTTGGAAAATTGACAAAACAAAGTAGTTCCAAGTTCTATCTCTATGGTTTGTTTCCTATTGATGTAGGCCTAAGCAGAGACCGGCGCAAATCACTTTCATGGAAAGGGGTTGCCAAGCTTCCAAAAAACTACGAGATTCCTGAAATCTCAGCATACATTTTTTCACCCAATCATGAAGACACTTTCAGGTAATGATCAGTACCCCAAACCCACTTAGCTCACCAAATTTTGTTCTTCTAGGTTAAACCGTTCGTTGGCAGTAACAGTTTTAATTTTTAGGTTTCAATCTGTTTTCTCCTATATGGATACATGTAGTTGGAACTCTAAATCAAACACGGTTTGTGCTAGATCTGGGAAACTTGACACAATAAAGTAGTTCCAGGTTCTATCTCTATGGTTTGTTTCCTATTGATGTAGCCCTAAGCAGAGACCGGCGCAAATCACTTTCATGGAAAGTTGTTGCCAAGCTTCCAAAAAACTACGAATTTCCTGAAATTTCAGCACACATTTTTTCACCCAAACTTGATGACACTTTCAGGTAATGATCAGTACCCCAATCCCACTTGGCTCACCAAATTTCGTTCTTCTAAGTTAAACCGTTCGTTGGCAGTATCAGTTTTAAATTTTAGGTTTCACTCTGTTTTCTCGAATATGGATACATGTAGTTGGAACTCTAAATCAAACACGGTTTGTGCTAGCTCTTGGAAACTTGACACAATAAAGTAGTTCCAAGTTCTATCTCTATGGTTTGTTTCCTATTGATGTAGCCCTAAGCAGAGACCAGCACAAATCATTTCATGGAAAGGGGTTGCCAAGCTTCCAAAAAACTACGAGTTTCCTGAAATCTCAGCATACCTATTTTCACCCAATCTTGATGACACTTTCAGGTAATGATCAGTACACCAATCCCACTTGGCTCACCAAATTTTATTCTTCTAGGTTAAACCGTTCATTGGCAGTATCAGTTTTAATTTTTAAGTTTCACTCTGTTTTCTCATATATGGATACATGTAGTTGGAACTCTAAATCAAACACGGTTTGTGCTAGCTCTTTGAAACTTGACACAATAAAGTAGTTTCAAGTTCTATCTCTATGGTTTGTTTCCTATTGATGTAGCCCTAAGCAGAGTCCGGTGCAAATTACTTACATGGAAAGTTGTTGCCAAGCTTCCAAAAAACTACGAGTTTCCTGAAATCTCAGCACACATTTTTTCACCCAATCTTGATGACACTTTCAGGTAATGATCAGAACCCCACTCCCACTTGGCTCACCAAGTTTTGTTCTTCTAGGTTAAACCATTCGTTGGCAGTAACAGTTTAATTTTTAGGTTTCACTCTGTTTTGTCCTATATGGATACATGTATTTGGAACTCTAAATCAAACACGGTTTGTGCTAGCTCTTGGAAAATTGACAAAATAAAGTAGTTCCAAGGTCTATCTCTATGGTTTGCTTCCTATTGATGTAGCCCTAAGCAGAGACCAGCACAAATCATTTCATGGAAAGGGGTTGCCAAGCTTCCAAAAAACTACGAGATTCCTGAAATCTCAGCATACATTTTTTCACCCAATCATGAAGACACTTTCAGGTAATGATCAGTACCCCAAACCCACTTAGCTCACCAAATTTCGTTCTTCTAGGTTAAACCGTTCGTTGGCAGTAACAGTTTTAATTTTTAGGTTTCAATCTGTTTTCTCCTATATGGATACATGTAGATGGAACTCTAAATCAAACACGGTTTGTGCTAGATCTGGGAAACTTGACACAATAAAGTAGTTCCAGGTTCTATCTCTATGGTTTGTTTCCTATTGATGTAGCCCTAAGCAGAGACCGGCGCAAATAACTTTCATGGAAAGTTGTTGCCAAGCTTCCAAAAAACTACGAATTTCCTGAAATTTCACCACACATTTTTTAACCCAAACTTGATGACACTTTCAGGTAATGATCAGTACCCCAATCCGACTTGGCTCACCAAATTTCGTTCTTCTAAGTTAAACCGTTCGTTGGCAGTATCAGTTTTAATTTTTAGGTTTCACTCTGTTTTCTCGAATATGGATACATGTAGTTGGAACTCTAAATCAAACACGGTTTGTGCTAGCTCTTGGAAACTTGACACAATAAAGTAGTTCCAAGTTCTATCTCTATGGTTTGTTTCCTATTGATGTAGCCCTAAGAAGAGACTGGCGCAAATCACTTTCATGGTAAGGGGTTTCCCAGAGTCCAAAAAACAACGAGTTTCCGGAAATCTCAGCATACGTTTTTCACCCAATCTTGATGACATTTTCAGGTAATGATCAGTACCCCAATCCCACTTGCTCACCAAATTTCGTTCTTCTAGGTTAAACCGTTCGTTGGCAGTAACACTTTTAATTTTTAGGTTTCACTCTGTTTTTTCCTATATGGATACGTGTAGTGGGAACTCTAAATCAAAAACGGTTTGTGCTAGCTCTTGAAAACTTGACACAATAAAGTAGTTCCAAGTTCTGTCTCTATGGTTTGTTTCCTATTGATGTAGCCCTAAGCAGAGACTGGCGCAAATCACTTTCATGGAAAGGGGTTGCCAAGCTTCCAAAAAACTACGAGTTTCCTGAAATCTCAGCACACATTTTTTCACCCAACCTTGATGACACTTTCAGGTAATGATCAGTTCCCCAATCCCACTTGGCTCACCAAATTTCGTTCTTTTAGGTTACACCGTTGGTTGGCAGTAACAGTATTAATTTTAGGTTTCACTCTGTTTTCGCCTATACGGATACATGTAGTTGGAACTCTAAATCAAACTACGTTTGTGCTAGCTCTTTGAAACTTGACACAATAAAGTAGTTCCAACCTCTATCTCTCTGGTTTATTTCCTATTGATGTAGCCCTAAGCAGAGACTGGCGCAAATCACTTTCATGGAAAGGGGTTGCCAAGCTTCCAAAAAACTCCGAATTTCCTGAAATCTCAGCACACATTTTTTCACCCAACCTTGATGACACTTTCAGGTAAGGATCAGTTCCCCAATCCCACTTGGCTCACCAAATTTCGTTCTTTCAGGTTAAACCATTCATTGGTAGTAACAGTTTTAATTTTTAGGTTTCACTCTGTTTTCTCCATATGGATACATGTAGTTGGAACTCTAAATCAAAGATGGTTTGTGCTAGAGCTTTGAAACTTGACACAATAAAGTAGTTCCAAGTTCTATCTATGTGGTTTGTTTCCTATTGATGTAGCCCTAAGCAGAGACTGGCGCAAATCACTTTCATTGAAAGGGGTTGGCAAGCTTCCAAAAAACCAGTTTCCTGAAATCTCAGCACACATTTTTTCACCCAATCTTGATGACACTTTCAGGTAATGATCAGTACCCCAATCCCACTTGGCTGACCAAATTTCATTTTTCTAGGATATATCGTTCGTTGGCAGTTACAGTGTAAATGTCCAGGTTTCACTCTGTTTTCTCCTATATGGATACATGTAGTTGGAACTTTAAATCAAACACGGTTTGTGCAAGCTCTTTGAAACTTGACACAATAAAGTAGTTCAAAGTTCTATCTCTAGCGTTTGTTTCCTATTGATGTTGCTCTAAGCAGAGACTGGTGCAAATCACGTTCATGGAAAGCGTTGCCAAGCTTCCAAAATACTACGAGTTTCCTGAAATCTCAGCACACATTTTTTTCACCCAATCTTGATGACACTTTCAGGTAATGATCAGTACCCCAATCCCACTTGGCTCATCAAATTTCATTCTTCTAGGTTAAACAGTTCGTTGGCAGTAAGAGTTTTAAATTTAGGTTTCACTCTGTTTTCTCCTATATGGGTACATGTAGTTGGAACTCTAAATCAAACACGGTTTGTGCTAGCTCTTTGAAACTTGACACCATAAAGTAGTTCCAAGTTCTATCTCTATGGTTTGTTTCCTATTGATGTAGCCCTAAGCAGAGACTGGCGCAAATCACTTTCATGGAAAGGGGTTGCCAAGCTTCCAAAAAACTACGAGTTTCCTGAAATGTCAGCACATATTTTTTCACCCAATCTGGTGACACTTTCAGGTAATGATCAGTACCCCAATCCCACTTGGCTCATCAAATTTCGTTCTTCTAGGTTAAACTGTTCGTTGGCAGTAACAGTTTTAATTTTAAGGTATCACTCTGTTTTCTCCTATATGGATACATGTAGTTGGAACTCTAAATCAAACACGGTTTGTGCTAGCTCTTGGAAACTTCACACAATAAAGTAGTTCCAAGTTATATCTCTATGGTTTGTTTCTTATTGATGTAGCCCTAAGCAGAGAAGGGCGCAAATCACTTTCATGGAAAGGGGTTGCCAAGCTTCCAAAAAACTACGAGTTTCCTGAAATCTCAGCACACATTTTTTCACCCAATCTTGATGACACATTCAGGTAATGATCAGTAACCCAATCCCACTTGGCTCACGAAATTTTGATTTCTAGTTTAAACCGTTCGTAGGCAGTAACAGTTTTAATTTTTAGGTTTCACTCTGTTTTCTCCTATATGGATACATGTGGTTGGAACTCTAAATCAAACACGGTTTGTGCTAGCTCTTTGAAACTTGACACAATAAAGTAGTTCCAAGTTCTATCTCTATGGTTTCTTTCCTATTGATGAAGCCCTAAGCAGAGGCTGGCGCAAATCACTTTCATGGAAAGGGGTTGCCATACTTCCAAAAAACTATTAGTTTCCTGAAATCTCAGCACACATTTTTTCACCCAATCTTGATGAGACTTTCAGGTAATGATCAGTACCCCAATCCCACTTGGCTCACCAAATTTCGTTCTTCTAGGTTAAACCGGTCGTTGGCAGTAACAGTTTTAATTTTTAGGTTTCACTCAGTTTTCTCCTATATGGATATATGTAGTTGGAACTCTAAATCAAACACGGATTGTGCTAGCTCTTTGAAACTTGGCACAATAAAGTAGTTCCAAGTTCTATCTCTATGGTTTGTTTCCTATTGATGTAGCCCTAAGCAGAGACTGGCGCAAATCACTTTCATGGAATGGGGTTCCCAAGCTTCCAAAAAACTATGAGTTTCCTGAAATCTGAGCACACATTTTTTCAACCAAACTTGATGACACTTTCAGGTTATGATCAGTATGCCAATCCCACTTGGCTCACCAAATTTCGTTCTTCTAGGTTAAACCGTTCGTTGGCAGTAACACTTTTCATTTTTAGGTTTCACTCTGTTTTCTCCTATATGGATACATGTATTTGGAACTCTAAATCAAACACGGTTTGGGCTAGCTCTTTGAAACTTGACACAATAAAGTAGTTCCAAGTCCTATCTCTATGCTTTGTTTCCTATTGATGTATTCCTAAGCAGAGACTTGCGCAAATCTCTTTCATGGAAAGGGATTGCCCAGCTTCGAAAAAACTACGGGATTCCTGAAATCTCAGCACACATTTTTTCACCCAAACTTGATGACACTTTCAGGTAATGATCAGTACCCCAATCCCACTTGGCTCACCAAATTTCGTTCTTCTAGGTTAAACCGTTCGTTGGCAGTAACAGTTTTAATTTTTAGGTTTCACTCTGTTTTCTCCTATATGGATACATGTAGTTGGAACTCTAAATCAAACATGGTTTGTGCTAGCTCTTTGAAACTTGACACAATAAAGTAGTTCCAAGTCCTTTCTCTATGTTTTTTTTCCTATTTATTTATTCCTAATGAGAGACTTGTGCAAATCACTTTCATGGAAAGGGATTGTCAAGCTTCCAAAAAACTACGAGTTTCCTAAATCTCAGCACATATTTTTTCACTCAATCTTGATGACACTAAGGTAATGATGAGTACCCCAATCCCACTTGGCGCACCAAATTTCGTTCTTCTAGGTTAAACCGTTCGTTGGCAGTAACAGTTTTAATTTTTAGATTTCACTCTGTTTTCTCCTATATGGATACATGTATTTGGAACTCTAAATCAAACACGATTTGTGCTAGCTCTTTGAAACTTGACACAATAAAGTAATTCCAAGTTCTATCTTTCTGGTTTGTTTCCTATTGATGTAGCCCTAAGCAGAGACTGGTGCAAATCACTTTCATGGAAAGGGGTTGCCAAGCCTCCAAAAAACTACGAGTTTCCGGAAATCTCAGCACACATTTTTTCACCCAATCTTGATGTCACTTTCAGGTAATGATCAGTACCCCAATCCCACTTGGCTCACCAAATTTCGTTCTTCTAGGTTTAACCGTTCGTTGGTAGTAACAGTTTGAATTTTTAGGTTTCACTCTGTTTTCTCCTATATGGGTACATGTAGTTGGAACTCTAAATCAAACACGGTTCGTGCTAGATCCTTGAAACTTGACACAATAAAGAAGTTCCAAGTTCTATCTCTATTGTTTGTTTCCTATTGATGTAGCCCTAAGCAGAGACTGGTGCAAATCACTTTCATGGAAAGGGTTGCCAAACTTCCAAAAATCTTCGAGTTTCCTGAAATCTCAGCACACATTTTTTCACCCAATCTTGATGACAGTTTCAGGTAATGATCAGTACCCCAATCCCACTTGGCTCACCAAATTTCATTTTTCTAGGTTATATCGTTCGTTGGCAGTTACACTGTAAATTTCCAGGTTTCACTCTGTTTTCTCCTATATGGATACATGTAGTTGGAACTCTAAATCAAACTTGGTTTGTTCTAGCTCTTTGAAACTTGACACAATAAAGTTCTTCCAAGTTCTATCTCTATGGTTTGTTTCCTATTGATGTAGAACTAAGCAGAGACTGGCACAAATCACTTTCATGGAAACGGGTTGCCAAGCTTCCAAAAAACTACGAGGTTCCTGAAATCTCAGCACACATTTTTTCACCCAATGTTGATGACACTTTCAGGTAATGATCAGTACCTAAATCCGACTTGGTTCACGAAATTTCGTTCTTCTAGGTTAAACCGTTCCTTGATATTACACTTTTAATTTTTAGGTTCCACTCTGTTTTCTCCTATATGGATACATGTAGTTGGAACTCTAAATCAAACACGGTTTGTGCTAGCTCTTTGAAACTTGACACAATAAATTAGTTCAAAGTTCTATCTCTAGCGTTTGTTTCCTATTGATGTAGCCCTAAGAAGAGACTGGTGCAAATCACATTCAAGGAAAGAGTTGCCAAGCTTCCAAAATACTACGAGTTTCCTGAAATCTCAGCACACATTTTTCACCCAATCTTGATGACACTTTCAGGTAATGATCAGTACCCCAATCCCACTTGGCTCATTAAATTTCATTCTTCTAGGTTAAACAGTTCGTTGGCAGTAAGAGTTTTAAATTTAGGTTTCACTCTGTTTTCTCCTATATGGATACATGTGGTTGGAACTCTAAATCAAACACGGTTTGTGCTAGCTCTTTGAAACTTGACACCATAAAGTAGTTCCAAGTTCTATCTCTATGGTTTCTTTCCTATTGATGAAACCCTAAGCAGAGGCTGGCGCAAATCACTTTCATGGAAAGGGGTTGCCAAGCTTTCAAAAAACTATGAGTTTCCTGAAATCTCAGCACACATTTTTTCACCCAATCTTGATGACACATTCAGGTAATGATCAGTACCCCAATCCCACTTGGCTCACGAAATTTTGATTTCTAGGTTAAACCGTTCGTAGGCAGTAACAGTTTTAATTTTTAGGTTTCACTCTCTTTTCTCCTATATGGATACATGTATTTGGAACTCTAAATCAAACACGGTTTGTGCTAGCTCTTTGAAACTTGACACAATAAAGTAGTTCCAAGTTCTATCTCTATGGTTTCTTTCCTATTGATGAAGCCCTAAGCAGAGGCTGGCGCAAATCACTTTCATCTAAAGGGGTTGCGAAGCTTCCAAAAAATTATGAGTTTCCTGTAATCTCAGCACACATTTTTTCACCCAATGTTGATGAGACTTTCAGGTAATGATCAGTGCCCCAATCCCACTTGGCTCACCAAATTTCGTTCATCTAGGTTTAACCGTTCGTTGGCAGTAACAGTTTTAATTTTTAGGTTTCACTCTGTTCTCTCCTATATGGATACATGTAGTTGGAACTCTAAATCAAACATGGTTTGTGCTAGCTCTTGGAAACTTGACACAATAAATAGTTCCAAGTCCTTTCTCTATGTTTTTTTTTCCTATTTATTTATTCCTAAGCAGAGACTTGTGCAAATCACTTTCATGGAAAGGGATTGCCAAGCTTCAAAAAAACTACGAGTTTCCTGAAATCTCAGCACATATTTTCTCACCCAATCTTGATGACACTCAGGTAATGATCAGTACCCCAATCCCACTTGGTGCACCAAATTTCGTTCTTCTAGGTTAAACCTTTCCTTGGCAGTAACAGTTTTAATTTTTAGGTTTCACTCTGCTTTCTCCTATATGGATACATATAGGTGGAACCCTAAATCAAACACGGTTTGTGCTAGCTCTTTGAAACTTGACACAATAATGTAGTTCCAAGTTCTATCTCTATGGTTTCTTTCCTATTGATGTAGCCCTAAGCAGAGACTGGCGCAAATCACATTCATGGAAAGGGGTTGCAAAGCTTCCAAAAAACTATGAGTTTTCTGAAATCTCAGCACACATTTTTTCACCCAATCTTAATTACACTTTCAGGTAATGATCAGTACCCCAATCCAACTTGGCTTACCAAAATTTGTTCTTCTAGGTTAAACCGTTCCTTGGCAGTAACAGTTTTAATTTTTAGGTTTCACTCTGTTTTCTCCTATATGGATACATATACTTGGAACCCTAAATCAAACACGGTTTGTGCTATCTCTTTGAAACTTGACACAATAATATAGTTCCAAGTTCTATCTCTATGGTTTGTTTCCTATTGATGTAGCCCTAAGCAGAGACCGGCGAAATCACTTTCATGGAAAGGGCTTTCCAAGCTTCCAAAAAACTACGAGTTTCCTGAAATCTCAGCACACATTTTTTCACCCCATCTTGCTGACACTTTCAGGTAATGATCAGTACCCCAATCCCACTTGGCTCACCAAATTTCGTTCGTCTAGGTTTAACAGTTCGTTGGCAGTAACAGTTTTAATTTTTAGGTTTCACTCTGTTTTCTCCAATATGGATACATGTAGTTGGAACTCTAAATCAAACACGGTTTGTGCTAGCTCTTTGAAACTTGACACAATAATGTCGTTCCAAGTTCTATCTCTATGGTTTGTTTCCTATTGATGTAGCCCTAAGCAGCGAACTGCGCAATTAACTTTCATGGAAAGGGCTTGCCAAGCTTCCAAAAAACTACGAATTTCCTGAAATTTCAGCACACATTTTTTCACCCAAACTTGATGACACTTTCAGGTAATGATCAGTACCCCAATCCCACTTGGCTCACCAAATTTCGTTCTTCTAGGTTAAACCGTTCATTGGCAGTATCAGTTTTAATTTTTAGGTTTCACTCTGTTTTCTCCTATATGGATACATGTAGTTGGAACTCTAAATCAAACACGGTTTGTGCTAGCCCTTGGAATCTTGACACAATAAAGTAGTTCCAAGTTCTATCTCTATGGTTTGTTTCCTATTGATGTAGCCCTAAGCAGAGACTGGCGCAAATCACTTTCATGGAAAGGGGTTGCCAAGCTTCCAAAAAACTACGAGTTTCCTGAAATCTCAGCATACATATTTTCACCCAATCTTGATGACACTTTCAGGTAATGATCAGTACCCCAATCCCACTTGGCTCACCAAATTTTATTCTTCTAGGTTAAACCGTTCGTTGGCAGTAACAGTTTTAATTTTTAGGTTTCACTCAGTTTTCTCCTATATGGATATATGTAGTTGGAACTCTAAATCAAACACGGATTGTGCTAGCTCTTTGAAACTTGGCACAATAAAGTAGTTCCAAGTTCTATCTCTATGGTTTGTTTCCTATTGATGTAGCCCTAAGCAGAGACTGGCGCAAATCACTTTCATGGAATGGGGTTCCCAAGCCTCCAAAAAACTATGAGTTTCCTGAAATCTCAGCACACATTTTTTCAACCAAACTTGATGACACTTTCAGGTTATGATCAGTATGCCAATCCCACTTGGCTCACCAAATTTCGTTCTTCTAGGTTAAACCGTTCGTTGGCAGTAACACTTTTAATTTTTAGGTTTCACTCTGTTTTCTCCTATATGGATACATGTATTTGGAACTCTAAATCAAACACGGTTTGGGCTAGCTCTTTGAAACTTGACACAATAAAGTAGTTCCAAGTCCTATCTCTATGCTTAGTTTCCTATTGATGTATTCCTAAGCAGATACTTGCGCAAATCACTTTCATGGAAAGGGATTGCCCAGCTTCGAAAAAACTACGGGATTCCTGAAATCTCAGCACACATTTTTTCACCCAAACTTGATGACACTTTCAGGTAATGATCAGTACCCCAATCCCACTTGGCTCACCAAATTTCGTTCTTCTAGGTTAAACCGTTCGTTGGCAGTAACAGTTTTAATTTTTAGGTTTCACTCTGTTTTCTCCTATATGGATACATGTAGTTGGAACTCTAAATCAAACATGGTTTGTGCTAGCTCTTTGAAACTTGACACAATAAAGTAGTTCCAAGTCCTTTCTCTATGGGTTTTTTCATATTTATTTATTCCTAATGAGAGACTTGTGCAAATCACTTTCATGGAAAGGGATTGTCAAGCTTCCAAAAAACTACGAGTTTCCTGAAATCTCAGCACATATTTTTTCACTCAATCTTGATGACACTAAGGTAATGATGAGTACCCCAATCCCACTTGGCGCACCAAATTTCGTTCTTCTAGGTTAAACCGTTCGTTGGCAGTAACAGTTTTAATTTTTAGATTTCACTCTGTTTTCTCCTATATGGATACATGTATTTGGAACTCTAAATCAAACACGATTTGTGCTAGCTCTTTGAAACTTGACACAATAAAGTAATTCCAAGTTCTATCTTTCTGGTTTGTTTCCTATTGATGTAGCCCTAAGCAGAGACTGGTGCAAATCACTTTCATGGAAAGGGGTTGCCAAGCTTCCAAAAAACTACGAGTTTCCGGAAATCTCAGCACACATTTTTTCACCCAATCTTGATGTCACTTTCAGGTAATGATCAGTACCCCAATCCCACTTGGCTCAACAAATTTCGTTCTTCTAGGTTTAACCGTTCGTTGGTAGTAACAGTTTGAATTTTTAGGTTTCACTCTGTTTTCTCCTATATGGGTACATGTAGTTGGAACTCTAAATCAAACACAGTTCGTGCTAGATCCTTGAAACTTGACACAATAAAGAAGTTCCAAGTTCTATCTCTATTGTTTGTTTCCTATTGATGTAGCCCTAAGCAGAGACTGGTGCAAATCACTTTCATGGAAAGGGTTGCCAAACTTCCAAAAAACTTCGAGTTTCCTGAAATCTCAGCACACATTTTTTCACCCAATCTTGATGACAGTTTCAGGTAATGATCAGTACCCCAATCCCACTTGGCTCACCAAATTTCATTTTTCTAGGTTATATCGTTAGTTGGCAGTTACAGTGTAAATTTCCAGGTTTCACTCTGTTTTCTCCTATATGGATACATGTAGTTGGAACTCTAAATCAAACATGGTTTGCTCTAGCTCTTTGAAACTTGACACAATAAAGTTCTTCCAAGTTCTATCTCTATGGTTTGTTTCCTATTGATGTAGAACTAAACAGAGACTGGCACAAATCACTTTCATGGAAACGGGTTGCCAAGCTTCCAAAAAACTACGAGGTTCCTGAAATCTCAGCACACATTTTTTCACCCAATGTTGATGACACTTTCAGGTAATGATCAGTACCTAAATCCGACTTGGTTCACGAAATTTCGTTCTTCTAGGTTAAACCGTTCCTTGATATTACACTTTTAATTTTTAGGTTCCACTCTGTTTTCTCCTATATGGATACATGTAGTTGGAACTCTAAATCAAACACGGTTTGTGCTAGCTCTTTGAAACTTGACACAATAAATCAGTTCAAAGTTCTATCTCTAGCGTTTGTTTCCTATTGATGTAGCCCTAAGAAGAGACTGGTGCACATCACATTCAAGGAAAGAGTTGCCAAGCTTCCAAAATACTACGAGTTTCCTGAAATCTCAGCACACATTTTTCACCCAATCTTGATGACACTTTCAGGTAATGATCAGTACCCCAATCCCACTTGGCTCATCAAATTTCATTCTTCTAGGTTAAACAGTTCGTTGGCAGTAAGAGTTTTAAATTTAGGTTTCACTCTGTTTTCTCCTATATGGATACATGTGGTTGGAACTCTAAATCAAACACGGTTTGTGCTAGCTCTTTGAAACTTGACACCATAAAGTAGTTCCAAGTTCTATCTCTATGGTTTCTTTCCTATTGATGAAACCCTAAGCAGAGGCTGGCGCAAATCACTTTCATGGAAAGGGGTTGCCAAGCTTTCAAAAAACTATGAGTTTCCTGAAATCTCAGCACACATTTTTTCACCCAATCTTGATGACACATTCAGGTAATGATCAGTACCCCAATCCCACTTGGCTCACGAAATTTTGATTTCTAGGTTAAACCGTTCGTAGGCAGTAACAGTTTTAATTTTTAGGTTTCACTCTCTTTTCTCCTATATGGATACATGTATTTGGAACTCTAAATCAAACACGGTTTGTGCTAGCTCTTTGAAACTTGACACAATAAAGTAGTTCCAAGTTCATTCTCTATGGTTTCTTTCCTATTGATGAAGCCCTAAGCAGAGGCTGGCGCAAATCACTTTCATGGAAAGGGGTTGCCAAGCTTCCAAAAAATTATGAGTTTCCTGTAATCTCAGCACACATTTTTTCACCCAATGTTGATGAGACTTTCAGGTAATGATCAGTGCCCCAATCCCACTTGGCTCACCAAATTTCGTTCGTCTAGGTTTAACCGTTCGTTGGCAGTAACAGTTTTAATTTTTAGGTTTCACTCTGTTCCCTCCTATATGGATACATGTAGTTGGAACTCTAAATCAAACATGGTTTGTGCTAGCTCTTGGAAACTTGACACAATAAATAGTTCCAAGTCCTTTCTCTATGTTTTTTTTCCCTATTTATTTATTCCTAAGCAGAGACTTGTGCAAATCACTTACATGGAAAGTTGTTGCCAAGCTTCCAAAAAACTACGAGTTTCCTGAAATCTCAGCACACATTTTTTCACCCAATCTTGATGACACTTTCAGTTAATGATCAGAACCCCACTCCCACTTGGCTCACCAAATTTCGTTCTTCTAGGTTAAATTATTCGTTGGCAGTATCAGTTTTAATTTTTAGGTTTCACTCTGTTTTCTCCTATATGGATACATGTAGTTGGAACTCTAAATCAAACACGGTTTGTGCTAGCTCTTGGAAAATTGACAAAATAAAGTAGTTCCAAGTTCTATCTCTATGGTTTGTTTCCTATTGATGTAGGCCTAAGCAGAGACCGGCGCAAATCACTTTCATGGAAAGGGGTTGCCAAGCTTCCAAAAAACTACGAGATTCCTGAAATCTCAGCATACATTTTTTCACCCAATCATGAAGACACTTTCAGGTAATGATCAGTACCCCAAACCCACTTAGCTCACCAAATTTTGTTCTTCTAGGTTAAACCGTTCGTTGGCAGTAACAGTTTTAATTTTTAGGTTTCAATCTGTTTTCTCCTATATGGATACATGTAGTTGGAACTCTAAATCAAACACGGTTTGTGCTAGCTCTTGGAAACTTGACACAATAAAGTAGTTCCAGGTTCTATCTCTATAGTTTGTTTCCTATTGATGTAGCCCTAAGCAGAGACCAGCACAAATCATTTCATGGAAAGGGGTTGCCAAGCTTCCAAAAAACTACGAGTTTCCTGAAATCTCAGCATACCTATTTTCACCCAATCTTGATGACACTTTCAGGTAATGATCAGTACACCAATCCCACTTGGCTCACCAAATTTTATTCTTCTATGTTAAACCGTTCATTGGCAGTATCAGTTTTAATTTTTAAGTTTCACTCTGTTTTCTCATATATGGATACATGTAGTTGGAACTCTAAATCAAACACGGTTTGTGCTAGCTCTTTGAAACTTGACACAATAAAGTAGTTTCAAGTTCTATCTCTATGGTTTGTTTCCTATTGATGTAGCCCTAAGCAGAGTCCGGTGCAAATTACTTACATGGAAAGTTGTTGCCAAGCTTCCAAAAAACTACGAGTTTCCTGAAATCTCAGCACACATTTTTTCACCCAATCTTGATGACACTTTCAGGTAATGATCAGAACCCCACTCCCACTTGGCTCACCAAGTTTTGTTCTTCTAGGTTAAACCATTCGTTGGCAGTAACAGTTTAATTTTTAGGTTTCACTCTGTTTTGTCCTATATGGATACATGTATTTGGAACTCTAAATCAAACACGGTTTGTGCTAGCTCTTGGAAAATTGACAAAATAAAGTAGTTCCAAGGTCTATCTCTATGGTTTGCTTCCTATTGATGTAGCCCTAAGAAGAGACTGGCGCAAATCACTTTCATGGAAAGGGGTTGCCAAGCTTCCAAAAAACTACGAGTTTCCTGAAATCACAGCACACATTTTTTTCACTCAATCATGATGACACTTTCAGGTAATGATCAGTACCCCAATCCCACTTGGCTCAACAAATTTCGTTCTCCTAGGTTAAACAGATCGATGGCAGTAACAGTTTTAATTTTTAGGTTTCACTCTGTTTCCTCTTATATGGTTACATGTAGTTGGAACTCTAAATCAAACACGGTTTGTGCTAGCTCTTTGAAACATGACACAATAAAGTAGTTCCAAGGTCTATCTCTATGGTTTGTTTCCTATTGCTGTAGGCCTAAGCAGAGACCGGCGCAAATCACTTTCATGGAAAGGGGTTGCCAAGCTTCCAAAAAACTACGAATTTCCTGAAATTTCAGCACACATTTTTTCACCCAAACTTGATGACACTTTCAGGTAAGAATCAGTACCCCACTCCCACTTGGCTCACCAAATTTCGTTCTTCTAGGTTAAACCATTCGTTGGCAGTGACAGTTTTAATTTTTAGGTTTCACTCTGTTTTCTCCTATATGGATACATGTAGTTGGAACTCTGAATCAAACACGGTTTGTGCTAGCCCTTGGAAACTTGACAAAATAAAGTAGTTCCAAGTTCTATCTCTATGGTTTGTTTCCTATTGATGTAGCCCTAAGCAGAGACTGGCGCAAATCACTTTCATGGAAAGGGGTTGCCAAGCTTCCAAAAAAATACGAGTTTCCTGAAATCTCCGCATATATTTTTTCACCCAATCTTGAAGACACTTTCAGGTAATGATCAGTTCCCCAATCCCACTTGGCTCACCAAATTTCATTCTTCTATGTTAAACCGTTCATTGGCAGTAACAGTTTTAATTTTTAGGTTTCACTCTGTTTTCTCCTATATGGATACATGTAATTGGAACTCTAAATCAAACACGGTTTGTGCTAGCTCTTTGAAAGTTGACACAATAAAGTAGTTCCAAGTTCTATCTCTACGGTTTTTTTCCTATTGATGTAGCCCTAAGCAGAGACCTGCGCAAATCACTTTCATGGAAAGGGGTTGACAAGCTTCCAAAAAACCACGAGTTTCCTGAAAACTCAGCACACATTTTTTCACCCAATCTTGATGACACTTTCAGACAATGATCAGTTCCCCAATCCCACTTGGTTCACCAAATTTCGTTCTTCTAGGTTAAACAGTTCCTTGGCAGAAACAGTTTTAATTTTTAGGTTTCACTCTGTTTTCTCCTATATGGATACATGTAGTTGGAACTCTAAATTAAACACGGTTTGTGCTAGCTCTTTGAATCTTGACACAATAAAGTAGTTCCAAGTTCTATCTCTATGGTTTGTTTCCTATTGATGTAGCCCTAAGCAGAGACTGGCGCAAATTACTTTCATGGAAAGGGGTTGCCAAGCTTCCAAAAAACTACGAGTTTCCTGAAATCTAAGCACACATTTTTTCACCCAATCTTGATTACACTTTCAGATAATGATCAGTAAGCCAATCCCACTTGGCTCACCAAATTTCTTTCTTCTATGTTAAACCGTTCGTTGGCAGTAAAGTTTTAATTTTTAGGTTTCACTCTCTTTTCTCCTATATGTATACATGTAGTTGGGACTCTAAATCAAAGACGGTTTGTGCTAGCTCTTTGAAACTTGACACAATAAAGTAGTTCCAAGTTCTATCTCTATGGTTTGTTTCCTATTGATGTAGCCCTAAGCAGAGACCGGCACAAATCACTTACATGGAAAGGGATTGACAATCTTCCAAAAAACCACGAGTTTCCTGAAATCTCAGCACACATTTTTTCACCCAATCTTGATGACACTTTCAGATAATGATCAGTACCCCAATCCCACTTGGTTCACCAAATTTCGTTCTTCTAGGTTATACCGTTCGTTGGCAGTAAAGTTTTAATTTTTAGGTTTCACTCTGTTTTCTCCTATATGTATACATGTAGTTGGGACTCTAAATCAAAGACGGTTTGTGCTAGCTCTTTGAAACATGACACAATAAAGTAGTTCCAAGTTCTATCTCTATGGTTTGTTTGCTATTGATGTAGCCCTAAGCAGAGACTGGCGCAAATCACTTTCATGGAAACGGGTTGCCAAGCTTCCAAAAAACTACGAGTTTCTTATATCTCAGCACACATTTTTTCACCCAATCTTGATGACACTTTCAGGTAATGATCAGTACACCAATCCCACTTGGCTCACCAAATTTCGTTCTTGTAGGTTAAACCGTTTGTTGGCAGTAAAGTTTAAATTTTTAGGTTTCACTCTGTTTTCTCCAATATGGATACATGTAGTTGGAACTCTAAATCAAACACGGTTTGTGCTAGATCTGGGAAACTTGACACAATAAAGTAGTTCCAAGTTCTATCTCTATGGTTTGTTTCCTATTGATGTAGCCCTAAGCAGAGAGCGGCGCAAATCACTTTCATGGAAAGGGGTTGCCAAACTTCCAAAAAACTACGAGTTTCCTGAAATCTCAGCATACATTTTTCCCCCAATCTTGAAGACACATTCAGGTAATGATCAGTACCCCAATCTCACTTGGCTCAACAAATTTCGTTCTTCTAGGTTAAACAGTTCGTTGGCAGTATCAGTTTTAATTTTTCGGTTTCACTCTGTTTTCTCCTATATGGATACATGTAGTTGGAACTCTAAATCAAACACGGTTTGTGGTAGCTCTTGGAATCTTGACACAATAAAGTAGTTCCATGTTCTATCTCTATGGTTTGTTTCCTATTGATGTAGCCCTAAGCAGAGACTGGCGCAAATCCCTTTCATGGAAAGGGGTTGCCAAGCTTCCAAAAAACTACGAGTTTCCTGAAATCTCAGCACACAATTTTTTCACCCAATCTTGATGACACTTTCAGGTAATGATCAGTACCCGAATCCCACTTGGCTCACCAAATTTCGTTCTTCTAGGTTAAACCGTTCGTTGGCAGTATCAGTTTAAATTTTTAGGTTTCACTCTGTTTTCTTCTATATGGATACATGTATTTGTAACTCTAAATCAAACACGGTTTGTGCTAGCTCTTGGAAACTTGACACAATACAGTAGTTCCAAGTTCTGTCTCTATGTTTTGTTTCCTATTAATGTAGCGCTAAGCAGAGACCAGCGCAAATCACTTTAATGGAAAGGGGTTGCCAAGCTTCCAAAAAACTACGAATTTCCTGAAATTTCAGCACACATTTTTTCACCCAAACTTGATGACACTTTCAGGTAATGATCAGTACCCGAATCCCACTTGGCTCACCAAATTTCGTTCTTCTAGGTTAAACCGTTCATTGGCAGTATCAGTTTTAATTTTTAGGTTTCACTCTGTTTTCTCCTATATGGATACATGTAGTTGGAACTCTAAATCAAACACGGTTTGTGCTAGCTCTTGGAAACTTGAAACAATAAATTAGTTCCAAGGTCTATCTCTATGGTTTGTTTCCTATTGATGTAGCCCTAAGCAGAGACTGGCGCAAATCACTTTCATGGAAAGGGGTTGCCAAGCTTCCAAAAAATACGAGTTTCCTGATATCTCAGCACACATTTTTTCACCCAATCTGGATGACACTTTCAGGTAATGATCAGCACCCCAATCCCACTTGGCTCACCAAATTTCGTTCTTCTAGGTTAAACAGTTCGTTGGCAGTATCAGTTTTAATTTTTAGGTTTCACTCTGTTTTCTCCTATATGGATACATGTAGTTGGAACTCTAAATCAAACACGGTTTGTGCTAGCTCTTGGAAAATTGACAAAATAAAGTAGTTCCAAGTTCTATCTCTATGGTTTGTTTCCTATTGATGTAGGCCTAAGCAGAGACCGGCGCAAATCACTTTCATGGAAAGGGGTTGCCAAGCTTCCAAAAAACTACGAGATTCCTGAAATCTCAGCATACATTTTTTCACCCAATCATGAAGACACTTTCAGGTAATGATCAGTACCCCAAACCCACTTAGCTCACCAAATTTTGTTCTTCTAGGTTAAACCGTTCGTTGGCAGTAACAGTTTTAATTTTTAGGTTTCAATCTGTTTTCTCCTATATGGATACATGTAGTTGGAACTCTAAATCAAACACGGTTTGTGCTAGATCTGGGAAACTTGACACAATAAAGTAGTTCCAAGTTCTATCTCTATGGTTCGTTTCCTATTGATGTAGCCCTAAGCAGAGACCGGCGCAAATCACTTTCATGGAAAGTTGTTGCCAAGCTTCCAAAAAACTACGAATTTCCTGAAATTTCAGCACACATTTTTTCAACCAAACTTGATGACACTTTCAGGTAATGATCAGTACCCCAGTCCCACTTGGCTCACCAAATTTCGTTCTTCTAAGTTAAACCGTTCGTTGGCAGTATCAGTTTTAATTTTTAGGTTTCACTCTGTTTTCTCGAATATGGATACATGTAGTTGGAACTCTAAATCAAACACGGTTTGTGCTAGCTCTTGGAAACTTGACACAATAAAGTAGTTCCAAGTTCTATCTCTATGGTTTGTTTCCTATTGATGTAGCTCTAAGCAGAGACCAGCACAAATCATTTCATGGAAAGGGGTTGCCAAGCTTCCAAAAAACTACGAGTTTCCTGAAATCTCAGCATACCTATTTTCACCCAATCTTGATGACACTTTCAGGTAATGATCAGTACACCAATCCCACTTGGCTCACCAAATTTTATTCTTCTATGTTAAACCGTTCATTGGCAGTATCAGTTTTAATTTTTAAGTTTCACTCTGTTTTCTCATATATGGATACATGTAGTTGGAACTCTAAATCAAACACGGTTTGTGCTAGCTCTTTGAAACTTGACACAATAAAGTAGTTTCAAGTTCTATCTCTATGGTTTGTTTCCTATTGATGTAGCCCTAAGCAGAGTCCGGTGCAAATTACTTACATGGAAAGTTGTTGCCAAGCTTCCAAAAAACTATGAGTTTCCTGAAATCTCAGCACACATTTTTTCACCCAATCTTGATGACACTTTCAGGTAATGATCAGAACCCCACTCCCACTTGGCTCACCAAGTTTTGTTCTTCTAGGTTAAACCATTCGTTGGCAGTAACAGTTTAATTTTTAGGTTTCACTCTGTTTTGTCCTATATGGATACATGTATTTGGAACTCTAAATCAAACACGGTTTGTGCTAGCTCTTGGAAAATTGACAAAATAAAGTAGTTCCAAGGTCTATCTCTATGGTTTGCTTCCTATTGATGTAGTCCTAAGAAGAGACTGGCGCAAATCACTTTCATGGAAAGGGGTTGCCAAGCTTCCAAAAAACTACGAGTTTCCTGAAATCACAGCACACATTTTTTTCACTCAATCATGATGACACTTTCAGGTAATGATCAGTACCCCAATCCCACTTGGCTCAACAAATTTCGTTCTCCTAGGTTAAACAGATCGATGGCAGTAACAGTTTTAATTTTTAGGTTTCACTCTGTTTCCTCTTTTATGGTTACATGTAGTTGGAACTCTAAATCAAACACGGTTTGTGCTAGCTCTTTGAAACATGACACAATAAAGTAGTTCCAAGGTCTATCTCTATGGTTTGTTTTCTATTGATGTAGGCCTAAGCAGAGACCGGCGCAAATCACTTTCATGGAAAGGGGTTGCCAAGCTTCCAAAAAACTACGAATTTCCTGAAATTTCAGCACACATTTTTTCACCCAAACTTGATGACACTTTCAGGTAAGAATCAGTACCCCACTCCCACTTGGCTCACCAAATTTCGTTCTTCTAGGTTAAACCATTCGTTGGCAGTGACAGTTTTAATTTTTAGGTTTCACTCTGTTTTCTCCTATATGGATACATGTAGTTGGAACTCTGAATCAAACACGGTTTGTGCTAGCCCTTGGAAACTTGACAAAATAAAGTAGTTCCAAGTTCTATCTCTATGGTTTGTTTCCTATTGATGTAGCCCTAAGCAGAGACTGGCGCAAATCACTTTCATGGAAAGGGGTTGCCAAGCTTCCAAAAAAATACGAGTTTCCTGAAATCTCCGCATATATTTTTTCACCCAATCTTGAAGACACTTTCAGGTAATGATCAGTTCCCCAATCCCACTTGGCTCACCAAATTTCATTCTTCTATGTTAAACCGTTCATTGGCAGTAACAGTTTTAATTTTTAGGTTTCACTCTGTTTTCTCCTATATGGATACATGTAATTGGAACTCTAAATCAAACACGGTTTGTGCTAGCTCTTTGAAAGTTGACACAATAAAGTAGTTCCAAGTTCTATCTCTACGGTTTTTTTCCTATTGATGTAGCCCGAAGCAGAGACCTGCGCAAATCACTTTCATGGAAAGGGGTTGACAAGCTTCCAAAAAACCACGAGTTTCCTGAAATCTCAGCACACATTTTTTCACCCAATCTTGATGACACTTTCAGATAATGATCAGTACCCCAATCCCACTTGGTTCACCAAATTTCGTTCTTCTAGGTTAAACAGTTCCTTGGCAGAAACAGTTTTAATTTTTAGGTTTCACTCTGTTTTCTCCTATATGGATACATGTAGTTGGAACTCTAAATTAAACACGGTTTGTGCTAGCTCTTTGAATCTTGACACAATAAAGTAGTTCCAAGTTCTATCTCTATGGTTTGTTTCCTATTGATGTAGCCCTAAGCAGAGACTGGCGCAAATTACTTTCATGGAAAGGGGTTGCCAAGCTTCCAAAAAACTACGAGTTTCCTGAAATCTAAGCACACATTTTTTCACCCAATCTTGATTACACTTTCAGATAATGATCAGTAAGCCAATCCCACTTGGCTCACCAAATTTCTTTCTTCTATGTTAAACCGTTCGTTGGCAGTAAAGTTTTAATTTTTAGGTTTCACTCTCTTTTCTCCTATATGTATACATGTAGTTGGGACTCTAAATCAAAGACGGTTTGTGCTAGCTCTTTGAAACTTGACACAATAAAGTAGTTCCAAGTTCTATCTCTATGGTTTGTTTCCTATTGATGTAGCCCTAAGCAGAGACCGGCACAAATCACTTACATGGAAAGGGATTGACAATCTTCCAAAAAACCACGAGTTTCCTGAAATCTCAGCACACATTTTTTCACCCAATCTTGATGACACTTTCAGATAATGATCAGTACCCCAATCCCACTTGGTTCACCAAATTTCGTTCTTCTAGGTTATACCGTTCGTTGGCAGTAAAGTTTTAATTTTTAGGTTTCACTCTGTTTTCTCCTATATGTATACATGTAGTTGGGACTCTAAATCAAAGACGGTTTGTGCTAGCTCTTTGAATCATGACACAATAAAGTAGTTCCAAGTTCTATCTCTATGGTTTGTTTGCTATTGATGTAGCCCTAAGCAGAGACTGGCGCAAATCACTTTCATGGAAACGGGTTGCCAAGCTTCCAAAAAACTACGAGTTTCCTGATATCTCAGCACACATTTTTTCACCCAAACTTGATGACACTTTCAGGTAATGATCAGTACACCAATCCCACTTGGCTCACCAAATTTCGTTCTTGTAGGTTAAACCGTTTGTTGGCAGTAAAGTTTAAATTTTTAGGTTTCACTCTGTTTTCTCCAATATGGATACATGTAGTTGGAACTCTAAATCAAACACGGTTTGTGCTAGATCTGGGAAACTTGACACAATAAAGTAGTTCCAAGTTCTATCTCTATGGTTTGTTTCCTATTGATGTAGCCCTAAGCAGAGAGCGGCGCAAATCACTTTCATGGAAAGGGGTTGCCAAACTTCCAAAAAACTACGAGTTTCCTGAAATCTCAGCATACATTTTTTCCCCCAATCTTGAAGACACTTTCAGGTAATGATCAGTACCCCAATCTCACTTGGCTCAACAAATTTCGTTCTTCTAGGTTAAACAGTTCGTTGGCAGTATCAGTTTTAATTTTTCGGTTTCACTCTGTTTTCTCCTATATGGATACATGTAGTTGGAACTCTAAATCAAACACGGTTTGTGGTAGCTCTTGGAATCTTGACACAATAAAGTAGTTCCATGTTCTATCTCTATGGTTTGTTTCCTATTGATGTAGCCCTAAGCAGAGACTGGCGCAAATCCCTTTCATGGAAAGGGGTTGCCAAGCTTCCAAAAAACTACGAGTTTCCTGAAATCTCAGCACACAATTTTTTCACCCAATCTTGATGACACTTTCAGGTAATGATCAGTACCCGAATCCCACTTGGCTCACCAAATTTCGTTCTTCTAGGTTAAACCGTTCGTTGGCAGTATCAGTTTAAATTTTTAGGTTTCACTCTGTTTTCTACTATATGGATACATGTATTTGTAACTCTAAATCAAACACGGTTTGTGCTAGCTCTTGGAAACTTGACACAATACAGTAGTTCCAAGTTCTGTCTCTATGTTTTGTTTCCTATTAATGTAGCGCTAAGCAGAGACCAGCGCAAATCACTTTAATGGAAAGGGGTTGCCAAGCTTCCAAAAAACTACGAATTTCCTGAAATTTCAGCACACATTTTTTCACCCAAACTTGATGACACTTTCAGGTAATGATCAGTACCCCAATCCCACTTGGCTCACCAAATTTCGTTCTTCTAGGTTAAACCGTTCATTGGCAGTATCAGTTTTAATTTTTAGGTTTCACTCTGTTTTCTCCTATATGGATACATGTAGTTGGAACTCTAAATCAAACACGGTTTGTGCTAGCCCTTGGAATCTTGACACAATAAAGTAGTTCCAAGTTCTATCTCTATGGTTTGTTTCCTATTGATGTAGCCCTAAGCAGAGACTGGCGCAAATCACTTTCATGGAAAGGGGTTGCCAAGCTTCCAAAAAACTACGAGTTTCCTGAAATCTCAGCATACATATTTTCACCCAATCTTGATGACACTTTCAGGTAATGATCAGTACACCAATCCCACTTGGCTCACCAAATTTTATTCTTCTAGGTTAAACCGTTCATTGGCAGTATCAGTTTTAATTTTTAAGTTTCACTCTGTTTTCTCCTATATGGATACATGTAGTTGGAACTCTAAATCAAACACGGTTTGTGCTAGCTCTTTGAAACTTGACACAATAAAGTAGTTTCAAGTTCAATCTCTATAGTTTGTTTCCTATTGATGTAGCCCTAAGCAGAGTCCGGTGCAAATTACTTACATGGAAAGTTGTTGCCAAGCTTCCAAAAAACTACGAGTTTCCTGAAATCTCAGCACACATTTTTTCACCCAATCTTGATGACACTTTCAGGTAATGATCAGAACCCCACTCCCACTTGGCTCACCAAATTTCGTTCTTCTAGGTTAAACCATTCGTTGGCAGTATCAGTTTTAATTTTTAGGTTTCACTCTGTTTTGTCCTATATGGATAAATGTATTTGGAACTCTAAATCAAACACGGTTTGTGCTAGCTCTTGGAAAATTGACAAAATAAAGTAGTTCCAAGGTCTATCTCTATGGTTTGCTTCCTATTGATGTAGCCCTAAGAAGAGACTGGCGCAAATCACTTTCATGGAAAGGGGTTGCCAAGCTTCCAAAAAACTACGAGTTTCCTGAAATCACAGCACACATTTTTTTCACTCAATCATGATGACACTTTCAGGTAATGATCAGTACCCCAATCCCACTTGGCTCAACAAATTTCGTTCTCCTAGGTTAAACAGATCGATGGCAGTAACAGTTTTAATTTTTAGGTTTCACTCTGTTTCCTCTTATATGGTTACATGTAGTTGGAACTCTAAATCAAACACGGTTTGTGCTAGCTCTTTGAAACATGACACAATAAAGTAGTTCCAAGGTCTATCTCTATGGTTTGTTTCCTATTGCTGTAGGCCTAAGCAGAGACCGGCGCAAATCACTTTCATGGAAAGGGGTTGCCAAGCTTCCAAAAAACTACGAATTTCCTGAAATTTCAGCACACATTTTTTCACCCAAACTTGATGACACTTTCAGGTAAGAATCAGTACCCCACTCCCACTTGGCTCACCAAATTTCGTTCTTCTAGGTTAAACAGTTCGTTGGCAGTATCAGTTTTAATTTTTAGGTTTCACTCTGTTTTCTCCTATATGGATACATGTAGTTGGAACTCTAAATCAAACACGGTTTGTGCTAGCTCTTGGAAAATTGACAAAATAAAGTAGTTCCAAGTTCTATCTCTATGGTTTGTTTCCTATTGATGTAGGCCTAAGCAGAGACCGGCGCAAATCACTTTCATGGAAAGGGGTTGCCAAGCTTCCAAAAAACTACGAGATTCCTGAAATCTCAGCATACACTTTTTCACCCAATCATGAAGACACTTTCAGGTAATGATCAGTACCCCAAACCCACTTAGCTCACCAAATTTCGTTCTTCTAGTTTAAACCGTTCGTTGGCAGTAACAGTTTTAATTTTTAGGTTTCAATCTGTTTTCTCCTATATGGATACATGTAGTTGGAACTCTAAATCAAACATGGTTTGTGCTAGATCTGGGAAACTTGACACAATAAAGTAGTTCCAGGTTCTATCTCTATGGTTTGTTTCCTATTGATGTAGCCCTAAGCAGAGACCGGCGCAAATCACTTTCATGGAAAGGGGTTGCCAAGCTTTCAAAAAACTACGAATTTCCTGAAATTTCAGCACACATATTTTCACCCAAACTTGA
The DNA here is from genome assembly GCF_964194105.1 of Spermophilus citellus. Classification (NCBI taxonomy): domain Eukaryota; kingdom Metazoa; phylum Chordata; class Mammalia; order Rodentia; family Sciuridae; genus Spermophilus; species Spermophilus citellus. Next base: position 87,890,203 of record NC_138185.1, read on the forward strand.
TGACACTTTCAGGTAATGATCAGTACCCCAATCCCACTTGGCTCACCAAATTTCGTTCTTCTAAGTTAAACCGTTCGTTGGCAGTATCAGTTTTAATTTTTAGGTTTCACTCTGTTTTCTCGAATATGGATACATGTAGTTGGAACTCTAAATCAAACACGGTTTGTGCTAGCTCTTGGAAACTTGACACAATAAAGTAGTTCCAAGTTCTCTCTCTATGGTTTGTTTCCTATTGAGTAGCCCTAAGCAGAGACTGGCACAAATCATCTTCAAAAAAGGGGTTGCCAAGCTTCCAAAAAACTACAAGATTCCTGAAATCTCAGCACACATTTTTTCACCCAATCTTAATGACACTTTCAGTAAATATCAGTACCCCAATCCCACTTGGCTCACCAAATTTCGTTCTTCTAGGTTAAACCGTTCGTTGGCAGTGACAGTTTTACTTTTTAGGTTTCAATCTGTTTTCTCCGACATGGATACATGTAGTTGGAACTCTAAATCAAACACGGTTTGTGCTAGATCTGGGAAACTTGACACAATAAAGTAGTTCCAAGTTCTATCTCTATGGTTTGTTTCCTATTTATGTACCCCTAAGCAGAGACTGGCGCAAATCACTTTCATGGAAAGGGGTTGCCAAGCTTCCAAAAAACTGCGAGTTTCCTGAAATCTCAGCATACATATTTTCACCCAATCTTGATGACACTTTCAGGTAATGATCAGTATTCCAATCCAACTTGGCTCACCAAATTTCATTCTTCTATGTTAAACCGTTCGTTGGCAGTATCAATTTTAATTTTTAGGTTTCACTCTGTTTTCTCCTATATGTATACATGTAGTTGGCACTCTAAATCAAAGACGGTTTGTGCTAGCTCTTTGAAACTTGACACAATAAAGTAGTTCCAAGTTCTATCTCTATGGTTTGTTTCCTATTGATGTAGCCCTAAGCAGAGACCGGCACAAATCACTTACATGGAAAGGGATTGACAATCTTCCAAAAAACCACGAGTTTCCTGAAATCTCAGCACACATTTTTTCACCCAATCTTGATGACACTTTCAGATAATGATCAGTACCCCAATCCCACTTGGTTCACCAAATTTCGTTCTTCTAGGTTATACCGTTCGTTGGCAGTAAAGTTTTAATTTTTAGGTTTCACTCTGTTTTCTCCTATATGTATACATGTAGTTGGGACTCTAAATCAAAGACGGTTTGTGCTAGCTCTTTGAATCATGACACAATAAAGTAGTTCCAAGTTCTATCTCTATGGTTTGTTTGCTATTGATGTAGCCCTAAGCAGAGACTGGCGCAAATCACTTTCATGGAAACGGGTTGCCAAGCTTCCAAAAAACTACGAGTTTCCTGATATCTCAGCACACATTTTTTCACCCAAACTTGATGACACTTTCAGGTAATGATCAGTACACCAATCCCACTTGGCTCACCAAATTTCGTTCTTGTAGGTTAAACCGTTTGTTGGCAGTAAAGTTTAAATTTTTAGGTTTCACTCTGTTTTCTCCAATATGGATACATGTAGTTGGAACTCTAAATCAAACACGGTTTGTGCTAGATCTGGGAATCTTGACACAATAAAGTAGTTCCAAGTTCTATCTCTATGGTTTGTTTCCTATTGATGTAGCCCTAAGCAGAGACTGGCGCAAATCACTTTCATGGAAAGGGGTTGCCAAGCTTCCAAAAAAATACGAGTTTCCTGAAATCTCAGCATACATTTTTTCCCCCAATCTTGAAGACACTTTCAGGTAATGATCAGTACCGCAATCTCACTTGGCTCAACAAATTTCGTTCTTCTAGGTTAAACAGTTCGTTGGCAGTAACAGTTTTAATTTTTAGGTTTCACTCTGTTTTCTCCTATATGGATACATGTATTTGGAACTCTAAATCAAACACGGTTTGTGCTAGCTCTTGGAAACTTGAAACAATAAATTAGTTCCAAGGTATATCTCTATGGTTTGTTTCCTATTGATGTAGCCCTAAGCAGAGACTGGCGCAAATCACTTTCATGGAAAGGGGTTGCCAAGCTTCCAAAAAATACGAGTTTCCTGATATCTCAGCACACATTTTTTCACCCAATCTGGATGACACTTTCAGGTAATGATCAGCACCCCAATCCCACTTGGCTCACCAAATTTCGTTCTTCTAGGTTAAACAGTTCGTTGGCAGTATCAGTTTTAATTTTTAGGTTTCACTCTGTTTTCTCCTATATGGATACATGTAGTTGGAACTCTAAATCAAACACGGTTTGTGCTAGCTCTTGGAAAATTGACAAAATAATGCAGTTCCAAGTTCTATCTCTATGGTTTGTTTCCTATTGATGTAGGCCTAAGCAGAGACCGGCGCAAATCACTTTCATGGAAAGGGGTTGCCAAGCTTCCAAAAAACTACGTGATTCCTGAAATCTCAGCATACATTTTTTCACCCAATCATGAAGACACTTTCAGGTAATGATCAGTACCCCAAAGCCACTTAGCTCACCAAATTTTGTTCTTCTAGGTTAAACCGTTCGTTGGCAGTAACAGTTTTAATTTTTAGGTTTCAATCTGTTTTCTCCTATATGGATACATGTATTTGGAACTCTAAATCAAACACGGTTTGTGCTAGATCTGGGAAACTTGACACAATAAAGTAGTTCCAGGTTCTATCTCTATGGTTTGTTTCCTATTGATGTAGCCCTAAGCAGAGACCGGCGCAAATCACTTTCATGGAAAGTTGTTGCCAAGCTTCCAAAAAACTACGAATTTCCTGAAATTTCAGCACACATTTTTTCACCCAAACTTGATGACACTTTCAGGTAATGATCAGTACCCCAATCCCACTTGGCTCACCAAATTTCGTTCTTCTAAGTTAAACCGTTCGTTGGCAGTATCAGTTTTAATTTTTAGGTTTCACTCTGTTTTCTCGAATATGGATACATGTAGTTGGAACTCTAAATCAAACACGGTTTGTGCTAGCTCTTGGAAACTTGACACAATAAAGTAGTTCCAAGTTCTATCTCTATGGTTTGTTTCCTATTGATGTAGCCCTAAGCAGAGACCAGCACAAATCATTTCATGGAAAGGGGTTGCCAAGCTTCCAAAAAACTACGAGTTTCCTGAAATCTCAGCATACCTATTTTCACCCAATCTTGATTACACTTTCAGGTAATGATCAGTACACCAATCCCACTTGGCTCACCAAATTTTATTCTTCTAGGTTAAACCGTTCATTGGCAGTATCAGTTTTAATTTTTAAGTTTCACTCTGTTTTCTCATATATGGATACATGTAGTTGGAACTCTAAATCAAACACGGTTTGTGCTAGCTCTTTGAAACTTGACACAATAAAGTAGTTTCAAGTTCTATCTCTATGGTTTGTTTCCTATTGATGTAGCCCTAAGCAGAGTCCGGTGCAAATTACTTACATGGAAAGTTGTTGCCAAGCTTCCAAAAAACTACGAGTTTCCTGAAATCTCAGCACACATTTTTTCACCCAATCTTGATGACACTTTCAGGTAATGATCAGAACCCCACTCCCACTTGGCTCACCAAGTTTTGTTCTTCTAGGTTAAACCATTCGTTGGCAGTAACAGTTTAATTTTTAGGTTTCACTCTGTTTTGTCCTATATGGATACATGTATTTGGAACTCTAAATCAAACACGGTTTGTGCTAGCTCTTGGAAAATTGACAAAATAAAGTAGTTCCAAGGTCTATCTCTATGGTTTGCTTCCTATTGATGTAGCCCTAAGAAGAGACTGGCGCAAATCACTTTCATGGAAAGGGGTTGCCAAGCTTCCAAAAAACTACGAGTTTCCTGAAATCACAGCACACATTTTTTTCACTCAATCATGATGACACTTTCAGGTAATGATCAGTACCCCAATCCCACTTGGCTCAACAAATTTCGTTCTCCTAGGTTAAACAGATCGATGGCAGTAACAGTTTTAATTTTTAGGTTTCACTCTGTTTCCTCTTATATGGTTACATGTAGTTGGAACTCTAAATCAAACACGGTTTGTGCTAGCTCTTTGAAACATGACACAATAAAGTAGTTCCAAGGTCTATCTCTATGGTTTGTTTCCTATTGATGTAGGCCTAAGCAGAGACCGGCGCAAATCACTTTCATGGAAAGGGGTTGCCAAGCTTCCAAAAAACTACGAATTTCCTGAAATTTCAGCACACATTTTTTCACCCAAACTTGATGACACTTTCAGGTAAGAATCAGTACCCCACTCCCACTTGGCTCACCAAATTTCGTTCTTCTAGGTTAAACCATTCGTTGGCAGTGACAGTTTTAATTTTTAGGTTTCACTCTGTTTTCTCCTATATGGATACATGTAGTTGGAACTCTGAATTAAACACGGTTTGTGCTAGCCCTTGGTAACTTGACAAAATAAAGTAGTTCCAAGTTCTATCTCTAAGGTTTGTTTCCTATTGATGTAGCCCTAAGCAGAGACTGGCGCAAATCACTTTCATGGAAAGGGGTTGCCAAGCTTCCAAAAAAATACGAGTTTCCTGAAATCTCCGCATATATTTTTTCACCCAATCTTGAAGACACTTTCAGGTAATGATCAGTTCCCCAATCCCACTTGGCTCACCAAATTTCATTCTTCTATGTTAAACCGTTTATTGGCAGTAACAGTTTTAATTTTTAGGTTTCACTCTGTTTTCTCCTATATGGATACATGTAATTGGAACTCTAAATCAAACACGGTTTGTGCTAGCTCTTTGAAAGTTGACACAATAAAGTAGTTCCAAGTTCTATCTCTACGGTTTTTTTCCTATTGATGTAGCCCTAAGCAGAGACCTGCGCAAATCACTTTCATGGAAAGGGGTTGACAAGCTTCCAAAAAACCACGAGTTTCCTGAAATCTCAGCACACATTTTTTCACCCAATCTTGATGACACTTTCAGATAATGATCAGTAAGCCAATCCCACTTGGCTCACCAAATTTCTTTCTTCTATGTTAAACCGTTCGTTGGCAGTAAAGTTTTAATTTTTAGGTTTCACTCTCTTTTCTCCTATATGTATACATGTAGTTGGCACTCTAAATCAAAGACGGTTTGTGCTAGCTCTTTGAAACTTGACACAATAAAGTAGTTCCAAGTTCTATCTCTATGGTTTGTTTCCTATTGATGTAGCCCTAAGCAGAGACCGGCACAAATCACTTACATGGAAAGGGATTGACAATCTTCCAAAAAACCACGAGTTTCCTGAAATCTCAGCACACATTTTTTCACCCAATCTTGATGACACTTTCAGATAATGATCAGTACCCCAATCCCACTTGGTTCACCAAATTTCGTTCTTCTAGGTTATACCGTTCGTTGGCAGTAAAGTTTTAATTTTTAGGTTTCACTCTGTTTTCTCCTATATGTATACATGTAGTTGGGACTCTAAATCAAAGACGGTTTGTGCTAGCTCTTTGAAACATGACACAATAAAGTAGTTCCAAGTTCTATCTCTATGGTTTGTTTGCTATTGATGTAGCCCTAAGCAGAGACTGGCGCAAATCACTTTCATGGAAACGGGTTGCCAAGCTTCCAAAAAACTACGAGTTTCCTGATATCTCAGCACACATTTTTTCACCCAAACTTGATGACACTTTCAGGTAATGATCAGTACACCAATCCCACTTGGCTCACCAAATTTCGTTCTTGTAGGTTAAACCGTTTGTTGGCAGTAAAGTTTAAATTTTTAGGTTTCACTCTGTTTTCTCCAATATGGATACATGTAGTTGGAACTCTAAATCAAACACGGTTTGTGCTAGATCTGGGAATCTTGACACAATAAAGTAGTTCCAAGTTCTATCTCTATGGTTTGTTTCCTATTGATGTAGCCCTAAGCAGAGAGCGGCACAAATCACTTTCATGGAAAGGGGTTGCCAAACTTCCAAAAAACTACGAGTTTCCTGAAATCTCAGCATACATTTTTTCCCCCAATCTTGAAGACACTTTCAGGTAATGATCAGTACCGCAATCTCACTTGGCTCAACAAATTTCGTTCTTCTAGGTTAAACAGTTCGTTGGCAGTATCAGTTTTAATTTTTCGGTTTCACTCTGTTTTCTCCTATATGGATACATGTAGTTGGAACTCTAAATCAAACACGGTTTGTGGTAGCTCTTGGAATCTTGACACAATAAAGTAGTTCCATGTTCTATCTCTATGGTTTGTTTCCTATTGATGTAGCCCTAAGCAGAGACTGGCGCAAATCCCTTTCATGGAAAGGGGTTGCCAAGCTTCCAAAAAACTACGAGTTTCCTGAAATCTCAGCACACAATTTTTTCACCCAATCTTGATGACACTTTCAGGTAATGATCAGTACCCGAATCCCACTTGGCTCACCAAATTTCGTTCTTCTAGGTTAAACCGTTCGTTGGCAGTATCAGTTTAAATTTTTAGGTTTCACTCTGTTTTCTTCTATATGGATACATGTATTTGGAACTCTAAATCAAACACGGTTTGTGCTAGCTCTTGGAAACTTGACACAATACAGTAGTTCCAAGTTCTGTCTCTATGTTTTGTTTCCTATTAATGTAGCGCTAAGCAGAGACCAGCGCAAATCACTTTAATGGAAAGGGGTTGCCAAGCTTCCAAAAAACTACGAATTTCCTGAAATTTCAGCACACATTTTTTCACCCAAACTTGATGACACTTTCAGGTAATGATCAGTACCCCAATCCCACTTGGCTCACCAAATTTCGTTCTTCTAGGTTAAACCGTTCATTGGAGGTATCAGTTTTAATTTTTAGGTTTCACTCTGTTTTCTCCTATATGGATACATGTAGTTGGAACTCTAAATCAAACACGGTTTGTGCTAGCCCTTGGAATCTTGACACAATAAAGTAGTTCCAAGTTCTATCTCTATGGTTTGTTTCCTATTGATGTAGCCCTAAGCAGAGACTGGCGCAAATCACTTTCATGGAAAGGGGTTGCCAAGTTTCCAAAAAACTACGAGTTTCCTGAAATCTCAGCATACATATTTTCACCCAATCTTGATGACACTTTCAGGTAATGATCAGTACACCAATCCCACTTGGCTCACCAAATTTTATTCTTCTTGGTTAAACCGTTCATTGGCAGTATCAGTTTTAATTTTTAAGTTTCACTCTGTTTTCTCCTATATGGATACATGTAGTTGGAACTCTAAATCAAACACGGTTTGTGCTAGCTCTTTGAAACTTGACACAATAAAGTAGTTTCAAGTTCTATCTCTATAGTTTGTTTCCTATTGATGTAGCCCTAAGCAGAGTCCGGTGCAAATTACTTACATGGAAAGTTGTTGCCAAGCTTCCAAAAAACTACGAGTTTCCTGAAATCTCAGCACACATTTTTTCACCCAATCTTGATGACACTTTCAGGTAATGATCAGAACCCCACTCCCACTTGGCTCACCAAATTTCGTTCTTCTAGGTTAAACCATTCGTTGGCAGTATCACTTTTAATTTTTAGGTTTCACTCTGTTTTGTCCTATATGGATAAATGTATTTGGAACTCTAAATCAAACACGGTTTGTGCTAGCTCTTGGAAAATTGACAAAATAAAGTAGTTCCAAGGTCTATCTCTATGGTTTGCTTCCTATTGATGTAGCCCTAAGAAGAGACTGGCGCAAATCACTTTCATGGAAAGGGGTTGCCAAGCTTCCAAAAAACTACGAGTTTCCTGAAATCACAGCACACATTTTTTTCACTCAATCATGATGACACTTTCAGGTAATGATCAGTACCCCAATCCCACTTGGCTCAACAAATTTCGTTCTCCTAGGTTAAACAGATCGATGGCAGTAACAGTTTTAATTTTTAGGTTTCACTCTGTTTTCTCCTATATGTATACATGTAGTTGGGACTCTAAATCAAAGACGGTTTGTGCTAGCTCTTTGAAACATGACACAATAAAGTAGTTCCAAGTTCTATCTCTATGGTTTGTTTGCTATTGATGTAGCCCTAAGCAGAGACTGGCGCAAATCACTTTCATGGAAAGGGGTTGCCAAGCTTCCAAAAAACTACGAATTTCCTGAAATTTCAGCACACATTTTTTCACCCAAACTTGATGACACTTTCAGGTAAGAATCAGTACCCCACTCCCACTTGGCTCACCAAATTTCGTTCTTCTAGGTTAAACCATTCGTTGGCAGTGACAGTTTTAATTTTTAGGTTTCACTCTGTTTTCTCCTATATGGATACATGTAGTTGGAACTCTGAATCAAACACGGTTTGTGCTAGCCCTTGGAAACTTGACACAATAAAGTAGTTCCAAGTTCTATCTCTATGGTTTGTTTCCTATTGATGTAGCCCTAAGCAGAGACTGGCGCAAATCACTTTCATGGAAAGGGGTTGCCAAGCTTCCAAAAAAATACGAGTTTCCTGAAATCTCAGCATATATTTTTTCACCCAATCTTGAAGAGACTTTCAGGTAATGATCAGTTCCCCAATCCCACTTGGCTCACCAAATTTCGTTCTTCTATGTTAAACCGTTCATTGGCAGTAACAGTTTTAATTTTTAGGTTTCACTCTGTTTTCTCCTATATGGATACATGTATTTGGAACTCTAAATCAAACACGGTTTGTGCTAGCTCTTGGAAACTTGAAACAATAAATTAGTTCCAAGGTCTATCTCTATGGTTTGTTTCCTATTGATGTAGCCCTAAGCAGAGACTGGCGCAAATCACTTTCATGGAAAGGGGTTGCCAAGCTTCCAAAAAATACGAGTTTCCTGATATCTCAGCACACATTTTTTCACCCAATCTGGATGACACTTTCAGGTAATGATCAGCACCCAAATCCCACTTGGCTCACCAAATTTCGTTCTTCTAGGTTAAACAGTTCGTTGGCAGTATCAGTTTTAATTTTTAGGTTTCACTCTGTTTTCTCCTATATGGATACATGTAGTTGGAACTCTAAATCAAACACAGTTTGTGCTAGCTCTTGGAAAATTGACAAAATAAAGTAGTTCCAAGTTCTATCTCTATGGTTTGTTTCCTATTGATGTAGGCCTAAGCAGAGACCGGCGCAAATCACTTTCATGGAAAGGGGTTGCCAAGCTTCCAAAAAACTACGTGATTCCTGAAATCTCAGCATACATTTTTTCACCCAATCATGAAGACACTTTCAGGTAATGATCAGTACCCCAAAGCCACTTAGCTCACCAAATTTTGTTCTTCTAGGTTAAACCGTTCGTTGGCAGTAACAGTTTTAATTTTTAGGTTTCAATCTGTTTTCTCCTATATGGATACATGTAGTTGGAACTCTAAATCAAACACGGTTTGTGCTAGATCTGGGAAACTTGACACAATAAAGTAGTTCCAGGTTCTATCTCTATGGTTTGTTTCCTATTGATGTAGCCCTAAGCAGAGACCGGCGCAAATCACTTTCATGGAAAGTTGTTGCCAAGCTTCCAAAAAACTACGAATTTCCTGAAATTTCAGCACACATTTTTTCACCCAAACTTGATGACACTTTCAGGTAATGATCAGTACCCCAATCCCACTTGGCTCACCAAATTTCGTTCTTCTAAGTTAAACCGTTCGTTGGCAGTATCAGTTTTAATTTTTAGGTTTCACTCTGTTTTCTCGAATATGGATACATGTAGTTGGAACTCTAAATCAAACACGGTTTGTGCTAGCTCTTGGAAACTTGACACAATAAAGTAGTTCCAAGTTCTATCTCTATGGTTTGTTTCCTATTGATGTAGCCCTAAGCAGAGACCAGCACAAATCATTTCATGGAAAGGGGTTGCCAAGCTTCCAAAAAACTACGAGTTTCCTGAAATCTCAGCATACCTATTTTCACCCAATCTTGATGACACTTTCAGGTAATGATCAGTACACCAATCCCACTTGGCTCACCAAATTTTATTCTTCTAGGTTAAACCGTTCATTGGCAGTATCAGTTTTAATTTTTAAGTTTCACTCTGTTTTCTCATATATAGATACATGTAGTTGGAACTCTAAATCAAACACGGTTTGTGCTAGCTCTTTGAAACTTGACACAATAAAGTAGTTTCAAGTTCTATCTCTATGGTTTGTTTCCTATTGATGTAGCCCTAAGCAGAGTCCGGTGCAAATTACTTACATGGAAAGTTGTTGCCAAGCTTCCAAAAAACTACGAGTTTCCTGAAATCTCAGCACACATTTTTTCACCCAATCTTGATGACACTTTCAGGTAATGATCAGAACCCCACTCCCACTTGGCTCACCAAGTTTTGTTCTTCTAGGTTAAACCATTCGTTGGCAGTAACAGTTTAATTTTTAGGTTTCACTCTGTTTTGTCCTATATGGATACATGTATTTGGAACTCTAAATCAAACACGGTTTGTGCTAGCTCTTGGAAAATTGACAAAATAAAGTAGTTCCAAGGTCTATCTCTATGGTTTGCTTCCTATTGATGTAGCCCTAAGAAGAGACTGGCGCAAATCACTTTCATGGAATGGGGTTGCCAAGCTTCCAAAAAACTACGAGTTTCCTGAAATCACAGCACACATTTTTTTCACTCAATCATGATGACACTTTCAGGTAATGATCAGTACCCCAATCCCACTTGGCTCAACAAATTTCGTTCTCCTAGGTTAAACAGATCGATGGCAGTAACAGTTTTAATTTTTAGGTTTCACTCTGTTTCCTCTTATATGGTTACATGTAGTTGGAACTCTAAATCAAACACGGTTTGTGCTAGCTCTTTGAAACATGACACAATAAAGTAGTTCCAAGGTCTATCTCTATGGTTTGTTTCCTATTGATGTAGGCCTAAGCAGAGACCGGCGCAAATCACTTTCATGGAAAGGGGTTGCCAAGCTTCCAAAAAACTACGAATTTCCTGAAATTTCAGCACACATTTTTTCACCCAAACTTGATGACACTTTCAGGTAAGAATCAGTACCCCACTCCCACTTGGCTCACCAAATTTCGTTCTTCTAGGTTAAACCATTCGTTGGCAGTGACAGTTTTAATTTTTAGGTTTCACTCTGTTTTCTCCTATATGGATACATGTAGTTGGAACTCTGAATTAAACACGGTTTGTGCTAGCCCTTGGAAACTTGACAAAATAAAGTAGTTCCAAGTTCTATCTCTAAGGTTTGTTTCCTATTGATGTAGCCCTAAGCAGAGACTGGCGCAAATCACTTTCATGGAAAGGGGTTGCCAAGCTTCCAAAAAAATACGAGTTTCCTGAAATCTCCGCATATATTTTTTCACCCAATCTTGAAGACACTTTCAGGTAATGATCAGTTCCCCAATCCCACTTGGCTCACCAAATTTCATTCTTCTATGTTAAACCGTTTATTGGCAGTAACAGTTTTAATTTTTAGGTTTCACTCTGTTTTCTCCTATATGGATACATGTAATTGGAACTCTAAATCAAACACGGTTTGTGCTAGCTCTTTGAAAGTTGACACAATAAAGTAGTTCCAAGTTCTATCTCTACGGTTTTTTTCCTATTGATGTAGCCCTAAGCAGAGACCTGCGCAAATCACTTTCATGGAAAGGGGTTGACAAGCTTCCAAAAAACCACGAGTTTCCTGAAATCTCAGCACACATTTTTTCACCCAATCTTGATGACACTTTCAGATAATGATCAGTACCCCAATCCCACTTGGTTCACCAAATTTCGTTCTTCTAGGTTAAACAGTTCCTTGGCAGAAACAGTTTTAATTTTTAGGTTTCACTCTGTTTTCTCCTATATGGATACATGTAGTTGGAACTCTAAATTAAACACGGTTTGTGCTAGCTCTTTGAATCTTGACACAATAAAGTAGTTCCAAGTTCTATCTCTATGGTTTGTTTCCTATTGATGTAGCCCTAAGCAGAGACTGGCGCAAATTACTTTCATGGAAAGGGGTTGCCAAGCTTCAAAAAAACTACGAGTTTCCTGAAATCTCAGCATACCTATTTTCACCCAATCTTGATTACACTTTCAGATAATGATCAGTAAGCCAATCCCACTTGGCTCACCAAATTTCTTTCTTCTATGTTAAACCGTTCGTTGGCAGTAAAGTTTTAATTTTTAGGTTTCACTCTCTTTTCTCCTATATGTATACATGTAGTTGGGACTCTAAATCAAAGACGGTTTGTGCTAGCTCTTTGAAACTTGACACAATAAAGTAGTTCCAAGTTCTATCTCTATGGTTTGTTTCCTATTGATGTAGCCCTAAGCAGAGACCGGCACAAATCACTTACATGGAAAGGGATTGACAATCTTCCAAAAAACCACGAGTTTCCTGAAATCTCAGCACACATTTTTTCACCCAATCTTGATGACACTTTCAGATAATGATCAGTACCCCAATCCCACTTGGTTCACCAAATTTCGTTCTTCTAGGTTATACCGTTCGTTGGCAGTAAAGTTTTAATTTTTAGGTTTCACTCTGTTTTCTCCTATATGTATACATGTAGTTGGGACTCTAAATCAAAGACGGTTTGTGCTAGCTCTTTGAAACATGACACAATAAAGTAGTTCCAAGTTCTATCTCTATGGTTTGTTTGCTATTGATATAGCCCTAAGCAGAGACTGGCGCAAATCACTTTCATGGAAACGGGTTGCCAAGCTTCCAAAAAACTACGAGTTTCCTGAAATCTCAGCATACATTTTTTCCCCCAATCTTGAAGACACTTTCAGGTAATGATCAGTACCCCAATCTCACTTGGCTCAACAAATTTCGTTCTTCTAGGTTAAACAGTTCGTTGGCAGTATCAGTTTTAATTTTTCGGTTTCACTCTGTTTTCTCCTATATGGATACATGTAGTTGGAACTCTAAATCAAACACGGTTTGTGGTAGCTCTTGGAATCTTGACACAATAAAGTAGTTCCATGTTCTATCTCTATGGTTTGTTTCCTATTGATGTAGCCCTAAGCAGAGACTGGCGCAAATCCCTTTCATGGAAAGGGGTTGCCAAGCTTCCAAAAAACTACGAGTTTCCTGAAATCTCAGCACACAATTTTTTCACCCAATCTTGATGACACTTTCAGGTAATGATCAGTACCCGAATCCCACTTGGCTCACCAAATTTCGTTCTTCTAGGTTAAACCGTTCGTTGGCAGTATCAGTTTAAATTTTTAGGTTTCACTCTGTTTTCTTCTATATGGATACATGTATTTGGAACTCTAAATCAAACACGGTTTGTGCTAGCTCTTGGAAACTTGACACAATACAGTAGTTCCAAGTTCTGTCTCTATGTTTTGTTTCCTATTAATGTAGCGCTAAGCAGAGACCGGCGCAAATCACTTTAATGGAAAGGGGTTGCCAAGCTTCCAAAAAACTACGAATTTCCTGAAATTTCAGCACACATTTTTTCACCCAAACTTGATGACACTTTCAGGTAATGATCAGTACCCCAATCCCACTTGGCTCACCAAATTTCGTTCTTCTAGGTTAAACCGTTCATTGGCAGTATCAGTTTTAATTTTTAGGTTTCACTCTGTTTTCTCCTATATGGATACATGTAGTTGGAACTCTAAATCAAACACGGTTTGTGCTAGCCCTTGGAATCTTGACACAATAAAGTAGTTCCAAGTTCTATCTCTATGGTTTGTTTCCTATTGATGTAGCCCTAAGCAGAGACTGGCACAAATCACTTTCATGGAAAGGGGTTGCCAAGCTTCCAAAAAACTACGAGTTTCCTGAAATCTCAGCATACATATTTTCACCCAATCTTGATGACACTTTCAGGTAATGATCAGTACACCAATCCCACTTGGCTCACCAAATTTTATTCTTCTAGGTTAAACCGTTCATTGGCAGTATCAGTTTTAATTTTTAAGTTTCACTCTGTTTTCTCCTATATGGATACATGTAGTTGGAACTCTAAATCAAACACGGTTTGTGCTAGCTCTTTGAAACTTGACACAATAAAGTAGTTTCAAGTTCTATCTCTATAGTTTGTTTCCTATTGATGTAGCCCTAAGCAGAGTCCGGTGCAAATTACTTACATGGAAAGTTGTTGCCAAGCTTCCAAAAAACTACGAGTTTCCTGAAATCTCAGCACACATTTTTTCACCCAATCTTGATGACACTTTCAGGTAATGATCAGAACCCCACTCCCACTTGGCTCACCAAATTTCGTTCTTCTAGGTTAAACCATTCGTTGGCAGTATCAGTTTTAATTTTTAGGTTTCACTCTGTTTTGTCCTATATGGATAAATGTATTTGGAACTCTAAATCAAACACGGTTTGTGCTAGCTCTTGGAAAATTGACAAAATAAAGTAGTTCCAAGGTCTATCTCTATGGTTTGCTTCCTATTGATGTAGCCCTAAGAAGAGACTGGCGCAAATCACTTTCATGGAAAGGGGTTGCCAAGCTTCCAAAAAACTACGAGTTTCCTGAAATCACAGCACACATTTTTTTCACTCAATCATGATGACACTTTCAGGTAATGATCAGTACCCCAATCCCACTTGGCTCAACAAATTTCGTTCTCCTAGGTTAAACAGATCGATGGCAGTAACAGTTTTAATTTTTAGGTTTCACTCTGTTTCCTCTTATATGGTTACATGTAGTTGGAACTCTAAATCAAACACGGTTTGTGCTAGCTCTTTGAAACATGACACAATAAAGTAGTTCCAAGGTCTATCTCTATGGTTTGTTTCCTATTGCTGTAGGCCTAAGCAGAGACCGGCGCAAATCACTTTCATGGAAAGGGGTTGCCAAGCTTCCAAAAAAATACGAGTTTCCTGAAATCTCAGCATATATTTTTTCACCCAATCTTGAAGACACTTTCAGGTAATGATCAGTTCCCCAATCCCACTTGGCTCACCAAATTTCATTATTCTATGTTAAACCGTTCATTGGCAGTAACAGTTTTAATTTTTAGGTTTCACTCTGTTTTCTCCTATATGGATACATGTAGTTGGAACTCTAAATCAAACACGGTTTGTGCTAGCTCTTGGAAACTTGAAACAATAAATTAGTTCCAAGGTCTATCTCTATGGTTTGTTTCCTATTGATGTAGCCCTAAGCAGAGACTGGCGCAAATCACTTTCATGGAAAGGGGTTGCCAAGCTTCCAAAAAATACGAGTTTCCTGATATCTCAGCACACATTTTTTCACCCAATCTGGATGACACTTTCAGGTAATGATCAGCACCCCAATCCCACTTGGCTCACCAAATTTCGTTCTTCTAGGTTAAACAGTTCGTTGGCAGTATCAGTTTTAATTTTTAGGTTTCACTCTGTTTTCTCCTATATGGATACATGTAGTTGGAACTCTAAATCAAAAACGGTTTGTGCTAGCTCTTGGAAAATTGACAAAATAAAGTAGTTCCAAGTTCTATCTCTATGGTTTGTTTCCTATTGATGTAGGCCTAAGCTGAGACCGGCGCAAATCACTTTCATGGAAAGGGGTTGCCAAGCTTCCAAAAAACTACGAGATTCCTGAAATCTCAGCATACATTTTTTCACCCAATCATGAAGACACTTTCAGGTAATGATCAGTACCCCAAAGCCACTTAGCTCACCAAATTTTGTTCTTCTAGGTTAAACCGTTCGTTGGCAGTAACAGTTTTAATTTTTAGGTTTCAATCTGTTTTCTCCTATATGGATACATGTAGTTGGAACTCTAAATCAAACACGGTTTGTGCTAGATCTGGGAAACTTGACACAATAAAGTAGTTCCAGGTTCTATCTCTATGGTTTGTTTCCTATTGATGTAGCCCTAAGCAGAGACCGGCGCAAATCACTTTCATGGAAAGTTGTTGCCAAGCTTCCAAAAAACTACGAATTTCCTGAAATTTCAGCACACATTTTTTCACCCAAACTTGATGACACTTTCAGGTAATGATCAGTACCCCAATCCGACTTGGCTCACCAAATTTCATTCTTCTAAGTTAAACCGTTCGTTGGCAGTATGAGTTTTAATTTTTAGGTTTCACTCTGTTTTCTCGAATATGGATACATGTAGTTGGAACTCTAAATCAAACACGGTTTGTGCTAGCTCTTGGAAACTTGACACAATAAAGTAGTTCCAAGTTCTATCTCTATGGTTTGTTTCCTATTGATGTAGCCCTAAGCAGAGACCAGCACAAATCATTTCATGGAAAGGGGTTGCCAAGTTTCCAAAAAACTACGAGTTTCCTGAAATCTCAGCATACCTATTTTCACCCAATCTTGATGACACTTTCAGGTAATGATCAGTACACCAATCCCACTTGGCTCACCAAATTTTATTCTTCTAGGTTAAACCGTTCATTGGCAGTATCAGTTTTAATTTTTAAGTTTCACTCTGTTTTCTCATATATGGATACATGTAGTTGGAACTCTAAATCAAACACGGTTTGTGCTAGCTCTTTGAAACTTGACACAATAAAGTAGTTTCAAGTTCTATCTCTATGGTTTGTTTCCTATTGATGTAGCCCTAAGCAGAGTCCGGTGCAAATTACTTACATGGAAAGTTGTTGCCAAGCTTCCAAAAAACTACGAGTTTCCTGAAATCTCAGCACACATTTTTTCACCCAATCTTGATGACACTTTCAGGTAATGATCAGAACCCCACTCCCACTTGGCTCACCAAGTTTTGTTCTTCTAGGTTAAACCATTCGTTGGCAGTAACAGTTTAATTTTTAGGTTTCACTCTGTTTTGTCCTATATGGATACATGTATTTGGAACTCTAAATCAAACACGGTTTGTGCTAGCTCTTGGAAAATTGACAAAATAAAGTAGTTCCAAGGTCTATCTCTATGGTTTGCTTCCTATTGATGTAGCCCTAAGAAGAGACTGGCGCAAATCACTTTCATGGAAAGGGGTTGCCAAGCTTCCAAAAAACTACGAGTTTCGTGAAATCACAGCACACATTTTTTTCACTCAATCATGATGACACTTTCAGGTAATGATCAGTACCCCAATCCCACTTGGCTCAACAAATTTCGTTCTCCTAGGTTAAACAGATCGATGGCAGTAACAGTTTTAATTTTTAGGTTTCACTCTGTTTCCTCTTATATGGTTACATGTAGTTGGAACTCTAAATCAAACACGGTTTGTGCTAGCTCTTTGAAACATGACACAATAAAGTAGTTCCAAGGTCTATCTCTATGGTTTGTTTCCTATTGATGTAGGCCTAAGCAGAGACCGGCGCAAATCACTTTCATGGAAAGGGGTTGCCAAGCTTCCAAAAAACTACGAATTTCCTGAAATTTCAGCACACATTTTTTCACCCAAACTTGATGACACTTTCAGGTAAGAATCAGTACCCCACTCCCACTTGGCTCACCAAATTTCGTTCTTCTAGGTTAAACCATTCGTTGGCAGTGACAGTTTTAATTTTTAGGTTTCACTCTGTTTTCTCCTATATGGATACATGTAGTTGGAACTCTGAATCAAACACGGTTTGTGCTAGCCCTTGGAAACTTGACAAAATAAAGTAGTTCCAAGTTCTATCTCTATGGTTTGTTTCCTATTGATGTAGCCCTAAGCAGAGACTGGCGCAAATCACTTTCATGGAAAGGGGTTGCCAAGCTTCCAAAAAACTACGAGTTTCCTGAAATCTAAGCACACATTTTTTCACCCAATCTTGATTACACTTTCAGATAATGATCAGTAAGCCAATCCCACTTGGCTCACCAAATTTCTTTCTTCTATGTTAAACCGTTCGTTGGCAGTAAAGTTTTAATTTTTAGGTTTCACTCTCTTTTCTCCTATATGTATACATGTAGTTGGGACTCTAAATCAAAGACGGTTTGTGCTAGCTCTTTGAAACTTGACACAATAAAGTAGTTCCAAGTTCTATCTCTATGGTTTGTTTCCTATTGATGTAGCCCTAAGCAGAGACCGGCACAAATCACTTACATGGAAAGGGATTGACAATCTTCCAAAAAACCACGAGTTTCCTGAAATCTCAGCACACATTTTTTCACCCAATCTTGATGACACTTTCAGATAATGATCAGTACCCCAATCCCACTTGGTTCACCAAATTTCGTTCTTCTAGGTTATACCGTTCGTTGGCAGTAAAGTTTTAATTTTTAGGTTTCACTCTGTTTTCTCCTATATGTATACATGCAGTTGGGACTCTAAATCAAAGACGGTTTGTGCTAGCTCTTTGAAACATGACACAATAAAGTAGTTCCAAGTTCTATCTCTATGGTTTGTTTGCTATTGATGTAGCCCTAAGCAGAGACTGGCGCAAATCACTTTCATGGAAACGGGTTGCCAAGCTTCCAAAAAACTACGAGTTTCCTGATATCTCAGCACACATTTTTTCACCCAAACTTGATGACACTTTCAGGTAATGATCAGTACACCAATCCCACTTGGCTCACCAAATTTCGTTCTTGTAGGTTAAACCGTTTGTTGGCAGTAAAGTTTAAATTTTTAGGTTTCACTCTGTTTTCTCCAATATGGATACATGTAGTTGGAACTCTAAATCAAACACGGTTTGTGCTAGATCTGGGAAACTTGACACAATAAAGTAGTTCCAAGTTCTATCTCTATGGTTTGTTTCCTATTGATGTAGCCCTAAGCAGAGACTGGCGCAAATCCCTTTTATGGAAAGGGGTTGCCAAGCTTCCAAAAAACTACGAGTTTCCTGAAATCTCAGCACACAATTTTTTCACCCAATCTTGATGACACTTTCAGGTAATGATCAGTACCCCAATCCGACTTGGCTCACCAAATTTCGTTCTTCTAAGTTAAACCGTTCGTTGGCAGTATCAGTTTTAATTTTTAGGTTTCACTCTGTTTTCTCGAATATGGATACATGTAGTTGGAACTCTAAATCAAACACGGTTTGTGCTAGCTCTTGGAAACTTGACACAATAAAGTAGTTCCAAGTTCTATCTCTATGGTTTGTTTCCTATTGAGTAGCCCTAAGCAGAGACTGGCACAAATCATTTTCAAAAAAGGGGTTGCCAAGCTTCCAAAAAACTACAAGATTCCTGAAATCTCAGCACACATTTTTTCACCCAATCTTAATGACACTTTCAGTAAATATCAGTACCCCAATCCCACTTGGCTCACCAAATTTCGTTCTTCTAGGTTAAACCGTTCGTTGGCAGTGACAGTTTTACTTTTTAGGTTTCAATCTGTTTTCTCCGACATGGATACATGTAGTTGGAACTCTAAATCAAACACGGTTTGTGCTAGCCCTTGGAAACTTGACACAATAAAGTAGTTCCAAGTTCTATCTCTATGGTTTGTTTCCTATTTATGTACCCCTAAGCAGAGACTGGCGCAAATCACTTTCATGGAAAGGGGTTGCCAAGCTTCCAAAAAACTGCGAGTTTCCTGAAATCTCAGCATACATATTTTCACCCAATCTTGATGACACTTTCAGGTAATGATCAGTATTCCAATCCAACTTGGCTCACCAAATTTCATTCTTCTAGGTTAAACCGTTCATTGGCAGTATCAATTTTAATTTTTAGGTTTCACTCTGTTTTCTCCTATATGTATACATGTAGTTGGAACTCTAAATCAAACACGGTTTGTGCAAGCTCTTTGAAACTTGACACAATAAAGTAGTTCCAAGTTCTATCTCTATGGTTTGTTTCCTATTGATGTAGCCCTAAGCAGAGTCCGGCGCAAATCACTTTCATGGAAAGTTGTTGCCAAGCTTCCAAAAAACTACGAGTTTTCTGAAATCTCAGCAAATATTTTTTCACCCAATCTTGATGACACTTTCAGGTAATGATCAGAACCCCACTCCCACTTGGCTCACCAAATTTCGTTCTTCTAGGTTAAAACGTTCGTTGGCAGTAACTGTTTTAATTTTTAGGTTTCACTCTGTTTTCTCCTATATGGATACATGTAGTTGGAACTCTAAATCAAACACGGTTTGTGCTACCTCTTAGAAACGTGAAACAATAAAGTAGTTCCAAGGTCTATCTCTATGGTTTGTTTCCTATTGATGTAGCCCTAAGCAGAGACTGGCGCAAATCTCTTTCCTGAAAAGGGGTTGCCAAGCTTCCAAAAAACTACGAGTTTCCTGAAATCTCAGCACACATATTTTCACCCAATCTTGATGACACTTTCAGGTAATGATCAGTACCCCAATCCCACTTGTCTCACCAAATTTTGTTCTTCTATGTTAAACCGTTCATTGGCAGTTACAGTTTTAATTTTTAGGTTTCACTCTGTTTTCTCCTATATGGATACATGTAGTTGGAACTCTAAATCAAACACGGTTTGTGCTAGCCCTTGGAAACTTCACACAGTAAAGTAGTTCCAAGTTCTATCTCTATGGTTTGTTTCCTATTTATGTAGCCCTAAGCAGAGACTGGCGCAAATTACTTTCATGGAAAGGGGTTGCCAAGCTTCCAAAAAACTACGAGTTTCTTGAAATCTAAGCACACATTTTTTCACCCAATCTTGATTACACTTTCAGATAATGATCAGTAAGCCAATCCCACTTGGCTCACCAAATTTCTTTCTTCTATGTTAAACCGTTCGTTGGCAGTAAAGTTTTAATTTTTAGGTTTCACTCTCCATTCTCCTATATGTATACATGTAGTTGGGACTCTAAATCAAAGACGGTTTGTGCTAGCTCTTTGAAACTTGACACAATAAAGTAGTTCCAAGTTCTATCTCTATGGTTTGTTTCCTATTGATGTAGCCCTAAGCAGAGACCGGCACAAATCACTTACATGGAAAGGGATTGACAATCTTCCAAAAAACCACGAGTTTCCTGAAATCTCAGCACACATTTTTTCACCCAATCTTGATGACACTTTCAGATAATGATCAGTACCCCAATCCCACTTGGTTCACCAAATTTCGTTCTTCTAGGTTATACCGTTCGTTGGCAGTAAAGTTTTAATTTTTAGGTTTCACTCTGTTTTCTCCTATATGTATACATGTAGTTGGGACTCTAAATCAAAGACGGTTTGTGCTAGCTCTTTGAAACATGACACAATAAAGTAGTTCCAAGTTCTATCTCTATGGTTTGTTTGCTATTGATGTAGCCCTAAGCAGAGACTGGCGCAAATCACTTTCATGGAAACGGGTTGCCAAGCTTCCAAAAAACTACGAGTTTCCTGATATCTCAGCACACATTTTTTCACCCAATCTTGATGACACTTTCAGGTAATGATCAGTACACCAATCCCACTTGGCTCACCAAATTTCGTTCTTGTAGGTTAAACCGTTTGTTGGCAGTAAAGTTTAAATTTTTAGGTTTCACTCTGTTTTCTCCAATATGGATACATGTAGTTGGAACTCTAAATCAAACACGGTTTGTGCTAGATCTGGGAAACTTGACACAATAAAGTAGTTCCAAGTTCTATCTCTATGGTTTGTTTCCTATTGATGTAGCCCTAAGCAGAGAGCGGCGCAAATCACTTTCATGGAAAGGGGTTGCCAAACTTCCAAAAAACTACGAGTTTCCTGAAATCTCAGCATACATTTTTTCCCCCAATCTTGAAGACACTTTCAGGTAATGATCAGTACCCCAATCTCACTTGGCTCAACAAATTTCGTTCTTCTAGGTTAAACAGTTCGTTGGCAGTATCAGTTTTAATTTTTCGGTTTCACTCTGTTTTCTCCTATATGGATACATGTAGTTGGAACTCTAAATCAAACACGGTTTGTGGTAGCTCTTGGAATCTTGACACAATAAAGTAGTTCCATGTTCTATCTCTATGGTTTGTTTCCTATTGATGTAGCCCTAAGCAGAGACTGGCGCAAATCCCTTTCATGGAAAGGGGTTGCCAAGCTTCCAAAAAACTACGAGTTTCCTGAAATCTCAGCACACAATTTTTTCACCCAATCTTGATGACACTTTCAGGTAATGATCAGTACCCGAATCCCACTTGGCTCACCAAATTTCGTTCTTCTAGGTTAAACCGTTCGTTGGCAGTATCAGTTTAAATTTTTAGGTTTCACTCTGTTTTCTTCTATATGGATACATGTATTTGGAACTCTAAATCAAACACGGTTTGTGCTAGCTCTTGGAAACTTGACACAATACAGTAGTTCCAAGTTCTGTCTCTATGTTTTGTTTCCTATTAATGTAGCGCTAAGCAGAGACCGGCGCAAATCACTTTAATGGAAAGCGGTTGCCAAGCTTCCAAAAAACTACGAATTTTCTGAAATTTCAGCACACATTTTTTCACCCAAACTTGATGACACTTTCAGGTAATGATCAGTACCCCAATCCCACTTGGCTCACCAAATTTCGTTCTTCTAGGTTAAACCGTTCATTGGCAGTATCAGTTTTAATTTTTAGGTTTCACTCTGTTTTCTCCTATATGGATACATGTAGTTGGAACTCTAAATCAAACACGGTTTGTGCTAGCCCTTGGAATCTTGACACAATAAAGTAGTTCCAAGTTCTATCTCTATGGTTTGTTTCCTATTGATGTAGCCCTAAGCAGAGACTGGCGCAAATCACTTTCATGGAAAGGGGTTGCCAAGCTTCCAAAAAACTACGAGTTTCCTGAAATCTCAGCATACATATTTTCACCCAATCTTGATGACACTTTCAGGTAATGATCAGTACACCCATCCCACTTGGCTCACCAAATTTTATTCTTCCAGGTTAAACCGTTCATTGGCAGTATCAGTTTTAATTTTTAAGTTTCACTCTGTTTTCTCCTATATGGATACATGTAGTTGGAACTCTAAATCAAACACGGTTTGTGCTAGCTCTTTGAAACTTGACACAATAAAGTAGTTTCAAGTTCTATCTCTATAGTTTGTTTCCTATTGATGTAGCCCTAAGCAGAGTCCGGTGCAAATTACTTAAATGGAAAGTTGTTGCCAAGCTTCCAAAAAACTACGAGTTTCCTGAAATCTCAGCACACATTTTTTCACCCAATCTTGATGACATTTTCAGGTAATGATCAGAACCCCACTCCCACTTGGCTCACCAAATTTCGTTCTTCTAGGTTAAACCATTCGTTGGCAGTATCAGTTTTAATTTTTAGGTTTCACTCTGTTTTGTCCTATATGGATAAATGTATTTGGAACTCTAAATCAAACACGGTTTGTGCTAGCTCTTGGAAAATTGACAAAATAAAGTAGTTCCAAGGTCTATCTCTATGGTTTGCTTCCTATTGATGTAGCCCTAAGAAGAGACTGGCGCAAATCACTTTCATGGAAAGGGGTTGCCAAGCTTCCAAAAAACTACGAGTTTCCTGAAATCACAGCACACATTTTTGTCACTCAATCATGATGACACTTTCAGGTAATGATCAGTACCCCAATCCCACTTGGCTCAACAAATTTCGTTCTCCTAGGTTAAACAGATCGATGGCAGTAACAGTTTTAATTTTTAGGTTTCACTCTGTTTCCTCTTATATGGTTACATGTAGTTGGAACTCTAAATCAAACACGGTTTGTGCTAGCTCTTTGAAACATGACACAATAAAGTAGTTCCAAGGTCTATCTCTATGGTTTGTTTCCTATTGCTGTAGGCCTAAGCAGAGACCGGCGCAAATCACTTTCATGGAAAGGGGTTGCCAAGCTTCCAAAAAACTACGAATTTCCTGAAATTTCAGCACACATTTTTTCACCCAAACTTGATGACACTTTCAGGTAAGAATCAGTACCCCACTCCCACTTGGCTCACCAAATTTCGTTCTTCTAGGTTAAACCATTCGTTGGCAGTGACAGTTTTAATTTTTAGGTTTCACTCTGTTTTCTCCTATATGGATACATGTAGTTGGAACTCTGAATCAAACACGGTTTGTGCTAGCCCTTGGAAACTTGACACAATAAAGTAGTTCCAAGTTCTATCTCTATGGTTTGTTTTCTATTGATGTAGCCCTAAGCAGAGACTGGCGCAAATCTCTTTCCTGAAAAGGGGTTGCCAAGCTTCCAAAAAACTACGAGTTTCCTGAAATCTCAGCACACATATTTTCACCCAATCTTGATGACACTTTCAGGTAATGATCAGTACCCCAATCCCACTTGTCTCACCAAATTTTGTTCTTCTATGTTAAACCGTTCATTGGCAGTTACAGTTTTAATTTTTAGGTTTCACTCTGTTTTCTCCTATATGGATACATGTAGTTGGAACTCTAAATCAAACACGGTTTGTGCTAGCCCTTGGAAACTTCACACAGTAAAGTAGTTCCAAGTTCTATCTCTATGGTTTGTTTCCTATTTATGTAGCCCTAAGCAGAGACTGGCGCAAATTACTTTCATGGAAAGGGGTTGCCAAGCTTCCAAAAAACTACGAGTTTCCTGAAATCTAAGCACACATTTTTTCACCCAATCTTGATTACACTTTCAGATAATGATCAGTAAGCCAATCCCACTTGGCTCACCAAATTTCTTTCTTCTATGTTAAACCGTTCGTTGGCAGTAAAGTTTTAATTTTTAGGTTTCACTCTCTTTTCTCCTATATGTATACATGTAGTTGGGACTCTAAATCAAAGACGGTTTGTGCTAGCTCTTTGAAACTTGACACAATAAAGTAGTTCCAAGTTCTATCTCTATGGTTTGTTTCCTATTGATGTAGCCCTAAGCAGAGACCGGCACAAATCACTTACATGGAAAGGGATTGACAATCTTCCAAAAAACCACGAGTTTCCTGAAATCTCAGCACACATTTTTTCACCCAATCTTGATGACACTTTCAGATAATGATCAGTACCCCAATCCCACTTGGTTCACCAAATTTCGTTCTTCTAGGTTATACCGTTCGTTGGCAGTAAAGTTTTAATTTTTAGGTTTCACTCTGTTTTCTCCTATATGTATACATGTAGTTGGGACTCTAAATCAAAGACGGTTTGTGCTAGCTCTTTGAAACATGACACAATAAAGTAGTTCCAAGTTCTATCTCTATGGTTTGTTTGCTATTGATGTAGCCCTAAGCAGGGACTGGCGCAAATCACTTTCATGGAAACGGGTTGCCAAGCTTCCAAAAAACTACGAGTTTCCTGATATCTCAGCACACATTTTTTCACCCAATCTTGATGACACTTTCAGGTAATGATCAGTACACCAATCCCACTTGGCTCACCAAATTTCGTTCTTGTAGGTTAAACCGTTTGTTGGCAGTAAAGTTTAAATTTTTAGGTTTCACTCTGTTTTCTCCAATATGGATACATGTAGTTGGAACTCTAAATCAAACACGGTTTGTGCTAGATCTGGGAAACTTGACACAATAAAGTAGTTCCAAGTTCTATCTCTATGGTTTGTTTCCTATTGATGTAGCCCTAAGCAGAGAGCGGCGCAAATCACTTTCATGGAAAGGGGTTGCCAAACTTCCAAAAAACTACGAGTTTCCTGAAATCTCAGCATACATTTTTTCCCCCAATCTTGAAGACACTTTCAGGTAATGATCTGTACGCCAATCTCACTTGGCTCAACAAATTTCGTTCTTCTAGGTTAAACAGTTCGTTGGCAGTATCAGTTTTAATTTTTCGGTTTCACTCTGTTTTCTCCTATATGGATACATGTAGTTGGAACTCTAAATCAAACACGGTTTGTGGTAGCTCTTGGAAACTTGACACAATAAAGTAGTTCCATGTTCTATCTCTATGGTTTGTTTCCTATTGATGTAGCCCTAAGCAGAGACTGGCGCAAATCCCTTTCATGGAAAGGGGTTGCCAAGCTTCCAAAAAACTACGAGTTTCCTGAAATCTCAGCACACAATTTTTTCACCCAATCTTGATGAAACTTTCAGGTAATGATCAGTACCCGAATCCCACTTGGCTCACCAAATTTCGTTTTTCTAGGTTAAACCGTTCGTTGGCAGTATCAGTTTAAATTTTTAGGTTTCACTCTGTTTTCTTCTATATGGATACATGTATTTGGAACTCTAAATCAAACACGGTTTGTGCTAGCTCTTGGAAACTTGACACAATACAGTAGTTCCAAGTTCTGTCTCTATGTTTTGTTTCCTATTAATGTAGCGCTAAGCAGAGACCGGCGCAAATCACTTTAATGGAAAGGGGTTGCCAAGCTTCCAAAAAACTACGAATTTTCTGAAATTTCAGCACACATTTTTTCACCCAAACTTGATGACACTTTCAGGTAATGATCAGTACCCCAATCCCACTTGGCTCACCAAATTTCGTTCTTCTAGGTTAAACCGTTCATTGGCAGTATCAGTTTTAATTTTTAGGTTTCATTCTGTTTTCTCCTATATGGATACATGTAGTTGGAACTCTAAATCAAACACGGTTTGTGCTAGCCCTTGGAATCTTGACACAATAAAGTAGTTCCAAGTTCTATCTCTATGGTTTGTTTCCTATTGATGTAGCCCTAAGCAGAGACTGGCGCAAATCACTTTCATGGAAAGGGGTTGCCAAGCTTCCAAAAAACTACGAGTTTCCTGAAATCTCAGCATACATATTTTCACCCAATCTTCATGACACTTTCAGGTAATGATCAGTACACCCATCCCACTTGGCTCACCAAATTTTATTCTTCCAGGTTAAACCGTTCATTGGCAGTATCAGTTTTAATTTTTAAGTTTCACTCTGTTTTCTCCTATATGGATACATGTAGTTGGAACTCTAAATCAAACACGGTTTGTGCTAGCTCTTTGAAACTTGACACAATAAAGTAGTTTCAAGTTCTATCTCTATAGTTTGTTTCCTATTGATGTAGCCCTAAGCAGAGTCCGGTGCAAATTACTTAAATGGAAAGTTGTTGCCAAGCTTCCAAAAAACTACGAGTTTCCTGAAATCTCAGCACACATTTTTTCACCCAATCTTGATGACACTTTCAGGTAATGATCAGAACCCCACTCCCACTTGGCTCACCAAATTTCATTATTCTATGTTAAACCGTTCATTGGCAGTAACAGTTTTAATTTTTAGGTTTCACTCTGTTTTCTCCTATATGGATACATGTAGTTGGAACTCTAAATCAAACACGGTTTGTGCTAGCTCTTGAAAACTTGAAACAATAAATTAGTTCCAAGGTCTATCTCTATGGTTTGTTTCCTATTGATGTAGCCCTAAGCAGAGACTGGCGCAAATCACTTTCATGGAAAGGGGTTGCCAAGCTTCCAAAAAATACGAGTTTCCTGATATCTCAGCACACATTTTTTCACCCAATCTGGATGACACTTTCAGGTAATGATCAGCACCCCAATCCCACTTGGCTCACCAAATTTCGTTCTTCTAGGTTAAACAGTTCGTTGGCAGTATCAGTTTTAATTTTTAGGTTTCACTCTGTTTTCTCCTATATGGATACATGTAGTTGGAACTCTAAATCAAACACGGTTTGTGCTAGCTCTTGGAAAATTGACAAAATAAAGTAGTTCCAAGTTCTATCTCTATGGTTTGTTTCCTATTGATGTAGGCCTAAGCAGAGACCGGCGCAAATCACTTTCATGGAAAGGGGTTGCCAAGCTTCCAAAAAACTACGAGATTCCTGAAATCTCAGCATACATTTTTTCACCCAATCATGAAGACACTTTCAGGTAATGATCAGTACCGCAAACCCACTTAGCTCACCAAATTTTGTTCTTCTAGGTTAAACTGTTCGTTGGCAGTAACAGTTTTAATTTTTAGGTTTCAATCTGTTTTCTCCTATATGGATACATGTAGTTGGAACTCTAAATCAAACACGGTTTGTGCTAGATCTGGGAAACTTGACACAATAAAGTAGTTCCAGGTTCTATCTCTATGGTTTGTTTCCTATTGATGTAGCCCTAAGCAGAGACCGGCGCAAATCACTTTCATGGAAAGTTGTTGCCAAGCTTCCAAAAAACTACGAATTTCCTGAAATTTCAGCACACATTTTTTCACCCAAACTTGATGACACTTTCAGGTAATGATCAGTACCCCAATCCGACTTGGCTCACCAAATTTCGTTCTTCTAAGTTAAACCGTTCGTTGGCAGTATGAGTTTTAATTTTTAGGTTTCACTCTGTTTTCTCGAATATGGATACATGTAGTTGGAACTCTAAATCAAACACGGTTTGTGCTAGCTCTTGGAAACTTGACACAATAAAGTAGTTCCAAGTTCTATCTCTATGGTTTGTTTCCTATTGATGTAGCCCTAAGCAGAGACCAGCACAAATCATTTCATGGAAAGGGGTTGCCAAGCTTCCAAAAAACTACGAGTTTCCTGAAATCTCAGCATACCTATTTTCACCCAATCTTGATGACACTTTCAGGTAATGATCAGTACACCAATCCCACTTGGCTCACCAAATTTTATTCTTCTAGGTTAAACCGTTCATTGGCAGTATCAGTTTTAATTTTTAAGTTTCACTCTGTTTTCTCATATATGGATACATGTAGTTGGAACTCTAAATCAAACACGGTTTGTGCTAGCTCTTTGAAACTTGACACAATAAAGTAGTTTCAAGTTCTATCTCTATGGTTTGTTTCCTATTGATGTAGCCCTAAGCAGAGTCCGGTGCAAATTACTTACATGGAAAGTTGTTGCCAAGCTTCCAAAAAACTACGAGTTTCCTGAAATCTCAGCACACATTTTTTCACCCAATCTTGATGACACTTTCAGGTAATGATCAGAACCCCACTCCCACTTGGCTCACCAAGTTTTGTTCTTCTAGGTTAAACCATTCGTTGGCAGTAAGAGTTTAATTTTTAGGTTTCACTCTGTTTTGTCCTATATGGATACATGTATTTGGAACTCTAAATCAAACACGGTTTGTGCTAGCTCTTGGAAAATTGACAAAATAAAGTAGTTCCAAGGTCTATCTCTATGGTTTGCTTCCTATTGATGTAGCCCTAAGAAGAGACTGGCGCAAATCACTTTCATGGAAAGGGGTTGCCAAGCTTCCAAAAAACTACGAGTTTCCTGAAATCACAGCACACATTTTTTTCACTCAATCATGATGACACTTTCAGGTAATGATCAGTACCCCAATCCCACTTGGCTCAACAAATTTCGTTCTCCTAGGTTAAACAGATCGATGGCAGTAACAGTTTTAATTTTTAGGTTTCACTCTGTTTCCTCTTATATGGTTACATGTAGTTGGAACTCTAAATCAAACACGGTTTGTGCTAGCTCTTTGAAACATGACACAATAAAGTAGTTCCAAGGTCTATCTCTATGGTTTGTTTCCTATTGATGTAGGCCTAAGCAGAGACCGGCGCAAATCACTTTCATGGAAAGGGGTTGCCAAGCTTCCAAAAAACTACGAATTTCCTGAAATTTCAGCACACATTTTTTCACCCAAACTTGATGACACTTTCAGGTAAGAATCAGTACCCCACTCCCACTTGGCTCACCAAATTTCGTTCTTCTAGGTTAAACCATTCGTTGGCAGTGACAGTTTTAATTTTTAGGTTTCACTCTGTTTTCTCCTATATGGATACATGTAGTTGGAACTCTGAATCAAACACGGTTTGTGCTAGCCCTTGGAAACTTGACACAATAAAGTAGTTCCAAGTTCTATCTCTATGGTTTGTTTCCTATTGATGTAGCCCTAAGCAGAGACTGGCGCAAATCACTTTCATGGAAAGGGGTTGCCAAGCTTCCAAAAAAATACGAGTTTCCTGAAATCTCAGCATATATTTTTTCACCCAATCTTGAAGACACTTTCAGGTAATGATCAGTTCCCCAATCCCACTTGGCTCACCAAATTTCATTATTCTATGTTAAACCGTTCATTGGCAGTAACAGTTTTAATTTTTAGGTTTCACTCTGTTTTCTCCTATATGGATACATGTAGTTGGAACTCTAAATCAAACACGGTTTGTGCTAGCTCTTGGAAACTTGAAACAATAAATTAGTTCCAAGGTCTATCTCTATGGTTTGTTTCCTATTGATGTAGCCCTAAGCAGAGACTGGCGCAAATCACTTTCATGGAAAGGGGTTGCCAAGCTTCCAAAAAATACGAGTTTCCTGATATCTCAGCACACATTTTTTCACCCAATCTGGATGACACTTTCAGGTAATGATCAGCACCCCAATCCCACTTGGCTCACCAAATTTCGTTCTTCTAGGTTAAACAGTTCGTTGGCAGTATCAGTTTTAATTTTTAGGTTTCACTCTGTTTTCTCCTATATGGATACATGTATTTGGAACTCTAAATCAAACACGGTTTGTGCTAGCTCTTGGAAAATTGACAAAATAAAGTAGTTCCAAGTTCTATCTCTATGGTTTGTTTCCTATTGATGTAGGCCTAAGCAGAGACCGGCGCAAATCACTTTCATGGAAAGGGGTTGCCAAGCTTCCAAAAAACTACGAGATTCCTGAAATCTCAGCATACATTTTTTCACCCAATCATGAAGACACTTTCAGGTAATGATCAGTACCCCAAACCCACTTAGCTCACCAAATTTTGTTCTTCTAGGTTAAACTGTTCGTTGGCAGTAACAGTTTTAATTTTTAGGTTTCAATCTGTTTTCTCTTATATGGATACATGTAGTTGGAACTCTAAATCAAACACGGTTTGTGCTAGCTCTTGGAAACTTGACACAATAAAGTAGTTCCAAGTTCTATCTCTATGGTTTGTTTCCTATTGATGTAGCCCTAAGCAGAGACCAGCACAAATCATTTCATGGAAAGGGGTTGCCAAGCTTCCAAAAAACTACGAGTTTCCTGAAATCTCAGCATACCTATTTTCACCCAATCTTGATGACACTTTCAGGTAATGATCAGTACACCAATCCCACTTGGCTCACCAAATTTTATTCTTCTAGGTTAAACCGTTCATTGGCAGTATCAGTTTTAATTTTTAAGTTTCACTCTGTTTTCTCATATATGGATACATGTAGTTGGAACTCTAAATCAAACACGGTTTGTGCTAGCTCTTTGAAACTTGACACAATAAAGTAGTTTCAAGTTCTATCTCTATGGTTTGTTTCCTATTGATGTAGCCCTAAGCAGAGTCCGGTGCAAATTACTTACATGGAAAGTTGTTGCCAAGCTTCCAAAAAACTACGAGTTTCCTGAAATCTCAGCACACATTTTTTCACCCAATCTTGATGACACTTTCAGGTAATGATCAGAACCCCACTCCCACTTGGCTCACCAAGTTTTGTTCTTCTAGGTTAAACCATTCCTTGGCAGTAAGACTTTAATTTTTAGGTTTCACTCTGTTTTGTCCTATATGGATACATGTATTTGGAACTCTAAATCAAACACGGTTTGTGCTAGCTCTTGGAAAATTGACAAAATAAAGTAGTTCCAAGGTCTATCTCTATGGTTTGCTTCCTATTGATGTAGCCCTAAGAAGAGACTGGCGCAAATCACTTTCATGGAAAGGGGTTGCCAAGCTTCCAAAAAACTACGAGTTTCCTGAAATCACAGCACACATTTTTTTCACTCAATCATGATGACACTTTCAGGTAATGATCAGTACCCCAATCCCACTTGGCTCAACAAATTTCGTTCTCCTAGGTTAAACAGATCGATGGCAGTAACAGTTTTAATTTTTAGGTTTCACTCTGTTTCCTCTTATATGGTTACATGTAGTTGGAACTCTAAATCAAACACGGTTTGTGCTAGCTCTTTGAAACATGACACAATAAAGTAGTTCCAAGGTCTATCTCTATGGTTTGTTTCCTATTGATGTAGGCCTAAGCAGAGACCGGCGCAAATCACTTTCATGGAAAGGGGTTGCCAAGCTTCCAAAAAACTACGAATTTCCTGAAATTTCAGCACACATTTTTTCACCCAAACTTGATGACACTTTCAGGTAAGAATCAGTACCCCTCTCCCACTTGGCTCACCAAAATTCGTTCTTCTAGGTTAAACCATTCGTTGGCAGTGACAGTTTTAATTTTTAGGTTTCAGTCTGTTTTCTCCTATATGGATACATGTAGTTGGAACTCTGAATCAAACACGGTTTGTGCTAGCCCTTGGAAACTTGACACAATAAAGTAGTTCCAAGTTCTATCTCTATGGTTTGTTTCCTATTGATGTAGCCCTAAGCAGAGACTGGCGCAAATCACTTTCATGGAAAGGGGTTGCCAAGCTTCCAAAAAAATACGAGTTTCCTGAAATCTCCGCATATATTTTTTCACCCAATCTTGAAGACACTTTCAGGTAATGATCAGTTCCCCAATCCCACTTGGCTCACCAAATTTCGTTCTTCTAGGTTAAACCGTTCATTGGCAGTATCAATTTTAATTTTTAGGTTTCACTCTGTTTTCTCCTATATGTATACATGTAGTTGGAACTCTAAATCAAACACGGTTTGTGCAAGCTCTTTGAAACTTGACACAATAAAGTAGTTCCAAGTTCTATCTCTATGGTTTGTTTCCTATTGATGTAGCCCTAAGCAGAGACTGGTGCAAATCTCTTTCCTGAAAAGGGGTTGCCAAGCTTCCAAAAAACTACGAGTTTCCTGAAATCTCAGCACACATATTTTCACCCAATCTTGATGACACTTTCAGGTAATGATCAGTACCCCAATCCCACTTGTCTCACCAAATTTTGTTCTTCTATGTTAAACCGTTCATTGGCAGTTACAGTTTTAATTTTTAGGTTTCACTCTGTTTTCTCCTATATGGATACATGTAGTTGGAACTCTAAATCAAACACGGTTTGTGCTAGCCCTTGGAAACTTCACACAGTAAAGTAGTTCCAAGTTCTATCTCTATGGTTTGTTTCCTATTTATGTAGCCCTAAGCAGAGACTGGCGTAAATCACTTTCATGGAAACGGGTTGCCAAGCTTCCAAAAAACTACGAGTTTCCTGAAATCTCAGCATACATTTTTTCACCCAATCTTGATGACACTTTCAGGTAATGATCAGTACCCCAATCCCACTTGGCTCACCAAATTTCGTTCTTCTAGGTTAAACCGTTCATTGGCAGTAACAGTTTTACTTTTTAGGTTTCACTCTGTTTTCTCCTACATGGATACATGCAGTTGGAACTCTAAATCAAACACGGTTTGTGCTAGCCCTTGGAAACTTGACACAATAAAGTAGTTCCAAGTTCTATCTCTATGGTTTGTTTCCTATTTATTTAGCCCTAAGCAGAGACTGGCGCAAATCACTTTCATGGAAAGGGGTTGCCAAGCTTCCAAAAAACTGCGAGTTTCCTGAAATCTCAGCATACATTTTTTCACCCAAACTTGAAGACACTTTCAGGTAATGATCAGAACCCCAATCCCACTTGGCTCACCAAATTTCGTTCTTCTAGGTTAAACCGTTCGTTGGCAGTAACAGTTTTAATTTTTAGGATTCACTCTGTTTTCTCCTATATGGATACATGTATTTGGAACTCTAAATCAAACACGGTTTGTGCTAGCTCTTGGAAACTTGACAAAATAAAGTAGTTCCAAGGTCTATCTCTATGGTTTGTTTCCTATTGATGTAGCCCTAAGCAGAGACTGGCGCAAATCATTTTAATGGAAAGGGGTTGCCAAGCTTAAAAAAAGTACGAGTTTTCTGATATCTCAGCACACATTTTTTCACCCAATCTGAATGACACTTTCAGGTAATGATCAGTACCCCAATCCCACTTGGCTCACCAAATTTCATTCTTCTAGGTTAAACCGTTCATTGGCAGTATCAGTTTAAATTTTTAGGTTTCACTCTGTTTTCTCCTATATGGATACATGTAGTTGGAACTCTAAATCAAACACGGTTTGTGCTAGCTATTTGAAACTTGACACAATAAAGTAGTTCCAAGTTCTATCTCTATGGTTTGTTTCCTATTGATGTAGCCCTAAGCAGAGTCCGGCGCAAATCACTTTCATGGAAAGGGGTTGCCAAGCTTCCAAAAAACTACGAGTTTCCTGAAATCTCAGCATACATTTTTTTCACCCAATCTTGATGACCCTTTCAGGTAATGATCAGTACCCCAATCCCACTTGGCTCACCAACTTTTGTTCTCCTAGGTTAAACTGTTCATTGGCAGTAACAGATTTAATTTTTAGGTTTCACTCTGTTTTCTCCTATATGGATACATGTAGTTGGAACCCTAATTCAAACATGGTTTGTGCTAGCTTTTTGAAACTTGACACAATAATGTAGTTCCAAGTTCTATCTCTATGGTTTGATTCCTATTGATGTGGCCCTAAGCAGAGACTGGCACAAATCACTTTCATGGAAAAGGGTTGCCAAGCTTCGAAAAAAATACGAGTTTTCTGAAATCTCAGCACACATTTTTTCACCCAATGTTGATGACACTTTCAGGTAATGATCAGTACCGCAATCCCACTTGGCTCACCAAATTTCGTTCTTCTAGGTTAAACCCTTCGTTTTCAGTAACAGTTTAAATTTTTAGGTTTCACTCTGTTTTCTCCTATATGGATACATGTATTTGGAACTCTAAATCAAACACGGTTTGTGCTAGCTCTTGAAAACTTGACACAATAAAGTAGTTCCAAGTTCTATCTATATGGTTTGTTTGCTATTGATGTAGCCCTAAGCAGAGACCGGCGCAAATCCCTTTCATGGAACGGGGTTGCCAAGCTTCCAAAAAACAACGAGTTTCCTGAAATCTCAGCACACATTTTTTCACCCAATCTTGATGACACTTTCAGGTAATGATCAGTACCCCAATCCCACTTGGCTCAGCAAATTTCGTTCTTCTAGGATAAACCGAACATTGGCAGTAAGGGTTTTAATTTTAAGGTTTCAATCTGTTTTCTCCTATATGGATACATGTAGTCGGAACTCTGAATCAAACAAGGTTTGTGCTAGCTTTTTGAAACTTGACACAATAAAGTAGTTCCAAGTGTATCTCTATGTTTTGTTTCCTATTGATGTGGCCCTAAGCAGAGACCGGCACAAATCACTTTCATGAAAAGGGGTTGACAAGCTTCCAAAAAACAACGAGTTTTCTGAAATCTCAGCACACATTTTTTCACCCAATCTTGATGACACTTTCATGTAATGATCAGTACCCCAATCAAACTTGGCTAACCAAATTTCGTTCTTCTAGGTTAAACCGTTCCTTGGCAGTAAAAGTTTTAATTTTTAGGTTTCACTCTGTTTTCTCCTATATGGATACATGTAGTTGGAACTCTAAATCAAACACGGTTTGTGCTAGCTCTTGAAAACTTGACACAATAAAGTAGTTCCAAGTTCTATCTCTATGGTTTGTTTCCTATTGATGTAGCCCTAAGCAGAGACTGGCGCATATCACTTTCATGGAAAGGGGTTGCCAAGCTTCTAAAAATCTACGAGTTTCCTGAATTCTCAGCACACATTTTTTCACCCAATCTTGATGACACTTTCAGATAATGATCAGTACCCCAATCCCACTGGGCTCACCAAATTTCGTTCTTCTAGGTTAAACCGTTCGTTGGCAGTAACAGTTTTAATTTTTAGGTTTCACTCTGTTTTCTCCTATATGTATACATGTAGTTGGGACTCTAAATCAAAGACGATTTGTGCTAGCTCTTTGAAACTTGACACAATAAAGTAGTTCCAAGTTCTATCTCTATGGTTTGTTTGCTATTGATGTAGCCCTAAGCAGAGACCGGCACAAATCACTTTCATGGAAAGGGGATGACAAGCTTCCAAAAAACCACGAGTTTCCTGAAATCTCAGTACACATTTTTTCACCCAATCTTGATGACACTTTCAGATAATGATCAGTACCCCAATTCCACTTGGCTCACCAAATTTCGTTCTTCTAGGTTAAACCGTTCGTTGGCAGTAACAGTTTTAATTTTTAGGTTTCACTCTATTTTCTCCTATATGTATACCTGTAGTTGGGACTCTAAATCAAAGACGGTTTGTGCTAGCTCTTTGAAACTTGACACAAGAAAGTAGTTCCAAGTTCTATCTCTATGGTTTGTTTCCTATTAATGTAGCCCTAAGCAGAGACTGGCACAAATCACTTTCATGGAAACAGGTTGCCAAGCTTCCAAAAAACTACGAGTTTCCTGAAATCTCAGCACACATTTTTTCACCCAATCTTGATGACACTTTCAGGTAATGATCAGTACCGCAATCCCACTTGGCTCACCAAATTTCGTTCTTCTTTGTTAAACCGTTCGTTGGCTGTAACAGTTTTAATTTTTAGGTTGCACTCTGTTTTCTCCTATATGGATACATATATTTGGAACTCTAAATCAAACACGGTTTGTGCTAGCTCTTTGAAACTTGCCACAATAAAGTAGTTCCAAGTTCTATCTCTATGGTTTGTTTCCTATTGATGTAGCCCTAAGCAGAGACCGGCACAAATCACTTCCATGGAAAGTGGTTGCCAAGGTTCCAAAAAACTTCGAGTTTCCTGAAATCTCAGCACACATTTTTTCACCCAATCTTGATGACACTTTCAGGTAATGATCAGTACCCCAATCCCACTTGGCTCACCAAATTTCGTTCTTCTAGGTTAAACCGTTCGTTGGCAGTAACAGTTTTAATTTTTAGGTTTCACTCTGTTTTCTCCTATATGGATACACATATTTGGAACTCTAAATCAAACACGGTTTGTGCTACCTCTTTGAAACTTGACACGATAAAGTAGTTCCAAGTTCTATCTCTATGGTTTGTTTCCTATTGATGTAGTCCTAAGCAGAGACTGGCACAAATCACTTTCATGGAAACAGGTTGCCAAGCTTCCAAAAAACTACGAGTTTCCTGAAATCTCAGCACACATTTTTTCACCCAATCTTGATGACACTTTCAGGTAATGATCAGTACCCCAATCCCACTTGGCTCAACAAATTTCCTTCTTCTAGGTTAAACCGTTCGTTGGCTGTAACAGTTTTAATTTTTAGGTTTCACTCTGCTTTCTCCTATATGGATACATGTAGATGGAACTCTAAATCAAACACGGTTTGTGCTAGCTCTTTGAAACTTCACACAATAAAGTACTTCCAAGTTCTCTCTCTCTTTTTTGTTTATTATTCATGTAGCCCTAATGAGAGACCGGCGTAAATCACTTTAATGGAAAGGGGTTGCCAAGCTTCCAAAAAACTACGAGTTTCCTGAAATCGCAGCACACATTTTTACACCCAAACTTGATGACAATTTCAGGTAATGATCAGTACCCCAATCCCACTTGGCTCACCAAATTTCGTTCTTCTAGGTTAAACCCTTCGTTAGCTGTAACAGTTTTAATTTTTAGGTTTCACTCTGTTTTCTCCTATATGGATACATATAGTTGGAACTCTAAATCAAAGACGGTTTGTGCTAGCTGTTTGAAACTTCACACAATAAAGTACTTCCAAGTTCTATCTCTATGGTTTGTTTCTTATTCATGTAGCCCTAATGAGAGACCGGCGTAAATCACTTTCATGGAAAGGGGTTGACCAGCTTCCAAAAAACCACGAGTTTCCTGAAATCTCAGCAAACATTTTTTCACCCAATTTTGATGACACTTTCAGATAATGATCAGTACCCCAATCCCACTTGGCTCACCAAGTTTCGCTCTTCTAGGTTAAACCGTTCGTTGGCAGTAACAGTTTTAATTTTTAGGTTTCACTCTGTTTTCTCCTATATGTATACATGTAGTTGGGACTCTAAATCAAAGACTATTTGTGCTAGCTCTTTGAAACTTGACACAATAAAGTAGTTCCAAGTTCTATCTCTATGGTTTGTTTCCTATTGATGTAGCCCTAAGCAGAGACCGGTGCAAATCACTTTCATGGAAAGGGGTTGACAATCTTCCAAAAAACCACGAGTTTCCTGAAATCTCAGCACACATTTTTTCACCCAATCTTGATGACACTTTCAGATAATGATCAGTAACCCAATCCCACTTGGCTCACCAAATTTCGTTCTTCTAGGTTAAACAGTTCGTTGGCAGAAACAGTTTCAATTTTTACGTTTCACTCTGTTTTCTCCTATATGGATACATGTATTTGGAACTCTAAATCAAAGACGGTTTGTGCTAGCTCTTTGAAACTTGACACAATACAGTAGTGCCAAGTTCAATCTCTATGGTTTGTTTCCTATTCATGTAGCCCTAATGAGAGACCGGCGTAAATCACTTTAATTGAAAGGGGTTGCCAAGCTTCCAAAAAACTACGAGTTTCCTGAAATCCCAGCACACATTTTTACACCCAAACTTGAAGAGACTTTCAGGTAATGATCAGTACCCCAATCCCACTTGGCTCACCAAATTTCGTTCTTCTAGGTTAAACCGTTCGTTGGCAGTAACAGTTTAAATATTTAGGTTTCACTCAGTTTTCTCCTATATGGATACATGTAGTTGGAACTCTAAATCAAAGACGGTTTGTGCTAGCTCTTTGAAAATTGACACAATAAAGTAGTTCCAAGTTCTATCTCTATGGTTTGTTTCCTATTGATGTAGCCCTAAGCAGAGACTGGCGCAAATCACTTTCAAGGAAAGGGGTTGCCAAGCTTCCAAAAAACTACAAGTTTCCTGAAATTTAGGCACACATTTTTTCACCCAATCTTGATTATAATTTCAGATAATGATCAGTAAGCCAATCCCACTTGGCTCACCAAATTTATTTCTTCTAGGTTAAACCGTTCATTGGCAGTAAAATTTTAATTTTTAGGTTTCACTCTGTTTTCTCCTATATGGATACATGTAGTTGGAACTCTAAATCAAAGATGGTTTGTGCTAGCTCTTTGAAAATTGACACAATAAAGTAGTTCCATGTTCTATCTCTATGGTTTGTTTCCTATTGATGTAGCCCTTAGCAGAGACTGGCGCAAATCACTTCCATGGAAAGTGGTTGCCAAGGTTCCAAAAAACCACGAGTTTCCTGAAATGTCAGCACACATTTTTTCACCCAATCTTGATGACACTTTCAGGTAATGATCAGTACCCCAATCCCACTTGGCTCACCAAATTTCGTTCTTCTAGGTTAAACCGTTCGTTGGCAGTAACAGTTTTAATTTTTAGGTTTCACTCTGTTTTCTCCTATATGGATACATGTATTTGGAACTCTAAATCAAAGATGGTTTGTGCTAGCTCTTTGAAACTTGACACAATAAAGTAGTTCCAAGTTCAATCTCTATGGTTTGTTTCCTATTCATGTAGCCCTAATGAGAGACCGGCGTAAATCACTTTAATGGAAAGGGGTTGCCAAGCTTCCAAAAAACTACGAGTTTCCTGAAATCCCAGCACACATTTTTACACCCAATCTTGATGACACTTTCAGGTAATGATCAGTACACCAATCCCACTTGGCTCACCAAATTTTGTTCTTCTAGGTTAAACCATTCGTTGGCAGTAACAGTTTAAATATTTAGGTTTCACTCAGTTTCCTTCTGTATGGATACATGTAGTTGGAACTCTAAATCAAAGACAGTTTGTGCTAGCTCTTTGAAAATTGACACAATAAAGTAGTTCCAAGTTCTATCTCTACGGTTTGTTTCCTATTGATGTAGCCCTAAGCAGAGACCGGCGCAAATCACTTTCATGGAAAGGGGTTGACAAGCTGCCAAAAAACCACGAGTTTTCTGAAATCTCAGCACACATTTTTTCACCCAATCTTGATGACACTTTCAGGTAATGATCAGTACCCCAATCCCACTTGGCTCACCAAAATTCGTTCTTCTAGGTTAAACCATTCCTTGGCAGTAACAGTTTAAATATTTAGGCTTCACTCAGTTTTCTCTTAAATGGATACATATAGTTGGAACTCTAAATCAAAGACGGTTTGTGCTAGCTCTTTGAAAATTGACACAATAAATAGTTCCAAGTTCCATCTCAATGGTTTGTTTCCTATTGTTGTAGCCCTAAGCAGAGACTGGCGCAAATCACTTTCATGGAAACGGGTTGCCAAGCTTCCAAAAAACTACGAGTTTCCTGAAATCCCAGCACACATTTTTACTCCCAATCTTGATGACACTTTCAGGTAATGATCAGTACCACAACCCCACTTGGCTCACCAAATTTCCTTCCACTAGGTTAAACCGTTCGTTGGCTGTAACAGTTTTAATTTTTAGGTTTTACTCTGCTTTCTCCTATATGGATACATGTAGATGGAACTCTAAATCAAACACGGTTTGTGCTAGCTCTTTGAAACTTCACACAATAATGTACTTCCAAGTTCTATGTCTCTGGTTCGTTTCCTATTCATGTAGCCCTAATGAGAGACCGGCGTAAATCACTTTAATGGAAAGGGGTTGCCAAGCTTCCAAAAAACTACGAGTTTCCTGAAATCCCAGCACACATTTTTACACCCAATCTTGATGAGACTTTCAGGTAATGATCAGTACCCCAATCCCACTTGGCTCACCAAATTTCGTTCTTCTTGGTTAAACCGTTCGTTGGCAGTAACAGTTTAAATATTTAGGTTTCACTCAGTTTTCTCCTATATGGATACATGTAGTTGGAACTCTAAATCAAAGATGGTTTGTGCTAGCTCTTTGAAAATAGACACAATAAAGTAGTTCCAAGTTCTGTCTCTACGGTTTTTTTCGTATTGATGTAGCCCTAAGCAGAGATTGGCGCACAAGCTTCCAAAAAACCACGAGTTTCCTGAAATCTCAGCACACATTTTTTCACCCAATCTTGATGACACTTTCAGATAATGATCAGTAACCCAATCCCACTTGGCTCACCAAATTTCGTTCTTCTAGTTTAAACCGTTCGTTGGCAGCAACAGTTTTAATTTTTAGGTTTCACTCTGTTTTCTCCTCTATGTATACAAGTAGTTGGAATCTAAATCAAAGACGGTTTGTGCTAGCTCTTTGAAACTTGACACAATAAAGTAGTTCCAAGTTCTATCTCTATGGTTCGTTTGCTATTGATGTAGCCCTAAGCAGAGACTGGCGCAAATCAATTTCATGGAAAGGGGTTGACAAGCTTCCAAAAAACTACGAGTTTCCTGAAATCTCAGCACACATTTTTTCACCCAATCTTGATGACACTTTCAGGTAATGATCAGTACCCCAATCCCACTTGCCTCACCAAATTTCGTTCTTCTAGGTTAAACCGATCGTTGGGTGTAACAGTTTTAATTTTTAGGTTTCACTCTGTTTTCTCCTATATGGATACATATAGTTGGAACTCTAAATCAAACACGGTTTGTGCTAGGTCTTTGAAACTTGACACAATAAAGTAGTTCCAAGTTCTATCTCTACAGTTTGTTTTCTATTGATGTAGCCCTAAACAGAGATCGGCGCAAATCACTTTCATGGAAAGGGTTTGACAAGCTTCCAAAAAACCACGAGTTTCCTGAAATCTCAGCACACATTTCTTCACCCAATCTTGATGAGACTTTCAGATATTGATCAGTACCCCAATCCTGCTGGGCTCACCAAATTTCGTTCTTCTAGGTTAAACCTTTCGTTGGCAGTAACAGTTTTAATTTTTAGGTTTCATTAGGTTTTCTCCTATATGTATACATGTAGTTGGGACTCCAAATCAAAGACGGTTTGTGCTAGCTCTTTGAAACTTGACACAATAAAGTAGTTCCAAGTTCTATCTATACTGTTTGTTTCCTATTGATGTAGCCCTAAGCAGAGATCGGCGCAAATACTTTCATGGAAAGGGGTTGACAAGCTTCCAAAAAACCACGAGTTTCCTGAAATCTCAGCACACATTTTTTCACCCAATCTTGATGACACTTTCAGATAATGATTAGTACCCCAATCCCACTTGGCTCACCAAATTTCGTTCTTCTAGGTTAATCCGTTCGTTGGCAGTAACAGTTTTAATTTTTAGGTTTCACTCTGTTTTCTCCTATATGAATACATGTAGTTGGAACTCTAAATCAAAGACAGTTTGTGCTAGCTCTTTGAAACATGACACAATAAAGTAGTTACAAGTTCTATCTCTATGGTTTGTTTCCTATTGATGTAGCCCTAAGCAGAAACCGGCGCAATTCACTTTCACGGAAACGGGTTGCCAAGCTTCCAAAAAACTACGAGTTTCCTGAAATCTCAGCACACATTTTTTCACCCAATCTTGATGACACTTACAGGTAATGATCAGTACCCCAATCCCACTTGGCTCACCAAATTTCGTTCTTCTAGGTTAAACCGTTCGTTGGCTGTAACAGTTTTAATTTTTAGGTTTCACTCTGTTTTCTCCTATATGGATACATGTAGTTGGAACTCTAAATCAAAGACGGTTTGTGCTAGCTCTTGGAAACTTGACACAATAAAGTAGTTCCAAGTTGATTCTCTACAGTTTGTTTCCTATTCATGTAGCCCTAATGAGAGACCGGGGTAAATCACTTTAATGGAAAGGGGTTGCCAAGCTTCCAAAAAACTACGAGTTTCCTGAAATCCCAGCACATATTTTTACTCCCAATCTTGATGAGACTTTCAGGTAATGATCAGTACCCCAATCCCACTTGGCTCACCAAAATTCGTTCTTCTAGGTTAAACCATTCCTTGGCAGTAACAGTTTAAATATTTAGGCTTCACTCAGTTTTCTCTTAAATGGATACATATAGTTGGAACTCTAAATCAAAGACGGTTTGTGCTAGCTCTTTGAAAATTGACACAATAAATAGTTCCAAGTTCCATCTCAATGGTTTGTTTCCTATTGTTGTAGCCCTAAGCAGAGACTGGCGCAAATCACTTTCATGGAAACGGGTTGCCAAGCTTCCAAAAAACTACGAGTTTCCTGAAATCCCAGCACACATTTTTACTCCCAATCTTGATGACACTTTCAGGTAATGATCAGTACCACAACCCCACTTGGCTCACCAAATTTCCTTCCACTAGGTTAAACCGTTCGTTGGCTGTAACAGTTTTAATTTTTAGGTTTTACTCTGCTTTCTCCTATATGGATACATGTAGATGGAACTCTAAATCAAACACGGTTTGTGCTAGCTCTTTGAAACTTCACACAATAATGTACTTCCAAGTTCTATGTCTCTGGTTCGTTTCCTATTCATGTAGCCCTAATGAGAGACCGGCGTAAATCACTTTAATGGAAAGGGGTTGCCAAGCTTCCAAAAAACTACGAGTTTCCTGAAATCCCAGCACACATTTTTACACCCAATCTTGATGAGACTTTCAGGTAATGATCAGTACCCCAATCCCACTTGGCTCACCAAATTTCGTTCTTCTTGGTTAAACCGTTCGTTGGCAGTAACAGTTTAAATATTTAGGTTTCACTCAGTTTTCTCCTATATGGATACATGTAGTTGGAACTCTAAATCAAAGATGGTTTGTGCTAGCTCTTTGAAAATAGACACAATAAAGTAGTTCCAAGTTCTGTCTCTACGGTTTTTTTCGTATTGATGTAGCCCTAAGCAGAGATTGGCGCACAAGCTTCCAAAAAACCACGAGTTTCCTGAAATCTCAGCACACATTTTTTCACCCAATCTTGATGACACTTTCAGATAATGATCAGTAACCCAATCCCACTTGGCTCACCAAATTTCGTTCTTCTAGTTTAAACCGTTCGTTGGCAGCAACAGTTTTAATTTTTAGGTTTCACTCTGTTTTCTCCTCTATGTATACAAGTAGTTGGAATCTAAATCAAAGACGGTTTGTGCTAGCTCTTTGAAACTTGACACAATAAAGTAGTTCCAAGTTCTATCTCTATGGTTCGTTTGCTATTGATGTAGCCCTAAGCAGAGACTGGCGCAAATCAATTTCATGGAAAGGGGTTGACAA
This sequence comes from Spermophilus citellus, assembly GCF_964194105.1. NCBI lineage: Eukaryota > Metazoa > Chordata > Mammalia > Rodentia > Sciuridae > Spermophilus > Spermophilus citellus. The sequence continues at coordinate 87,933,462 of NC_138185.1, forward strand.
GCTTCCAAAAAACTACGAGTTTCCTGAAATCTCAGCACACATTTTTTCACCCAATCTTGATGACACTTTCAGGTAATGATCAGTACCCCAATCCCACTTGCCTCACCAAATTTCGTTCTTCTAGGTTAAACCGATCGTTGGGTGTAACAGTTTTAATTTTTAGGTTTCACTCTGTTTTCTCCTATATGGATACATATAGTTGGAACTCTAAATCAAACACGGTTTGTGCTAGGTCTTTGAAACTTGACACAATAAAGTAGTTCCAAGTTCTATCTCTACAGTTTGTTTTCTATTGATGTAGCCCTAAACAGAGATCGGCGCAAATCACTTTCATGGAAAGGGTTTGACAAGCTTCCAAAAAACCACGAGTTTCCTGAAATCTCAGCACACATTTCTTCACCCAATCTTGATGAGACTTTCAGATATTGATCAGTACCCCAATCCTGCTGGGCTCACCAAATTTCGTTCTTCTAGGTTAAACCTTTCGTTGGCAGTAACAGTTTTAATTTTTAGGTTTCATTAGGTTTTCTCCTATATGTATACATGTAGTTGGGACTCCAAATCAAAGACGGTTTGTGCTAGCTCTTTGAAACTTGACACAATAAAGTAGTTCCAAGTTCTATCTATACTGTTTGTTTCCTATTGATGTAGCCCTAAGCAGAGATCGGCGCAAATACTTTCATGGAAAGGGGTTGACAAGCTTCCAAAAAACCACGAGTTTCCTGAAATCTCAGCACACATTTTTTCACCCAATCTTGATGACACTTTCAGATAATGATTAGTACCCCAATCCCACTTGGCTCACCAAATTTCGTTCTTCTAGGTTAATCCGTTCGTTGGCAGTAACAGTTTTAATTTTTAGGTTTCACTCTGTTTTCTCCTATATGAATACATGTAGTTTGAACTCTAAATTTAAGACAGTTTGTGCTAGCTCTTTGAAACATGACACAATAAAGTAGTTACAAGTTCTATCTCTATGGTTTGTTTCCTATTGATGTAGCCCTAAGCAGAAACCGGCGCAATTCACTTTCATGGAAACGGGTTGCCAAGCTTCCAAAAAACTACGAGTTTCCTGAAATCTCAGCACACATTTTTTCACCCAATCTTGATGACACTTTCAGGTAATGATCAGTACCCCAATCCCACTTGGCTCACCAAATTTCGTTCTTCTAGGTTAAACCGTTCGTTGGCTGTAACAGTTTTAATTTTTAGGTTTCACTCTGTTTTCTCCTATATGGATACATGTAGTTGGAACTCTAAATCAAAGACGGTTTGTGCTAGCTCTTGGAAACTTGACACAATAAAGTAGTTCCAAGTTGATTCTCTACAGTTTGTTTCCTATTCATGTAGCCCTAATGAGAGACCGGGGTAAATCACTTTAATGGAAAGGGGTTGCCAAGCTTCCAAAAAACTACGAGTTTCCTGAAATCCCAGCACATATTTTTACTCCCAATCTTGATGAGACTTTCAGGTAATGATCAGTACCCCAATCCCACTTGGCTCACCAAAATTCGTTCTTCTAGGTTAAACCATTCGTTGGCAGTAACAGTTTAAATATTTAGGCTTCACTCCGTTTTCTCTTAAATGGATACATATAGTTGGAACTCTAAATCAAAGACGGTTTGTGCTAGCTCTTTGAAAATTGACACAATAAATAGTTCCAAGTTCCATCTCAATTGTTTGTTTCCTATTGTTGTAGCCCTAAGCAGAGACTGGCGCAAATCACTTTCATGGAAACGGGTTGCCAAGCTTCCAAAACACTACGAGTTTCCTGAAATCTCAGCACACATCTTTTCACCCAAACTTGATGACACTTTCAGGTAATGATCAGTACCCCAATCCCACTTGGCTCACCAAATTTCGTTCTTCTACATTAAACCGTTCTTTGGCTGTAACAGTTTTAATTTTTATGTTTCACTCTGTTTTCTCCTACATGGATACATACAGTTGGAACTCTAAATCAAACACGGTTTGTGCTAGCTCTTTGAAACTTTAAACAATAAAGTAGTTCCAAGGTCTATCTCTATGGTTTGTTTCCTATTGATGTAGCCCTAAGCAGAGACTGGCGCAAATCACTTCCATGGAAAGGGGTTGCCAAGGTTCCAAAAAACTACGAGTTTCCTGAAATCTCAGCACACATTTTTTCACCCAAACTTGATGACACTTTCAGAGAAGGATCAGTACCCCAATCCCACTTGGCTCACCAAATTTCGTTCTTCTAGGTTAAACTGTTCATTGGCAGTAACAGTTTTAATTTTTAGGTTTCACTCTGTTTTCTCCTATATGGATACATGTAGTTGGAACTCTAAATCAAACACGGTTTGTGCTAGATCTTGGAAACTTGACACAAAAGTAGTTCCAAGTTCTGTCTCTATGGTTTGTTTCCTATTGATGTAGCCCTAAGCAGAGACCAGCACAAATCACTTTCATGGAAAGGGGTTGCCAAACTACCAAAAAACTACGAGTTTCCTGAAATCTCAGCATATATTTTTTCACCCAATCTTGAATACACTTTCAGATAATGATCAGTTCCCCAATCCCACTTGGCTCACCAAATTTTGTTCTTCTAGGATCATCCGTTCATTGGCAGTAACAGTTTTAATTTTTAGGTTTCACTCTGTTTTCTCCTATATGGATACATGTAATTGGAACTCTAAATCAAACACGGTTTGTGCTAGCTCTTTGAAAGTTGACACAATAAAGTAGTTCCAAGTTCTATCTCTACGGTTTTTTTCCTATTGATGTAGCCCTAAGCAGAGACCTGCGCAAATCACTTTCATGGAAAGGGGTTGATAAGCTTCCAAAAAACCACGAGTTTCCTGAAATCTCAGCACACATTTTTTCACCCAATCTTGATGACACTTTCAGATAATGATCAGTACCCCAATCCCACTTGGGTCACCAAATTTCGTTCTTCTAGGTTAAACAGTTCCTTGGCAGAAACAGTTTTAATTTTTAGGTTTCACTCTGTTTTCTCCTATATGGATACATGTAGTTGGAACTCTAAATTAAACACGGTTTGTGCTAGCTCTTTGAATCTTGACACAATAAAGTAGTTCCAAGTTCTATCTCTATGGTTTGTTTCCTATTGATGTAGCCCTAAGCAGAGACTGGCGCAAATTACTTTCATGGAAAGGGGTTGCCAAGCTTCCAAAAAACTACGAGTTTCCTGAAATCTAAGCACACATTTTTTCACCCAATCTTGATTACACTTTCAGATAATGATCAGTAAGCCAATCCCACTTGGCTCACCAAATTTCTTTCTTCTATGTTAAACCGTTCGTTGGCAGTAAAGTTTTAATTTTTAGGTTTCACTCTGTTTTCTCCTATATGTATACATGTAGTTGGGACTCTAAATCAAAGACGGTTTGTGCTAGCTCTTTGAAACATGACACAATAAAGTAGTTCCAAGTTCTATCTCTATGGTTTGTTTGCTATTGATGTAGCCCTAAGCAGAGACTGGCGCAAATCACTTTCATGGAAACGGGTTGCCAAGCTTCCAAAAAACTACGAGTTTCCTGAAATCTCAGCACACATTTTTTCACCCAAACTTGATGACACTTTCAGGTAATGATCAGTACACCAATCCCACTTGGCTCACCAAATTTCGTTCTTGTAGGTTAAACCGTTTGTTGGCAGTAAAGTTTAAATTTTTAGGTTTCACTCTGTTTTCTCCAATATGGATACATGTAGTTGGAACTCTAAATCAAACACGGTTTGTGCTAGATCTGGGAAACTTGACACAATAAAGTAGTTCCAAGTTCTATCTCTATGGTTTGTTTCCTATTGATGTAGCCCTAAGCAGAGAGCGGCGCAAATCACTTTCATGGAAAGGGGTTGCCAAACTTCCAAAAAACTACGAGTTTCCTGAAATCTCAGCATACATTTTTTCCCCCAATCTTGAAGACACTTTCAGGTAATGATCAGTACCCCAATCTCACTTGGCTCAACAAATTTCGTTCTTCTAGGTTAAACAGTTCGTTGGCAGTATCAGTTTTAATTTTTCGGTTTCACTCTGTTTTCTCCTATATGGATACATGTAGTTGGAACTCTAAATCAAACACAGTTTGTGGTAGCTCTTGGAATCTTGACACAATAAAGTAGTTCCATGTTCTATCTCTATGGTTTGTTTCCTATTGATGTAGCCCTAAGCAGAGACTGGCGCAAATCCCTTTCATGGAAAGGGGTTGCCAAGCTTCCAAAAAACTACGAGTTTCCTGAAATCTCAGCACACAATTTTTTCACCCAATCTTGATGACACTTTCAGGTAATGATCAGTACCCAAATCCCACTTGGCTCACCAAATTTCGTTCTTCTAGGTTAAACCGTTCGTTGGCAGTATCAGTTTAAATTTTTAGGTTTCACTCTGTTTTCTTCTATATGGATACATGTATTTGGAACTCTAAATCAAACACGGTTTGTGCTAGCTCTTGGAAACTTGACACAATACAGTAGTTCCAAGTTCTGTCTCTATGTTTTGTTTCCTATTAATGTAGCGCTAAGCAGAGAAAGGCGCAAATCACTTTAATGGAAAGGGGTTTCCAAGCTTCCAAAAAACTACGAATTTCCTGAAATTTCAGCACACATTTTTTCACCCAAACTTGATGACACTTTCAGGTAATGATCAGTACCCCAATCCCACTTGGCTCACCAAATTTCGTTCTTCTAGGTTAAACCGTTCATTGGCAGTATCAGTTTTAATTTTTCGGTTTCACTCTGTTTTCTCCTATATGGATACATGTAGTTGGAACTCTAAATGAAACACGGTTTGTGCTAGCCCTTGGAATCTTGACACAATAAAGTAGTTCCAAGTTCTATCTCTATGGTTTGTTTCCTATTGATGTAGCCCTAAGCAGAGACTGGCGCAAATCACTTTCATGGAAAGGGGTTGCCAAGCTTCCAAAAAACTACGAGTTTCCTGAAATCTCAGCATACATATTTTCACCCAATCTTGATGACACTTTCAGGTAATGATCAGTACACCAATCCCACTTGGCTCACCAAATTTTATTCTTCTAGGTTAAACCGTTCATTGGCAGTATCAGTTTTAATTTTTAAGTTTCACTCTGTTTTCTCGTATATGGATACATGTAGTTGGAACTCTAAATCAAACACGGTTTGTGCTAGCTCTTTGAAACTTGACACAATAAAGTAGTTTCAAGTTCTATCTCTATAGTTTGTTTCCTATTGATGTAGCCCTAAGCAGAGTCCAGTGCAAATTACTTACATGGAAAGTTGTTGCCAAGCTTCCAAAAAACTACGAGTTTCCTGAAATCTCAGCACACATTTTTTCACCCAATCTTGATGACACTTTCAGGTAATGATCAGAACCCCACTCCCACTTGGCTCACCAAATTTCGTTCTTCTAGGTTAAACCATTCGTTGGCAGTATCAGTTTTAATTTTTAGGTTTCACTCTGTTTTGTCCTATATGGATAAATGTATTTGGAACTCTAAATCAAACACGGTTTGTGCTAGCTCTTGGAAAATTGACAAAATAAAGTAGTTCCAAGGTCTATCTCTATGGTTTGCTTCCTATTGATGTAGCCCTAAGAAGAGACTGGCGCAAATCACTTTCATGGAAAGGGGTTGCCAAGCTTCCAAAAAACTACGAGTTTCCTGAAATCACAGCACACATTTTTTTCACTCAATCATGATGACACTTTCAGGTAATGATCAGTACCCCAATCCCACTTGGCTCAACAAATTTCGTTCTCCTAGGTTAAACAGATCGATGGCAGTAACAGTTTTAATTTTTAGGTTTCACTCTGTTTCCTCTTATATGGTTACATGTAGTTGGAACTCTAAATCAAACACGGTTTGTGCTAGCTCTTTGAAACATGACACAATAAAGTAGTTCCAAGGTCTATCTCTATGGTTTGTTTCCTATTGATGTAGGCCTAAGCAGAGACCGGCGCAAATCACTTTCATGGAAAGGGGTTGCCAAGCTTCCAAAAAACTACGAATTTCCTGAAATTTCAGCACACATTTTTTCACCCAAACTTGATGACACTTTCAGGTAAGAATCAGTACCCCACTCCCACTTGGCTCACCAAATTTCGTTCTTCTAGGTTAAACCATTCGTTGGCAGTGACAGTTTTAATTTTTAGGTTTCACTCTGTTTTCTCCTATATGGATACATGTAGTTGGAACTCTGAATCAAACACGGTTTGTGCTAGCCCTTGGAAACTTGACACAATAAAGTAGTTCCAAGTTCTATCTCTATGGTTTGTTTCCTATTGATGTAGGCCTAAGCAGAGACCGGCGCAAATCACTTTCATGGAAAGGGGTTGCCAAGCTTCCAAAAAACTACGAGATTCCAGAAATCTCAGCATACATTTTTTCACCCAATCATGAAGACACTTTCAGGTAATGATCAGTACCCCAAACCCACTTAGCTCACCAAATTTTGTTCTTCTAGGTTCAACCGTTCATTGGCAGTAACAGTTTTAATTTTTAGGTTTCAATCTGTTTTCTCCTATATGGATACATGTAGTTGGAACTCTAAATCAAACACGGTTTGTGCTAGATCTGGGAAACTTGACACAATAAAGTAGTTCCAGGTTCTATCTCTATGGTTTGTTTCCTATTGATGTAGCCCTAAGAAGAGACCGGCGCAAATCACTTTCATGGAAAGTTGTTGCCAAGCTTCCAAAAAACTACGAATTTCCTGAAATTTCAGCACACATTTTTTCACCCAAACTTGATGACACTTTCAGGTAATGATCAGTACCCCAATCCCACTTGGCTCACCAAATTTCGTTCTTCTAAGTTAAACCGTTCGTTGGCAGTATCAGTTTTAATTTTTAGGTTTCACTCTGTTTTCTCGAATATGGATACATGTAGTTGGAACTCTAAATCAAACACGGTTTGTGCTAGCTCTTGGAAACTTGACACAATAAAGTAGTTCCAAGTTCTATCTCTATGGTTTGTTTCCTATTGATGTAGCCCTAAGCAGAGACCAGCACAAATCATTTCATGGAAAGGGGTTGCCAAGCTTCCAAAAAACTACGAGTTTCCTGAAATCTCAGCATACCTATTTTCACCCAATCTTGATGACACTTTCAGGTAATGATCAGTACACCAATCCCACTTGGCTCACCAAATTTTATTCTTCTAGGTTAAACCGTTCATTGGCAGTATCAGTTTTAATTTTTAAGTTTCACTCTGTTTTCTCATATATGGATACATGTAGTTGGAACTCTAAATCAAACACGGTTTGTGCTAGCTCTTTGAAACTTGACACAATAAAGTAGTTTCAAGTTCTATCTCTATGGTTTGTTTCCTATTGATGTAGCCCTAAGCAGAGTCCGGTGCAAATTACTTACATGGAAAGTTGTTGCCAAGCTTCCAAAAAACTACGAGTTTCCTGAAATCTCAGCACACATTTTTTCACCCAATCTTGATGACACTTTCAGGTAATGATCAGAACCCCACTCCCACTTGGCTCACCAAGTTTTGTTCTTCTAGGTTAAACCATTCGTTGGCAGTAACAGTTTAATTTTTAGGTTTCACTCTGTTTTGTCCTATATGGATACATGTATTTGGAACTCTAAATCAAACACGGTTTGTGCTAGCTCTTGGAAAATTGACAAAATAAAGTAGTTCCAAGGTCTATCTCTATGGTTTGCTTCCTATTGATGTAGCCCTAAGAAGAGACTGGCGCAAATCACTTTCATGGAAAGGGGTTGCCAAGCTTCCAAAAAACTACGAGTTTCCTGAAATCTCAGCATACCTATTTTCACCCAATCTTGATGACACTTTCAGGTAATGATCAGTACACCAATCCCACTTGGCTCACCAAATTTTATTCTTCTAGGTTAAACCGTTCATTGGCAGTATCAGTTTTAATTTTTAAGTTTCACTCTGTTTTCTCATATATGGATACATGTAGTTGGAACTCTAAATCAAACACGGTTTGTGCTAGCTCTTTGAAACTTGACACAATAAAGTAGTTTCAAGTTCTATCTCTATGGTTTGTTTCCTATTGATGTAGCCCTAAGCAGAGTCCGGTGCAAATTACTTACATGGAAAGTTGTTGCCAAGCTTCCAAAAAACTACGAGTTTCCTGAAATCTCAGCACACATTTTTTCACCCAATCTTGATGACACTTTCAGGTAATGATCAGAACCCCACTCCCACTTGGCTCACCAAGTTTTGTTCTTCTAGGTTAAACCATTCGTTGGCAGTAACAGTTTAATTTTTAGGTTTCACTCTGTTTTGTCCTATATGGATACATGTATTTGGAACTCTAAATCAAACACGGTTTGTGCTAGCTCTTGGAAAATTGACAAAATAAAGTAGTTCCAAGGTCTATCTCTATGGTTTGCTTCCTATTGATGTAGCCCTAAGAAGAGACTGGCGCAAATCACTTTCATGGAAAGGGGTTGCCAAGCTTCCAAAAAACTACGAGTTTCCTGAAATCACAGCACACATTTTTTTCACTCAATCATGATGACACTTTCAGGTAATGATCAGTACCCCAATCCCACTTGGCTCAACAAATTTCGTTCTCCTAGGTTAAACAGATCGATGGCAGTAACAGTTTTAATTTTTAGGTTTCACTCTGTTTCCTCTTATATGGTTACATGTAGTTGGAACTCTAAATCAAACACGGTTTGTGCTAGCTCTTTGAAACATGACACAATAAAGTAGTTCCAAGGTCTATCTCTATGGTTTGTTTCCTATTGATGTAGGCCTAAGCAGAGACCGGCACAAATCACTTTCATGGAAAGGGGTTGCCAAGCTTCCAAAAAAACTACGAATTTCCTGAAATTTCAGCACACATTTTTTCACCCAAACTTGATGACACTTTCAGGTAAGAATCAGTACCCCACTCCCACTTGGCTCACCAAATTTCGTTCTTCTAGGTTAAACCATTCGTTGGCAGTGACAGTTTTAATTTTTAGGTTTCACTCTGTTTTCTCCTATATGGATACATGTAGTTGGAACTCTGAATCAAACACGGTTTGTGCTAGCCCTTGGAAACTTGACAAAATAAAGTAGTTCCAAGTTCTATCTCTATGGTTTGTTTCCTATTGATGTAGCCCTAAGCAGAGACTGGCGCAAATCACTTTCATGGAAAGGGGTTGCCAAGCTTCCAAAAAAATACGAGTTTCCTGAAATCTCCGCATATATTTTTTCACCCAATCTTGAAGACACTTTCAGGTAATGATCAGTTCCCCAATCCCACTAGGCTCACCAAATTTCATTCTTCTATGTTAAACCGTTCATTGGCAGTAACAGTTTTAATTTTTAGGTTTCACTCTGTTTTCTCCTATATGGATACATGTAGTTGGAACTCTAAATCAAACACGATTTGTGCTAGCTCTTGGAAACTTGAAACAATAAATTAGTTCCAAGTTCTATCTCTATGGTTTGTTTCCTATTCATGTAGCCCTAAGCAGAGACTGGCGCGAATCACTTTCATGGAAAGGGGTGGCCAAGCTTCCAAAAAACTATGAGTTTCCTGAAATCCCAGCACACATTTTTACACCCAATCTTGATGACACTTTCAGGTAATGATCAGTACGCCAATCCCACTTGGCTCACCAAATTTCGTTCTTCTAGGTTAAACCATTCGTTGGCAGTAACAGTTTAAATATTTAGGTTACACTCAGATTTCTCCTATATGGATACATGTAGTTGGAACTCTAAATCAAAGAAGATTTGTGCTAGCTCTTTGAAAATTGACACAATAAAGTAGTTCCAAGTTCTATCACTATGGTTTGTTTCCTATAGATGTAGCCCTAATGAGAGTCCGGCGTAAATCACTTTCATGGAAAGGGGTTGCCAAGCTTCCAAAAAACTACGAGTTTCCTGAAATCCCAGCACACATTTTTACACCCAATCTTGATGACACTTTCAGGTAATGATCAGTACCCCAATCCCACTTGGCTAACCAAATTTCGTTCTTCTAGGTTAAACCATTCGTTGGCAGTAACAGTTTAAATATTTAGGTTTCACTCTGTTTTCTCCTATATGGATACATGTATTTGGGACTCTAAATCAAAGACGGTTTGTGCTAGCTCTTTGAATCTTGACACAATAAAGTAGTTCCAAGTTCTATCTCTATGGTTTGTTTGCTATTGATGTAGCCCTAAGCAGAGACTGGTGCAAATCACTTTCATGGAAAGGGGTTGCCAAGCTTCCAAAAAACTACGAGTTTCCTGAAATCTAAGCACACATTTTTTCACGAAATCTTGTTTATAATTTCAGATAATGATCAGTAGGCCAATCCCACTTGCCTCACCAAATTTCGTTCTTCTAGGTTAAACCGTTCATTGGCAGTAAAGTTTTAATTTTTACGTTTCACTCTGTTTTCTCCTATATGGATACATGTAGTTGGAACTCTAAATCAAAGACGGTTTGTGCTAGCTCTTTGAAAATTTACACAATAAAGTAGTTCCAAGTTCTATCACTACAGTGTTTTTCCTATTGTTGTAGCCCTAAGCAGAGACCGGCGCAAATCACTTTCATTGAAAGGGGTTGACAAGCTTCCAAAAAACAACGAGTTTTCTGAAATCTCAGCACACATTCTTTCACCCAATGTTGATGACACTTTCAGATAATGATCAGTACCCCAATCCCACTTGGCTCACCAAATTTCGTTCTTCTAGGTTAAACCATTCGTTGGCAGTAACAGTTTTAATTTTTAGGTTTCACTCTGTTTTCTCCTATATGTATACATGTAGTTGGGACTCTAAATCAAAGACGGTTTGTGCTAGCTCTTTGAAACTTGACACAATAAAGTAGTTCCAAGTTCTATCTCTATGGTTTGTTTCCTATTGATGTAGCCCTAAGCAGAGACTGGCACAAATCACTTTCATGGAAACGGGTTGCCAAGCTTCCAAAAAACTACGAGTTTCCTGAAATCTAAGCACACATTTTTTCACGAAATCTTGATTATAATTTCAGATAACGATCAGAAAGCCAATCCCACTTGGCTCAACAAATTTCGTTCCTCTAGGTGAAACAGTTCGTTGGCAGTAACAGTTTTAATTTTTAGGTTTCACTCTGTTTTCTCCTATATGGATACATGTAGTTGGAACTCTAAATAAAACACGGTTTGTGCTAGTTCTTTGAAACTTCACACAAGAAAGTAGTTCCAAGTTCATTCTCTATGGTTTGTTTCCTATTCATGTAGCCCTAATGAGAGACCGGGGTAAATCACTTTAATGGAAAGGGGTTGCCAAGCTTCCCAAAACTACGAGTTTTCTGAAATCCCAGCACATATTTTTACACCCAATCTTGATGAGACTTTCAGGTAATGATCAGTTCCACAATCCCACATGGCTCACCAAATTTCGTTCTTCTAGGTTAAACCACTCATTGGCAGTAACAGTTTAAATATTTAGGTTTCACTCAGTTTTCTCCTAAATGGATACATATAGTTGGAACTCTAAATCAAAGACGGTTTGTGCTAGCTCTTTGAAAATTGACACAATAAAGTAGTTCCAAGTTCCATCTCTACGGTTTGTTTCCTATTCATGTAGCCCTAATGAGAGACCGGCGTAAATAACTTTAATTGAAAGGGGTTGCCAAGCTTCAAAAATACCACGAGTTTTCTGAAATCCCAGCACACATTTTTACACCCAATCTTGATGAGACTTTCATGTAATGATCAGTACCCCAATCCCACTTGGCTCACCAAATTTCGTTCTTCTAGGTTAAACCATTCGTTGGCAGTAACAGTTTTAATTTTTAGGTTTCACTCTGTTTTCTCCTATATGGATACATGTAGTTGGAACTCTAAATCAAAGACGGTTTGTGCTAGCTCTTTGAAAATTGACACAATAAAGTAGTTCAAAGTTCTATCTCTACGGTTTGTTTCCTATTGTTGTAGCCCTAAGCAGAGACCGGCGCAAATCACTTTCATGGAAAGGGGTTGACAATCTTCAAAAAAACCACGAGTTTCCTGAAATCTCAGCACACATTTTTTCACCCAATCTTGATGACACTTTCAGATAATGATCAGTACCCCAATCCCACTTGGCTCACCAAATTTCGTTCTTCTAGGTTAAACAGTTCGTTGGCAGAAACAATTTCAATTTTTAGGTTTCACTCTGTTTTCTCTTATATGGATACATATAGTTGGAACTCTAAATCAAACACGGTTTGTGCTAGCTCTTTGAAAGTTCACACAATAAAGTACTTCCAAGTTCTATCTCTATGGTTTGTTTCCTATTCATGTAGCCCTAATGAGAGACCGGCGTAAATCACTTTAATGGAAAGGGGTTGCCAAGCTTTCAAAAAACTACGAGTTTCCTGAAATCCCGGCACACATTTTTACACCCAATCTTGATGAGACTTTCAGGTAATGATCAGTACCCCAATCCCACTTGGCTCACCAAATTTCGTTCATCTAGGTTAAACCGTTCGTTGGCAGTAACAGTTTAAATATTTAGGTTTCACTCAGTTTTATCCTATATGGATACATGTAGTTGGAACTCTAAATCAAAGACGGTTTGTGCTAGCTCTTTGAAATTTGACACAAAAAAGTAGTTCCAGTTTCTATCTCTATGGTTTGTTTCCTATTGATGTAGCCCTAAGCAGAGACCGGCGCAAATCACTTTCATGGAAACGGGTTGCCAAGCTTCCAAAAAACTATGAGTTTCCTGAAATCTCAGCACACATTTTTTCACCCAATCTTGATGACACTTTCAGGTAATGATCAGTACCCCAATCCCACTTGGCTCACCAAATTTTGTTCTTCTTTGTTAAACCGTTCGTTGGCTGTAACAGTTTTAATTTTTAGGTTTCACTCTGTTTTCTCCTATATGGATACATATATTTGGAACTCTAAATCAAACACGGTTTGTGCTAGCTCTTTGAAACTTGCCACAATAAAGTAGTTCCAAGGTCTATCTCTATGGTTTTTTTCCTATTGATGTAGCCATAAGCAGAGACCGGCACAAATCACTTCCATGGAAAGTGGTTGCCAAGGTTCCAAAAAACTACGAGTTTCCTGAAATCTCAGCACACATTTTTTCACCCAATCTTGATGACACTTTCAGGTAATGATCAGTACCCCAATCCCACTTGGCTCACCAAATTTCGTTCTTCTAGGTTAAACCGTTCGTTGGCAGTAACAGTTTTAATTTTTAGGTTTCACTCTGTTTTCTCCTATATGGATACACATATTTGGAACTCTAAATCAAACACGGTTTGTGCTAGCTCTTTGAAACTTGACACAATAAAGTAGTTCCAAGTTCTATCTCTATGGTTTGTTTCCTATTGATGTAGTCCTAAGCAGAGACTGGCACAAATCACTTTCATGGAAACGGGTTGCCAAGCTTCCAAAAAACTACGAGTTTCCTGAAATCTCAGCACACATTTTTTCACCCAATCTTGATGACACTTTCAGGTAATGATCAGTACCCCAATCCCACTTGGCTCACCAAATTTCCTTCTTCTAGGTTAAACCGTTCGTTGGTTGTAACAGTTTTAATTTTTAGGTTTCACTCTGCTTTCTCCTATATGGATACATGTAGATGGAACTCTAAATCAAACACGGTTTGTGCTAGCTCTTTGAAACTTAACACAATAAAGTACTTCCAAGTTCTCTCTCTCTGGTTTGTTTCCTATTCATGTAGCCCTAATGAGAGACCGGCGTAAATCACTTTAATGGAAAGGGGTTGCCAAGGTTCCAAAAAACTACGAGTTTCCTGAAATCCCAGCACACATTTTTACACCCAAACTTGATGACACTTTCAGGTAATGATCAGTACCCCAATCCCACTTGGCTCACCAAATTTCGTTCTTCTAGGTTAAACCCTTCGTTGGCTGTAACAGTTTTAATTTTTAGGTTTCACTCTGTTTTCTCCTATATGGATATATATAGTTGGAACTCTAAATCAAAGACGGTTTGTGCTAGCTGTTTGAAACTTCACACAATAAAGTACTTCCAAGTTCTATCTCTATGGTTTGTTTCTTATTCATGTAGCCCTAATGAGAGACCGGCGTAAATCACTTTCATGGAAAGGGGTTGACAAGCTTCCAAAAAACCACGAGTTTCCTGAAATCTCAGCAAACATTTTTTCACCCAATCTTGAAGACACTTTCAGATAATGATCAGTACCCCAATCCCACTTGGCTCACCAAGTTTCGCTCTTCTAGGTTAAACCGTTCGTTGGCAGTAACAGTTTTAATTTTTAGGTTTCACTCTGTTTTCTCCTATATGTATACATGTAGTTGGGACTCTAAATCAAAGACGATTTGTGCTAGCTCTTTGAAACTTGACACAATAAAGTAGTTCCAAGTTCTATCTCTATGGTTTGTTTGCTATTGATGTAGCCCTAAGCAGAGACCGGCACAAATCACTTTCATGGAAAGGGGATGACAAGCTTCCAAAAAACCACGAGTTTCCTGAAATCTCAGTACACATTTTTTCACCCAATCTTGATGACACTTTCAGATAATGATCAGTACCCCAATCCCACTTGGCTCACCAAATTTCGTTCTTCTAGGTTAAACCGTTCGTTGGCAGTAACAGTTTTAATTTTTAGGTTTCACTCTATTTTCTCCTATATGTATACCTGTAGTTGGGACTCTAAATCAAAGACGGTTTGTGCTAGCTCTTTGAAACTTGACACAAGAAAGTAGTTCCAAGTTCTATCTCTATGGTATGTTTCCTATTAATGTAGCCCTAAGCGGAGACTGGCACAAATCACTTTCATGGAAACAGGTTGCCAAGCTTCCAAAAAACTACGAGTTTCCTGAAATCTCAGCACACATTTTTTCACCCAATCTTGATGACACTTTCAGGTAATGATCAGTACCGCAATCCCACTTGGCTCACCAAATTTCGTTCTTCTTTGTTAAACCGTTCGTTGGCTGTAACAGTTTAAATTTTTAGGTTGCACTCTGTTTTCTCCTATATGGATACACATATTTGGAACTCTAAATCAAACACGGTTTGTGCTAGCTCTTTGAAACTTGACACGATAAAGTAGTTCCAAGTTCTATCTCTATGGTTTGTTTCCTATTGATGTAGTCCTAAGCAGAGACTGGCGCAAATCAATTTCATGGAAAGGGGTTGACAAGCTTCCAAAAAACTACGAGTTTCCTGAAATCTCAGCACACATTTTTTCACCCAAACTTGATGACACTTTCAGGTAATGATCAGTACCCCAATCCCACTTGGCTCACCAAATTTTGTTCTTCTTTGTTAAACCGTTCGTTGGCTGTAACAGTTTTAATTTTTAGGTTTCACTCTGTTTTCTCCTATATGGATACATATATTTGGAACTCTAAATCAAACACGGTTTGTGCTAGCTCTTTGAAACTTGCCACAATAAAGTAGTTCCAAGTTCTATCTCTATGGTTTGTTTCCTATTGATGTAGCCCTAAGCAGAGACCGGCACAAATCACTTCCATGGAAAGTGGTTGCCAAGGTTCCAAAAAACTTCGAGTTTCCTGAAATCTCAGCACACATTTTTTCACCCAATCTTGATGACACTTTCAGGTAATGATCAGTACCCCAATCCCACTTGGCTCACCAAATTTCGTTCTTCTAGGTTAAACCGTTCGTTGGCAGTAACAGTTTTAATTTTTAGGTTTCACTCTGTTTTCTCCTATATGGATACACATATTTGGAACTCTAAATCAAACACGGTTTGTGCTAGCTCTTTGAAACTTGACACGATAAAGTAGTTCCAAGTTCTATCTCTATGGTTTGTTTCCTATTGATGTAGTCCTAAGCAGAGACTGGCGCAAATCAATTTCATGGAAAGGGGTTGACAAGCTTCCAAAAAACTACGAGTTTCCTGAAATCTCAGCACACATTTTTTCACCCAAACTTGATGACACTTTCAGGTAATGATCAGTACCCCAATCCCACTTGCCTCACCAAATTTCGTTCTTCTAGGTTAAACCGATCGTTGGCTGTAACAGTTTTAATTTTTAGGTTTTACTCTGCTTTCTCCTATATGGATACATGTAGATGGAACTCTAAATCAAACACGGTTTGTGCTAGCTCTTTGAAACTTCACACAATAATGTACTTCCAAGTTCTATGTCTCTGGTTCGTTTCCTATTCATGTAGCCCTAATGAGAGACCGGCGTAAATCACTTTAATGGAAAGGGGTTGCCAAGCTTCCAAAAAACTACGAGTTTCCTGAAATCCCAGCACACATTTTTACACCCAATCTTGATGACACTTTCAGGTAATGATCAGTACGCCAATCCCACTTGGCTCACCAAATTTCGTTCTTCTAGGTTAAACCATTCGTTGGCAGTAACAGTTTAAATATTTAGGTTACACTCAGATTTCTCCTATATGGATACATGTAGTTGGAACTCTAAATCAAAGAAGATTTGTGCTAGCTCTTTGAAAATTGACACAATAAAGTAGTTCCAAGTTCTATCACTATGGTTTGTTTCCTATAGATGTAGCCCTAATGAGAGTCCGGCGTAAATCACTTTCATGGAAAGGGGTTGCCAAGCTTCCAAAAAACTACGAGTTTCCTGAAATCCCAGCACACATTTTTACACCCAATCTTGATGACACTTTCAGGTAATGATCAGTACCCCAATCCCACTTGGCTAACCAAATTTCGTTCTTCTAGGTTAAACCATTCGTTGGCAGTAACAGTTTAAATATTTAGGTTTCACTCTGTTTTCTCCTATATGGATACATGTATTTGGGACTCTAAATCAAAGACTTTTTGTGCTAGCTCTTTGAATCTTGACACAATAAAGTAGTTCCAAGTTCTATCTCTATGGTTTGTTTGCTATTGATGTAGCCCTAAGCAGAGACTGGTGCAAATCACTTTCATGGAAAGGGGTTGCCAAGCTTCCAAAAAACTACGAGTTTCCTGAAATCTAAGCACACATTTTTTCACGAAATCTTGTTTATAATTTCAGATAATGATCAGTAGGCCAATCCCACTTGCCTCACCAAATTTCGTTCTTCTAGGTTAAACCGTTCATTGGCAGTAAAGTTTTAATTTTTACGTTTCACTCTGTTTTCTCCTATATGGATACATGTAGTTGGAACTCTAAATCAAAGACGGTTTGTGCTAGCTCTTTGAAAATTTACACAATAAAGTAGTTCCAAGTTCTATCACTACGGTGTTTTTCCTATTGTTGTAGCCCTAAGCAGAGACCGGCGCAAATCACTTTCATTGAAAGGGGTTGACAAGCTTCCAAAAAACAACGAGTTTTCTGAAATCTCAGCACACATTCTTTCACCCAATGTTGATGACACTTTCAGATAATGATCAGTACCCCAATCCCACTTGGCTCACCAAATTTCGTTCTTCTAGGTTAAACCATTCGTTGGCAGTAACAGTTTTAATTTTTAGGTTTCACTCTGTTTTCTCCTATATGTATACATGTAGTTGGGACTCTAAATCAAAGACGGTTTGTGCTAGCTCTTTGAAACTTGACACAATAAAGTAGTTCCAAGTTCTATCTCTATGGTTTGTTTCCTATTGATGTAGCCCTAAGCAGAGACTGGCACAAATCACTTTCATGGAAACGGGTTGCCAAGCTTCCAAAAAACTACGAGTTTCCTGAAATCTAAGCACACATTTTTTCACGAAATCTTGATTATAATTTCAGATAACGATCAGAAAGCCAATCCCACTTGGCTCAACAAATTTCGTTCCTCTAGGTGAAACAGTTCGTTGGCAGTAACAGTTTTAATTTTTAGGTTTCACTCTGTTTTCTCCTATATGGATACATGTAGTTGGAACTCTAAATAAAACACGGTTTGTGCTAGTTCTTTGAAACTTCACACAAGAAAGTAGTTCCAAGTTCATTCTCTATGGTTTGTTTCCTATTCATGTAGCCCTAATGAGAGACCGGGGTAAATCACTTTAATGGAAAGGGGTTGCCAAGCTTCCCAAAACTACGAGTTTTCTGAAATCCCAGCACATATTTTTACACCCAATCTTGATGAGACTTTCAGGTAATGATCAGTTCCACAATCCCACATGGCTCACCAAATTTCGTTCTTCTAGGTTAAACCACTCATTGGCAGTAACAGTTTAAATATTTAGGTTTCACTCAGTTTTCTCCTAAATGGATACATATAGTTGGAGCTCTAAATCAAAGACGGTTTGTGCTAGCTCTTTGAAAATTGACACAATAAAGTAGTTCCAAGTTCCATCTCTACGGTTTGTTTCCTATTCATGTAGCCCTAATGAGAGACCGGCGT
Organism: Spermophilus citellus; assembly: GCF_964194105.1. Lineage (NCBI taxonomy): Eukaryota > Metazoa > Chordata > Mammalia > Rodentia > Sciuridae > Spermophilus > Spermophilus citellus. Next base: position 87,951,624 of record NC_138185.1, read on the forward strand.
AAATAACTTTAATTGAAAGGGGTTGCCAAGCTTCAAAAATACCACGAGTTTTCTGAAATCCCAGCACACATTTTTACACCCAATCTTGATGAGACTTTCATGTAATGATCAGTACCCCAATCCCACTTGGCTCACCAAATTTCGTTCTTCTAGGTTAAACCATTCGTTGGCAGTAACAGTTTTAATTTTTAGGTTTCACTCTGTTTTCTCCTATATGGATACATGTAGTTGGAACTCTAAATCAAAGACGGTTTGTGCTAGCTCTTTGAAAATTGACACAATAAAGTAGTTCAAAGTTCTATCTCTACGGTTTGTTTCCTATTGATGTGTCCCTAAGCAGAGACCGGCGCAAATCACTTTCATGGAAAGGGGTTGACAATCTTCAAAAAAACCACGAGTTTCCTGAAATCTCAGCACACATTTTTTCACCCAATCTTGATGACACTTTCAGATAATGATCAGTACCCCAATCCCACTTGGCTCACCAAATTTCGTTCTTCTAGGTTAAACAGTTCGTTGGCAGAAACAATTTCAATTTTTAGGTTTCACTCTGTTTTCTCTTATATGGATACATATAGTTGGAACTCTAAATCAAACACAGTTTGTGCTAGCTCTTTGAAAGTTCACACAATAAAGTACTTCCAAGTTCTATCTCTATGGTTTGTTTCCTATTCATGTAGCCCTAATGAGAGACCGGCGTAAATCACTTTAATGGAAAGGGGTTGCCAAGCTTTCAAAAAACTACGAGTTTCCTGAAATCCCGGCACACATTTTTACACCCAATCTTGATGAGACTTTCAGGTAATGATCAGTACCCCAATCCCACTTGGCTCACCAAATTTCGTTCTTCTAGGTTAAACAGTTCGTTGGCAGAAACAATTTCAATTTTTAGGTTTCACTCTGTTTTCTCTTATATGGATACATATAGTTGGAACTCTAAATCAAACACGGTTTGTGCTAGCTCTTTGAAAGTTCACACAATAAAGTACTTCCAAGTTCTATCTCTATGGTTTGTTTCCTATTCATGTAGCCCTAATGAGAGACCGGCGTAAATCACTTTAATGGAAAGGGGTTGCCAAGCTTTCAAAAAACTACGAGTTTCCTGAAATCCCGGCACACATTTTTACACCCAATCTTGATGAGACTTTCAGGTAATGATCAGTACCCCAATCCCACTTGGCTCACCAAATTTCGTTCTTCTAGGTTAAACCGTTCGTTGGCAGTAACAGTTTAAATATTTAGGTTTCACTCAGTTTTATCCTATATGGATACATGTAGTTGGAACTCTAAATCAAAGACGGTTTGTGCTAGCTCTTTGAAATTTGACACAATAAAGTAGTTCCAGTTTCTATCTCTATGGTTTGTTTCCTATTGATGTAGCCCTAAGCAGAGACCGGCGCAAATCACTTTCATGGAAACGGGTTGCCAAGCTTCCAAAAAACTATGAGTTTCCTGAAATCTCAGCACACATTTTTTCACCCAATCTTGATGACACTTTCAGGTAATGATCAGTACCCCAATCCCACTTGGCTCACCAAATTTTGTTCTTCTTTGTTAAACCGTTCGTTGGCTGTAACAGTTTTAATTTTTAGGTTTCACTCTGTTTTCTCCTATATGGATACATATATTTGGAACTCTAAATCAAACACGGTTTGTGCTAGCTCTTTGAAACTTGCCACAATAAAGTAGTTCCAAGTTCTATCTCTATGGTTTTTTTCCTATTGATGTAGCAATAAGCAGAGACCGGCACAAATCACTTCCATGGAAAGTGGTTGCCAAGGTTCCAAAAAACTACGAGTTTCCTGAAATCTCAGCACACATTTTTTCACCCAATCTTGATGACACTTTCAGGTAATGATCAGTACCCCAATCCCACTTGGCTCACCAAATTTCGTTCTTCTAGGTTAAACCGTTCGTTGGCAGTAACAGTTTTAATTTTTAGGTTTCACTCTGTTTTCTCCTATATGGATACACATATTTGGAACTCTAAATCAAACACGGTTTGTGCTAGCTCTTTGAAACTTGACACAATAAAGTAGTTCCAAGTTCTATCTCTGTGGTTTGTTTCCTATTGATGTAGTCCTAAGCAGAGACTGGCACAAATCACTTTCATGGAAACGGGTTGCCAAGCTTCCAAAAAACTACGAGTTTCCTGAAATCTCAGCACACATTTTTTCACCCAATCTTGATGACACTTTCAGGTAATGATCAGTACCCCAATCCCACTTGGCTCACCAAATTTCCTTCTTCTAGGTTAAACCGTTCGTTGGTTGTAACAGTTTTAATTTTTAGGTTTCACTCTGCTTTCTCCTATATGGATACATGTAGATGGAACTCTAAATCAAACACGGTTTGTGCTAGCTCTTTGAAACTTAACACAATAAAGTACTTCCAAGTTCTCTCTCTCTGGTTTGTTTCCTATTCATGTAGCCCTAATGAGAGACCGGCGTAAATCACTTTAATGGAAAGGGGTTGCCAAGGTTCCAAAAAACTACGAGTTTCCTGAAATCCCAGCACACATTTTTACACCCAAACTTGATGACACTTTCAGGTAATGATCAGTACCCCAATCCCACTTGGCTCACCAAATTTCGTTCTTCTAGGTTAAACCCTTCGTTGGCTGTAACAGTTTTAATTTTTAGGTTTCACTCTGTTTTCTCCTATATGGATATATATAGTTGGAACTCTAAATCAAAGACGGTTTGTGCTAGCTGTTTGAAACTTCACACAATAAAGTACTTCCAAGTTCTATCTCTATGGTTTGTTTCTTATTCATGTAGCCCTAATGAGAGACCGGCGTAAATCACTTTCATGGAAAGGGGTTGACAAGCTTCCAAAAAACCACGAGTTTCCTGAAATCTCAGCAAACATTTTTTCACCCAATCTTGAAGACACTTTCAGATAATGATCAGTACCCCAATCCCACTGGGCTCACCAAGTTTCGCTCTTCTAGGTTAAACCGTTCGTTGGCAGTAACAGTTTTAATTTTTAGGTTTCACTCTGTTTTCTCTTATATGGATACATATAGTTGGAACTCTAAATCAAACACGGTTTGTGCTAGCTCTTTGAAAGTTCACACAATAAAGTACTTCCAAGTTCTATCTCTATGGTTTGTTTCCTATTCATGTAGCCCTAATGAGAGACCGGCGTAAATCACTTTAATGGAAAGGGGTTGCCAAGCTTTCAAAAAACTACGAGTTTCCTGAAATCCCGGCACACATTTTTACACCCAATCTTGATGAGACTTTCAGGTAATGATCAGTACCCCAATCCCACTTGGCTCACCAAATTTCGTTCTTCTAGGTTAAACCGTTCGTTGGCAGTAACAGTTTAAATATTTAGGTTTCACTCAGTTTTATCCTATATGGATACATGTAGTTGGAACTCTAAATCAAAGACGGTTTGTGCTAGCTCTTTGAAATTTGACACAATAAAGTAGTTCCAGTTTCTATCTCTATGGTTTGTTTCCTATTGATGTAGCCCTAAGCAGAGACCGGCGCAAATCACTTTCATGGAAACGGGTTGCCAAGCTTCCAAAAAACTATGAGTTTCCTGAAATCTCAGCACACATTTTTTCACCCAATCTTGATGACACTTTCAGGTAATGATCAGTACCCCAATCCCACTTGGCTCACCAAATTTTGTTCTTCTTTGTTAAACCGTTCGTTGGCTGTAACAGTTTTAATTTTTAGGTTTCACTCTGTTTTCTCCTATATGGATACATATATTTGGAACTCTAAATCAAACACGGTTTGTGCTAGCTCTTTGAAACTTGCCACAATAAAGTAGTTCCAAGTTCTATCTCTATGGTTTTTTTCCTATTGATGTAGCAATAAGCAGAGACCGGCACAAATCACTTCCATGGAAAGTGGTTGCCAAGGTTCCAAAAAACTACGAGTTTCCTGAAATCTCAGCACACATTTTTTCACCCAATCTTGATGACACTTTCAGGTAATGATCAGTACCCCAATCCCACTTGGCTCACCAAATTTCGTTCTTCTAGGTTAAACCGTTCGTTGGCAGTAACAGTTTTAATTTTTAGGTTTCACTCTGTTTTCTCCTATATGGATACACATATTTGGAACTCTAAATCAAACACGGTTTGTGCTAGCTCTTTGAAACTTGACACAATAAAGTAGTTCCAAGTTCTATCTCTGTGGTTTGTTTCCTATTGATGTAGTCCTAAGCAGAGACTGGCACAAATCACTTTCATGGAAACGGGTTGCCAAGCTTCCAAAAAACTACGAGTTTCCTGAAATCTCAGCACACATTTTTTCACCCAATCTTGATGACACTTTCAGGTAATGATCAGTACCCCAATCCCACTTGGCTCACCAAATTTCCTTCTTCTAGGTTAAACCGTTCGTTGGTTGTAACAGTTTTAATTTTTAGGTTTCACTCTGCTTTCTCCTATATGGATACATGTAGATGGAACTCTAAATCAAACACGGTTTGTGCTAGCTCTTTGAAACTTAACACAATAAAGTACTTCCAAGTTCTCTCTCTCTGGTTTGTTTCCTATTCATGTAGCCCTAATGAGAGACCGGCGTAAATCACTTTAATGGAAAGGGGTTGCCAAGGTTCCAAAAAACTACGAGTTTCCTGAAATCCCAGCACACATTTTTACACCCAAACTTGATGACACTTTCAGGTAATGATCAGTACCCCAATCCCACTTGGCTCACCAAATTTCGTTCTTCTAGGTTAAACCCTTCGTTGGCTGTAACAGTTTTAATTTTTAGGTTTCACTCTGTTTTCTCCTATATGGATATATATAGTTGGAACTCTAAATCAAAGACGGTTTGTGCTAGCTGTTTGAAACTTCACACAATAAAGTACTTCCAAGTTCTATCTCTATGGTTTGTTTCTTATTCATGTAGCCCTAATGAGAGACCGGCGTAAATCACTTTCATGGAAAGGGGTTGACAAGCTTCCAAAAAACCACGAGTTTCCTGAAATCTCAGCAAACATTTTTTCACCCAATCTTGAAGACACTTTCAGATAATGATCAGTACCCCAATCCCACTGGGCTCACCAAGTTTCGCTCTTCTAGGTTAAACCGTTCGTTGGCAGTAACAGTTTTAATTTTTAGGTTTCACTCTGTTTTCTCCTATATGTATACATGTAGTTGGGACTCTAAATCAAAGACGATTTGTGCTAGCTCTTTGAAACTTGACACAATAAAGTAGTTCCAAGTTCTATCTCTATGGTTTGTTTCCTATTGATGTAGCCCTAAGCAGAGACCGGCACAAATCACTTTCATGGAAAGGGGATGACAAGCTTCCAAAAAACCACGAGTTTCCTGAAATCTCAGTACACATTTTTTCACCCAATCTTGATGACACTTTCAGATAATGATCAGTACCCCAATCCCACTTGGCTCACCAAATTTCGTTCTTCTAGGTTAAACCGTTCGTTGGCAGTAACAGTTTTAATTTTTAGGTTTCACTCTATTTTCTCCTATATGTATACCTGTAGTTGGGACTCTAAATAAAGACGGTTTGTGCTAGCTCTTTGAAACTTGACACAAGAAAGTAGTTCCAAGTTCTATCTCTATGGTATGTTTCCTATTAATGTAGCCCTAAGCGGAGACTGGCACAAATCACTTTCATGGAAACAGGTTGCCAAGCTTCCAAAAAACTACGAGTTTCCTGAAATCTCAGCACACATTTTTTCACCCAATCTTGATGACACTTTCAGGTAATGATCAGTACCGCAATCCCACTTGGCTCACCAAATTTCGTTCTTCTTTGTTAAACCGTTCGTTGGCTGTAACAGTTTTAATTTTTAGGTTGCACTCTGTTTTCTCCTATATGGATACATATATTTGGAACTCTAAATCAAACACGGTTTGTGCTAGCTCTTTGAAACTTGCCACAATAAAGTAGTTCCAAGTTCTATCTCTATGGTTTGTTTCCTATTGATGTAGCCCTAAGCAGAGACCGGCACAAATCACTTCCATGGAAAGTGGTTGCCAAGGTTCCAAAAAACTTCGAGTTTCCTGAAATCTCAGCACACATTTTTTCACCCAATCTTGATGACACTTTCAGGTAATGATCAGTACCCCAATCCCACTTGGCTCACCAAATTTCGTTCTTCTAGGTTAAACCGTTCGTTGGCAGTAACAGTTTTAATTTTTAGGTTTCACTCTGTTTTCTCCTATATGGATACACATATTTGGAACTCTAAATCAAACACGGTTTGTGCTAGCTCTTTGAAACTTGACACGATAAAGTAGTTCCAAGTTCTATCTCTATGGTTTGTTTCCTATTGATGTAGTCCTAAGCAGAGACTGGCGCAAATCAATTTCATGGAAAGGGGTTGACAAGCTTCCAAAAAACTACGAGTTTCCTGAAATCTCAGCACACATTTTTTCACCCAAACTTGATGACACTTTCAGGTAATGATCAGTACCCCAATCCCACTTGCCTCACCAAATTTCGTTCTTCTAGGTTAAACCGATCGTTGGCTGTAACAGTTTTAATTTTTAGGTTTTACTCTGCTTTCTCCTATATGGATACATGTAGATGGAACTCTAAATCAAACACGGTTTGTGCTAGCTCTTTGAAACTTCACACAATAATGTACTTCCAAGTTCTATGTCTCTGGTTCGTTTCCTATTCATGTAGCCCTAATGAGAGACCGGCGTAAATCACTTTAATGGAAAGGGGTTGCCAAGCTTCCAAAAAACTACGAGTTTCCTGAAATCCCAGCACACATTTTTACACCCAATCTTGATGAGACTTTCAGGTAATGATCAGTACCCCAGTCCCACTTGGCTCACCAAATTTCGTTCTTCTTGGTTAAACCGTTCGTTGGCAGTAACAGTTTAAATATTTAGGTTTCACTCAGTTTTCTCCTATATAGATACATGTAGTTGGAACTCTAAATCAAAGATGCTTTGTGCTAGCTCTTTGAAAATAGACACAATAAAGTAGTTCCAAGTTCTGTCTCTACGGTTTTTTTCCTATTGATGTAGCCCTAAGCAGAGACCAGCGCAAATCACTTTCATGGAAAGGGGTTGACAAGCTTCCAAAAAACCACGAGTTTCCTGAAATCTCAGCACATATTTTTTCACCCAAACTTGATGACACTTTCAGATAATGATCAGTATCCCAATCCCACTTGGCTCACCAAATTTCGTTCTTCTAGGTTAAACCATTCGATGGCAGTAAAGTTTAAATTTTTAGGATTCACTCTGTTTTCTCCTATATGGATACATGTAGTTGGAACTCTAAATTAAAGACGGTATGTGCTAGCTCTTTGAAAATTGACACAATAAAGTAGTTCCAAGTTCTATCTCTACGGTTTTTTTCCTATTGATGTAGCCCTAAGCAGAGACCGGCGCAAATCACTTTCATGGAAAGGGGTTGACAAGCTTCCAAAAAACCACGAGTTTCCTGAAATCTCAGCACACATTTTTTCACCCAAACTTGATGACACTTTCAGATAATGATCAGTACCCCAATCCCACTTGTTTCACCAAATTTCGTTCTTCTAGGTTAATCAGTTCGTTGGCAGAAACAGTTTTAATTTTTAGGTTTCACTCTGTTTTCTCCTATATGGATACATGTAGTTGGAACACTAAATTAAACACGGTTTGTGCTAGCTCTTTGAATCTTGACACAATAAAGTAGTTCCAAGTTCTATCTCTATGGTTTGTTTCCTATTGATGTAGCCCTAAGCAGAGACTGGCGCAAATTACTTTCATGGAAAGGGGTTGCCAAGCTTCCAAAAAACTACGAGTTTCCTGAAATCTAAGCACACATTTTTTCACCCAATCTTGATTACACTTTCAGATAATGATCAGTACCCCAATCCCACTTGGCTCACCAAATTTCGTTCTTCTACATTAAACCGATCTTTGGCTGTAACAGTTTTAATTTTTAGGTTTCACTCTGTTTTCTCCTACATGGATACATACAGTTGGAACTCTAAATCAAACACGGTTTGTTCTAGCTCTTTGAAACTTTAAACAATAAAGTAGTTCCAAGGTCTATCTCTATGGTTTGTTTCCTATTGATGTAGCCCTAAGCAGAGACCGGCGCAAATCACTTCCATGGAAAGGGGTTGCCAAGGTTCCAAAAAACTACGAGTTTCCTGAAATCTCAGCACACATTTTTTCACCGAAACTTGATGACACTTTCAGATAAGGATCAGTACCCCAATCCCACTTGGCTCACCAAATTTCGTTCTTCTAGGTTAAACTGTTCATTGGCAGTAACAGTTTTAATTTTTAGGTTTCACTCTGTTTTCTCCTATATGGATACATATAGTTGGAACTCTAAATCAAACACGGTTTGTGCTAGCTCTTTGAAACATGACACAATAAAGTAGTTACAAGTTCTATCTCTATGGTTTGTTTCCTATTGATGTAGCCCTAAGCAGAAACCGGCGCAATTCACTTTCACGGAAACGGGTTGCCAAGCTTCCAAAAAAATACGAGTTTCCTGAAATCTCAGCACACATTTTTTCACCCAATCTTGATGACACTTTCAGGTAATGATCAGTACCCCAATCCCACTTGGCTCACCAAATTTCGTTCTTCTAGGTTAAACCGTTCGTTGGCTGTAACAGTTTTAATTTTTAGGTTTCACTCTGTTTTCTCCTATATGGATACATGTAGTTGGAACTCTAAATCAAAGACGGTTTGTGCTAGCTCTTGGAAACTTGACACAATAAAGTAGTTCCAAGTTGATTCTCTACAGTTTGTTTCCTATTCATGTAGCCCTAATGAGAGACCGGGGTAAATCACTTTAATGGAAAGGGGTTGCCAAGCTTCCAAAAAACTACGAGTTTCCTGAAATCCCAGCACATATTTTTACTCCCAATCTTGATGAGACTTTCAGGTAATGATCAGTACCCCAATCCCACTTGGCTCACCAAAATTCGTTCTTCTAGGTTAATCCATTCCTTGGCAGTAACAGTTTAAATATTTAGGCTTCACTCAGTTTTCTCTTAAATGGATACATATAGTTGGAACTCTAAATCAAAGACGGTTTGTGCTAGCTCTTTGAAAATTGACACAATAAATAGTTCCAAGTTCCATCTCAATGGTTTGTTTCCTATTGTTGTAGCCCTAAGCAGAGACTGGCGCAAATCACTTTCATGGAAACGGGTTGCCAAGCTTCCAAAACACTACGAGTTTCCTGAAATCTCAGCACACATCTTTTCACCCAAACTTGATGACACTTTCAGGTAATGATCAGTACCCCAATCCCACTTGGCTCACCAAATTTCGTTCTTCTACATTAAACCGTTCTTTGGCTGTAACAGTTTTAATTTTTATGTTTCACTCTGTTTTCTACTACATGGATACATACAGTTGGAACTCTAAATCAAACACGGTTTGTGCTAGCTCTTTGAAACTTTAAACAATAAAGTAGTTCCAAGGTCTATCTCTATGGTTTGTTTCCTATTGATGTAGCCCTAAGCAGAGACCGGCGCAAATCACTTCCATGGAAAGGGGTTGCCAAGGTTCCAAAAAACTACGAGTTTCCTGAAATCTCAGCACACATTTTTTCACCCAAATTTGATGACACTTTCAGAAAAGGATCAGTACCCCAATCCCACTTGGCTCACCAAATTTCGTTCTTCTAGGTTAAACTGTTCATTGGCAGTAACAGTTTTAATTTTTAGGTTTCACTCTGTTTTCTCCTATATGGATACATATAGTTGGAACTCTAAATCAAACACGGTTTGTTGTAGCTCTTTGAAACTTGACACAATAAAGTAGTTCCAAGGTCTATCTCTAAGTTTTGTTTCCTATTGATGTAGCCCTAAGCAGAGACCGGCGCAAATCACTTCCATGGAAAGGGGTTTCCAAGCTTCCTAAAAACTACGAGTTTCCTGAAATCCCAGCACACATTTTTACACCCAATATTTATGACACTTTCAGGTAATGATCAGTACCCCGATCCCACTTGGCTCACCAAATTTCGTTCTGCTAGGTTATACCATTCGTTGGCAGTAACAGTTTAAATATTTAGGTTTCACTCAGTTTTCTCCTATATGGATACATGTAGTTGGAACTCTAAATCAAAGACGGTTTGTGCTAGCTCTTTGAAAATTGACACAATAAAGTAGTTCCAAGTTCTATCTCTACGGTTTGTTTCCTATTGATGTAGCCCTAAGCAGAGACCAGCGCAAATCACTTTCATGGAAAGGGGTTGACAAGCTTCCAAAAAACCACGAGTTTCCTGAAATCTCAGCACATATTTTTTCACCCAAACTTGATGACACTTTCAGATAATGATCAGTATCCCAATCCCACTTGGCTCACCAAATTTCGTTCTTCTAGGTTAAACCATTCGATGGCAGTAAAGTTTAAATTTTTAGGATTCACTCTGTTTTCTCCTATATGGATACATGTAGTTGGAACTCTAAATTAAAGACGGTTTGTGCTAGCTCTTTGAAAATTGACACAATAAAGTAGTTCCAAGTTCTATCTCTACGGTTTTTTTCCTATTGATGTAGCCCTAAGCAGAGACCGGCGCAAATCACTTTCATGGAAAGGGGTTGACAAGCTTCCAAAAAACCACGAGTTTCCTGAAATCTCAGCACACATTTTTTCACCCAAACTTGATGACACTTTCAGATAATGATCAGTACCCCAATCCCACTTGTTTCACCAAATTTCGTTCTTCTAGGTTAATCAGTTCGTTGGCAGAAACAGTTTTAATTTTTAGGTTTCACTCTGTTTTCTCCTATATGGATACATGTAGTTGGAACACTAAATTAAACACGGTTTGTGCTAGCTCTTTGAATCTTGACACAATAAAGTAGTTCCAAGTTCTATCTCTATGGTTTGTTTCCTATTGATGTAGCCCTAAGCAGAGACTGGCGCAAATTACTTTCATGGAAAGGGGTTGCCAAGCTTCCAAAAAACTACGAGTTTCCTGAAATCTAAGCACACATTTTTTCACCCAATCTTGATTACACTTTCAGATAATGATCAGTACCCCAATCCCACTTGGCTCACCAAATTTCGTTCTTCTACATTAAACCGATCTTTGGCTGTAACAGTTTTAATTTTTAGGTTTCACTCTGTTTTCTCCTACATGGATACATACAGTTGGAACTCTAAATCAAACACGGTTTGTTCTAGCTCTTTGAAACTTTAAACAATAAAGTAGTTCCAAGGTCTATCTCTATGGTTTGTTTCCTATTGATGTAGCCCTAAGCAGAGACCGGCGCAAATCACTTCCATGGAAAGGGGTTGCCAAGGTTCCAAAAAACTACGAGTTTCCTGAAATCTCAGCACACATTTTTTCACCGAAACTTGATGACACTTTCAGATAAGGATCAGTACCCCAATCCCACTTGGCTCACCAAATTTCGTTCTTCTAGGTTAAACTGTTCATTGGCAGTAACAGTTTTAATTTTTAGGTTTCACTCTGTTTTCTCCTATATGGATACATATAGTTGGAACTCTAAATCAAACACGGTTTGTGCTAGCTCTTTGAAACATGACACAATAAAGTAGTTACAAGTTCTATCTCTATGGTTTGTTTCCTATTGATGTAGCCCTAAGCAGAAACCGGCGCAATTCACTTTCACGGAAACGGGTTGCCAAGCTTCCAAAAAAATACGAGTTTCCTGAAATCTCAGCACACATTTTTTCACCCAATCTTGATGACACTTTCAGGTAATGATCAGTACCCCAATCCCACTTGGCTCACCAAATTTCGTTCTTCTAGGTTAAACCGTTCGTTGGCTGTAACAGTTTTAATTTTTAGGTTTCACTCTGTTTTCTCCTATATGGATACATGTAGTTGGAACTCTAAATCAAAGACGGTTTGTGCTAGCTCTTGGAAACTTGACACAATAAAGTAGTTCCAAGTTGATTCTCTACAGTTTGTTTCCTATTCATGTAGCCCTAATGAGAGACCGGGGTAAATCACTTTAATGGAAAGGAGTTGCCAAGCTTCCAAAAAACTACGAGTTTCCTGAAATCCCAGCACATATTTTTACTCCCAATCTTGATGAGACTTTCAGGTAATGATCAGTACCCCAATCCCACTTGGCTCACCAAAATTCGTTCTTCTAGGTTAATCCATTCCTTGGCAGTAACAGTTTAAATATTTAGGCTTCACTCAGTTTTCTCTTAAATGGATACATATAGTTGGAACTCTAAATCAAAGACGGTTTGTGCTAGCTCTTTGAAAATTGACACAATAAATAGTTCCAAGTTCCATCTCAATGGTTTGTTTCCTATTGTTGTAGCCCTAAGCAGAGACTGGCGCAAATCACTTTCATGGAAACGGGTTGCCAAGCTTCCAAAACACTACGAGTTTCCTGAAATCTCAGCACACATCTTTTCACCCAAACTTGATGACACTTTCAGGTAATGATCAGTACCCCAATCCCACTTGGCTCACCAAATTTCGTTCTTCTACATTAAACCGTTCTTTGGCTGTAACAGTTTTAATTTTTATGTTTCACTCTGTTTTCTCCTACATGGATACATACAGTTGGAACTCTAAATCAAACACGGTTTGTGCTAGCTCTTTGAAACTTTAAACAATAAAGTAGTTCCAAGGTCTATCTCTATGGTTTGTTTCCTATTGATGTAGCCCTAAGCAGAGACCGGCGCAAATCACTTCCATGGAAAGGGGTTGCCAAGGTTCCAAAAAACTACGAGTTTCCTGAAATCTCAGCACACATTTTTTCACCCAAATTTGATGACACTTTCAGATAAGGATCAGTACCCCAATCCCACTTGGCTCACCAAGTTTCGTTCTTCTAGGTTAAACTGTTCATTGGCAGTAACAGTTTTAATTTTTAGGTTTCACTCTGTTTTCTCCTATATGGATACATATAGTTGGAACTCTAAATCAAACACGGTTTGTTGTAGCTCTTTGAAACTTGACACAATAAAGTAGTTCCAAGGTCTATCTCTAAGTTTTGTTTCCTATTGATGTAGCCCTAAGCAGAGACCGGCGCAAATCACTTCCATGGAAAGGGGTTTCCAAGCTTCCTAAAAACTACGAGTTTCCTGAAATCCCAGCACACATTTTTACACCCAATATTTATGACACTTTCAGGTAATGATCAGTACCCCGATCCCACTTGGCTCACCAAATTTCGTTCTGCTAGGTTATACCATTCGTTGGCAGTAACAGTTTAAATATTTAGGTTTCACTCAGTTTTCTCCTATATGGATACATGTAGTTGGAACTCTAAATCAAAGACGGTTTGTGCTAGCTCTTTGAAAATTGACACAATAAAGTAGTTCCAAGTTCTATCTCTACGGTTTGTTTCCTATTGATGTAGCCCTAAGCAGAGACCAGCGCAAATCACTTTCATGGAAAGGGGTTGACAAGCTTCCAAAAAACCACGAGTTTCCTGAAATCTCAGCACATATTTTTTCACCCAAACTTGATGACACTTTCAGATAATGATCAGTATCCCAATCCCACTTGGCTCACCAAATTTCGTTCTTCTAGGTTAAACCATTCGATGGCAGTAAAGTTTAAATTTTTAGGATTCACTCTGTTTTCTCCTATATGGATACATGTAGTTGGAACTCTAAATTAAAGACGGTTTGTGCTAGCTCTTTGAAAATTGACACAATAAAGTAGTTCCAAGTTCTATCTCTACGGTTTTTTTCCTATTGATGTAGCCCTAAGCAGAGACCGGCGCAAATCACTTTCATGGAAAGGGGTTGACAAGCTTCCAAAAAACCACGAGTTTCCTGAAATCTCAGCACACATTTTTTCACCCAAACTTGATGACACTTTCAGATAATGATCAGTACCCCAATCCCACTTGTTTCACCAAATTTCGTTCTTCTAGGTTAATCAGTTCGTTGGCAGAAACAGTTTTAATTTTTAGGTTTCACTCTGTTTTCTCCTATATGGATACATGTAGTTGGAACACTAAATTAAACACGGTTTGTGCTAGCTCTTTGAATCTTGACACAATAAAGTAGTTCCAAGTTCTATCTCTATGGTTTGTTTCCTATTGATGTAGCCCTAAGCAGAGACTGGCGCAAATTACTTTCATGGAAAGGGGTTGCCAAGCTTCCAAAAAACTACGAGTTTCCTGAAATCTAAGCACACATTTTTTCACCCAATCTTGATTACACTTTCAGATAATGATCAGTAAGCCAATCCCACTTGGCTCACCAAATTTCGTTCTTCTACATTAAACCGATCTTTGGCTGTAACAGTTTTAATTTTTAGGTTTCACTCTGTTTTCTCCTACATGGATACATACAGTTGGAACTCTAAATCAAACACGGTTTGTTCTAGCTCTTTGAAACTTTAAACAATAAAGTAGTTCCAAGGTCTATCTCTATGGTTTGTTTCCTATTGATGTAGCCCTAAGCAGAGACCGGCGCAAATCACTTCCATGGAAAGGGGTTGCCAAGGTTCCAAAAAACTACGAGTTTCCTGAAATCTCAGCACACATTTTTTCACCGAAACTTGATGACACTTTCAGATAAGGATCAGTACCCCAATCCCACTTGGCTCACCAAATTTCGTTCTTCTAGGTTAAACTGTTCATTGGCAGTAACAGTTTTAATTTTTAGGTTTCACTCTGTTTTCTCCTATATGGATACATATAGTTGGAACTCTAAATCAAACACGGTTTGTGCTAGCTCTTTGAAACTTGACACAATAAAGTAGTTCCAAGGTCTATCTCTATGGTTTGTTTTCTATTGATGTAGCCCTAAGCAGAGACCGGCGCAAATCACTTCCATGGAAAGGGGTTGCCAAGCTTCCTAAAAACTACGAGTTTCCTGAAATCCCAGCACACATTTTTACACCCAATATTTATGACACTTTCAGGTAATGATCTGTACCCCGATCCCACTTGGCTCACCAAATTTCGTTCTGCAAGGTTATACCATTCGATGGCAGTAACAGTTTAAATATTTAGGTTTCACTCAGTTTTCTCCTATGTGGATACATGTAGTTGGAACTCTAAATTAAACACGGTTTGTGCTAGCTCTTTGAATCTTGACACAATAAAGTAGTTCCAAGTTCTATCTCTATGGTTTGTTTCCTATTGATGTAGCCCTAAGCAGAGTCTGGCGCAAACTACTTTCATGGAAAGGGGTTGCCAAGCTTCCAAAAAACTACGAGTTTCCTGAAATCTAAGCACACATTTTTTCACCCAATCTTGATTACACTTTCAGATAATGATCAGTAAGCCAATCCCACTTGGCTCACCAAATTTCTTTCTTCTATTTTAAACCGTTCGTTGGCAGTAAAGTTTTAATTTTTAGGTTTCACTCTGTTTTCTCCTATATGTATACATGTAGTTGGGACTCTAAATCAAAGACGGTTTGTGCTAGCTCTTTGAAACTTGACACAATAAAGTAGTTCCAAATTCTATCTCTATAGTTTGTTTCCTATTGATGTAACCCTAAGCAGAGACTGGCACAAATCACTTATATGGAAAGGGATTGACAATCTTCCAAAAAACCACGAGTTTCCTGAAATCTCAGCAAACATTTTTTCACCCAATTTGATGACACTTTCAGATAATGATCAGTACCCCACTCCCACTTGGTTCACCAAATTTCGTTCTTCTAGGTTATACCGTTCGTTGGCAGTAAAGTTTTAATTTTTAGGTTTCACTCTGTTTTCTCCTATATGTATACATGTAGTTGGGACTCTAAATCAAAGACGGTTTGTGCTAGCTCTTTGAAACATGACACAATAAAGTAGTTCCAAGTTCTATCTCTATGGTTTGTTTGCTATTGATGTAGCCCTAAGCAGAGACTGGCGCAAATAACTTTCATGGAAACGGGTTGCCAAGCTTCCAAAAAACTACGAGATTCCTGAAATCTCAGCACACATTTTTTCACCCAAACTTGATGACACTTTCAGGTAATGATCAGTACACCAATCCCACTTGGCTCACCAAATTTCGTTCTTGTAGATTAAACCGTTTGTTGGCAGTAAAGTTTAAATTTTTAGGTTTCACTCTGTTTTCTCCAATATGGATACATGTAGTTGGAACTCTAAATCAAACACGGTTTGTTCTAGATCTGGGAAACTTGACACAATAAAGTAGTTCCAAGTTCTATCTCTATGGTTTGTTTCCTATTGATGTAGCCCTAAGCAGAGACCGGCGCAAATCACTTTCATGGAAAGGGGTTGCCAAACTTCCAAAAAACTACGAGTTTCCTGAAATCTCAGCATACATTTTTTCCCCCAATCTTGAAGACACTTTCAGGTAATGATCAGTACCCCAATCTCACTTGGCTCAACAAATTTCGTTCTTCTAGGTTAAACAGTTCGTTGGCAGTATCAGTTTTAATTTTTCGGTTTCACTCTGTTTTCTCCTATATGGATACATGTAGTTGGAACTCTAAATCAAACACGGTTTGTGGTAGCTCTTGGAAACTTGACACAATACAGTAGTTCCAAGTTCAGTCTCTATGTTTTGTTTCCTATTAATGTAGCGCTAAGCAGAGACTGGCGCAAATCACTTTAATGGAAAGGGGTTGCCAAACTTCCAAAAAACTACGAGTTTCCTGAAATCTCACCATACATTTTTTCACCCAATCTTGATGACACTTTCAGGTAATGATCAGTACCCCAATGCCACTTGGCTCACCAAATTTTGTTCTTCTAGGTTAAACCGTTCGTTGGTTGTAACAGTTTTAATATTTAGGTTTCATTCTGTTTTCTCCTATATGGATACATGTAATTGGAACTCTAAATCAAACACGGTTTGTGCTAGCTCTTTGAAAGTTGACACAATAAAGTAGTTCCAAGTTCTATCTCTATGGTTTGTTTCCTATTGATGTAGCCCTAAGCAGAGACTGGCGCAAATCACTTTCATGGAAAGGGTTGCCAAGCTTCCAAAAAACTACGAGTTTCATGAAATCTCAGCACACATTCTTTCACCCAATCTTGATGACACTTTCAGGTAATGATCAGTACCCCAATCCCACTTGGCTCACCAAATTTCGTTCTTCTAGGTTAAACCGTTCGTTGGCAGTAACAGTTTTAATTTTTAGGTTTCACTCTGTTTTCTCCTATATGGATACACATATTTGGAACTCTAAATCAAACACGGTTTGTGCTAGCTCTTTGAAACTTGACACGATAAAGTAGTTCCAAGTTCTATCTCTATGGTTTGTTTCCTATTGATGTAGTCCTAAGCAGAGACTGGCGCAAATCAATTTCATGGAAAGGGGTTGACAAGCTTCCAAAAAACTACGAGTTTCCTGAAATCTCAGCACACATTTTTTCACCCAAACTTGATGACACTTTCAGGTAATGATCAGTACCCCAATCCCACTTGCCTCACCAAATTTCGTTCTTCTAGGTTAAACCGATCGTTGGCTGTAACAGTTTTAATTTTTAGGTTTTACTCTGCTTTCTCCTATATGGATACATGTAGATGGAACTCTAAATCAAACACAGTTTGTGCTAGCTCTTTGAAACTTCACACAATAATGTACTTCCAAGTTCTATGTCTCTGGTTCGTTTCCTATTCATGTAGCCCTAATGAGAGACCGGCGTAAATCACTTTAATGGAAAGGGGTTGCCAAGCTTCCAAAAAACTACGAGTTTCCTGAAATCCCAGCACACATTTTTACACCCAATCTTGATGACACTTTCAGGTAATGATCAGTACGCCAATCCCACTTGGCTCACCAAATTTCGTTCTTCTAGGTTAAACCATTCGTTGGCAGTAACAGTTTAAATATTTAGGTTACACTCAGATTTCTCCTATATGGATACATGTAGTTGGAACTCTAAATCAAAGAAGATTTGTGCTAGCTCTTTGAAAATTGACACAATAAAGTAGTTCCAAGTTCTATCACTATGGTTTGTTTCCTATAGATGTAGCCCTAATGAGAGTCCGGCGTAAATCACTTTCATGGAAAGGGGTTGCCAAGCTTCCAAAAAACTACGAGTTTCCTGAAATCCCAGCACACATTTTTACACCCAATCTTGATGACACTTTCAGGTAATGATCAGTACCCCAATCCCACTTGGCTAACCAAATTTCGTTCTTCTAGGTTAAACCATTCGTTGGCAGTAACAGTTTAAATATTTAGGTTTCACTCTGTTTTCTCCTATATGGATACATGTATTTGGGACTCTAAATCAAAGACGGTTTGTGCTAGCTCTTTGAATCTTGACACAATAAAGTAGTTCCAAGTTCTATCTCTATGGTTTGTTTGCTATTGATGTAGCCCTAAGCAGAGACTGGTGCAAATCACTTTCATGGAAAGGGGTTGCCAAGCTTCCAAAAAACTACGAGTTTCCTGAAATCTAAGCACACATTTTTTCACGAAATCTTGTTTATAATTTCAGATAATGATCAGTAGGCCAATCCCACTTGCCTCACCAAATTTCGTTCTTCTAGGTTAAACCGTTCATTGGCAGTAAAGTTTTAATTTTTACGTTTCACTCTGTTTTCTCCTATATGGATACATGTAGTTGGAACTCTAAATCAAAGACGGTTTGTGCTAGCTCTTTGAAAATTTACACAATAAAGTAGTTCCAAGTTCTATCACTACGGTGTTTTTCCTATTGTTGTAGCCCTAAGCAGAGACCGGCGCAAATCACTTTCATTGAAAGGGGTTGACAAGCTTCCAAAAAACAACGAGTTTTCTGAAATCTCAGCACACATTCTTTCACCCAATGTTGATGACACTTTCAGATAATGATCAGTACCCCAATCCCACTTGGCTCACCAAATTTCGTTCTTCTAGGTTAAACCATTCGTTGGCAGTAACAGTTTTAATTTTTAGGTTTCACTCTGTTTTCTCCTATATGTATACATGTAGTTGGGACTCTAAATCAAAGACGGTTTGTGCTAGCTCTTTGAAACTTGACACAATAAAGTAGTTCCAAGTTCTGTCTCTATGGTTTGTTTCCTATTGATGTAGCCCTAAGCAGAGACTGGCACAAATCACTTTCATGGAAACGGGTTGCCAAGCTTCCAAAAAACTACGAGTTTCCTGAAATCTAAGCACACATTTTTTCACGAAATCTTGATTATAATTTCAGATAACGATCAGAAAGCCAATCCCACTTGGCTCAACAAATTTCGTTCCTCTAGGTGAAACAGTTCGTTGGCAGTAACAGTTTTAATTTTTAGGTTTCACTCTGTTTTCTCCTATATGGATACATGTGGTTGGAACTCTAAATAAAACACGGTTTGTGCTAGTTCTTTGAAACTTCACACAAGAAAGTAGTTCCAAGTTCATTCTCTATGGTTTGTTTCCTATTCATGTAGCCCTAATGAGAGACCGGGGTAAATCACTTTAATGGAAAGGGGTTGCCAAGCTTCCCAAAACTACGAGTTTTCTGAAATCCCAGCACATATTTTTACACCCAATCTTGATGAGACTTTCAGGTAATGATCAGTTCCACAATCCCACATGGCTCACCAAATTTCGTTCTTCTAGGTTAAACCACTCATTGGCAGTAACAGTTTAAATATTTAGGTTTCACTCAGTTTTCTCCTAAATGGATACATATAGTTGGAACTCTAAATCAAAGACGGTTTGTGCTAGCTCTTTGAAAATTGACACAATAAAGTAGTTCCAAGTTCCATCTCTACGGTTTGTTTCCTATTCATGTAGCCCTAATGAGAGACCGGCGTAAATAACTTTAATTGAAAGGGGTTGCCAAGCTTCAAAAATACCACGAGTTTTCTGAAATCCCAGCACACATTTTTACACCCAATCTTGATGAGACTTTCATGTAATGATCAGTACCCCAATCCCACTTGGCTCACCAAATTTCGTTCTTCTAGGTTAAACCATTCGTTGGCAGTAACAGTTTTAATTTTTAGGTTTCACTCTGTTTTCTCCTATATGGATACATGTAGTTGGAACTCTAAATCAAAGACGGTTTGTGCTAGCTCTTTGAAAATTGACACAATAAAGTAGTTCAAAGTTCTATCTCTACGGTTTGTTTCCTATTGATGTAGCCCTAAGCAGAGACCGGCGCAAATCACTTTCATGGAAAGGGGTTGACAATCTTCAAAAAAACCACGAGTTTTCTGAAATCTCAGCACACATTTTTTCACCCAATCTTGATGACACTTTCAGATAATGATCAGTACCCCAATCCCACTTGGCTCACCAAATTTCGTTCTTCTAGGTTAAACAGTTCGTTGGCAGAAACAATTTCAATTTTTAGGTTTCACTCTGTTTTCTCTTATATGGATACATATAGTTGGAACTCTAAATCAAACACGGTTTGTGCTAGCTCTTTGAAAGTTCACACAATAAAGTACTTCCAAGTTCTATCTCTATGGTTTGTTTCCTATTCATGTAGCCCTAATGAGAGACCGGCGTAAATCACTTTAATGGAAAGGGGTTGCCAAGCTTCCAAAAAACCACGAGTTTCCTGAAATCTCAGTACACATTTTTTCACCCAATCTTGATGACACTTTCAGATAATGATCAGTACCCCAATCCCACTTGGCTCACCAAATTTCGTTCTTCTAGGTTAAACCGTTCGTTGGCAGTAACAGTTTTAATTTTTAGGTTTCACTCTATTTTCTCCTATATGTATACCTGTAGTTGGGACTCTAAATCAAAGACGGTTTGTGCTAGCTCTTTGAAACTTGACACAAGAAAGTAGTTCCAAGTTCTATCTCTATGGTATGTTTCCTATTAATGTAGCCCTAAGCGGAGACTGGCACAAATCACTTTCATGGAAACAGGTTGCCAAGCTTCCAAAAAACTACGAGTTTCCTGAAATCTCAGCACACATTTTTTCACCCAATCTTGATGACACTTTCAGGTAATGATCAGTACCGCAATCCCACTTGGCTCACCAAATTTCGTTCTTCTTTGTTAAACCGTTCGTTGGCTGTAACAGTTTTAATTTTTAGGTTGCACTCTGTTTTCTCCTATATGGATACATATATTTGGAACTCTAAATCAAACACGGTTTGTGCTAGCTCTTTGAAACTTGCCACAATAAAGTAGTTCCAAGTTCTATCTCTATGGTTTGTTTCCTATTGATGTAGCCCTAAGCAGAGACCGGCACAAATCACTTCCATGGAAAGTGGTTGCCAAGGTTCCAAAAAACTTCGAGTTTCCTGAAATCTCAGCACACATTTTTTCACCCAATCTTGATGACACTTTCAGGTAATGATCAGTACCCCAATCCCACTTGGCTCACCAAATTTCGTTCTTCTAGGTTAAACCGTTCGTTGGCAGTAACAGTTTTAATTTTTAGGTTTCACTCTGTTTTCTCCTATATGGATACACATATTTGGAACTC
The DNA here is from genome assembly GCF_964194105.1 of Spermophilus citellus. Taxonomy (NCBI): domain Eukaryota; kingdom Metazoa; phylum Chordata; class Mammalia; order Rodentia; family Sciuridae; genus Spermophilus; species Spermophilus citellus. The sequence goes on from NC_138185.1 coordinate 87,972,848, forward strand.
TAAATCAAACACGGTTTGTGCTAGCTCTTTGAAACTTGACACGATAAAGTAGTTCCAAGTTCTATCTCTATGGTTTGTTTCCTATTGATGTAGTCCTAAGCAGAGACTGGCGCAAATCAATTTCATGGAAAGGGGTTGACAAGCTTCCAAAAAACTACGAGTTTCCTGAAATCTCAGCACACATTTTTTCACCCAAACTTGATGACACTTTCAGGTAATGATCAGTACCCCAATCCCACTTGCCTCACCAAATTTCGTTCTTCTAGGTTAAACCGATCGTTGGCTGTAACAGTTTTAATTTTTAGGTTTTACTCTGCTTTCTCCTATATGGATACATGTAGATGGAACTCTAAATCAAACACGGTTTGTGCTAGCTCTTTGAAACTTCACACAATAATGTACTTCCAAGTTCTATGTCTCTGGTTCGTTTCCTATTCATGTAGCCCTAATGAGAGACCGGCGTAAATCACTTTAATGGAAAGGGGTTGCCAAGCTTCCAAAAAACTACGAGTTTCCTGAAATCCCAGCACACATTTTTACACCCAATCTTGATGAGACTTTCAGGTAATGATCAGTACCCCAATCCCACTTGGCTCACCAAATTTCGTTCTTCTTGGTTAAACCGTTCGTTGGCAGTAACAGTTTAAATATTTAGGTTTCACTCAGTTTTCTCCTATATGGATACATGTAGTTGGAACTCTAAATCAAAGATGCTTTGTGCTAGCTCTTTGAAAATAGACACAATAAAGTAGTTCCAAGTTCTGTCTCTATGGTTTTTTTCCTATTGATGTAGCCCTAAGCAGAGATTGGCGCACAAGCTTCCAAAAAACCACGAGTTTCCTGAAATCTCAGCACACATTTTTTCACCCAATCTTGATGACACTTTCAGATAATGATCAGTAACCCAATCCCACTTGGCTCACCAAATTTCGTTCTTCTAGTTTAAACCGTTCGTTGGCAGTAACAGTTTTAATTTTTAGGTTTCACTCTGTTTTCTCCTATATGTATACATGTAGTTGGAATCTAAATCAAAGACGGTTTGTGCTAGCTCTTTGAAACTTGACACAATAAAGTAGTTTCAAGTTCTATCTCTATGGTTCGTTTGCTATTGATGTAGCCCTAAGCAGAGACTGGCACAAATCAATTTCATGGAAAGGGGTTGACAAGCTTCCAAAAAACTACGAGTTTCCTGAAATCTCAGGACACATTTTTTCACCCAAACTTGATGACACTTTCAGGTAATGATCAGTACCCCAATCCCACTTGCCTCACCAAATTTCGTTCTTCTAGGTTAAACCGATCGTTGGCTGTAACAGTTTTAATTTTTAGGTTTCACTCTGTTTTCTCCTATATGGATACATATAGTTGGAACTCTAAATCAAACACGGTTTGTGCTAGGTCTTTGAAACTTGACACAATAAAGTAGTTCCAAGTTCTATCTCTACAGTTTGTTTCCTATTGATGTAGCCCTAAACAGAGATCGGCGCAAATCACTTTCATGGAAAGGGTTTGACAAGCTTCCAAAAAACCACGAGTTTCCTGAAATCTCAGCACACATTTCTTCACCCAATCTTGATGAGACTTTCAGATATTGATCAGTACCCCAATCCTGCTGGGCTCACCAAATTTCGTTCTTCTAGGTTAAACCTTTCGTTGGCAGTAACAGTTTTAATTTTTAGGTTTCATTAGGTTTTCTCCTATATGTATACATGTAGTTGGGACTCCAAATAAAAGACGGTTTGTGCTAGCTCTTTGAAACTTGACACAATAAAGTAGTTCCAAGTTCTATCTATACTGTTTGTTTCCTATTGATGTAGCCCTAAGCAGAGATCGGCGCAAATACTTTCATGGAAAGGGGTTGACAAGCTTCCAAAAAACCACGAGTTTCCTGAAATCTCAGCACACATTTTTTCACCCAATCTTGATGACACTTTCAGATAATGATTAGTTCCCCAATCCCACTTGGCTCACCAAATTTCGTTCTTCTAGGTTAATCCGTTCGTTGGCAGTAACAGTTTTAATTTTTAGGTTTCACTCTGTTTTCTCCTATATGAATACATGTAGTTGGAACTCTAAATCAAAGACAGTTTGTGCTAGCTCTTTGAAACATGACACAATAAAGTAGTTACAAGTTCTATCTCTATGGTTTGTTTCCTATTGATGTAGCCCTAAGCAGAAACCGGCGCAATTCACTTTCACGGAAACGGGTTGCCAAGCTTCCAAAAAAATACGAGTTTCCTGAAATCTCAGCACACATTTTTTCACCCAATCTTGATGACACTTTCAGGTAATGATCAGTACCCCAATCCCACTTGGCTCACCAAATTTCGTTCTTCTAGGTTAAACCGTTCGTTGGCTGTAACAGTTTTAATTTTTAGGTTTCACTCTGTTTTCTCCTATATGGATACATGTAGTTGGAACTCTAAATCAAAGACGGTTTGTGCTAGCTCTTGGAAACTTGACACAATAAAGTAGTTCCAAGTTGATTCTCTACAGTTTGTTTCCTATTCATGTAGCCCTAATGAGAGACCGGGGTAAATCACTTTAATGGAAAGGGGTTGCCAAGCTTCCAAAAAACTACGAGTTTCCTGAAATCCCAGCACATATTTTTACTCCCAATCTTGATGAGACTTTCAGGTAATGATCAGTACCCCAATCCCACTTGGCTCACCAAAATTCGTTCTTCTAGGTTAATCCATTCCTTGGCAGTAACAGTTTAAATATTTAGGCTTCACTCAGTTTTCTCTTAAATGGATACATATAGTTGGAACTCTAAATCAAAGACGGTTTGTGCTAGCTCTTTGAAAATTGACACAATAAATAGTTCCAAGTTCCATCTCAATGGTTTGTTTCCTATTGTTGTAGCCCTAAGCAGAGACTGGCGCAAATCACTTTCATGGAAACGGGTTGCCAAGCTTCCAAAACACTACGAGTTTCCTGAAATCTCAGCACACATCTTTTCACCCAAACTTGATGACACTTTCAGGTAATGATCAGTACCCCAATCCCACTTGGCTCACCAAATTTCGTTCTTCTACATTAAACCGTTCTTTGGCTGTAACAGTTTTAATTTTTATGTTTCACTCTGTTTTCTCCTACATGGATACATACAGTTGGAACTCTAAATCAAACACGGTTTGTGCTAGCTCTTTGAAACTTTAAACAATAAAGTAGTTCCAAGGTCTATCTCTATGGTTTGTTTCCTATTGATGTAGCCCTAAGCAGAGACCGGCGCAAATCACTTCCATGGAAAGGGGTTGCCAAGGTTCCAAAAAACTACGAGTTTCCTGAAATCTCAGCACACATTTTTTCACCCAAATTTGATGACACTTTCAGAAAAGGATCAGTACCCCAATCCCACTTGGCTCACCAAATTTCGTTCTTCTAGGTTAAACTGTTCATTGGCAGTAACAGTTTTAATTTTTAGGTTTCACTCTGTTTTCTCCTATATGGATACATATAGTTGGAACTCTAAATCAAACACGGTTTGTTGTAGCTCTTTGAAACTTGACACAATAAAGTAGTTCCAAGGTCTATCTCTAAGTTTTGTTTCCTATTGATGTAGCCCTAAGCAGAGACCGGCGCAAATCACTTCCATGGAAAGGGGTTTCCAAGCTTCCTAAAAACTACGAGTTTCCTGAAATCCCAGCACACATTTTTACACCCAATATTTATGACACTTTCAGGTAATGATCAGTACCCCGATCCCACTTGGCTCACCAAATTTCGTTCTGCTAGGTTATACCATTCGTTGGCAGTAACAGTTTAAATATTTAGGTTTCACTCAGTTTTCTCCTATATGGATACATGTAGTTGGAACTCTAAATCAAAGACGGTTTGTGCTAGCTCTTTGAAAATTGACACAATAAAGTAGTTCCAAGTTCTATCTCTACGGTTTGTTTCCTATTGATGTAGCCCTAAGCAGAGACCAGCGCAAATCACTTTCATGGAAAGGGGTTGACAAGCTTCCAAAAAACCACGAGTTTCCTGAAATCTCAGCACATATTTTTTCACCCAAACTTGATGACACTTTCAGATAATGATCAGTATCCCAATCCCACTTGGCTCACCAAATTTCGTTCTTCTAGGTTAAACCATTCGATGGCAGTAAAGTTTAAATTTTTAGGATTCACTCTGTTTTCTCCTATATGGATACATGTAGTTGGAACTCTAAATTAAATACGGTTTGTGCTAGCTCTTTGAAAATTGACACAATAAAGTAGTTCCAAGTTCTATCTCTACGGTTTTTTTCCTATTGATGTAGCCCTAAGCAGAGACCGGCGCAAATCACTTTCATGGAAAGGGGTTGACAAGCTTCCAAAAAACCACGAGTTTCCTGAAATCTCAGCACACATTTTTTCACCCAAACTTGATGACACTTTCAGATAATGATCAGTACCCCAATCCCACTTGTTTCACCAAATTTCGTTCTTCTAGGTTAATCAGTTCGTTGGCAGAAACAGTTTTAATTTTTAGGTTTCACTCTGTTTTCTCCTATATGGATACATGTAGTTGGAACACTAAATTAAACACGGTTTGTGCTAGCTCTTTGAATCTTGACACAATAAAGTAGTTCCAAGTTCTATCTCTATGGTTTGTTTCCTATTGATGTAGCCCTAAGCAGAGACTGGCGCAAATTACTTTCATGGAAAGGGGTTGCCAAGCTTCCAAAAAACTACGAGTTTCCTGAAATCTAAGCACACATTTTTTCACCCAATCTTGATTACACTTTCAGATAATGATCAGTACCCCAATCCCACTTGGCTCACCAAATTTCGTTCTTCTACATTAAACCGATCTTTGGCTGTAACAGTTTTAATTTTTAGGTTTCACTCTGTTTTCTCCTACATGGATACATACAGTTGGAACTCTAAATCAAACACGGTTTGTTCTAGCTCTTTGAAACTTTAAACAATAAAGTAGTTCCAAGGTCTATCTCTATGGTTTGTTTCCTATTGATGTAGCCCTAAGCAGAGACCGGCGCAAATCACTTCCATGGAAAGGGGTTGCCAAGGTTCCAAAAAACTACGAGTTTCCTGAAATCTCAGCACACATTTTTTCACCGAAACTTGATGACACTTTCAGATAAGGATCAGTACCCCAATCCCACTTGGCTCACCAAATTTCGTTCTTCTAGGCTAAACTGTTCATTGGCAGTAACAGTTTTAATTTTTAGGTTTCACTCTGTTTTCTCCTATATGGATACATATAGTTGGAACTCTAAATCAAACACGGTTTGTGCTAGCTCTTTGAAACATGACACAATAAAGTAGTTACAAGTTCTATCTCTATGGTTTGTTTCCTATTGATGTAGCCCTAAGCAGAAACCGGCGCAATTCACTTTCACGGAAACGGGTTGCCAAGCTTCCAAAAAAATACGAGTTTCCTGCAATCTCAGCACACATTTTTTCACCCAATCTTGATGACACTTTCAGGTAATGATCAGTACCCCAATCCCACTTGGCTCACCAAATTTCGTTCTTCTAGGTTAAACCGTTCGTTGGCTGTAACAGTTTTAATTTTTAGGTTTCACTCTGTTTTCTCCTATATGGATACATGTAGTTGGAACTCTAAATCAAAGACGGTTTGTGCTAGCTCTTGGAAACTTGACACAATAAAGTAGTTCCAAGTTGATTCTCTACAGTTTGTTTCCTATTCATGTAGCCCTAATGAGAGACCGGGGTAAATCACTTTAATGGAAAGGGGTTGCCAAGCTTCCAAAAAACTACGAGTTTCCTGAAATCCCAGCACATATTTTTACTCCCAATCTTGATGAGACTTTCAGGTAATGATCAGTACCCCAATCCCACTTGGCTCACCAAAATTCGTTCTTCTAGGTTAATCCATTCCTTGGCAGTAACAGTTTAAATATTTAGGCTTCACTCAGTTTTCTCTTAAATGGATACATATAGTTGGAACTCTAAATCAAAGACGGTTTGTGCTAGCTCTTTGAAAATTGACACAATAAATAGTTCCAAGTTCCATCTCAATGGTTTGTTTCCTATTGTTGTAGCCCTAAGCAGAGACTGGCGCAAATCACTTTCATGGAAACGGGTTGCCAAGCTTCCAAAACACTACGAGTTTCCTGAAATCTCAGCACACATCTTTTCACCCAAACTTGATGACACTTTCAGGTAATGATCAGTACCCCAATCCCACTTGGCTCACCAAATTTCGTTCTTCTACATTAAACCGTTCTTTGGCTGTAACAGTTTTAATTTTTATGTTTCACTCTGTTTTCTCCTACATGGATACATACAGTTGGAACTCTAAATCAAACACGGTTTGTGCTAGCTCTTTGAAACTTTAAACAATAAAGTAGTTCCAAGGTCTATCTCTATGGTTTGTTTCCTATTGATGTAGCCCTAAGCAGAGACCGGCGCAAATCACTTCCATGGAAAGGGGTTGCCAAGGTTCCAAAAAACTACGAGTTTCCTGAAATCTCAGCACACATTTTTTCACCCAAATTTGATGACACTTTCAGATAAGGATCAGTACCCCAATCCCACTTGGCTCACCAAATTTCGTTCTTCTAGGTTAAACTGTTCATTGGCAGTAACAGTTTTAATTTTTAGGTTTCACTCTGTTTTCTCCTATATGGATACATATAGTTGGAACTCTAAATCAAACACGGTTTGTTGTAGCTCTTTGAAACTTGACACAATAAAGTAGTTCCAAGGTCTATCTCTAAGTTTTGTTTCCTATTGATGTAGCCCTAAGCAGAGACCGGCGCAAATCACTTCCATGGAAAGGGGTTTCCAAGCTTCCTAAAAACTACGAGTTTCCTGAAATCCCAGCACACATTTTTACACCCAATATTTATGACACTTTCAGGTAATGATCAGTACCCCGATCCCACTTGGCTCACCAAATTTCGTTCTGCTAGGTTATACCATTCGTTGGCAGTAACAGTTTAAATATTTAGGTTTCACTCAGTTTTCTCCTATATGGATACATGTAGTTGGAACTCTAAATCAAAGACGGTTTGTGCTAGCTCTTTGAATCTTGACACAATAAAGTAGTTCCAAGTTCTATCTCTATGGTTTGTTTCCTATTGATGTAGCCCTAAGCAGAGTCTGGCGCAAACTACTTTCATGGAAAGGGGTTGCCAAGCTTCCAAAAAACTACGAGTTTCCTGAAATCTAAGCACACATTTTTTCACCCAATCTTGATTACACTTTCAGATAATGATCAGTAAGCCAATCCCACTTGGCTCACCAAATTTCTTTCTTCTATTTTAAACCGTTCGTTGGCAGTAAAGTTTTAATTTTTAGGTTTCACTCTGTTTTCTCCTATATGTATACATGTAGTTGGGACTCTAAATCAAAGACGGTTTGTGCTAGCTCTTTGAAACTTGACACAATAAAGTAGTTCCAAATTCTATCTCTATAGTTTGTTTCCTATTGATGTAACCCTAAGCAGAGACTGGCACAAATCACTTATATGGAAAGGGATTGACAATCTTCCAAAAAACCACGAGTTTCCTGAAATCTCAGCAAACATTTTTTCACCCAATTTGATGACACTTTCAGATAATGATCAGTACCCCACTCCCACTTGGTTCACCAAATTTCGTTCTTCTAGGTTATACCGTTCGTTGGCAGTAAAGTTTTAATTTTTAGGTTTCACTCTGTTTTCTCCTATATGTATACATGTAGTTGGGACTCTAAATCAAAGACGGTTTGTGCTAGCTCTTTGAAACATGACACAATAAAGTAGTTCCAAGTTCTATCTCTATGGTTTGTTTGCTATTGATGTAGCCCTAAGCAGAGACTGGCGCAAATAACTTTCATGGAAACGGGTTGCCAAGCTTCCAAAAAACTACGAGATTCCTGAAATCTCAGCACACATTTTTTCACCCAAACTTGATGACACTTTCAGGTAATGATCAGTACACCAATCCCACTTGGCTCACCAAATTTCGTTCTTGTAGATTAAACCGTTTGTTGGCAGTAAAGTTTAAATTTTTAGGTTTCACTCTGTTTTCTCCAATATGGATACATGTAGTTGGAACTCTAAATCAAACACGGTTTGTTCTAGATCTGGGAAACTTGACACAATAAAGTAGTTCCAAGTTCTATGTCTATGGTTTGTTTCCTATTGATGTAGCCCTAAGCAGAGACCGGCGCAAATCACTTTCATGGAAAGGGGTTGCCAAACTTCCAAAAAACTACGAGTTTCCTGAAATCTCAGCATACATTTTTTCCCCCAATCTTGAAGACACTTTCAGGTAATGATAAGTACCCCAATCTCACTTGGCTCAACAAATTTCGTTCTTCTAGGTTAAACAGTTCGTTGGCAGTATCAGTTTTAATTTTTCGGTTTCACTCTGTTTTCTCCTATATGGATACATGTAGTTGGAACTCTAAATCAAACACGGTTTGTGGTAGCTCTTGGAAACTTGACACAATACAGTAGTTCCAAGTTCAGTCTCTATGTTTTGTTTCCTATTAATGTAGCGCTAAGCAGAGACTGGCGCAAATCACTTTAATGGAAAGGGGTTGCCAAACTTCCAAAAAACTACGAGTTTCCTGAAATCTCACCATACATTTTTTCACCCAATCTTGATGACACTTTCAGGTAATGATCAGTACCCCAATGCCACTTGGCTCACCAAATTTTGTTCTTCTAGGTTAAACCGTTCGTTGGTTGTAACAGTTTTAATATTTAGGTTTCATTCTGTTTTCTCCTATATGGATACATGTAATTGGAACTCTAAATCAAACACGGTTTGTGCTAGCTCTTTGAAAGTTGACACAATAAAGTAGTTCCAAGTTCTATCTCTATGGTTTGTTTCCTATTGATGTAGCCCTAAGCAGAGACTGGCGCAAATCACTTTCATGGAAAGGGTTGCCAAGCTTCCAAAAAACTACGAGTTTCATGAAATCTCAGCACACATTCTTTCACCCTATCTTGATGACACTTTCAGGTAATGATCCGTACCCCAATCCCACTTGGCTGACCAAATTTTGTTATTCTAGGTTAAACCGTTCGTTGGCAGTATCAGTTTAAATTTTTAGGTTTCACTCTGTTTTCTCCTATATGGATACATGTAGTTGGAACTCTAAATTAAAGACAGTTTGTGCTAGCTCTTTGAAAATTGACACAATAAAGTAGTTCCAAGTTCTATCTCTACGGTTTTTTTCCTATTGATGTAGCCCTAGCAGAGACCGGCGTAAATCACTTTCATGGAAAGGGGTTGACAAGCTTCCAAAAAACCACGAGTTTGCTGAAATCACAGCATACATTTTTTCACCCAATCTTGATGACACTTTCAGGTAATGATCAGTACCCCAATGCCACTTGGCTCACCAAATTTTGTTCTTCTAGGTTAAACCGTTCGTTGGCTGTAACAGTTTTAATATTTAGGTTTCATTCTGTTTTCTCCTATATGGATACATGTAATTGGAACTCTAAATCAAACACGGTTTGTGCTAGCTCTTTGAAAGTTGACACAATAAAGTAGTTCCAAGTTCTATCTCTATGGTTTGTTTCCTATTGATGTAGCCCTAAGCAGAGACTGGCGCAAATCACTTTAATGGAAAGGGTTGCCAAGCTTCCAAAAAACTACGAGTTTCATGAAATCTCAGCACACATTCTTTCACCCAATCTTGATGACACTTTCAGGTAATGATCAGTACCCCAATCCCACTTGGCTGACCAAATTTCGTTATTCTAGGTTAAACCGTTCGTTGGCAGTATCAGTTTTAATTTTTAGGTTTCACTCTGTTTTCTCCTATATGGATACATGTAGTTGGAACTCTAAATCAAACACGGTTTGTGCTAGATCTTGGAAACTTGACACAAAAGTAGTTCCAAGTTCTGTCTCTATGGTTTGTTTCCTATTGATGTAGCCCTAAGCAGAGACCAGCGCAAATCACTTTCATGGAAAGGGGTTGCCAAACTTCCAAAAAACTACGAGTTTCCTGAAATCTCAGCATATATTTTTTCACCCAATCTTGAAGACACTTTCAGATAATGATCAGTTCCCCAATCCCACTTGGCTCACCAAATTTTGTTCTTCTAGGATCATCCGTTCATTGGCAGTAACAGTTTTAATTTTTAGGTTTCACTCTGTTTTCTCCTATATGGATACATGTAATTGGAACTCTAAATCAAACACGGTTTGTGCTAGATCTGGGAAACTTGACACAATAAAGTAGTTCCAGGTTCTATCTCTATGGTTTGTTTCCTATTGATGTAGCCCTAAGCAGAGACCGGCGCAAATCACTTTCATGGAAAGTTGTTGCCAAGCTTCCAAAAAACTACGAATTTCCTGAAATTTCAGCACACATTTTTTCACCCAAACTTGATGACACTTTCAGGTAATGATCAGTACCCCAATCCCACTTGGCTCACCAAATTTCGTTCTTCTAAGTTAAACCGTTCGTTGGCAGTATCAGTTTTAATTTTTAGGTTTCACTCTGTTTTCTCGAATATGGATACATGTAGTTGGAACTCTAAATCAAACACGGTTTGTGCTAGCTCTTGGAAACTTGACACAATAAAGTAGTTCCAAGTTCTATCTCTATGGTTTGTTTCCTATTGATGTAGCCCTAAGCAGAGACCAGCACAAATCATTTCATGGAAAGGGGTTGCCAAGCTTCCAAAAAACTACGAGTTTCCTGAAATCTCAGCATACCTATTTTCACCCAATCTTGATGACACTTTCAGGTAATGATCAGTACACCAATCCCACTTGGCTCACCAAATTTTATTCTTCTAGGTTAAACCGTTCATTGGCAGTATCAGTTTTAATTTTTAAGTTTCACTCTGTTTTCTCATATATGGATACATGTAGTTGGAACTCTAAATCAAACACGGTTTGTGCTAGCTCTTTGAAACTTGACACAATAAAGTAGTTTCAAGTTCTATCTCTATGGTTTGTTTCCTATTGATGTAGCCCTAAGCAGAGTCCGGTGCAAATTACTTACATGGAAAGTTGTTGCCAAGCTTCCAAAAAACTACGAGTTTCCTGAAATCTCAGCACACATTTTTTCACCCAATCTTGATGACACTTTCAGGTAATGATCAGAACCCCACTCCCACTTGGCTCACCAAGTTTTGTTCTTCTAGGTTAAACCATTCGTTGGCAGTAACAGTTTAATTTTTAGGTTTCACTCTGTTTTGTCCTATATGGATACATGTATTTGGAACTCTAAATCAAACACGGTTTGTGCTAGCTCTTGGAAAATTGACAAAATAAAGTAGTTCCAAGGTCTATCTCTATGGTTTGCTTCCTATTGATGTAGCCCTAAGAAGAGACTGGCGCAAATCACTTTCATGGAAAGGGGTTGCCAAGCTTCCAAAAAACTACGAGTTTCCTGAAATCACAGCACACATTTTTTTCACTCAATCATGATGACACTTTCAGGTAATGATCAGTACCCCAATCCCACTTGGCTCAACAAATTTCGTTCTCCTAGGTTAAACAGATCGATGGCAGTAACAGTTTTAATTTTTAGGTTTCACTCTGTTTCCTCTTATATGGTTACATGTAGTTGGAACTCTAAATCAAACACGGTTTGTGCTAGCTCTTTGAAACATGACACAATAAAGTAGTTCCAAGGTCTATCTCTATGGTTTGTTTCCTATTGATGTAGGCCTAAGCAGAGACCGGCACAAATCACTTTCATGGAAAGGGGTTGCCAAGCTTCCAAAAAAACTACGAATTTCCTGAAATTTCAGCACACATTTTTTTACCCAAACTTGATGACACTTTCAGGTAAGAATCAGTACCCCACTCCCACTTGGCTCACCAAATTTCGTTCTTCTAGGTTAAACCATTCGTTGGCAGTGACAGTTTTAATTTTTAGGTTTCACTCTGTTTTCTCCTATATGGATACATGTAGTTGGAACTCTGAATCAAACACGGTTTGTGCTAGCCCTTGGAAACTTGACAAAATAAAGTAGTTCCAAGTTCTATCTCTATGGTTTGTTTCCTATTGATGTAGCCCTAAGCAGAGACTGGCGCAAATCACTTTCATGGAAAGGGGTTGCCAAGCTTCCAAAAAAATACGAGTTTCCTGAAATCTCCGCATATATTTTTTCACCCAATCTTAAAGACACTTTCAGGTAATGATCAGTTCCCCAATCCCACTTGGCTCACCAAATTTCATTCTTCTATGTTAAACCGTTCATTGGCAGTAACAGTTTTAATTTTTAGGTTTCACTCTGTTTTCTCCTATATGGATACATGTAGATGGAACTCTAAATCAAACACGATTTGTGCTAGCTCTTTGAAACTTCACACAATAATGTACTTCCAAGTTCTATGTCTCTGGTTCGTTTCCTATTCATGTAGCCCTAATGAGAGACCGGCGTAAATCACTTTAATGGAAAGGGGTTGCCAAGCTTCCAAAAAACTACGAGTTTCCTGAAATCCCAGCACACATTTTTACACCCAATCTTGATGACACTTTCAGGTAATGATCAGTACGCCAATCCCACTTGGCTCACCAAATTTCGTTCTTCTAGGTTAAACCATTCGTTGGCAGTAACAGTTTAAATATTTAGGTTACACTCAGATTTCTCCTATATGGATACATGTAGTTGGAACTCTAAATCAAAGAAGATTTGTGCTAGCTCTTTGAAAATTGACACAATAAAGTAGTTCCAAGTTCTATCACTATGGTTTGTTTCCTATAGATGTAGCCCTAATGAGAGTCCGGCGTAAATCACTTTCATGGAAAGGGGTTGCCAAGCTTCCAAAAAACTACGAGTTTCCTGAAATCCCAGCACACATTTTTACATCCAATCTTGATGACACTTTCAGGTAATGATCAGTACCCCAATCCCACTTGGCTAACCAAATTTCGTTCTTCTAGGTTAAACCATTCGTTGGCAGTAACAGTTTAAATATTTAGGTTTCACTCTGTTTTCTCCTATATGGATACATGTATTTGGGACTCTAAATCAAAGACGGTTTGTGCTAGCTCTTTGAATCTTGACACAATAAAGTAGTTCCAAGTTCTATCTCTATGGTTTGTTTGCTATTGATGTAGCCCTAAGCAGAGACTGGTGCAAATCACTTTCATGGAAAGGGGTTGCCAAGCTTCCAAAAAACTACGAGTTTCCTGAAATCTAAGCACACATTTTTTCACGAAATCTTGTTTATAATTTCAGATAATGATCAGTAGGCCAATCCCACTTGCCTCACCAAATTTCGTTCTTCTAGGTTAAACCGTTCATTGGCAGTAAAGTTTTAATTTTTACGTTTCACTCTGTTTTCTCCTATATGGATACATGTAGTTGGAACTCTAAATCAAAGACGGTTTGTGCTAGCTCTTTGAAAATTTACACAATAAAGTAGTTCCAAGTTCTATCACTACGGTGTTTTTCCTATTGTTGTAGCCCTAAGCAGAGACCGGCGCAAATCACTTTCATTGAAAGGGGTTGACAAGCTTCCAAAAAACAACGAGTTTTCTGAAATCTCAGCACACATTCTTTCACCCAATGTTGATGACACTTTCAGATAATGATCAGTACCCCAATCCCACTTGGCTCACCAAATTTCGTTCTTGTAGGTTAAACCATTCGTTGGCAGTAACAGTTTTAATTTTTAGGTTTCACTCTGTTTTCTCCTATATGTATACATGTAGTTGGGACTCTAAATCAAAGACGGTTTGTGCTAGCTCTTTGAAACTTGACACAATAAAGTAGTTCCAAGTTCTATCTCTATGGTTTGTTTCCTATTGATGTAGCCCTAAGCAGAGACTGGCACAAATCACTTTCATGGAAACGGGTTGCCAAGCTTCCAAAAAACTACGAGTTTCCTGAAATCTAAGCACACATTTTTTCACGAAATCTTGATTATAATTTCAGATAACGATCAGAAAGCCAATCCCACTTGGCTCAACAAATTTCGTTCCTCTAGGTGAAACAGTTCGTTGGCAGTAACAGTTTTAATTTTTAGGTTTCACTCTGTTTTCTCCTATATGGATACATGTAGTTGGAACTCTAAATAAAACACGGTTTGTGCTAGTTCTTTGAAACTTCACACAAGAAAGTAGTTCCAAGTTCATTCTCTATGGTTTGTTTCCTATTCATGTAGCCCTAATGAGAGACCGGGGTAAATCACTTTAATGGAAAGGGGTTGCCAAGCTTCCCAAAACTACGAGTTTTCTGAAATCCCAGCACATATTTTTACACCCAATCTTGATGAGACTTTCAGGTAATGATCAGTTCCACAATCCCACATGGCTCACCAAATTTCGTTCTTCTAGGTTAAACCACTCATTGGCAGTAACAGTTTAAATATTTAGGTTTCACTCAGTTTTCTCCTAAATGGATACATATAGTTGGAACTCTAAATCAAAGACGGTTTGTGCTAGCTCTTTGAAAATTGACACAATAAAGTAGTTCCAAGTTCCATCTCTACGGTTTGTTTCCTATTCATGTAGCCCTAATGAGAGACCGGCGTAAATAACTTTAATTGAAAGGGGTTGCCAAGCTTCAAAAATACCACGAGTTTTCTGAAATCCCAGCACACATTTTTACACCCAATCTTGATGAGACTTTCATGTAATGATCAGTACCCCAATCCCACTTGGCTCACCAAATTTCGTTCTTCTAGGTTAAACCATTCGTTGGCAGTAACAGTTTTAATTTTTAGGTTTCACTCTGTTTTCTCCTATATGGATACATGTAGTTGGAACTCTAAATCAAAGACGGTTTGTGCTAGCTCTTTGAAAATTGACACAATAAAGTAGTTCAAAGTTCTATCTCTACGTTTTGTTTCCTATTGATGTAGCCCTAAGCAGAGACCGGCGCAAATCACTTTCATGGAAAGGGGTTGACAATCTTCAAAAAAACCACGAGTTTCCTGAAATCTCAGCACACATTTTTTCACCCAATCTTGATGACACTTTCAGATAATGATCAGTACCCCAATCCCACTTGGCTCACCAAATTTCGTTCTTCTAGGTTAAACAGTTCGTTGGCAGAAACAATTTCAATTTTTAGGTTTCACTCTGTTTTCTCTTATATGGATACATATAGTTGGAACTCTAAATCAAACACGGTTTGTGCTAGCTCTTTGAAAGTTCACACAATAAAGTACTTCCAAGTTCTATCTCTATGGTTTGTTTCCTATTCATGTAGCCCTAATGAGAGACCGGCGTAAATCACTTTAATGGAAAGGGGTTGCCAAGCTTTCAAAAAACTACGAGTTTCCTGAAATCCCGGCACACATTTTTACACCCAATCTTGATGAGACTTTCAGGTAATGATCAGTACCCCAATCCCACTTGGCTCACCAAATTTCGTTCTTCTAGGTTAAACCGTTCGTTGGCAGTAACAGTTTAAATATTTAGGTTTCACTCAGTTTTATCCTATATGGATACATGTAGTTGGAACTCTAAATCAAAGACGGTTTGTGCTAGCTCTTTGAAATTTGACACAAAAAAGTAGTTCCAGTTTCTATCTCTATGGTTTGTTTCCTATTGATGTAGCCCTAAGCAGAGACCGGCGCAAATCACTTTCATGGAAACGGGTTGCCAAGCTTCCAAAAAACTATGAGTTTCCTGAAATCTCAGCACACATTTTTTCACCCAATCTTGATGACACTTTCAGGTAATGATCAGTACCCCAATCCCACTTGGCTCACCAAATTTTGTTCTTCTTTGTTAAACCGTTCGTTGGCTGTAACAGTTTTAATTTTTAGGTTTCACTCTGTTTTCTCCTATATGGATACATATATTTGGAACTCTAAATCAAACACGGTTTGTGCTAGCTCTTTGAAACTTGCCACAATAAAGTAGTTCCAAGTTCTATCTCTATGGTTTTTTTCCTATTGATGTAGCCATAAGCAGAGACCGGCACAAATCACTTCCATGGAAAGTGGTTGCCAAGGTTCCAAAAAACTACGAGTTTCCTGAAATCTCAGCACACATTTTTTCACCCAATCTTGATGACACTTTCAGGTAATGATCAGTACCCCAATCCCACTTGGCTCACCAAGTTTCGTTCTTCTAGGTTAAACCGTTCGTTGGCAGTAACAGTTTTAATTTTTAGGTTTCACTCTGTTTTCTCCTATATGGATACACATATTTGGAACTCTAAATCAAACACGGTTTGTGCTAGCTCTTTGAAACTTGACACAATAAAGTAGTTCCAAGTTCTATCTCTATGGTTTGTTTCCTATTGATGTAGTCCTAAGCAGAGACTGGCACAAATCACTTTCATGGAAACGGGTTGCCAAGCTTCCAAAAAACTACGAGTTTCCTGAAATCTCAGCACACATTTTTTCACCCAATCTTGATGACACTTTCAGGTAATGATCAGTACCCCAATCCCACTTGGCTCACCAAATTTCCTTCTTCTAGGTTAAACCGTTCGTTGGTTGTAACAGTTTTAATTTTTAGGTTTCACTCTGCTTTCTCCTATATGGATACATGTAGATGGAACTCTAAATCAAACACGGTTTGTGCTAGCTCTTTGAAACTTAACACAATAAAGTACTTCCAAGTTCTCTCTCTCTGGTTTGTTTCCTATTCATGTAGCCCTAATGAGAGACCGGCGTAAATCACTTTAATGGAAAGGGGTTGCCAAGGTTCCAAAAAACTACGAGTTTCCTGAAATCCCAGCACACATTTTTACACCCAAACTTGATGACACTTTCAGGTAATGATCAGTACCCCAATCCCACTTGGCTCACCAAATTTCGTTCTTCTAGGTTAAACCCTTCGTTGGCTGTAACAGTTTTAATTTTTAGGTTTCACTCTGTTTTCTCCTATATGGATATATATAGTTGGAACTCTAAATCAAAGACGGTTTGTGCTAGCTGTTTGAAACTTCACACAATAAAGTACTTCCAAGTTCTATCTCTATGGTTTGTTTCTTATTCATGTAGCCCTAATGAGAGACCCGCGTAAATCACTTTCATGGAAAGGGGTTGACAAGCTTCCAAAAAACCACGAGTTTCCTGAAATCTCAGCAAACATTTTTTCACCCAATCTTGAAGACACTTTCAGATAATGATCAGTACCCCAATCCCACTTGGCTCACCAAGTTTCGCTCTTCTAGGTTAAACCGTTCGTTGGCAGTAACAGTTTTAATTTTTAGGTTTCACTCTGTTTTCTCCTATATGTATACATGTAGTTGGGACTCTAAATCAAAGACGATTTGTGCTAGCTCTTTGAAACTTGACACAATAAAGTAGTTCCAAGTTCTATGTCTATGGTTTGTTTCCTATTGATGTAGCCCTAAGCAGAGACCAGCACAAATCACTTTCATGGAAAGGGGATGACAAGCTTCCAAAAAACCACGAGTTTCCTGAAATCTCAGTACACATTTTTTCACCCAATCTTGATGACACTTTCAGATAATGATCAGTACCCCAATCCCACTTGGCTCACCAAATTTCGTTCTTCTAGGTTAAACCGTTCGTTGGCAGTAACAGTTTTAATTTTTAGGTTTCACTCTATTTTCTCCTATATGTATACCTGTAGTTGGGACTCTAAATCAAAGACGGTTTGTGCTAGCTCTTTGAAACTTGACACAAGAAAGTAGTTCCAAGTTCTATCTCTATGGTATGTTTCCTATTAATGTAGCCCTAAGCGGAGACTGGCACAAATCACTTTCATGGAAACAGGTTGCCAAGCTTCCAAAAAACTACGAGTTTCCTGAAATCTCAGCACACATTTTTTCACCCAATCTTGATGACACTTTCAGGTAATGATCCGTACCCCAATCCCACTTGGCTCACCAAATTTCGTTCTTCTTTGTTAAACCGTTCGTTGGCTGTAACAGTTTTAATTTTTAGGTTGCACTCTGTTTTCTCCTATATGGATACATATATTTGGAACTCTAAATCAAACACGGTTTGTGCTAGCTCTTTGAAACTTGCCACAATAAAGTAGTTCCAAGTTCTATCTCTATGGTTTGTTTCCTATTGATGTAGCCCTAAGCAGAGACCGGCACAAATCACTTCCATGGAAAGTGGTTGCCAAGGTTCCAAAAAACTTCGAGTTTCCTGAAATCTCAGCACACATTTTTTCACCCAATCTTGATGACACTTTCAGGTAATGATCAGTACCCCAATCCCACTTGGCTCACCAAATTTCGTTCTTCTAGGTTAAACCGTTCGTTGGCAGTAACAGTTTTAATTTTTAGGTTTCACTCTGTTTTCTCCTATATGGATACACATATTTGGAACTCTAAATCAAACACGGTTTGTGCTAGCTCTTTGAAACTTGACACGATAAAGTAGTTCCAAGTTCTATCTCTATGGTTTGTTTCCTATTGATGTAGTCCTAAGCAGAGACTGGCGCAAATCAATTTCATGGAAAGGGGTTGACAAGCTTCCAAAAAACTACGAGTTTCCTGAAATCTCAGCACACATTTTTTCACCCAAACTTGATGACACTTTCAGGTAATGATCAGTACCCCAATCCCACTTGCCTCACCAAATTTCGTTCTTCTAGGTTAAACCGATCGTTGGCTGTAACAGTTTTAATTTTTAGGTTTTACTCTGCTTTCTCCTATATGGATACATGTAGATGGAACTCTAAATCAAACACGGTTTGTGCTAGCTCTTTGAAACTTCACACAATAATGTACTTCCAAGTTCTATGTCTCTGGTTCGTTTCCTATTCATGTAGCCCTAATGAGAGACCGGCGTAAATCACTTTAATGGAAAGGGGTTGCCAAGCTTCCAAAAAACTACGAGTTTCCTGAAATCCCAGCACACATTTTTACACCCAATCTTGATGACACTTTCAGGTAATGATCAGTACGCCAATCCCACTTGGCTCACCAAATTTCGTTCTTCTAGGTTAAACCATTCGTTGGCAGTAACAGTTTAAATATTTAGGTTACACTCAGATTTCTCCTATATGGATACATGTAGTTGGAACTCTAAATCAAAGAAGATTTGTGCTAGCTCTTTGAAAATTGACACAATAAAGTAGTTCCAAGTTCTATCACTATGGTTTGTTTCCTATAGATGTAGCCCTAATGAGAGTCCGGCGTAAATCACTTTCATGGAAAGGGGTTGCCAAGCTTCCAAAAAACTACGAGTTTCCTGAAATCCCAGCACACATTTTTACACCCAATCTTGATGACACTTTCAGGTAATGATCAGTACCCCAATCCCACTTGGCTAACCAAATTTCGTTCTTCTAGGTTAAACCATTCGTTGGCAGTAACAGTTTAAATATTTAGGTTTCACTCTGTTTTCTCCTATATGGATACATGTATTTGGGACTCTAAATCAAAGACGGTTTGTGCTAGCTCTTTGAATCTTGACACAATAAAGTAGTTCCAAGTTCTATCTCTATGGTTTGTTTGCTATTGATGTAGCCCTAAGCAGAGACTGGTGCAAATCACTTTCATGGAAAGGGGTTGCCAAGCTTCCAAAAAACTACGAGTTTCCTGAAATCTAAGCACACATTTTTTCACGAAATCTTGTTTATAATTTCAGATAATGATCAGTAGGCCAATCCCACTTGCCTCACCAAATTTCGTTCTTCTAGGTTAAACCGTTCATTGGCAGTAAAGTTTTAATTTTTACGTTTCACTCTGTTTTCTCCTATATGGATACATGTAGTTGGAACTCTAAATCAAAGACGGTTTGTGCTAGCTCTTTGAAAATTTACACAATAAAGTAGTTCCAAGTTCTATCACTACGGTGTTTTTCCTATTGTTGTAGCCCTAAGCAGAGACCGGCGCAAATCACTTTCATTGAAAGGGGTTGACAAGCTTCCAAAAAACAACGAGTTTTCTGAAATCTCAGCACACATTCTTTCACCCAATGTTGATGACACTTTCAGATAATGATCAGTACCCCAATCCCACTTGGCTCACCAAATTTCGTTCTTGTAGGTTAAACCATTCGTTGGCAGTAACAGTTTTAATTTTTAGGTTTCACTCTGTTTTCTCCTATATGTATACATGTAGTTGGGACTCTAAATCAAAGACGGTTTGTGCTAGCTCTTTGAAACTTGACACAATAAAGTAGTTCCAAGTTCTATCTCTATGGTTTGTTTCCTATTGATGTAGCCCTAAGCAGAGACTGGCACAAATCACTTTCATGGAAACGGGTTGCCAAGCTTCCAAAAAACTACGAGTTTCCTGAAATCTAAGCACACATTTTTTCACGAAATCTTGATTATAATTTCAGATAACGATCAGAAAGCCAATCCCACTTGGCTCAACAAATTTCGTTCCTCTAGGTGAAACAGTTCGTTGGCAGTAACAGTTTTAATTTTTAGGTTTCACTCTGTTTTCTCCTATATGGATACATGTAGTTGGAACTCTAAATAAAACACGGTTTGTGCTAGTTCTTTGAAACTTCACACAAGAAAGTAGTTCCAAGTTCATTCTCTATGGTTTGTTTCCTATTCATGTAGCCCTAATGAGAGACCGGGGTAAATCACTTTAATGGAAAGGGGTTGCCAAGCTTCCCAAAACTACGAGTTTTCTGAAATCCCAGCACATATTTTTACACCCAATCTTGATGAGACTTTCAGGTAATGATCAGTTCCACAATCCCACATGGCTCACCAAATTTCGTTCTTCTAGGTTAAACCACTCATTGGCAGTAACAGTTTAAATATTTAGGTTTCACTCAGTTTTCTCCTAAATGGATACATATAGTTGGAACTCTAAATCAAAGACGGTTTGTGCTAGCTCTTTGAAAATTGACACAATAAAGTAGTTCCAAGTTCCATCTCTACGGTTTGTTTCCTATTCATGTAGCCCTAATGAGAGACCGGCGTAAATAACTTTAATTGAAAGGGGTTGCCAAGCTTCAAAAATACCACGAGTTTTCTGAAATCCCAGCACACATTTTTACACCCAATCTTGATGAGACTTTCATGTAATGATCAGTACCCCAATCCCACTTGGCTCACCAAATTTCGTTCTTCTAGGTTAAACCATTCGTTGGCAGTAACAGTTTTAATTTTTAGGTTTCACTCTGTTTTCTCCTATATGGATACATGTAGTTGGAACTCTAAATCAAAGACGGTTTGTGCTAGCTCTTTGAAAATTGACACAATAAAGTAGTTCAAAGTTCTATCTCTACGGTTTGTTTCCTATTGATGTAGCCCTAAGCAGAGACCGGCGCAAATCACTTTCATGGAAAGGGGTTGACAATCTTCAAAAAAACCACGAGTTTCCTGAAATCTCAGCACACATTTTTTCACCCAATCTTGATGACACTTTCAGATAATGATCAGTACCCCAATCCCACTTGGCTCACCAAATTTCGTTCTTCTAGGTTAAACAGTTCGTTGGCAGAAACAATTTCAATTTTTAGGTTTCACTCTGTTTTCTCTTATATGGATACATATAGTTGGAACTCTAAATCAAACACGGTTTGTGCTAGCTCTTTGAAAGTTCACACAATAAAGTACTTCCAAGTTCTATCTCTATGGTTTGTTTCCTATTCATGTAGCCCTAATGAGAGACCGGCGTAAATCACTTTAATGGAAAGGGGTTGCCAAGCTTTCAAAAAACTACGAGTTTCCTGAAATCCCGGCACACATTTTTACACCCAATCTTGATGAGACTTTCAGGTAATGATCAGTACCCCAATCCCACTTGGCTCACCAAATTTCGTTCTTCTAGGTTAAACCGTTCGTTGGCAGTAACAGTTTTAATTTTTAGGTTTCACTCTGTTTTCTCCTATATGTATACATGTAGTTGGGACTCTAAATCAAAGACGATTTGTGCTAGCTCTTTGAAACTTGACACAATAAAGTAGTTCCAAGTTCTATCTCTATGGTTTGTTTCCTATTGATGTAGCCCTAAGCAGAGACCGGCACAAATCACTTTCATGGAAAGGGGATGACAAGCTTCCAAAAAACCACGAGTTTCCTGAAATCTCAGTACACATTTTTTTACCCAATCTTGATGACACTTTCAGATAATGATCAGTACCCCAATCCCACTTGGCTCACCAAATTTCGTTCTTCTAGGTTAAACCGTTCGTTGGCAGTAACAGTTTTAATTTTTAGGTTTCACTCTATTTTCTCCTATATGTATACCTGTAGTTGGGACTCTAAATCAAAGACGGTTTGTGCTAGCTCTTTGAAACTTGACACAAGAAAGTAGTTCCAAGTTCTATCTCTATGGTATGTTTCCTATTAATGTAGCCCTAAGCGGAGACTGGCACAAATCACTTTCATGGAAACAGGTTGCCAAGCTTCCAAAAAACTACGAGTTTCCTGAAATCTCAGCACACATTTTTTCACCCAATCTTGATGACACTTTCAGGTAATGATCAGTACCGCAATCCCACTTGGCTCACCAAATTTCGTTCTTCTTTGTTAAACCGTTCGTTGGCTGTAACAGTTTTAATTTTTAGGTTGCACTCTGTTTTCTCCTATATGGATACATATATTTGGAACTCTAAATCAAACACGGTTTGTGCTAGCTCTTTGAAACTTGCCACAATAAAGTAGTTCCAAGTTCTATCTCTATGGTTTGTTTCCTATTGATGTAGCCCTAAGCAGAGACCGGCACAAATCACTTCCATGGAAAGTGGTTGCCAAGGTTCCAAAAAACTTCGAGTTTCCTGAAATCTCAGCACACATTTTTTCACCCAATCTTGATGACACTTTCAGGTAATGATCAGTACCCCAATCCCACTTGGCTCACCAAATTTCGTTCTTCTAGGTTAAACCGTTCGTTGGCAGTAACAGTTTTAATTTTTAGGTTTCACTCTGTTTTCTCCTATATGGATACACATATTTGGAACTCTAAATCAAACACGGTTTGTGCTAGCCCTTTGAAACTTGACACGATAAAGTAGTTCCAAGTTCTATCTCTATGGTTTGTTTCCTATTGATGTAGTCCTAAGCAGAGACTGGCGCAAATCAATTTCATGGAAAGGGGTTGACAAGCTTCCAAAAAACTACGAGTTTCCTGAAATCTCAGCACACATTTTTTCACCCAAACTTGATGACACTTTCAGGTAATGATCAGTACCCCAATCCCACTTGCCTCACCAAATTTCGTTCTTCTAGGTTAAACCGATCGTTGGCTGTAACAGTTTTAATTTTTAGGTTTTACTCTGCTTTCTCCTATATGGATACATGTAGATGGAACTCTAAATCAAACACGGTTTGTGCTAGCTCTTTGAAACTTCACACAATAATGTACTTCCAAGTTCTATGTCTCTGGTTCGTTTCCTATTCATGTAGCCCTAATGAGAGACCGGCGTAAATCACTTTAATGGAAAGGGGTTGCCAAGCTTCCAAAAAACTACGAGTTTCCTGAAATCCCAGCACACATTTTTACACCCAATCTTGATGACACTTTCAGGTAATGATCAGTACGCCAATCCCACTTGGCTCACCAAATTTCGTTCTTCTAGGTTAAACCATTCGTTGGCAGTAACAGTTTAAATATTTAGGTTACACTCAGATTTCTCCTATATGGATACATGTAGTTGGAACTCTAAATCAAAGAAGATTTGTGCTAGCTCTTTGAAAATTGACACAATAAAGTAGTTCCAAGTTCTATCACTATGGTTTGTTTCCTATAGATGTAGCCCTAATGAGAGTCCGGCGTAAATCACTTTCATGGAAAGGGGTTGCCAAGCTTCCAAAAAACTACGAGTTTCCTGAAATCCCAGCACACATTTTTACACCCAATCTTGATGACACTTTCAGGTAATGATCAGTACCCCAATCCCACTTGGCTAACCAAATTTCGTTCTTCTAGGTTAAACCATTCGTTGGCAGTAACAGTTTAAATATTTAGGTTTCACTCTGTTTTCTCCTATATGGATACATGTATTTGGGACTCTAAATCAAAGACGGTTTGTGCTAGCTCTTTGAATCTTGACACAATAAAGTAGTTCCAAGTTCTATCTCTATGGTTTGTTTGCTATTGATGTAGCCCTAAGCAGAGACTGGTGCAAATCACTTTCATGGAAAGGGGTTGCCAAGCTTCCAAAAAACTACGAGTTTCCTGAAATCTAAGCACACATTTTTTCACGAAATCTTGTTTATAATTTCAGATAATGATCAGTAGGCCAATCCCACTTGCCTCACCAAATTTCGTTCTTCTAGGTTAAACCGTTCATTGGCAGTAAAGTTTTAATTTTTACGTTTCACTCTGTTTTCTCCTATATGGATACATGTAGTTGGAACTCTAAATCAAAGACGGTTTGTGCTAGCTCTTTGAAAATTTACACAATAAAGTAGTTCCAAGTTCTATCACTACGGTGTTTTTCCTATTGTTGTAGCCCTAAGCAGAGACCGGCGCAAATCACTTTCATTGAAAGGGGTTGACAAGCTTCCAAAAAACAACGAGTTTTCTGAAATCTCAGCACACATTCTTTCACCCAATGTTGATGACACTTTCAGATAATGATCAGTACCCCAATCCCACTTGGCTCACCAAATTTCGTTCTTCTAGGTTAAACCATTCGTTGGCAGTAACAGTTTTAATTTTTAGGTTTCACTCTGTTTTCTCCTATATGTATACATGTAGTTGGGACTCTAAATCAAAGACGGTTTGTGCTAGCTCTTTGAAACTTGACACAATAAAGTAGTTCCAAGTTCTATCTCTATGGTTTGTTTCCTATTGATGTAGCCCTAAGCAGAGACTGGCACAAATCACTTTCATGGAAACGGGTTGCCAAGCTTCCAAAAAACTACGAGTTTCCTGAAATCTAAGCACACATTTTTTCACGAAATCTTGATTATAATTTCAGATAACGATCAGAAAGCCAATCCCACTTGGCTCAACAAATTTCGTTCCTCTAGGTGAAACAGTTCGTTGGCAGTAACAGTTTTAATTTTTAGGTTTCACTCTGTTTTCTCCTATATGGATACATGTAGTTGGAACTCTAAATAAAACACGGTTTGTGCTAGTTCTTTGAAACTTCACACAAGAAAGTAGTTCCAAGTTCATTCTCTATGGTTTGTTTCCTATTCATGTAGCCCTAATGAGAGACCGGGGTAAATCACTTTAATGGAAAGGGGTTGCCAAGCTTCCCAAAACTACGAGTTTTCTGATATCCCAGCACATATTTTTACACCCAATCTTGATGAGACTTTCAGGTAATGATCAGTTCCACAATCC
The DNA here is from genome assembly GCF_964194105.1 of Spermophilus citellus. Classification (NCBI taxonomy): domain Eukaryota; kingdom Metazoa; phylum Chordata; class Mammalia; order Rodentia; family Sciuridae; genus Spermophilus; species Spermophilus citellus. Next base: position 87,997,889 of record NC_138185.1, read on the forward strand.
CACATGGCTCACCAAATTTCGTTCTTCTAGGTTAAACCACTCATTGGCAGTAACAGTTTAAATATTTAGGTTTCACTCAGTTTTCTCCTAAATGGATACATATAGTTGGAACTCTAAATCAAAGACGGTTTGTGCTAGCTCTTTGAAAATTGACACAATAAAGTAGTTCCAAGTTCCATCTCTACGGTTTGTTTCCTATTCATGTAGCCCTAATGAGAGACCGGCGTAAATAACTTTAATTGAAAGGGGTTGCCAAGCTTCAAAAATACCACGAGTTTTCTGAAATCCCAGCACACATTTTTACACCCAATCTTGATGAGACTTTCATGTAATGATCAGTACCCCAATCCCACTTGGCTCACCAAATTTCGTTCTTCTAGGTTAAACCATTCGTTGGCAGTAACAGTTTTAATTTTTAGGTTTCACTCTGTTTTCTCCTATATGGATACATGTAGTTGGAACTCTAAATCAAAGACGGTTTGTGCTAGCTCTTTGAAAATTGACACAATAAAGTAGTTCAAAGTTCTATCTCTACGGTTTGTTTCCTATTGATGTAGCCCTAAGCAGAGACCGGCGCAAATCACTTTCATGGAAAGGGGTTGACAATCTTCAAAAAAACCACGAGTTTCCTGAAATCTCAGCACACATTTTTTCACCCAATCTTGATGACACTTTCAGATAATGATCAGTACCCCAATCCCACTTGGCTCACCAAATTTCGTTCTTCTAGGTTAAACAGTTCGTTGGCAGAAACAATTTCAATTTTTAGGTTTCACTCTGTTTTCTCTTATATGGATACATATAGTTGGAACTCTAAATCAAACACGGTTTGTGCTAGCTCTTTGAAAGTTCACACAATAAAGTACTTCCAAGTTCTATCTCTATGGTTTGTTTCCTATTCATGTAGCCCTAATGAGAGACCGGCGTAAATCACTTTAATGGAAAGGGGTTGCCAAGCTTTCAAAAAACTACGAGTTTCCTGAAATCCCGGCACACATTTTTACACCCAATCTTGATGAGACTTTCAGGTAATGATCAGTACCCCAATCCCACTTGGCTCACCAAATTTCGTTCTTCTAGGTTAAACCGTTCGTTGGCAGTAACAGTTTAAATATTTAGGTTTCACTCAGTTTTATCCTATATGGATACATGTAGTTGGAACTCTAAATCAAAGACGGTTTGTGCTAGCTCTTTGAAATTTGACACAATAAAGTAGTTCCAGTTTCTATCTCTATGGTTTGTTTCCTATTGATGTAGCCCTAAGCAGAGACCGGCGCAAATCACTTTCATGGAAACGGGTTGCCAAGCTTCCAAAAAACTATGAGTTTCCTGAAATCTCAGCACACATTTTTTCACCCAATCTTGATGACACTTTCAGGTAATGATCAGTACCCCAATCCCACTTGGCTCACCAAATTTTGTTCTTCTTTGTTAAACCGTTCGTTGGCTGTAACAGTTTTAATTTTTAGGTTTCACTCTGTTTTCTCCTATATGGATACATATATTTGGAACTCTAAATCAAACACGGTTTGTGCTAGCTCTTTGAAACTTGCCACAATAAAGTAGTTCCAAGTTCTATCTCTATGGTTTTTTTCCTATTGATGTAGCAATAAGCAGAGACCGGCACAAATCACTTCCATGGAAAGTGGTTGCCAAGGTTCCAAAAAACTACGAGTTTCCTGAAATCTCAGCACACATTTTTTCACCCAATCTTGATGACACTTTCAGGTAATGATCAGTACCCCAATCCCACTTGGCTCACCAAATTTCGTTCTTCTAGGTTAAACCGTTCGTTGGCAGTAACAGTTTTAATTTTTAGGTTTCACTCTGTTTTCTCCTATATGGATACACATATTTGGAACTCTAAATCAAACACGGTTTGTGCTAGCTCTTTGAAACTTGACACAATAAAGTAGTTCCAAGTTCTATCTCTATGGTTTGTTTCCTATTGATGTAGTCCTAAGCAGAGACTGGCACAAATCACTTTCATGGAAACGGGTTGCCAAGCTTCCAAAAAACTACGAGTTTCCTGAAATCTCAGCACACATTTTTTCACCCAATCTTGATGACACTTTCAGGTAATGATCAGTACCCCAATCCCACTTGGCTCACCAAATTTCCTTCTTCTAGGTTAAACCGTTCGTTGGTTGTAACAGTTTTAATTTTTAGGTTTCACTCTGCTTTCTCCTATATGGATACATGTAGATGGAACTCTAAATCAAACACGGTTTGTGCTAGCTCTTTGAAACTTAACACAATAAAGTACTTCCAAGTTCTCTCTCTCTGGTTTGTTTCCTATTCATGTAGCCCTAATGAGAGACCGGCGTAAATCACTTTAATGGAAAGGGGTTGCCAAGGTTCCAAAAAACTACGAGTTTCCTGAAATCCCAGCACACATTTTTACACCCAAACTTGATGACACTTTCAGGTAATGATCAGTACCCCAATCCCACTTGGCTCACCAAATTTCGTTCTTCTAGGTTAAACCCTTCGTTGGCTGTAACAGTTTTAATTTTTAGGTTTCACTCTGTTTTCTCCTATATGGATATATATAGTTGGAACTCTAAATCAAAGACGGTTTGTGCTAGCTGTTTGAAACTTCACACAATAAAGTACTTCCAAGTTCTATCTCTATGGTTTGTTTCTTATTCATGTAGCCCTAATGAGAGACCGGCGTAAATCACTTTCATGGAAAGGGGTTGACAAGCTTCCAAAAAACCACGAGTTTCCTGAAATCTCAGTAAACATTTTTTCACCCAATCTTGAAGACACTTTCAGATAATGATCAGTACCCCAATCCCACTTGGCTCACCAAGTTTCGCTCTTCTAGGTTAAACCGTTCGTTGGCAGTAACAGTTTAAATTTTTAGGTTTCACTCTGTTTTCTCCTATATGTTTACATGTAGTTGGGACTCTAAATCAAAGACGATTTGTGCTAGCTCTTTGAAACTTGACACAATAAAGTAGTTCCAAGTTCTATCTCTATGGTTTGTTTCCTATTGATGTAGCCCTAAGCAGAGACCGGCACAAATCACTTTCATGGAAAGGGGATGACAAGCTTCCAAAAAACCACGAGTTTCCTGAAATCTCAGTACACATTTTTTCACCCAATCTTGATGACACTTTCAGATAATGATCAGTACCCCAATCCCACTTGGCTCACCAAATTTCGTTCTTCTAGGTTAAACCGTTCGTTGGCAGTAACAGTTTTAATTTTTAGGTTTCACTCTATTTTCTCCTATATGTATACCTGTAGTTGGGACTCTAAATCAAAGACGGTTTGTGCTAGCTCTTTGAAACTTGACACAAGAAAGTAGTTCCAAGTTCTATCTCTATGGTATGTTTCCTATTAATGTAGCCCTAAGCGGAGACTGGCACAAATCACTTTCATGGAAACAGGTTGCCAAGCTTCCAAAAAACTACGAGTTTCCTGAAATCTCAGCACACATTTTTTCACCCAATCTTGATGACACTTTCAGGTAATGATCAGTACCGCAATCCCACTTGGCTCACCAAATTTCGTTCTTCTTTGTTAAACCGTTCGTTGGCTGTAACAGTTTTAATTTTTAGGTTGCACTCTGTTTTCTCCTATATGGATACATATATTTGGAACTCTAAATCAAACACGGTTTGTGCTAGCTCTTTGAAACTTGCCACAATAAAGTAGTTCCAAGTTCTATCTCTATGGTTTGTTTCCTATTGATGTAGCCCTAAGCAGAGACCGGCACAAATCACTTCCATGGAAAGTGGTTGCCAAGGTTCCAAAAAACTTCGAGTTTCCTGAAATCTCAGCACACATTTTTTCACCCAATCTTGATGACACTTTCAGGTAATGATCAGTACCCCAATCCCACTTGGCTCACCAAATTTCGTTCTTCTAGGTTAAACCGTTCGTTGGCAGTAACAGTTTTAATTTTTAGGTTTCACTCTGTTTTCTCCTATATGGATACACATATTTGGAACTCTAAATCAAACACGGTTTGTGCTAGCTCTTTGAAACTTGACACGATAAAGTAGTTCCAAGTTCTATCTCTATGGTTTGTTTCCTATTGATGTAGTCCTAAGCAGAGACTGGCGCAAATCAATTTCATGGAAAGGGGTTGACAAGCTTCCAAAAAACTACGAGTTTCCTGAAATCTCAGCACACATTTTTTCACCCAAACTTGATGACACTTTCAGGTAATGATCAGTACCCCAATCCCACTTGCCTCACCAAATTTCGTTCTTCTAGGTTAAACCGATCGTTGGCTGTAACAGTTTTAATTTTTAGGTTTTACTCTGCTTTCTCCTATATGGATACATGTAGATGGAACTCTAAATCAAACACGGTTTGTGCTAGCTCTTTGAAACTTCACACAATAATGTACTTCCAAGTTCTATGTCTCTGGTTCGTTTCCTATTCATGTAGCCCTAATGAGAGACCGGCGTAAATCACTTTAATGGAAAGGGGTTGCCAAGCTTCCAAAAAACTACGAGTTTCCTGAAATCCCAGCACACATTTTTACACCCAATCTTGATGAGACTTTCAGGTAATGATCAGTACCCCAATCCCACTTGGCTCACCAAATTTCGTTCTTCTTGGTTAAACCGTTCGTTGGCAGTAACAGTTTAAATATTTAGGTTTCACTCAGTTTTCTCCTATATGGATACATGTAGTTGGAACTCTAAATCAAAGATGCTTTGTGCTAGATCTTTGAAAATAGACACAATAAAGTAGTTCCAAGTTCTCTCTCTACGGTTTTTTTCCTATTGATGTAGCCCTAAGCAGAGATTGGCGCACAAGCTTCCAAAAAACCACGAGTTTCCTGAAATCTCAGCACACATTTTTTCACCCAATCTTGATGACACTTTCAGATAATGATCAGTAACCCAATCCCACTTGGCTCACCAAATTTCGTTCTTCTAGTTTAAACCGTTCGTTGGCAGTAACAGTTTTAATTTTTAGGTTTCACTCTGTTTTCTCCTATATGTATACATGTAGTTGGAATCTAAATCAAAGACGGTTTGTGCTAGCTCTTTGAAACTTGACACAATAAAGTAGTTTCAAGTTCTATCTCTATGGTTCGTTTGCTATTGATGTAGCCCTAAGCAGAGACTGGCACAAATCAATTTCATGGAAAGGGGTTGACAAGCTTCCAAAAAACTACGAGTTTCCTGAAATCTCAGCACACATTTTTTCACCCAAACTTGATGACACTTTCAGGTAATGATCAGTACCCCAATCCCACTTGCCTCACCAAATTTCGTTCTTCTAGGTTAAACCGATCGTTGGCTGTAACAGTTTTAATTTTTAGGTTTCACTCTGTTTTCTCCTATATGGATACATATAGTTGGAACTCTAAATCAAACACGGTTTGTGCTAGGTCTTTGAAACTTGACACAATAAAGTAGTTCCAAGTTCTATCTCTACAGTTTGTTTCCTATTGATGTAGCCCTAAACAGAGATCGGCGCAAATCACTTTCATGGAAAGGGTTTGACAAGCTTCCAAAAAACCACGAGTTTCCTGAAATCTCAGCACACATTTCTTCACCCAATCTTGATGAGACTTTCAGATATTGATCAGTACCCCAATCCTGCTGGGCTCACCAAATTTCGTTCTTCTAGGTTAAACCTTTCGTTGGCAGTAACAGTTTTAATTTTTAGGTTTCATTAGGTTTTCTCCTATATGTATACATGTAGTTGGGACTCCAAATCAAAGACGGTTTGTGCTAGCTCTTTGAAACTTGACACAATAAAGTAGTTCCAAGTTCTATCTATACTGTTTGTTTCCTATTGATGTAGCCCTAAGCAGAGATCGGCGCAAATACTTTCATGGAAAGGGGTTGACAAGCTTCCAAAAAACCACGAGTTTCCTGAAATCTCAGCACACATTTTTTCACCCAATCTTGATGACACTTTCAGATAATGATTAGTACCCCAATCCCACTTGGCTCACCAAATTTCGTTCTTCTAGGTTAATCCGTTCGTTGGCAGTAACAGTTTTAATTTTTAGGTTTCACTCTGTTTTCTCCTATATGAATACATGTAGTTGGAACTCTAAATCAAAGACAGTTTGTGCTAGCTCTTTGAAACATGACACAATAAAGTAGTTACAAGTTCTATCTCTATGGTTTGTTTCCTATTGATGTAGCCCTAAGCAGAAACCGGCGCAATTCACTTTCACGGAAACGGGTTGCCAAGCTTCCAAAAAAATACGAGTTTCCTGAAATCTCAGCACACATTTTTTCACCCAATCTTGATGACACTTTCAGGTAATGATCAGTACCCCAATCCCACTTGGCTCACCAAATTTCGTTCTTCTAGGTTAAACCGTTCGTTGGCTGTAACAGTTTTAATTTTTAGGTTTCACTCTGTTTTCTCCTATATGGATACATGTAGTTGGAACTCTAAATCAAAGACGGTTTGTGCTAGCTCTTGGAAACTTGACACAATAAAGTAGTTCCAAGTTGATTCTCTACAGTTTGTTTCCTATTCATGTAGCCCTAATGAGAGACCGGGGTAAATCACTTTAATGGAAAGGGGTTGCCAAGCTTCCAAAAAACTACGAGTTTCCTGAAATCCCAGCACATATTTTTACTCCCAATCTTGATGAGACTTTCAGGTAATGATCAGTACCCCAATCCCACTTGGCTCACCAAAATTCGTTCTTCTAGGTTAAACCATTCCTTGGCAGTAACAGTTTAAATATTTAGGCTTCACTCAGTTTTCTCTTAAATGGATACATATAGTTGGAACTCTAAATCAAAGACGGTTTGTGCTAGCTCTTTGAAAATTGACACAATAAATAGTTCCAAGTTCCATCTCAATGGTTTGTTTCCTATTGTTGTAGCCCTAAGCAGAGACTGGCGCAAATCACTTTCATGGAAACGGGTTGCCAAGCTTCCAAAACACTACGAGTTTCCTGAAATCTCAGCACACATCTTTTCACCCAAACTTGATGACACTTTCAGGTAATGATCAGTACCCCAATCCCACTTGGCTCACCAAATTTCGTTCTTCTACATTAAACCGTTCTTTGGCTGTAACAGTTTTAATTTTTATGTTTCACTCTGTTTTCTCCTACATGGATACATACAGTTGGAACTCTAAATCAAACACGGTTTGTGCTAGCCCTTTGAAACTTTAAACAATAAAGTAGTTCCAAGGTCTATCTCTATGGTTTGTTTCCTATTGATGTAGCCCTAAGCAGAGACCGGCGCAAATCACTTCCATGGAAAGGGGTTGCCAAGGTTCCAAAAAACTACGAGTTTCCTGAAATCTCAGCACACATTTTTTCACCCAAATTTGATGACACTTTCAGATAAGGATCAGTACCCCAATCCCACTTGGCTCACCAAATTTCGTTCTTCTAGGTTAAACTGTTCATTGGCAGTAACAGTTTTAATTTTTAGGTTTCACTCTGTTTTCTCCTATATGGATACATATAGTTGGAACTCTAAATCAAACACGGTTTGTTGTAGCTCTTTGAAACTTGACACAATAAAGTAGATCCAAGGTCTATCTCTAAGTTTTGTTTCCTATTGATGTAGCCCTAAGCAGAGACCGGCGCAAATCACTTCCATGGAAAGGGGTTTCCAAGCTTCCTAAAAACTACGAGTTTCCTGAAATCCCAGCACACATTTTTACACCCAATATTTATGACACTTTCAGGTAATGATCAGTACCCCGATCCCACTTGGCTCACCAAATTTCGTTCTGCTAGGTTATACCATTCGTTGGCAGTAACAGTTTAAATATTTAGGTTTCACTCAGTTTTCTCCTATATGGATACATGTAGTTGGAACTCTAAATCAAAGACGGTTTGTGCTAGCTCTTTGAAAATTGACACAATAAAGTAGTTCCAAGTTCTATCTCTACGGTTTGTTTCCTATTGATGTAGCCCTAAGCAGAGACCAGCGCAAATCACTTTCATGGAAAGGGGTTGACAAGCTTCCAAAAAACCACGAGTTTCCTGAAATCTCAGCACATATTTTTTCACCCAAACTTGATGACACTTTCAGATAATGATCAGTATCCCAATCCCACTTGGCTCACCAAATTTCGTTCTTCTAGGTTAAACCATTCGATGGCAGTAAAGTTTAAATTTTTAGGATTCACTCTGTTTTCTCCTATATGGATACATGTAGTTGGAACTCTAAATTAAAGACGGTTTGTGCTAGCTCTTTGAAAATTGACACAATAAAGTAGTTCCAAGTTCTATCTCTACGGTTTTTTTCCTATTGATGTAGCCCTAAGCAGAGACCGGCGCAAATCACTTTCATGGAAAGGGGTTGACAAGCTTCCAAAAAACCACGAGTTTCCTGAAATCTCAGCACACATTTTTTCACCCAAACTTGATGACACTTTCAGATAATGATCAGTACCCCAATCCCACTTGTTTCACCAAATTTCGTTCTTCTAGGTTAATCAGTTCGTTGGCAGAAACAGTTTTAATTTTTAGGTTTCACTCTGTTTTCTCCTATATGGATACATGTAGTTGGAACACTAAATTAAACACGGTTTGTGCTAGCTCTTTGAATCTTGACACAATAAAGTAGTTCCAAGTTCTATCTCTATGGTTTGTTTCCTATTGATGTAGCCCTAAGCAGAGACTGGCGCAAATTACTTTCATGGAAAGGGGTTGCCAAGCTTCCAAAAAACTACGAGTTTCCTGAAATCTAAGCACACATTTTTTCACCCAATCTTGATTACACTTTCAGATAATGATCAGTAAGCCAATCCCACTTGGCTCACCAAATTTCGTTCTTCTACATTAAACCGATCTTTGGCTGTAACAGTTTTAATTTTTAGGTTTCACTCTGTTTTCTCCTACATGGATACATACAGTTGGAACTCTAAATCAAACACGGTTTGTTCTAGCTCTTTGAAACTTTAAACAATAAAGTAGTTCCAAGGTCTATCTCTATGGTTTGTTTCCTATTGATGTAGCCCTAAGCAGAGACCGGCGCAAATCACTTCCATGAAAAGGGGTTGCCAAGGTTCCAAAAAACTACGAGTTTCCTGAAATCTCAGCACACATTTTTTCACCGAAACTTGATGACACTTTCAGATAAGGATCAGTACCCCAATCCCACTTGGCTCACCAAATTTCGTTCTTCTAGGTTAAACTGTTCATTGGCAGTAACAGTTTTAATTTTAGGTTTCACTCTGTTTTCTCCTATATGGATACATATAGTTGGAACTCTAAATCAAACACGGTTTGTGCTAGCTCTTTGAAACTTGACACAATAAAGTAGTTCCAAGGTCTATCTCTATGGTTTGTTTTCTATTGATGTAGCCCTAAGCAGAGACCGGCGCAAATCACTTCCATGGAAAGGGGTTGCCAAGCTTCCTAAAAACTACGAGTTTCCTGAAATCCCAGCACACATTTTTACACCCAATATTTATGACACTTTCAGGTAATGATCTGTACCCCGATCCCACTTGGCTCACCAAATTTCGTTCTGCAAGGTTATACCATTCGATGGCAGTAACAGTTTAAATATTTAGGTTTCACTCAGTTTTCTCCTATGTGGATACATGTAGTTGGAACTCTAAATTAAACACGGTTTGTGCTAGCTCTTTGAATCTTGACACAATAAAGTAGTTCCAAGTTCTATCTCTATGGTTTGTTTCCTATTGATGTAGCCCTAAGCAGAGTCTGGCGCAAACTACTTTCATGGAAAGGGGTTGCCAAGCTTACAAAAAACTACGAGTTTCCTGAAATCTAAGCACACATTTTTTCACCCAATCTTGATTACACTTTCAGATAATGATCAGTAAGCCAATCCCACTTGGCTCACCAAATTTCTTTCTTCTATTTTAAACCGTTCGTTGGCAGTAAAGTTTTAATTTTTAGGTTTCACTCTGTTTTCTCCTATATGTATACATGTAGTTGGGACTCTAAATCAAAGACGGTTTGTGCTAGCTCTTTGAAACTTGACACAATAAAGTAGTTCCAAATTCTATCTCTATAGTTTGTTTCCTATTGATGTAACCCTAAGCAGAGACTGGCACAAATCACTTATATGGAAAGGGATTGACAATCTTCCAAAAAACCACGAGTTTCCTGAAATCTCAGCAAACATTTTTTCACCCAATTTGATGACACTTTCAGATAATGATCAGTACCCCACTCCCACTTGGTTCACCAAATTTCGTTCTTCTAGGTTATACCGTTCGTTGGCAGTAAAGTTTTAATTTTTAGGTTTCACTCTGTTTTCTCCTATATGTATACATGTAGTTGGGACTCTAAATCAAAGACGGTTTGTGCTAGCTCTTTGAAACATGACACAATAAAGTAGTTCCAAGTTCTATCTCTATGGTTTGTTTGCTATTGATGTAGCCCTAAGCAGAGACTGGCGCAAATAACTTTCATGGAAACGGGTTGCCAAGCTTCCAAAAAACTACGAGATTCCTGAAATCTCAGCACACATTTTTTCACCCAAACTTGATGACACTTTCAAGTAATGATCAGTACACCAATCCCACTTGGCTCACCAAATTTCGTTCTTGTAGATTAAACCGTTTGTTGGCAGTAAAGTTTAAATTTTTAGGTTTCACTCTGTTTTCTCCAATATGGATACATGTAGTTGGAACTCTAAATCAAACACGGTTTGTTCTAGATCTGGGAAACTTGACACAATAAAGTAGTTCCAAGTTCTATCTCTATGGTTTGTTTCCTATTGATGTAGCCCTAAGCAGAGACCGGCGCAAATCACTTTCATGGAAAGGGGTTGCCAAACTTCCAAAAAACTACGAGTTTCCTGAAATCTCAGCATACATTTTTTCCCCCAATCTTGAAGACACTTTCAGGTAATGATCAGTACCCCAATCTCACTTGGCTCAACAATTTTCGTTCTTCTAGGTTAAACAGTTCGTTGGCAGTATCAGTTTTAATTTTTCGGTTTCACTCTGTTTTCTCCTATATGGATACATGTAGTTGGAACTCTAAATCAAACACGGTTTGTGGTAGCTCTTGGAAACTTGACACAATACAGTAGTTCCAAGTTCTGTCTCTATGTTTTGTTTCCTATTAATGTAGCGCTAAGCAGAGACTGGCGCAAATCACTTTAATGGAAAGGGGTTGCCAAACTTCCAAAAAACTACGAGTTTCCTGAAATCTCACCATACATTTTTTCACCCAATCTTGATGACACTTTCAGGTAATGATCAGTACCCCAATGCCACTTGGCTCACCAAATTTTGTTCTTCTAGGTTAAACCGTTCGTTGGTTGTAACAGTTTTAATATTTAGGTTTCATTCTGTTTTCTCCTATATGGATACATGTAATTGGAACTCTAAATCAAACACGGTTTGTGCTAGCTCTTTGAAAGTTGACACAATAAAGTAGTTCCAAGTTCTATCTCTATGGTTTGTTTCCTATTGATGTAGCCCTAAGCAGAGACTGGCGCAAATCACTTTCATGGAAAGGGTTGCCAAGCTTCCAAAAAACTACGAGTTTCATGAAATCTCAGCACACATTCTTTCACCCTATCTTGATGACACTTTCAGGTAATGATCCGTACCCCAATCCCACTTGGCTGACCAAATTTTGTTATTCTAGGTTAAACCGTTCGTTGGCAGTATCAGTTTAAATTTTTAGGTTTCACTCTGTTTTCTCCTATATGGATACATGTAGTTGGAACTCTAAATTAAAGACAGTTTGTGCTAGCTCTTTGAAAATTGACACAATAAAGTAGTTCCAAGTTCTATCTCTACGGTTTTTTTCCTATTGATGTAGCCCTAGCAGAGACCGGCGTAAATCACTTTCATGGAAAGGGGTTGACAAGCTTCCAAAAAACCACGAGTTTGCTGAAATCACAGCATACATTTATTCACCCAATCTTGATGACACTTTCAGGTAATGATCAGTACCCCAATGCCACTTGGCTCACCAAATTTTGTTCTTCTAGGTTAAACCGTTCGTTGGCTGTAACAGTTTTAATATTTAGGTTTCATTCTGTTTTCTCCTATATGGATACATGTAATTGGAACTCTAAATCAAACACGGTTTGTGCTAGCTCTTTGAAAGTTGACACAATAAAGTAGTTCCAAGTTCTATCTCTATGGTTTGTTTCCTATTGATGTAGCCCTAAGCAGAGACTGGCGCAAATCACTTTAATGGAAAGGGTTGCCAAGCTTCCAAAAAACTACGAGTTTCATGAAATCTCAGCACACATTCTTTCACCCAATCTTGATGACACTTTCAGGTAATGATCAGTACCCCAATCCCACTTGGCTGACCAAATTTCGTTATTCTAGGTTAAACCGTTCGTTGGCAGTATCAGTTTTAATTTTTAGGTTTCACTCTGTTTTCTCCTATATGGATACATGTAGTTGGAACTCTAAATCAAACACGGTTTGTGCTAGATCTTGGAAACTTGACACAAAAGTAGTTCCAAGTTCTGTCTCTATGGTTTGTTTCCTATTGATGTAGCCCTAAGCAGAGACCAGCGCAAATCACTTTCATGGAAAGGGGTTGCCAAACTTCCAAAAAACTACGAGTTTCCTGAAATCTCAGCATATATTTTTTCACCCAATCTTGAAGACACTTTCAGATAATGATCAGTTCCCCAATCCCACTTGGCTCACCAAATTTTGTTCTTCTAGGATCATCCGTTCATTGGCAGTAACAGTTTTAATTTTTAGGTTTCACTCTGTTTTCTCCTATATGGATACATGTAATTGGAACTCTAAATCAAACACGGTTTGTGCTAGCTCTTTGAAAGTTGACACAATAAAGTAGTTCCAAGTTCTATCTCTACGGTTTTTTTCCTATTGATGTAGCCCTAAGCAGAGACCGGCGCAAATCACTTTCATGGAAAGGGGTTGACAAGCTTCCAAAAAACCACGAGTTTCCTGATATCTCAGCACACATTTTTTCACCCAATCTTGATGACACTTTCAGATAATGATCAGTACCCCAATCCCACTTGGTTCACCAAATTTCGTTCTTCTAGGTTAAACAGTTCCTTGGCAGAAACAGTTTTAATTTTTAGGTTTCACTCTGTTTTCTCCTATATGGATACATGTAGTTGGAACTCTAAATTAAACACGGTTTGTGCTAGCTCTTTGAATCTTGACACAATAAAGTAGTTCCAAGTTCTATCTCTATGGTTTGTTTCCTATTGATGTAGCCCTAAGCAGAGACTGGCGCAAATTACTTTCATGGAAAGGGGTTGCCAAGCTTCCAAAAAACTACGAGTTTCCTGAAATCTAAGCACACATTTTTTCACCCAATCTTGATTACACTTTCAGATAATGATCAGTAAGCCAATCCCACTTGGCTCACCAAATTTCTTTCTTCTATGTTAAACCGTTCGTTGGCAGTAAAGTTTTAATTTTTAGGTTTCACTCTCTTTTCTCCTATATGTATACATGTAGTTGGGACTCTAAATCAAAGACGGTTTGTGCTAGCTCTTTGAAACTTGACACAATAAAGTAGTTCCAAGTTCTGTCTCTATGGTTTGTTTCCAATTGATGTAGCCCTAAGCAGAGACCGGCACAAATCACTTACATGGAAAGGGATTGACAATCTTCCAAAAAACCACGAGTTTCCTGAAATCTCAGCACACATTTTTTCACCCAATCTTGATGACACTTTCAGATAATGATCAGTACCCCAATCCCACTTGGTTCACCAAATTTCGTTCTTCTAGCTTATACCGTTCGTTGGCAGTAAAGTTTTAATTTTTAGGTTTCACTCTGTTTTCTCCTATATGAATACATGTAGTTGGGACTCTAAATCAAAGACGGTTTGTGCTAGCTCTTTGAAACATGACACAATAAAGTAATTCCAAGTTCTATCTCTATAGTTTGTTTGCTATTGATGTAGCCCTAAGCAGAGACTGGCGCAAATCACTTTCATGGAAACGGGTTACCAAGCTTCCAAAAAACTACGAGTTTCCTGAAATCTCAGCACACATTTTTTCACCCAAACTTGATGACACTTTCAGGTAATGATCAGTACACCAATCCCACTTGGCTCACCAAATTTCCTTCTTGTAGGTTAAACCGTTTGTTGGCAGTAAAGTTTAAATTTTTAGGTTTCACTCTGTTTTCTCCAATATGGATACATGTAGTTGGAACTCTAAATCAAACACGGTTTGTGCTAGATCTGGGAAACTTGACACAATAAAGTAGTTCCAAGTTCTATCTCTATGGTTTGTTTCCTATTGATGTAGCCCTAAGCAGAGACCGGCGCAAATCACTTTCATGGAAAGGGGTTGCCAAACTTCCAAAAAACTACGAGTTTCCTGAAATCTCAGCATACATTTTTTCCCCCAATCTTGAAGACACTTTCAGGTAATGATCAGTACCCCAATCTCACTTGGCTCAACAAATTTCGTTCTTCTAGGTTAAACAGTTCGTTGGCAGTATCAGTTTTAATTTTTCGGTTTCACTCTGTTTTCTCCTATATGGATACATGTAGTTGGAACTCTAAATCAAACACGGTTTGTGGTAGCTCTTGGAAACTTGACACAATAAAGTAGTTCCATGTTCTATCTCTATGGTTTGTTTCCTATTGATGTAGCCCTAAGCAGAGACTGGCGCAAATCCCTTTCATGGAAAGGGGTTGCCAAGCTTCCAAAAAATACGAGTTTCCTGATATCTCAGCACACATTTTTTCACCCAATCTGGATGACACTTTCAGGTAATGATCAGCACCCCAATCCCACTTGGCTCACCAAATTTCGTTCTTCTAGGTTAAACAGTTCGTTGGCAGTATCAGTTTTAATTTTTAGGTTTCACTCTGTTTTCTCCTATATGGATACATGTATTTGGAACTCTAAATCAAACACGGTTTGTGCTAGCTCTTGGAAAATTGACAAAATAAAGTAGTTCCAAGTTCTATCTCTATGGTTTGTTTCCTATTGATGTAGGCCTAAGCAGAGACCGGCGCAAATCACTTTCATGGAAAGGGGTTGCCAAGCTTCCAAAAAACTACGAGATTCCTGAAATCTCAGCATACATTTTTTCACCCAATCATGAAGACACTTTCAGGTAATGATCAGTACCCCAAACCCACTTAGCTCACCAAATTTCGTTCTTCTAGGTTAAACCGTTCGTTGGCAGTAACAGTTTTAATTTTTAGGTTTCAATCTGTTTTCTCCTATATGGATACATGTAGTTGGAACTCTAAATCAAACACGGTTTGTGCTAGATCTGGGAAACTTGACACAATAAAGTAGTTCCAAGTTCTATCTCTATGGTTTGTTTCCTATTGATGTAGCCCTAAGCAGAGACCGGCGCAAATCACTTTCATGGAAAGTTGTTGCAAAGCTTCCAAAAAACTACGAATTTCCTGAAATTTCAGCACACATTTTTTCACCCAAACTTGATGACACTTTCAGGTAATGATCAGTACCCCAATCCCACTTGGCTCACCAAATTTCGTTCTTCTAAGTTAAACCGTTCGTTGGCAGTATCAGTTTTAATTTTTAGGTTTCACTCTGTTTTCTCGAATATGGATACATGTAGTTGGAACTCTAAATCAAACACGGTTTGTGCTAGCTCTTGGAAACTTGACACAATAAAGTAGTTCCAAGTTCTATCTCTATGGTTTGTTTCCTATTGAGTAGCCCTAAGCAGAGACTGGCACAAATCATTTTCAAAAAAGGGGTTGCCAAGCTTCCAAAAAACTACAAGATTCCTGAAATCTCAGCACACATTTTTTCACCCAATCTTAATGACACTTTCAGTAAATATCAGTACCCCAATCCCACTTGGCTCACCAAATTTCGTTCTTCTAGGTTAAACCGTTCGTTGGCAGTGACAGTTTTACTTTTTAGGTTTCAATCTGTTTTCTCCGACATGGATACATGTAGTTGGAACTCTAAATCAAACACGGTTTGTGCTAGCCCTTGGAAACTTGACACAATAAAGTAGTTCCAAGTTCTATCTCTATGGTTTGTTTCCTATTTATGTACCCCTAAGCAGAGACTGGCGCAAATCACTTTCATGGAAAGGGGTTGCCAAGCTTCCAAAAAACTGCGAGTTTCCTGAAATCTCAGCATACATATTTTCACCCAATCTTGATGACACTTTCAGGTAATGATCAGTATTCCAATCCAACTTGGCTCACCAAATTTCATTCTTCTAGTTTAAACCGTTCATTGGCAGTATCAATTTTAATTTTTAGGTTTCACTCTGTTTTCTCCTATATGTATACATGTAGTTGGAACTCTAAATCAAACACGGTTTGTGCAAGCTCTTTGAAACTTGACACAATAAAGTAGTTCCAAGTTCTATCTCTATGGTTTGTTTCCTATTGATGTAGCCCTAAGCAGAGTCCGGCGCAAATCACTTTCATGGAAAGTTGTTGCCAAGCTTCCAAAAAACTACGAGTTTTCTGAAATCTCAGCAAATATTTTTTCACCCAATCTTCATGACACTTTCAGGTAATGATCAGAACCCCACTCCCACTTGGCTCACCAAATTTCGTTCTTCTAGGTTAAACCGTTCGTTGGCAGTAACTGTTTTAATTTTTAGGTTTCACTCTGTTTTCTCCTATATGGATACATGTAGTTGGAACTGTAAATCAAACACGGTTTGTGCTACCTCTTGGAAACGTGAAACAATAAAGTAGTTCCAAGGTCTATCTCTATGGTTTGTTTCCTATTGATGTAGCCCTAAGCATAGACTGGCGCAAATCTCTTTCCTGAAAAGGGGTTGCCAAGCTTCCAAAAAACTACGAGTTTCCTGAAATCTCAGCACACATATTTTCACCCAATCTTGATGACACTTTCAGGTAATGATCAGTATTCCAATCCCACTTGGCTCACCAAATTTTGTT
This sequence comes from Spermophilus citellus, assembly GCF_964194105.1. NCBI lineage: Eukaryota > Metazoa > Chordata > Mammalia > Rodentia > Sciuridae > Spermophilus > Spermophilus citellus. Next base: position 88,014,666 of record NC_138185.1, read on the forward strand.
CTTCTATGTTAAACCGTTCATTGGCAGTTACAATTTTAATTTTTATGTTTCACTCTGTTTTCTCCTATATGGATACATGTAGTTGGAACTCTAAATCAAACACGGTTTGTGCTAGCCCTTGGAAACTTCACACAGTAAAGTAGTTCCAAGTTCTATCTCTATGGTTTGTTTCCTATTTATGTAGCCCTAAGCAGAGACTGGCGCAAATCACTTTCATGGAAAGGGGTTGCCATACTTCCAAAAAACTACGAGTTTCCTGAAATCTCAGCACACATTTTTTCACCCAATCTTGATGACACTTTCAGGTAATGATCAGCACCCCAATCCCACTTGGCTCACCAAATTTGGTTCTTCTAGGTTAAACCGTTCGTTGGCAGTATCAGTTTTAATTTTTAGGTTTCACTCTGTTTTCTGCTATATGGATACATGTAGTTGGAACTCTAAATCAAACACGGTTTGTGCTAGCCCTTGGATTCTTGACACAATAAAGTAGTTCCAAGTTCTATCTCTATGGTTTGTTTCCTATTGATGTAGACCTAAGCAGAGACTGGCGCAAATCACTTTCAAGGAAAGGGGTTGCCAAGCTTCCAAAAAACTACGAGATTCCTGAAATCTCAGCACTCATTTTTTCACCCAATCTGAATGACACTTTCAGGTAAATATCAGTACCCCAATCCCACTTGGCTCACCAAATTTCGTTCTTCTAGGTTAAACCGTTCGTTGGCAGTAACAGTTTTAATTTTTAGGTTTCACTCTGTTTTCTCCTACATGGATACATGTAGTTGGAACTCTAAATCAAACACGGTTTGTGCTAGCCCTTGGAAACTTGACACAATAAAGTAGTTCCAAGTTCTATCTCTATGGTTTGTTTCCTATTGAGTAGCCCTAAGCAGAGACTGGCACAAATCATTTTCAAAAAAGGGGTTGCCAAGCTTCCAAAAAACTACAAGATTCCTGAAATCTCAGCACACATTTTTTCACCCAATCTTAATGACACTTTCAGTAAATATCAGTACCCCAATCCCACTTGGCTCACCAAATTTCGTTCTTCTAGGTTAAACCGTTCGTTGGCAGTGACAGTTTTACTTTTTAGGTTTCAATCTGTTTTCTCCGACATGGATACATGTAGTTGGAACTCTACATCAAACACGGTTTGTGCTAGCCCTTGGAAACTTGACACAATAAAGTAGTTCCAAGTTCTATCTCTATGGTTTGTTTCCTATTTATGTAGCCCTAAGCAGAGACTGGCGCAAATCATTTTCAAAAAAGGGGTTGCCAAACTTCCAAAAAACTGCGTGTTTCCTGAAATCTCAGCATACATTTTTTCACCCAATCTGGATGACACTTTCAGGTAATGATCAGTACCCCAATCCCACTTGGCTCACCAAATTTCGTTTTTCTAGGTTAAACCGTTCGTTGGCAGTATCAGTTTTAATTTTTAGGTTTCACTCTGTTTTCTCCTACATGGATACATGTAGTTGGAACTCTAAATCAAACACGGTTTGTGCTAGCCCTTGGAAACTTGACACAATAAAGTAGTTCCAAGTTCTATCTCTATGGTTTGTTTCCTATTTATGTAGCCCTAAGCAGAGACTGGCGCAAATCACTTTCATGGAAAGGGGTTGCCAAGCTTCCAAAAAACTGCGTGTTTCCTGAAATCTCAGCATACATTTTTTCACCCAATCTGGATGACACTTTCAGGTAATGATCAGCACCCCAATCCCACTTGGCTCACCAAATTTCGTTTTTCTAGGATAAACAGTTCGTTGGCAGTATCAGTTTTAATTTTTAGGTTTCACTCTGTTTTCTCCTACATGGATACATGTAGTTGGAACTCTAAATCAAACACGGTTTGTGCTAGCCCTTGGAAACTTGACACAATAAAGTAGTTCCAAGTTCTCTCTCTATGGTTTGTTTCCTATTGAGTAGCCCTAAGCAGAGACTGGCACAAATCATTTTCAAAAAAGGGGTTGCCAAGCTTCCAAAAAACTACAAGATTCCTGAAATCTCAGCACACATTTTTTCACCCAATCTTAATGACACTTTCAGTAAATATCAGTACCCCAATCCCACTTGGCTCACCAAATTTCGTTCTTCTAGGTTAAACCGTTCGTTGGCAGTGACAGTTTTACTTTTTAGCTTTCAATCTGTTTTCTCCGACATGGATACATGTAGTTGGAACTCTACATCAAACACGGTTTGTGCTAGCCCTTGGAAACTTGACACAATAAAGTAGTTCCAAGTTCTATCTCTATGGTTTGTTTCCTATTTATGTAGCCCTAAGCAGAGACTGGCGCAAATCATTTTCAAAAAAGGGGTTGCCAAGCTTCCAAAAAACTGCGTGTTTCCTGAAATCTCAGCATACATTTTTTCACCCAATCTGGATGACACTTTCAGGTAATGATCAGTACCCCAATCCCACTTGGCTCACCAAATTTCGTTTTTCTAGGTTAAACCGTTCGTTGGCAGTATCAGTTTTAATTTTTAGGTTTCACTCTGTTTTCTCCTACATGGATACATGTAGTTGGAACTCTAAATCAAACACGGTTTGTGCTAGCCCTTGGAAACTTGACACAATAAAGTAGTTCCAAGTTCTATCTCTATGGTTTGTTTCCTATTTATGTAGCCCTAAGCAGAGACTGGCGCAAATCACTTTCATGGAAAGGGGTTGCCAAGCTTCCAAAAAACTGCGTGTTTCCTGAAATCTCAGCATACATTTTTTCACCCAATCTGGATGACACTTTCAGGTAATGATCAGCACCCCAATCCCACTTGGCTCACCAAATTTCGTTTTTCTAGGATAAACAGTTCGTTGGCAGTATCAGTTTTAATTTTTAGGTTTCACTCTGTTTTCTCCTACATGGATACATGTAGTTGGAACTCTAAATCAAACACGGTTTGTGCTAGCCCTTGGAAACTTGACACAATAAAGTAGTTCCAAGTTCTATCTCTATGGTTTGTTTCCTATTGAGTAGCCCTAAGCAGAGACTGGCACAAATCATTTTCAAAAAAGGGGTTGCCAAGCTTCCAAAAAACTACAAGATTCCTGAAATCTCAGCACACATTTTTTCACCCAATCTTAATGACACTTTCAGTAAATATCAGTACCCCAATCCCACTTGGCTCACCAAATTTCGTTCTTCTAGGTTAAACCGTTCGTTGGCAGTGACAGTTTTACTTTTTAGCTTTCAATCTGTTTTCTCCGACATGGATACATGTAGTTGGAACTCTACATCAAACACGGTTTGTGCTAGCCCTTGGAAACTTGACACAATAAAGTAGTTCCAAGTTCTATCTCTATGGTTTGTTTCCTATTTATGTAGCCCTAAGCAGAGACTGGCGCAAATCATTTTCAAAAAAGGGGTTGCCAAGCTTCCAAAAAACTGCGTGTTTCCTGAAATCTCAGCATACATTTTTTCACCCAATCTGGATGACACTTTCAGGTAATGATCAGTACCCCAATCCCACTTGGCTCACCAAATTTCGTTTTTCTAGGTTAAACCGTTCGTTGGCAGTATCAGTTTTAATTTTTAGGTTTCACTCTGTTTTCTCCTACATGGATACATGTAGTTGGAACTCTAAATCAAACACGGTTTGTGCTAGCCCTTGGAAACTTGACACAATAAAGTAGTTCCAAGTTCTATCTCTATGGTTTGTTTCCTATTTATGTAGCCCTAAGCAGAGACTGGCGCAAATCACTTTCATGGAAAGGGGTTGCCAAGCTTCCAAAAAACTGCGTGTTTCCTGAAATCTCAGCATACATTTTTTCACCCAATCTGGATGACACTTTCAGGTAATGATCAGCACCCCAATCCCACTTGGCTCACCAAATTTCGTTTTTCTAGGATAAACAGTTCGTTGGCAGTATCAGTTTTAATTTTTAGGTTTCACTCTGTTTTCTCCTACATGGATACATGTAATTGGAACTCTAAATCAAACAGGTTTGTGCTAGCTCTTGGAAACTTGACACAATAAAGTAGTTCCAAGTTCTATCTCTATGGTTTGTTTCCTATTGATGTAGACCTAAGCAGAGACCGGCGCAAATCACTTTCATGGAAAGGGGTTGCCAAACTTCCAAAAAACTGTGAGTTTCCTGAAATCTCAGCATACATTTTTCACCCAATCTTGAAGACACTTTCAGGTAATGATCAGTACCCCAATCCGACTTGCCTCACCAAATTTCGATCTTCTACGTTAAACCGTTCGTTGGCAGTAACAGTTTTAATTTTTAAGTTTCACTCTGTTTTCTCCTATATGGATACATGTAGTTGGAACTCTAAATCAAACACGGTTTGTGCTAGCCCTTGGAATCTTGACACAATAAATTAGTTCCAAGTTCTTTCTCTATGGTTTGTTTCCTATTGATGTAGCCCTAAGCAGAGACTGGCGCAAATCACTTTTATGGAAAGGAGTTGCCAAGCTTCCAAAAAAATACGAGTTTCCTGAAATCTCAGCATACATATTTTCACCCAATCTTGATGACACTTTCAGTAAATATCAGTACCCCAATCCCACTTGGCTCACCAAATTTCGTTCTTCTAGGTTAAACCGTTCGTTGGCAGTGACAGTTTTACTTTTTAGGTTTCACTCTGTTTTCTCCGACATGGATACATGTAGTTGGAACTCTAAATCAAACACGGTTTGTGCTAGCCCTTGGAAACTTGACACAATAAAGTATTTGCAAGTTCTATCTCTATGGGTTGTTTCCTATTTATGTACCCCTAAGCAGAGACTGGCGCAAATCACTTTCATGGAAAGGGGTTGCCAAGCTTCCAAAAAACTGCGAGTTTCCTGAAATCTCAGCATACATATTTTCACCCAATCTTGATGACACTTTCAGGTAATGATCAGTATTCCAATCCAACTTGGCTCACCAAATTTCATTCTTCTAGGTTAAACCGTTCATTGGCAGTATCAATTTTAATTTTTAGGTTTCACTCTGTTTTCTCCTATATGTATACATGTAGTTGGAACTCTAAATCAAACACGGTTTGTGCAAGCTCTTTGAAACTTGACACAATAAAGTAGTTCCAAGTTCTATCTCTATGGTTTGTTTCCTATTGATGTAGCCCTAAGCAGAGTCCGGCGCAAATCACTTTCATGGAAAGTTGTTGCCAAGCTTCCAAAAAACTACGAGTTTTCTGAAATCTCAGCAAATATTTTTTCACCCAATCTTGATGACACTTTCAGGTAATGATCAGAACCCCACTCCCACTTGGCTCACCAAATTTCGTTCTTCTAGGTTAAACCGTTCGTTGGCAGTAACTGTTTTAATTTTTAGGTTTCACTCTGTTTTCTCCTATATGGATACATGTAGTTGGAACTGTAAATCAAACACGGTTTGTGCTACCTCTTGGAAACGTGAAACAATAAAGTAGTTCCAAGGTCTATCTCTATGGTTTGTTTCCTATTGATGTAGCCCTAAGCATAGACTGGCGCAAATCTCTTTCCTGAAAAGGGGTTGCCAAGCTTCCAAAAAACTACGAGTTTCCTGAAATCTCAGCACACATATTTTCACCCAATCTTGATGACACTTTCAGGTAATGATCAGTATTCCAATCCCACTTGGCTCACCAAATTTTGTTCTTCTATGTTAAACCGTTCATTGGCAGTTACAATTTTAATTTTTAGGTTTCACTCTGTTTTCTCCTATATGGATACATGTAGTTGGAACTCTAAATCAAACACGGTTTGTGCTAGCCCTTGGAAACTTCACACAGTAAAGTAGTTCCAAGTTCTATCTCTATGGTTTGTTTCCTATTTATGTAGCCCTAAGCAGAGACTGGCGCAAATCACTTTCATGGAAAGGGGTTGCCATACTTCCAAAAAACTACGAGTTTCCTGAAATCTCAGCACACATTTTTTCACCCAATCTTGATGACACTTTCAGGTAATGATCAGCACCCCAATCCCACTTGGCTCACCAAATTTGGTTCTTCTAGGTTAAACCGTTCGTTGGCAGTATCAGTTTTAATTTTTAGGTTTCACTCTGTTTTCTGCTATATGGATACATGTAGTTGGAACTCTAAATCAAACACGGTTTGTGCTAGCCCTTGGATTCTTGACACAATAAAGTAGTTCCAAGTTCTATCTCTATGGTTTGTTTCCTATTGATGTAGCCCTAAGCAGAGACTGGCGCAAATCACTTTCATGGAAAGGGGTTGCCAAGCTTCCAAAAAACTACGAGATTCCTGAAATCTCAGCACTCATTTTTTCACCCAATCTGAATGACACTTTCAGGTAAATATCAGTACCCCAATCCCACTTGGCTCACCAAATTTCGTTCTTCTAGGTTAAACCGTTCGTTGGCAGTAACAGTTTTAATTTTTAGGTTTCACTCTGTTTTCTCCTACATGGATACATGTAGTTGGAACTCTAAATCAAACACGGTTTGTGCTAGCCCTTGGAAACTTGACACAATAAAGTAGTTCCAAGTTCTATCTCTATGGTTTGTTTCCTATTGAGTAGCCCTAAGCAGAGACTGGCACAAATCATTTTCAAAAAAGGGGTTGCCAAGCTTCCAAAAAACTACAAGATTCCTGAAATCTCAGCACACATTTTTTCACCCAATCTTAATGACACTTTCAGTAAATATCAGTACCCCAATCCCACTTGGCTCACCAAATTTCGTTCTTCTAGGTTAAACCGTTCGTTGGCAGTGACAGTTTTACTTTTTAGCTTTCAATCTGTTTTCTCCGACATGGATACATGTAGTTGGAACTCTACATCAAACACGGTTTGTGCTAGCCCTTGGAAACTTGACACAATAAAGTAGTTCCAAGTTCTATCTCTATGGTTTGTTTCCTATTTATGTAGCCCTAAGCAGAGACTGGCGCAAATCATTTTCAAAAAAGGGGTTGCCAAGCTTCCAAAAAACTGCGTGTTTCCTGAAATCTCAGCATACATTTTTTCACCCAATCTGGATGACACTTTCAGGTAATGATCAGTACCCCAATCCCACTTGGCTCACCAAATTTCGTTTTTCTAGGTTAAACCGTTCGTTGGCAGTATCAGTTTTAATTTTTAGGTTTCACTCTGTTTTCTCCTACATGGATACATGTAGTTGGAACTCTAAATCAAACACGGTTTTTGCTAGCCCTTGGAAACTTGACACAATAAAGTAGTTCCAAGTTCTATCTCTATGGTTTGTTTCCTATTTATGTAGCCCTAAGCAGAGACTGGCGCAAATCACTTTCATGGAAAGGGGTTGCCAAGCTTCCAAAAAACTGCGTGTTTCCTGAAATCTCAGCATACATTTTTTCACCCAATCTGGATGACACTTTCAGGTAATGATCAGCACCCCAATCCCACTTGGCTCACCAAATTTCGTTTTTCTAGGATAAACAGTTCGTTGGCAGTATCAGTTTTAATTTTTAGGTTTCACTCTGTTTTCTCCTACATGGATACATGTAGTTGGAACTCTAAATCAAACAGGTTTGTGCTAGCTCTTGGAAACTTGACACAATAAAGTAGTTCCAAGTTCTATCTCTATGGTTTGTTTCCTATTGATGTAGACCTAAGCAGAGACCGGCGCAAATCACTTTCATGGAAAGGGGTTGCCAAACTTCCAAAAAACTATGAGTTTCCTGAAATCTCAGCATACATTTTTCACCCAATCTTGAAGACACTTTCAGGTAATGATCAGTACCCCAATCCGACTTGCCTCACCAAATTTCGATCTTCTACGTTAAACCGTTCGTTGGCAGTAACAGTTTTAATTTTTAAGTTTCACTCTGTTTTCTCCTATATGGATACATGTAGTTGGAACTCTAAATCAAACACGGTTTGTGCTAGCCCTTGGAATCTTGACACAATAAATTAGTTCCAAGTTCTTTCTCTATGGTTTGTTTCCTATTGATGTAGCCCTAAGCAGAGACTGGCGCAAATCACTTTTATGGAAAGGAGTTGCCAAGCTTCCAAAAAACTACGAGTTTCCTGAAATCTCAGCATACATATTTTCACCCAATCTTGATGACACTTTCAGGTAATGATCAGTACCCCAATCCCACATGGCTCACCAAATTTCATTCTTCTAGGTTAAACCGTTCATTGGCAGTATCAGTTTTAATTTTTAGGTTTCACTCTGTTTTCTCCTATATGGATACATGTACTTGGAACTCTAAATCAAACACGGTTTGTGCTAGCTCTTTGAAACTTGACACAGTAAAGTAGTTCCAAGTTCTATCTCTATGGTTTGTTTCCTATTGATGTAGCCCTAAGCAGAGTCCGGCGCAAATCACTTTCATGGAAAGGGGTTGCCAAGCTTCCAAAAAACTACGAGTTTTCTGAAATCTCAGCACACATTTTTTCACCCAATCTTGATGACACTTTCAGGTAATGATCAGTACCCCAATCCCACTTGGCTCACCAAATTTCGTTTTTCTAGGTTAAACCCTTCGTTTTCAGTAACAGTTTAAATTTTTAGGTTTCACTCTGTTTTCTCCTATATGGATACATGTATTTGGAACTCTAAATCAAACACGGTTTGTGCTAGCTCTTGAAAACTAGACACAGTAAAGTAGTTCCAAGTTCTATCTCTATGGTTCGTTTCCTATTGATGTAGCCCTAAGCAGAGACTGGCGCAAATCACTTTCATGGAAAGGGGTTGCCAAGCTTCCAAAAAACTACGAGTTTCCTGAAATCTCAGCACACATTTTTTCACCCAATCTTGATGACACTTTCAGGTAATGATCAGTACCCCAATCCCACTTGGCTTACCAAATTTCGTTCTCCTATGTTAAAGCGATCGTTGGCAGTAACAGTTTTAATTTTTAAGTTTCAATCTGTTTTCTCCTATATGGATACATGTAGTTGGAACTCTAAATCTAACACGGTTTCTGCTAGCAATTTGAAACTTGACACAATAATGTAGTTCCAAGTTCTATCTCTATGGTTCGTTTCCTATTGATGTAGCCCTAAGCATAGACTGGCACAAATCACTTTCATGGAAAGGGTTGCCAAGGTTCCAAAAAACTACGAGTTTCCTGAAACCACAGCACACATTTTTTCACCCAATCTTGATGACACTTTCAGGTAATGATCAGTACCCCAACCCCACTGGGCTCACCAAATTTCGTTCTTCTAGGTTAAACCGTTCATAGGCAGTAACAGTTTTAATTTTTAGGTTTCACTCTGTTTTCTGCTATATGGATACATGCAGTTGGAACTCTAAATCAAACACGGTTTGTGCTAGCTCTTTGAAACTTGACACAATAAAGTAGTTCCAAGTTCTATCTCTATGGTTTGTTTCCTATTGATATAGCCCTAAGCAGCGACCGGCTCAAATCACTTTCATGGAAAGGGGTTGCCAAGCTTCCAAAAAACTACGAATTTCCTGAAATCTCAGCACACATTTTTTCACCCAAACTTGATGACACTTTCAGGTCATGATGAGTACCCCAATCCCACTTGGCTTACCAAATTTCGTTCTTCTAGGTTAAACCGTTCGTTGGCAGTATCAGTTTAAATTTTTAGGTTTCACTCTGTTTTCTCCTATATGGATACATGTAGTTGGAACTCTAAATCAAACACGGTTTGTACTAGCTCTTGGAAACTTGACACAATAAAGTAGTTCCAAGTTCTATATCTATGGTTTGTTTCCTATTGATGTAGCCCTAAGCAGAGACTGGCGCAAATTACTTCCATGGAAAGGGGTTGCCAAGCTTCCAAAAAACTACGAGTTTCCTGAAAAATAAGCACACATTTTTTCACCCAATCTTGATTACACTTTCAGATAATGATCAGTAAGCCAATTCCACTTGGCTCACCAAATTTCGTTCTTCTAGGTTAAACTGTTCGTTGGCAGTAAAGTTTTAATTTTTAGGTTTCACTCTGTTTTCTCCTATATGGATACATGTAGTTGGGACTCTAAATCAAAGACGGTTTGTGCTAGCTCTTTGAAACATGACACAATAAAGTAGTTCCAAGTTCTATCTCTATGGTTTGTTTGCTATTGATGTAGCCCTAAGAAGAGACTGGCGCAAATCACTTTCATGTAAACGGGTTGCCAAGCTTCCAAAAAACTACGAGTTTCCTGAAATCTCAGCACACACTTTTTCACCCAAACTTGATGACACTTTCAGGTAATGATCAGTACCCCAATCCCACTTGCCTCACCAAATTTCGTTCTTCTAGGTTAAACCGTTCGTTGGCTGTAACATTTTTAATTTGTAGGTTTCACTCTGTTTTCTCCTATATGGATACATATAGTTGGAACTCTAAATCAAACACGGTTTGTGCTAGCTCTTTGAAACTTGACACAATAAAGTAGTTTCAAGTTCTATCTCTATGGTTTGTTTCCTATTGATGTAGCCCTAAGCAGAGTCCGGTGCAAATAACTTTCATGGAAAGTTGTTGCCAAGCTTCCAAAGAACTACGAGTTTCCTGAAATCTCAGCACACATTTTTTCACCCAATCTTGATGACACTTTCAGGTAATGATGAGAACCCCACTCCCACTTGGCTCACCAAATTTCGTTCTTCTAGGTTAAACCATTCATTGGCAGTAACAGTTTTAATTTTTAGGTTTCACTCTGTTTTCTCCTATATGGATACATGTAGTTGGAACTCTAAATCAAACACGGTTTGTGCTAGCTCTTGGAAAATTGACAAAATAAAGTAGTTCCAAGGTCTATCTCTATGGTTTGCTTCCTATTGATGTAGCCCTAAGAAGAGACTGGCGCAAATCACTTTCATGGAAAGGGGTTGCCAAGCTTCCAAAAAACTACGAATTTCCTGAAATTTCAGCACACATTTTTTCACCCAAACTTGATGACACTTTCAGGTAAGAATCAGTACCCCACTCCCACTTGGCTCACCAAATTTCGTTCTTCTAGGTTAAACCATTCGTTGGCAGTGACAGTTTTAATTTTTAGGTTTCACTCTGTTTTCTCCTATATGGATACATGTAGTTGGAACTCTGAATCAAACACGGTTTGTGCTAGCCCTTGGAAACTTGACACAATAAAGTAGTTCCAAGTTCTATCTTTATGGTTTGTTTCCTATTGATGTAGCCCTAAGCAGAGACTGGCACAAATCACTTTCATGGAAAGGGGTTGCCAAGCTTCCAAAAAAATACGAGTTTCCTGAAATCTCAGCATATATTTTTTCACCCAATCTTGAAGACACTTTCAGGTAATGATCAGTTCCCCAATCCCACTTGGCTCACCAAATTTCGTTCTTCTATGTTAAACCGTTCATTGGCAGTAACAGTTTTAATTTTTAGGTTTCACTCTGTTTTCTCCTATATGGATACATGTAGTTGGAACTCTAAATCAAACACGGTTTGTGCTAGCTCTTGGAAACTTGAAAAAATAAATTAGTTCCAAGGTCTATCTTTATGGTTTGTTTCCTATTGATGTAGCCCTAAGCAGAGACTGGCGCAAATCACTTTCATGGAAAGGGGTTGCCAAGCTTCCAAAAAATACGAGTTTCCTGATATCTCAGCACACATTTTTTCACCCAATCTGAATGACACTTTCAGGTAATGATCAGTACCCCAATCCCACTTGGCTCACCAAATTTCATTCTTCTAGGTTAAACCGTTCATTGGCAGTATCAGTTTTAATTTTTAGGTTTCACTCTGTTTTCTCCTATATGGATACATGTAGTTGGAACTCTAAATCAAACATGGTTTGTGCTAGCTATTTGAAACATGACACAATAAAGTAGTTCCAAGTTCTATCTCTATGGTTTGTTTCCTATTGATGTAGCCCTAAGCAGAGACTGGCACAAATCACTTTCATGGAAAGGGGTTGCCAAGCTTCCAAAATACTACGAGTTTTCTGAAATCTCAGCACACATTTTTTCACCCAATGTTGATGACACTTTCAGGTAATGATCAGTACCCCAATCCCACTTGGCTCACCAAATTTCGTTCTTCTAGGTTAAATGGTTCATTGGCAGTAACAGTTTTAATTTTTAGGTTTCACTCTGTTTTCTCCTATATGGATACATGTAGTTGGAACTCTAAATCAAACACGGTTTGTGCTAGCTCTTGAAAACTTGACACAATAAAGTAGTTCCAAGTTCTATCTCTACAGTTTGTTTTCTATTGATGTAGCCCTAAACAGAGATCGGCGCAAATCACTTTCATGGAAAGGGTTTGACAAGCTTCCAAAAAACCACGAGTTTCCTGAAATCTCAGCACACATTTCTTCACCCAATCTTGATGAGACTTTCAGATATTGATCAGTACCCCAATCCTGCTGGGCTCACCAAATTTCGTTCTTCTAGGTTAAACCGTTCGTTGGCAGTAACAGTTTAAATATTTAGGTTTCACTCAGTTTTCTCCTATATGGATACATGTAGTTGGAACTCTAAATCAAAGATGGTTTGTGCTAGCTCTTTGAAAATAGACACAATAAAGTAGTTCCAAGTTCTGTCTCTACGGTTTTTTTCCTATTGATGTAGCCCTAAGCAGAGATTGGCGCACAAGCTTCCAAAAAACCACGAGTTTCCTGAAATCTCAGCACACATTTTTTCACCCAATCTTGATGACACTTTCAGATAATGATCAGTAACCCAATCCCACTTGGCTCACCAAATTTCGTTCTTCTAGTTTAAACCGTTCGTTGGCAGTAACAGTTTTAATTTTTAGGTTTCACTCTGTTTTCTCCTATATGTATACAAGTAGTTGGAATCTAAATCAAAGACGGTTTGTGCTAGCTCTTTGAAACTTGACACAATAAAGTAGTTCCAAGTTCTATCTCTATGGTTCGTTTGCTATTGATGTAGCCCTAAGCAGAGACTGGCGCAAATCAATTTCATGGAAAGGGTTTGACAAGCTTCCAAAAAACCACGAGTTTCCTGAAATCTCAGCACACATTTCTTCACCCAATCTTGATGAGACTTTCAGATATTGATCAGTACCCCAATCCTGCTGGGCTCACCAAATTTCGTTCTTCTAGGTTAAACCTTTCGTTGGCAGTAACAGTTTTAATTTTTAGGTTTCATTAGGTTTTCTCCTATATGTATACATGTAGTTGGGACTCCAAATCAAAGACGGTTTGTGCTAGCTCTTTGAAACTTGACACAATAAAGTAGTTCCAAGTTCTATCTATACTGTTTGTTTCCTATTGATGTAGCCCTAAGCAGAGATCGGCGCAAATACTTTCATGGAAAGGGGTTGACAAGCTTCCAAAAAACCACGAGTTTCCTGAAATCTCAGCACACATTTTTTCACCCAATCTTGATGACACTTTCAGATAATGATTAGTACCCCAATCCCACTTGGCTCACCAAATTTCGTTCTTCTAGGTTAATCCGTTCGTTGGCAGTAACAGTTTTAATTTTTAGGTTTCACTCTGTTTTCTCCTATATGAATACATGTAGTTGGAACTCTAAATCAAAGACAGTTTGTGCTAGCTCTTTGAAACATGACACAATAAAGTAGTTACAAGTTCTATCTCTATGGTTTGTTTCCTATTGATGTAGCCCTAAGCAGAAACCGGCGCAATTCACTTTCATGGAAACGGGTTGCCAAGCTTCCAAAAAACTACGAGTTTCCTGAAATCTCAGCACACATTTTTGTACCCAATCTTGATGACACTTTCAGGTAATGATCAGTACCCCAATCCCACTTGGCTCACCAAATTTCGTTCTTCTAGGTTAAACCGTTCGTTGGCTGTAACAGTTTTAATTTTTAGGTTTCACTCTGTTTTCTCCTATATGGATACATGTAGTTGGAACTCTAAATCAAAGACGGTTTGTGCTAGCTCTTGGAAACTTGACACAATAAAGTAGTTCCAAGTTCATTCTCTACAGTTTGTTTCCTATTCATGTAGCCCTAATGAGAGACCGGGGTAAATCACTTTAATGGAAAGGGGTTGCCAAGCTTCCAAAAAACTACGAGTTTCCTGAAATCCCAGCACATATTTTTACTCCCAATCTTGATGAGACTTTCAGGTAATGATCAGTACCCCAATCCCACTTGGCTCACCAAAATTCGTTCTTCTAGGTTAAACCATTCGTTGGCAGTAACAGTTTAAATATTTAGGCTTCACTCAGTTTTCTCTTAAATGGATACATATAGTTGGAACTCTAAATCAAAGACGGTTTGTGCTAGCTCTTTGAAAATTGACACAATAAATAGTTCCAAGTTCCATCTCAATGGTTTGTTTCCTATTGTTGTAGCCCTAAGCAGAGACTGGCGCAAATCACTTTCATGGAAACGGGTTGCCAAGCTTCCAAAACACTACGAGTATCCTGAAATCTCAGCACACATCTTTTCACCCAAACTTGATGACACTTTCAGGTAATGATCAGTACCCCAATCCCACTTGGCTCACCAAATTTCGTTCTTCTACATTAAACCGTTCTTTGGCTGTAACAGTTTTAATTTTTATGTTTCACTCTGTTTTCTCCTACATGGATACATACAGTTGGAACTCTAAATCAAACACGGTTTGTGCTAGCTCTTTGAAACTTTAAACAATAAAGTAGTTCCAAGGTCTATCTCTATGGTTTGTTTCCTATTGATGTAGCCCTAAGCAGAGACCGGCGCAAATCACTTCCATGGAAAGGGGTTGCCAAGGTTCCAAAAAACTACGAGTTTCCTGAAATCTCAGCACACATTTTTTCACCCAAACTTGATGACACTTTCAGATAAGGATCAGTACCCCAATCCCACTTGGCTCACCAAATTTCGTTCTTCTAGGTTAAACTGTTCATTGGCAGTAACAGTTTTAATTTTTAGGTTTCACTCTGTTTTCTCCTATATGGATACATGTAGTTGGAACTCTAAATCAAACACGGTTTGTGCTAGATCTTGGAAACTTGACACAAAAGTAGTTCCAAGTTCTGTCTCTATGGTTTGTTTCCTATTGATGTAGCCCTAAGCAGAGACCAGCGCAAATCACTTTCATGAAAAGGGGTTGCCAAACTACCAAAAAACTACGAGTTTCCTGAAATCTCAGCATATATTTTTTCACCCAATCTTGAAGACACTTTCAGATAATGATCAGTTCCCCAATCCCACTTGGCTCACCAAATTTTGTTCTTCTAGGATCATCCGTTCATTGGCAGTAACAGTTTTAATTTTTAGGTTTCACTCTGTTTTCTCCTATATGGATACATGTAATTGGAACTCTAAATCAAACACGGTTTGTGCTAGCTCTTTGAAAGTTGACACAATAAAGTAGTTCCAAGTTCTATCTCTACGGTTTTTTTCCTATTGATGTAGCCCTAAGCAGAGACCTGCGCAAATCACTTTCATGGAAAGGGGTTGACAACCTTCCAAAAAACCACGAGTTTCCTGAAATCTCAGCACACATTTTTTCACCCAATCTTGATGACACTTTCAGATAATGATCAGTACCCCAATCCCACTTGGTTCACCAAATTTCGTTCTTCTAGTTTAAACAGTTCGTTGGCAGTATCAGTTTTAATTTTTAGGTTTCACTCTGTTTTCTCCTATATGGATACATGTAGTTGGAACTCTAAATTAAACACGGTTTGTGCTAGCTCTTTGAATCTTGACACAATAAAGTAGTTCCAAGTTCTATCTCTATGGTTTGTTTCCTATTGATGTAGCCCTAAGCAGAGACTGGCGCAAATTACTTTCATGGAAAGGGGTTGCCAAGCTTCCAAAAAACTACGAGTTTCCTGAAATCTAAGCACACATTTTTTCACCCAATCTTGATTACACTTTCAGATAATGATCAGTAAGCCAATCCCACTTGGCTGACCAAATTTCTTTCTTCTATGTTAAACCGTTCGTTGGCAGTAAAGTTTTAATTTTTAGGTTTCACTCTCTTTTCTCCTATATGTATACATGTAGTTGGGACTCTAAATCAAAGACGGTTTGAGCTAGCTCTTTGAAACTTGACACAATAAAGTAGTTCCAAGTTCTATCTCTATGGTTTGTTTCCTATTGATGTAGCCCTAAGCAGAGACCGGCACAAATCACTTACATGGAAAGGGATTGACAATCTTCCAAAAAACCACGAGTTTCCTGAAATCTCAGCACACATTTTTTCACCCAATCTTGATGACACTTTCAGATAATGATCAGTACCCCAATCCCACTTGGTTCACCAAATTTCGTTCTTCTAGGTTATACCGTTCGTTGGCAGTAAAGTTTTAATTTTTAGGTTTCACTCTGTTTTCTCCTATATGTATACATGTAGTTGGGACTCTAAATCAAAGACGGTTTGTGCTAGCTCTTTGAAACATGACACAATAAAGTAGTTCCAAGTTCTATCTCTATGGTTTGTTTGCTATTGATGTAGCCCTAAGCAGAGACTGGCGCAAATCACTTTCATGGAAACGGGTTGCCAAGCTTCCAAAAAACTACGAGTTTCCTGATATCTCAGCACACATTTTTTCACCCAAACTTGATGACACTTTCAGGTAATGATCAGTACACCAATCCCACTTGGCTCACCAAATTTCGTTCTTGTAGGTTAAACCGTTTGTTGGCAGTAAAGTTTAAATTTTTAGGTTTCACTCTGTTTTCTCCAATATGGATACATGTAGTTGGAACTCTAAATCAAACACGGTTTGTGCTAGATCTGGGAAACTTGACACAATAAAGTAGTTCCAAGTTCTATCTCTATGGTTTGTTTCCTATTGATGTAGCCCTAAGCAGAGAGCGGCGCAAATCACTTTCATGGAAAGGGGTTGCCAAACTTCCAAAAAACTACGAGTTTCCTGAAATCTCAGCATACATTTTTTCCCCCAATCTTGAAGACACTTTCAGGTAATGATCAGTACCCCAATCTCACTTGGCTCAACAAATTTCGTTCTTCTAGGTTAAACAGTTCGTTGGCAGTATCAGTTTTAATTTTTCGGTTTCACTCTGTTTTCTCCTATATGGATACATGTAGTTGGAACTCTAAATCAAACACGGTTTGTGGTAGCTCTTGGAATCTTGACACAATAAAGTAGTTCCATGTTCTATCTCTATGGTTTGTTTCCTATTGATGTAGCCCTAAGCAGAGACTGGCGCAAATCCCTTTCATGGAAAGGGGTTGCCAAGCTTCCAAAAAACTACGAGTTTCCTGAAATCTCAGCACACAATTTTTTCACCCAATCTTGATGACACTTTCAGGTAATGATCAGTACCCGAATCCCACTTGGCTCACCAAATTTCGTTCTTCTAGGTTAAACCGTTCGTTGGCAGTATCAGTTTAAATTTTTAGGTTTCACTCTGTTTTCTTCTATATGGATACATGTATTTGGAACTCTAAATCAAACACGGTTTGTGCTAGCTCTTGGAAACTTGACACAATACAGTAGTTCCAAGTTCTGTCTCTATGTTTTGTTTCCTATTAATGTAGCGCTAAGCAGAGACCGGCGCAAATCACTTTAATGGAAAGGGGTTGCCAAGCTTCCAAAAAACTACGAATTTCCTGAAATTTCAGCACACATTTTTTCACCCAAACTTGATGACACTTTCAGGTAATGATCAGTACCCCAATCCCACTTGGCTCACCAAATTTCGTTCTTCTAGGTTAAACCGTTCATTGGCAGTATCAGTTTTAATTTTTAGGTTTCACTCTGTTTTCTCCTATATGGATACATGTAGTTGGAACTCTAAATCAAACACGGTTTGTGCTAGCCCTTGGAATCATGACACAATAAAGTAGTTCCAAGTTCTATCTCTATGGTTTGTTTCCTATTGATGTAGCCCTAAGCAGAGACTGGCGCAAATCATTTCATGGAAAGGGGTTGCCAAGCTTCCAAAAAACTACGAGTTTCCTGAAATCTCAGCATACATATTTTCACCCAATCTTGGTGACACTTTCAGGTAATGATCAGTACACCAATCCCACTTGGCTCACCAAATTTTATTCTTCTAGGTTAAACCGTTCATTGGCAGTATCAGTTTTAATTTTTAAGTTTCACTCTGTTTTCTCCTATATGGATACATGTAGTTGGAACTCTAAATCAAACACGGTTTGTGCTAGCTCTTTGAAACTTGACACAATAAAGTAGTTTCAAGTTCTATCTCTATAGTTTGTTTCCTATTGATGTAGCCCTAAGCAGAGTCCGGTGCAAATTACTTACATGGAAAGTTGTTGCCAAGCTTCCAAAAAACTACGAGTTTCCTGAAATCTCAGCACACATTTTTTCACCCAATCTTGATGACACTTTCAGGTAATGATCAGAACCCCACTCCCACTTGGCTCACCAAATTTCGTTCTTCTAGGTTAAACCATTCGTTGGAAGTATCAGTTTTAATTTTTAGGTTTCACTCTGTTTTGTCCTATATGGATAAATGTATTTGGAACTCTAAATCAAACACGGTTTGTGCTAGCTCTTGGAAAATTGACAAAATAAAGTAGTTCCAAGGTCTATCTCTATGGTTTGCTTCCTATTGATGTAGCCCTAAGAAGAGACTGGCGCAAATCACTTTCATGGAAAGGGGTTGCCAAGCTTCCAAAAAACTACGAGTTTCCTGAAATCACAGCACACATTTTTTTCACTCAATCATGATGACACTTTCAGGTAATGATCAGTACCCCAATCCCACTTGGCTCAACAAATTTCGTTCTCCTAGGTTAAACAGATCGATGGCAGTAACAGTTTTAATTTTTAGGTTTCACTCTGTTTCCTCTTATATGGTTACATGTAGTTGGAACTCTAAATCAAACACGGTTTGTGCTAGCTCTTTGAAACATGACACAATAAAGTAGTTCCAAGGTCTATCTCTATGGTTTGTTTCCTATTGCTGTAGGCCTAAGCAGAGACCGGCGCAAATCACTTTCATGGAAAGGGGTTGCCAAGCTTCCAAAAAACTACGAATTTCCTGAAATTTCAGCACACATTTTTTCACCCAAACTTGATGACACTTTCAGGTAAGAATCAGTACCCCACTCCCACTTGGCTCACCAAATTTCGTTCTTCTAGGTTAAACCATTCGTTGGCAGTGACAGTTTTAATTTTTAGGTTTCACTCTGTTTTCTCCTATATGGATACATGTAGTTGGAACTCTGAATCAAACACGGTTTGTGCTAGCCCTTGGAAACTTGACACAATAAAGTAGTTCCAAGTTCTATCTCTATGGTTTGTTTCCTATTGATGTAGCCCTAAGCAGAGACTGGCGCAAATCACTTTCATGGAAAGGGGTTGCCAAGCTTCCAAAAAAATACGAGTTTCCTGAAATCTCAGCATATATTTTTTCACCCAATCTTGAAGACACTTTCAGGTAATGATCAGTTCCCCAATCCCACTTGGCTCACCAAATTTCATTATTCTATGTTAAACCGTTCATTGGCAGTAACAGTTTTAATTTTTAGGTTTCACTCTGTTTTCTCCTATATGGATACATGTAGTTGGAACTCTAAATCAAACGCGGTTTGTGCTAGCTCTTGGAAACTTGAAACAATAAATTAGTTCCAAGGTCTATCTCTATGGTTTGTTTCCTATTGATGTAGCCCTAAGCAGAGACTGGCGCAAATCACTTTCATGGAAAGGGGTTGCCAAGCTTCCAAAAAATACGAGTTTCCTGATATCTCAGCACACATTTTTTCACCCAATCTGGATGACACTTTCAGGTAATGATCAGCACCCCAATCCCACTTGGCTCACCAAATTTCGTTCTTCTAGGTTAAACAGTTCGTTGGCACTATCAGTTTTAATTTTTAGGTTTCACTCTGTTTTCTCCTATATGGATACATGTAGTTGGAACTCTAAATCAAACACGGTTTGTGCTAGCTCTTGGAAAATTGACAAAATAAAGTAGTTCCAAGTTCTATCTCTATGGTTTGTTTCCTATTGATGTAGGCCTAAGCAGAGACCGGCGCAAATCACTTTCATGGAAAGGGGTTGCCAAGCTTCCAAAAAACTACGAGATTCCTGAAATCTCAGCATACATTTTTTCACCCAATCATGAAGACACTTTCAGGTAATGATCAGTACCCCAAACCCACTTAGCTCACCAAATTTTGTTCTTCTAGGTTAAACCGTTCGTTGGCAGTAACAGTTTTAATTTTTAGGTTTCAATCTGTTTTCTCCTATATGGATACATGTAGTTGGAACTCTAAATCAAACACGGTTTGTGCTAGATCTGGGAAACTTGACACAATAAAGTAGTTCCAGGTTCTATCTCTATGGTTTGTTTCCTATTGATGTAGCCCTAAGCAGAGACCGGCACAAATCACTTTCATGGAAAGTTGTTGCCAAGCTTCCAAAAAACTACGAATTTCCTGAAATTTCAGCACACATTTTTTCACCCAATCTTGATGAGACTTTCAGGTAATGATCAGTACCCCAATCTCACTTGGCTCACCAAATTTCGTTCTTCTTGGTTAAACCGTTCGTTGGCAGTAACAGTTTAAATATTTAGGTTTCACTCAGTTTTCTCCTATATGGATACATGTAGTTGGAACTCTAAATCAAAGATGGTTTGTGCTAGCTCTTTGAAAATAGACACAATAAAGTAGTTCCAAGTTCTGTCTCTACGGTTTTTTTCCTATTGATGTAGCCCTAAGCAGAGATTGGCGCACAAGCTTCCAAAAAACCACGAGTTTCCTGAAATCTCAGCACACATTTTTTCACCCAATCTTGATGACACTTTCAGATAATGATCAGTAACCCAATCCCACTTGGCTCACCAAATTTCGTTCTTCTAGTTTAAACCGTTCGTTGGCAGTAACAGTTTTAATTTTTAGGTTTCACTCTGTTTTCTCCTATATGTATACAAGTAGTTGGAATCTAAATCAAAGACGGTTTGTGCTAGCTCTTTGAAACTTGACACAATAAAGTAGTTCCAAGTTCTATCTCTATGGTTCGTTTGCTATTGATGTAGCCCTAAGCAGAGACTGGCGCAAATCAATTTCATGGAAAGGGGTTGACAAGCTTCCAAAAAACTACGAGTTTCCTGAAATCTCAGCACACATTTTTTCACCCAAACTTGATGACACTTTCAGGTAATGATCAGTACCCCAATCCCACTTGCCTCACCAAATTTCGTTCTTCTAGGTTAAACCGATCGTTGGCTGTAACAGTTTTAATTTTTAGGTTTCACTCTGTTTTCTCCTATATGGATACATATAGTTGGAACTCTAAATCAAACACGGTTTGTGCTAGGTCTTTGAAACTTGACACAATAAAGTAGTTCCAAGTTCTATCTCTACAGTTTGTTTTCTATTGATGTAGCCCTAAACAGAGATCGGCGCAAATCACTTTCATGGAAAGGGTTTGACAAGCTTCCAAAAAACCACGAGTTTCCTGAAATCTCAGCACACATTTCTTCACCCAATCTTGATGAGACTTTCATATATTGATCAGTACCCCAATCCTGCTGGGCTC
The DNA here is from genome assembly GCF_964194105.1 of Spermophilus citellus. Taxonomy (NCBI): domain Eukaryota; kingdom Metazoa; phylum Chordata; class Mammalia; order Rodentia; family Sciuridae; genus Spermophilus; species Spermophilus citellus. Next base: position 88,035,920 of record NC_138185.1, read on the forward strand.
ACCAAATTTCGTTCTTCTAGGTTAAACCTTTCGTTGGCAGTAACAGTTTTAATTTTTAGGTTTCATTAGGTTTTCTCCTATATGTATACATGTAGTTGGGACTCCAAATCAAAGACGGTTTGTGCTAGCTCTTTGAAACTTGACACAATAAAGTAGTTCCAAGTTCTATCTATACTGTTTGTTTCCTATTGATGTAGCCCTAAGCAGAGATCGGCGCAAATACTTTCATGGAAAGGGGTTGACAAGCTTCCAAAAAACCACGAGTTTCCTGAAATCTCAGCACACATTTTTTCACCCAATCTTGATGACACTTTCAGATAATGATTAGTACCCCAATCCCACTTGGCTCACCAAATTTCGTTCTTCTAGGTTAATCCGTTCGTTGGCAGTAACAGTTTTAATTTTTAGGTTTCACTCTGTTTTCTCCTATATGAATACATGTAGTTGGAACTCTAAATCAAAGACAGTTTGTGCTAGCTCTTTGAAACATGACACAATAAAGTAGTTACAAGTTCTATCTCTATGGTTTGTTTCCTATTGATGTAGCCCTAAGCAGAAACTGGCGCAATTCACTTTCATGGAAACGGGTTGCCAAGCTTCCAAAAAACTACGAGTTTCCTGAAATCTCAGCACACATTTTTGTACCCAATCTTGATGACACTTTCAGGTAATGATCAGTACCCCAATCCCACTTGGCTCACCAAATTTCGTTCTTCTAGGTTAAACCGTTCGTTGGCTGTAACAGTTTTAATTTTTAGGTTTCACTCTGTTTTCTCCTATATGGATACATGTAGTTGGAACTCTAAATCAAAGACGGTTTGTGCTAGCTCTTGGAAACTTGACACAATAAAGTAGTTCCAAGTTCATTCTCTACAGTTTGTTTCCTATTCATGTAGCCCTAATGAGAGACCGGGGTAAATCACTTTAATGGAAAGGGGTTGCCAAGCTTCCAAAAAACTACGAGTTTCCTGAAATCCCAGCACATATTTTTACTCCCAATCTTGATGAGACTTTCAGGTAATGATCAGTACCCCAATCCCACTTGGCTCACCAAAATTCGTTCTTCTAGGTTAAACCATTCGTTGGCAGTAACAGTTTAAATATTTAGGCTTCACTCAGTTTTCTCTTAAATGGATACATATAGTTGGAACTCTAAATCAAAGATGGTTTGTGCTAGCTCTTTGAAAATTGACACAATAAATAGTTCCAAGTTCCATCTCAATGGTTTGTTTCCTATTGTTGTAGCCCTAAGCAGAGACTGGCGCAAATCACTTTCATGGAAACGGGTTGCCAAGCTTCCAAAACACTACGAGTTTCCTGAAATCTCAGCACACATCTTTTCACCCAAACTTGATGACACTTTCAGGTAATGATCAGTACCCCAATCCCACTTGGCTCACCAAATTTCGTTCTTCTACATTAAACCGTTCTTTGGCTGTAACAGTTTTAATTTTTATGTTTCACTCTGTTTTCTCCTACATGGATACATACAGTTGGAACTCTAAATCAAACACGGTTTGTGCTAGCTCTTTGAAACTTTAAACAATAAAGTAGTTCCAAGGTCTATCTCTATGGTTTGTTTCCTATTGATGTAGCCCTAAGCAGAGACCGGCGCAAATCACTTCCATGGAAAGGGGTTGCCAAGGTTCCAAAAAACTACGAGTTTCCTGAAATCTCAGCACACATTTTTTCACCCAAACTTGATGACACTTTCAGATAAGGATCAGTACCCCAATCCCACTTGGCTCACCAAATTTCGTTCTTCTAGGTTAAACTGTTCATTGGCAGTAACAGTTTTAATTTTTAGGTTTCACTCTGTTTTCTCCTATATGGATACATGTAGTTGGAACTCTAAATCAAACACGGTTTGTGCTAGATCTTGGAAACTTGACACAAAAGTAGTTCCAAGTTCTGTCTCTATGGTTTGTTTCCTATTGATGTAGCCCTAAGCAGAGACCAGCGCAAATCACTTTCATGAAAAGGGGTTGCCAAACTACCAAAAAACTACGAGTTTCCTGAAATCTCAGCATATATTTTTTCACCCAATCTTAAAGACACTTTCAGATAATGATCAGTTCCCCAATCCCACTTGGCTCACCAAATTTTGTTCTTCTAGGGTCATCCGTTCATTGGCAGTAACAGTTTTAATTTTTAGGTTTCACTCTGTTTTCTCCTATATGGATACATGTAATTGGAACTCTAAATCAAACACGGTTTGTGCTAGCTCTTTGAAAGTTGACACAATAAAGTAGTTCCAAGTTCTATCTCTACGGTTTTTTTCCTATTGATGTAGCCCTAAGCAGAGACCTGCGCAAATCACTTTCATGGAAAGGGGTTGACAAGCTTCCAAAAAACCACGAGTTTCCTGAAATCTCAGCACACATTTTTTCACCCAATCTTGATGACACTTTCAGATAATGATCAGTACCCCAATCCCACTTGGTTCACCAAATTTCGTTCTTCTAGGTTAAACAGTTCCTTGGCAGAAACAGTTTTAATTTTTAGGTTTCACTCTGTTTTCTCCTATATGGATACATGTAGTTGGAACTCTAAATTAAACACGGTTTGTGCTAGCTCTTTGAATCTTGACACAATAAAGTAGTTCCAAGTTCTATCTCTATGGTTTGTTTCTTATTGATGTAGCCCTAAGCAGAGACTGGCGCAAATTACTTTCATGGAAAGGGGTTGCCAAGCTTCCAAAAAACTACGAGTTTCCTGAAATCTAAGCACACATTTTTTCACCCAATCTTGATTACACTTTCAGATAATGATCAGTAAGCCAATCCCACTTGGCTCACCAAATTTCTTTCTTCTATGTTAAACCGTTCGTTGGCAGTAAAGTTTTAATTTTTAGGTTTCACTCTCTTTTCTCCTATATGTATACATGTAGTTGGGACTCTAAATCAAAGACGGTTTGTGCTAGCTCTTTGAAACTTGACACAATAAAGTAGTTCCAAGTTCTATCTCTATGGTTTGTTTCCTATTGATGTAGCCCTAAGCAGAGACCGGCACAAATCACTTACATGGAAAGGGATTGACAATCTTCCAAAAAACCACGAGTTTCCTGAAATCTCAGCACACATTTTTTCACCCAATCTTGATGACACTTTCAGATAATGATCAGTACCCCAATCCCACTTGGTTCACCAAATTTCGTTCTTCTAGGTTATACCGTTCGTTGGCAGTAAAGTTTTAATTTTTCGGTTTCACTCTGTTTTCTCCTATATGGATACATGTAGTTGGAACTCTAAATCAAACACGGTTTGTGGTAGCTCTTGGAATCTTGACACAATAAAGTAGTTCCATGTTCTATCTCTATGGTTTGTTTCCTATTGATGTAGCCCTAAGCAGAGACTGGCGCAAATCCCTTTCATGGAAAGGGGTTGCCAAGCTTCCAAAAAACTACGAGTTTCCTGAAATCTCAGCACACAATTTTTTCACCCAATCTTGATGACACTTTCAGGTAATGATCAGTACCCGAATCCCACTTGGCTCACCAAATTTCGTTCTTCTAGGTTAAACCGTTCGTTGGCAGTATCAGTTTAAATTTTTAGGTTTCACTCTGTTTTCTTCTATATGGATACATGTATTTGGAACTCTAAATCAAACACGGTTTGTGCTAGCTCTTGGAAACTTGATACAATACAGTAGTTTCAAGTTCTGTCTCTATGTTTTGTTTCCTATTAATGTAGCGCTAAGCAGAGACCGGCGCAAATCACTTTAATGGAAAGGGGTTGCCAAGCTTCCAAAAAACTACGAATTTCCTGAAATTTCAGCACACATTTTTTCACCCAAACTTGATGACACTTTCAGGTAATGATCAGTACCCCAATCCCACTTGGCTCACCAAATTTCGTTCTTCTAGGTTAAACCGTTCATTGGCAGTATCAGTTTTAATTTTTAGGTTTCACTCTGTTTTCTCCTATATGGATACATGTAGTTGGAACTCTAAATCAAACACGGTTTGTGCTAGCCCTTGGAATCTTGACACAATAAAGTAGTTCCAAGTTCTATCTCTATGGTTTGTTTCCTATTGATGTAGCCCTAAGCAGAGACTGGCGCAAATCACTTTCATGGAAAGGGGTTGCCAAGCTTCCAAAAAACTACGAGTTTCCTGAAATCTCAGCATACATATTTTCACCCAATCGTGATGACACTTTCAGGTAATGATCAGTACACCAATCCCACTTGGCTCACCAAATTTTATTCTTCTAGGTTAAACCGTTCATTGGCAGTATCAGTTTTAATTTTTAAGTTTCACTCTGTTTTCTCCTATATGGATACATGTAGTTGGAACTCTAAATCAAACACGGTTTGTGCTAGCTCTTGGAAACTTCACACAATAAAGTAGTTCCAAGTTATATCTCTATGGTTTGTTTCTTATTGATGTAGCCCTAAGCAGAGAAGGGCGCAAATCACTTTCATGGAATGGGGTTCCCAAGCTTCCAAAAAACTATGAGTTTCCTGAAATCTCAGCACACATTTTTTCAACCAAACTTGATGACACTTTCAGGTTATGATCAGTATGCCAATCCCACTTGGCTCACCAAATTTCGTTCTTCTAGGTTAAACCGTTCGTTGGCAGTAACACTTTTAATTTTTAGGTTTCACTCTGTTTTCTCCTATATGGATACATGTATTTGGAACTCTAAATCAAACACGGTTTGGGCTAGCTCTTTGAAACTTGACACAATAAAGTAGTTCCAAGTCCTATCTCTATGCTATGTTTCCTATTGATGTATTCCTAAGCAGAGACTTGCGCAAATCACTTTCATGGAAAGGGATTGCCCAGCTTCGAAAAAACTACGGGATTCCTGAAATCTCAGCACACATTTTTTCACCCAAACTTGATGACACTTTCAGGTAATGATCAGTACCCCAATCCCACTTGGCTCACCAAATTTCGTTCTTCTAGGTTAAACCGTTCGTTGGCAGTAACAGTTTTAATTTTTAGGTTTCACTCTGTTTTCTCCTATATGGATACATGTAGTTGGAACTCTAAATCAAACATGGTTTGTGCTAGCTCTTTGAAACTTGACACAATAAAGTAGTTCCAAGTCCTTTCTCTATGGTTTTTTTTTCCTATTTATTTATTCCTAATGAGAGACTTGTGCAAATCACTTTCATGGAAAGGGATTGTCAAGCTTCCAAAAAACTACGAGTTTCCTGAAATCTCAGCACATATTTTTTCACACAATCTTGATGACACTAAGGTAATGATGAGTACCCCAATCCCACTTGGCGCACCAAATTTCGTTCTTCTAGGTTAAACCGTTCGTTGGCAGTAACAGTTTTAATTTTTAGATTTCACTCTGTTTTCTCCTATATGGATACATGTATTTGGAACTCTAAATCAAACACGATTTGTGCTAGCTCTTTGAAACTTGACACAATAAAGTAATTCCAAGTTCTATCTTTCTGGTTTGTTTCCTATTGATGTAGCCCTAAGCAGAGACTGGTGCAAATCACTTTCATGGAAAGGGGTTGCCAAGCTTCCAAAAAACTACGAGTTTCCGGAAATCTCAGCACACATTTTTTCACCCAATCTTGATGACACTTTCAGGTAATGATCAGAACCCCACTCCCACTTGGCTCACCAAGTTTTGTTCTTCTAGGTTAAACCATTCTTTGGCAGTAACAGTTTAATTTTTAGGTTTCACTCTGTTTTGTCCTATATGGATACATGTATTTGGAACTCTAAATCAAACACGGTTTGTGCTAGCTCTTGGAAAATTGACAAAATAAAGTAGTTCCAAGGTCTATCTCTATGGTTTGCTTCCTATTGATGTAGCCCTAAGAAGAGACTGGCGCAAATCACTTTCATGGAAAGGGGTTGCCAAGCTTCCAAAAAACTACGAGTTTCCTGAAATCACAGCACACATTTTTTTCACTCAATCATGATGACACTTTCAGGTAATGATCAGTACCCCAATCCCACTTGGCTCAACAAATTTCGTTCTCCTAGGTTAAACAGATCGATGGCAGTAACAGTTTTAATTTTTAGGTTTCACTCTGTTTCCTCTTATATGGTTACATGTAGTTGGAACTCTAAATCAAACACGGTTTGTGCTAGCTCTTTGAAACATGACACAATAAAGTAGTTCCAAGGTCTATCTCTATGGTTTGTTTCCTATTGATGTAGGCCTAAGCAGAGACCGGCGCAAATCACTTTCATGGAAAGGGGTTGCCAAGCTTCCAAAAAACTACGAATTTCCTGAAATTTCAGCACACATTTTTTCACCCAAACTTGATGACACTTTCAGGTAAGAATCAGTACCCCACTCCCACTTGGCTCACCAAATTTCGTTCTTCTAGGTTAAACCATTCGTTGGCAGTGACAGTTTTAATTTTTAGGTTTCACTCTGTTTTCTCCTATATGGATACATGTAGTTGGAACTCTGAATCAAACACGGTTTTTGCTAGCCCTTGGAAACTTGACAAAATAAAGTAGTTCCAAGTTCTATCTCTATGGTTTGTTTCCTATTGATGTAGCCCTAAGCAGAGACTGGCGCAAATCACTTTCATGGAAAGGGGTTGCCAAGCTTCCAAAAAAATACGAGTTTCCTGAAATCTCCGCATATATTTTTTCACCCAATCTTGAAGACACTTTCAGGTAATGATCAGTTCCCCAATCCCACTTGGCTCACCAAATTTCATTCTTCTATGTTAAACCGTTCATTGGCAGTAACAGTTTTAATTTTTAGGTTTCACTCTGTTTTCTCCTATATGGATACATGTAGTTGGAACTCTAAATCAAACAAGGTTTGTGCTAGCTCTTGGAAACTTGAAACAATAAATTAGTTCCAAGGTCTATCTCTATGGTTTGTTTCCTATTGATGTAGCCCTAAGCAGAGACTGGCGCAAATCACTTTCATGGAAAGAGGTTGCCAAGCTTCCAAAAAATACGAGTTTCCTGATATCTCAGCACACATTTTTTCACCCAATCTGGATGACACTTTCAGGTAATGATCAGCACCCCAATCCCACTTGGCTCACCAAATTTCGTTCTTCTAGGTTAAACAGTTCGTTGGCAGTATCAGTTTTAATTTTTAGGTTTCACTCTGTTTTCTCCTATATAGATACATGTAGTTGGAACTCTAAATCAAACACGGTTTGTGCTAGCTCTTGGAAAATTGACAAAATAAAGTAGTTCCAAGTTCTATCTCTATGGTTTGTTTCCTATTGATGTAGGCCTAAGCAGAGACCGGCGCAAATCACTTTCATGGAAAGGGGTTGCCAAGCTTCCAAAAAACTACGAGATTCCTGAAATCTCAGCATACATTTTTTCACCCAATCATGAAGACACTTTCAGGTAATGATCAGTACCCCAAACCCACTTAGCTCACCAAATTTCGTTCTTCTAGGTTAAACCGTTCGTTGGCAGTAACAGTTTTAATTTTTAGGTTTCAATCTGTTTTCTCCTATATGGATACATGTAGTTGGAACTCTAAATCAAACACGGTTTGTGCTAGATCTGGGAAACTTGACACAATAAAGTAGTTCCAGGTTCTATCTCTATGGTTTGTTTCCTATTGATGTAGCCCTAAGCAGAGACTGGCGCAAATAACTTTCATGGAAAGTTGTTGCCAAGCTTCCAAAAAACTACGAATTTCCTGAAATTTCAGCACACATTTTTTCACCCAAACTTGATGACACTTTCAGGTAATGATCAGTACCCCAATCCAACTTGGCTCACCAAATTTCGTTCTTCTAAGTTAAACCGTTCGTTGGCAGTATCAGTTTTAATTTTTAGGTTTCACTCTGTTTTCTCGAATATGGATACATGTAGTTGGAACTCTAAATCAAACACGGTTTGTGCTAGCTCTTGGAAACTTGACACAATAAAGTAGTTCCAAGTTCTATCTCTATGGTTTGTTTCCTATTGATGTAGCCCTAAGAAGAGACTGGCGCAAATCACTTTCATGGAAAGGGGTTTCCCAGCGTCCAAAAAACAACGAGTTTCCGGAAATCTCAGCATACGTTTTTCACCCAATCTTGATGACATTTTCAGGTAATGATCAGTACCCCAATCCCACTTGCTCACCAAATTTCGTTCTTCTAGGTTAAACCGTTCGTTGGCAGTAACACTTTTAATTTTTAGGTTTCACTCTGTTTTTTCCTATATGGATACGTGTAGTGGGAACTCTAAATCAAAAACGGTTTGTGCTAGCTCTTGAAAACTTGACACAATAAAGTAGTTCCAAGTTCTGTCTCTATGGTTTGTTTCCTATTGATGTAGCCCTAAGCAGAGACTGGCGCAAATCACTTTCATGGAAAGGGGTTGCCAAGCTTCCAAAAAACTACGAGTTTCCTGAAATCTCAGCACACATTTTTTCACCCAACCTTGATGACACTTTCAGGTAATGATCAGTTCCCCAATCCCACTTGGCTCACCAAATTTCGTTCTTTTAGGTTACACCGTTGGTTGGCAGTAACAGTATTAATTTTAGGTTTCACTCTGTTTTCGCTTATATGGATACATGTAGTTGGAACTCTAAATCAAACTACGTTTGTGCTAGCTCTTTGAAACTTGACACAATAAAGTAGTTCCAACCTCTATCTCTCTGGTTTATTTCCTATTGATGTAGCCCTAAGCAGAGACTGGCGCAAATCACTTTCATGGAAAGGGGTTGCCAAGCTTCCAAAAAACTACGAATTTCCTGAAATCTCAGCACACATTTTTTCACCCAACCTTGATGACACTTTCAGGTAAGGATCAGTTCCCCAATCCCACTTGGCTCACCAAATTTCGTTCTTTCAGGTTAAACCATTCATTGGTAGTAACAGTTTTAATTTTTAGGTTTCACTCTGTTTTCTCCATATGGATATATGTAGTTGGAACTCTAAATCAAAGATGGTTTGTGCTAGAGCTTTGAAACTTGACACAATAAAGTAGTTCCAAGTTCTATCTATGTGGTTTGTTTCCTATTGATGTAGCCCTAAGCAGAGACTGGCGCAAATCACTTTCATTGAAAGGGGTTGGCAAGCTTCCAAAAAACCAGTTTCCTGAAATCTCAGCACACATTTTTTCACCCAATCTTGATGACACTTTCAGGTAATGATCAGTACCCCAATCCCACTTGGCTGACCAAATTTCATTTTTCTAGGATATATCGTTCGTTGGCAGTTACAGTGTAAATTTCCAGGTTTCACTCTGTTTTCTCCTATATGGATACATGTAGTTGGAACTTTAAATCAAACACGGTTTGTGCAAGCTCTTTGAAACTTGACACAATAAAGTAGTTCAAAGTTCTATCTCTAGCGTTTGTTTCCTATTGATGTTGCTCTAAGCAGAGACTGGTGCAAATCACGTTCATGGAAAGCGTTGCCAAGCTTCCAAAATACTACGAGTTTCCTGAAATCTCAGCACACATTTTTTCACCCAATCTTGATGACACTTTCAGGTAATGATCAGTACCCCAATCCCACTTGGCTCATCAAATTTCATTCTTCTAGGTTAAACAGTTCGTTGGCAGTAAGAGTTTTAAATTTAGGTTTCACTCTGTTTTCTCCTATATGGGTACATGTAGTTGGAACTCTAAATCAAACACGGTTTGTGCTAGCTCTTTGAAACTTGACACCATAAAGTAGTTCCAAGTTCTATCTCTATGGTTTGTTTCCTATTGATGTAGCCCTAAGCAGAGACTGGCGCAAATCACTTTCATGGAAAGGGGTTGCCAAGCTTCCAAAAAACTACGAGTTTCCTGAAATGTCAGCACATATTTTTTCACCCAATCTGGTGACACTTTCAGGTAATGATCAGTACCCCAATCCCACTTGGCTCACCAAATTTCATTCTTCTAGGTTAAACCGTTCGTTGGCAGTAACAGTTTTAATTTTAAGGTATCACTCTGTTTTCTCCTATATGGATACATGTAGTTGGAACTCTAAATCAAACACGGTTTGTGCTAGCTCTTGGAAACTTCACACAATAAAGTAGTTCCAAGTTATATCTCTATGGTTTGTTTCTTATTGATGTAGCCCTAAGCAGAGAAGGGTGCAAATCACATTCATGGAAAGGGGTTGCCAAGCTTCCAAAAAACTACGAGTTTCCTTAAATCTCAGCACACATTTTTTCACCCAAACTTGATGACACATTCAGGTAATGATCAGTAACCCAATCCCACTTGGCTCACGAAATTTTGATTTCTAGTTTAAACCGTTCGTAGGCAGTAACAGTTTTAATTTTTAGGTTTCACTCTGTTTTCTCCTATATGGATACATGTGGTTGGAACTCTAAATCAAACACGGTTTGTGCTAGCTCTTTGAAACTTGACACAATAAAGTAGTTCCAAGTTCTATCTCTATGGTTTCTTTCCTATTGATGAAGCCCTAAGCAGAGGCTGGCGCAAATCACTTTCATGGAAAGGGGTTGCCAAGCTTCCAAAAAACTATTAGTTTCCTGAAATCTCAGCACACATTTTTTCACCTAATCTTGATGAGACTTTCAGGTAATGATCAGTACCCCAATCCCACTTGGCTCACCAAATTTCGTTCTTCTAGGTTAAACCGTTCGTTGGCAGTAACAGTTTTAATTTTTAGGTTTCACTCAATTTTCTCCTATATGGATATATGTAGTTGGAACTCTAAATCAAACACGGATTGTGCTAGCTCTTTGAAACTTGGCACAATAAAGTAGTTCCAAGTTCTATCTCTATGGTTTGTTTCCTATTGATGTAGCCCTAAGCAGAGACTGGCGCAAATCACTTTCATGGAATGGGGTTCCCAAGCTTCCAAAAAACTATGAGTTTCCTGAAATCTCAGCACACATTTTTTCAACCAAACTTGATGACACTTTCAGGTTATGATCAGTATGCCAATCCCACTTGGCTCACCAAATTTCGTTCTTCTAGGTTAAACCGTTCGTTGGCAGTAACACTTTTAATTTTTAGGTTTCACTCTGTTTTCTCCTATATGGATACATGTATTTGGAACTCTAAATCAAACACGGTTTGGGCTAGCTCTTTGAAACTTGACACAATAAAGTAGTTCCAAGTCCTATCTCTATGCTTTGTTTCCTATTGATGTATTCCTAAGCAGAGACTTGCGCAAATCACTTTCATGGAAAGGGATTGCCCAGCTTCGAAAAAACTACGGGATTCCTGAAATCTCAGCACACATTTTTTCACCCAAACTTGATGACACTTTCAGGTAATGATCAGTACCCCAATCCCACTTGGCTCACCAAATTTCGTTCTTCTAGGTTAAACCGTTCGTTGGCAGTAACAGTTTTAATTTTTAGGTTTCACTCTGTTTTCTCCTATATGGATACATGTAGTTGGAACTCTAAATCAAACATGGTTTGTGCTAGCTCTTTGAAACTTGACACAATAAAGTAGTTCCAAGTCCTTTCTCTATGTTTTTTTTCCTATTTATTTATTCCTAATGAGAGACTTGTGCAAATCACTTTCATGGAAAGGGATTGTCATGCTTCCAAAAAACTACGAGTTTCCTGAAATCTCAGCACATATTTTTTCACTCAATCTTGATGACACTAAGGTAATGATGAGTACCCCAATCCCACTTGGCGCACCAAATTTCGTTCTTCTAGGTTAAACCGTTCGTTGGCAGTAACAGTTTTAATTTTTAGATTTCACTCTGTTTTCTCCTATATGGATACATGTATTTGGAACTCTAAATCAAACACGATTTGTGCTAGCTCTTTGAAACTTGACACAATAAAGTAATTCCAAGTTCTATCTTTCTGGTTTGTTTCCTATTGATGTAGCCCTAAGCAGAGACTGGTGCAAATCACTTTCATGGAAAGGGGTTGCCAAGCTTCCAAAAAACTACGAGTTTCCGGAAATCTCAGCACACATTTTTTCACCCAATCTTGATGTCACTTTCAGGTAATGATCAGTACCCCAATCCCACTTGGCTCACCAAATTTCGTTCTTCTAGGTTTAACCGTTCGTTGGTAGTAACAGTTTGAATTTTTAGGTTTCACTCTGTTTTCTCCTATATGGGTACATGTAGTTGGAACTCTAAATCAAACACGGTTCGTGCTAGATCCTTGAAACTTGACACAATAAAGAAGTTCCAAGTTCTATCTCTATTGTTTGTTTCCTATTGATGTAGCCCTAAGCAGAGACTGGTGCAAATCACTTTCATGGAAAGGGTTGCCAAACTTCCAAAAAACTTCGAGTTTCCTGAAATCTCAGCACACATTTTTTCACCCAATCTTGATGACAGTTTCAGGTAATGATCAGTACCCCAATCCCACTTGGCTCACCAAATTTCATTTTTCTAGGTTATATCGTTCGTTGGCAGTTACAGTGTAAATTTCCAGGTTTCACTCTGTTTTCTCCTATATGGATACATGTAGTTGGAACTCTAAATCAAACATGGTTTGCTCTAGCTCTTTGAAACTTGACACAATAAAGTTCTTCCAAGTTCTATCTCTATGGTTTGTTTCCTATTGATGTAGAACTAAGCAGAGACTGGCACAAATCACTTTCATGGAAACGGGTTGCCAAGCTTCCAAAAAACTACGAGGTTCCTGAAATCTCAGCACATATTTTTTCACCCAATGTTGATGACACTTTCAGGTAATGATCAGTACCTAAATCCGACTTGGTTCACGAAATTTTGTTCTTCTAGGTTAAACCGTTCCTTGATATTACACTTTTAATTTTTAGGTTCCACTCTGTTTTCTCCTATATGGATACATGTAGTTGGAACTCTAAATCAAACACGGTTTGTGCTAGCTCTTTGAAACTTGACACAATAAATTAGTTCAAAGTTCTATCTCTAGCGTTTGTTTCCTATTGATGTAGCCCTAAGAAGAGACTGGTGCAAATCACATTCAAGGAAAGAGTTGCCAAGCTTCCAAAATACTACGAGTTTCCTGAAATCTCAGCACACATTTTTCACCCAATCTTGATGACACTTTCAGGTAATGATCAGTACCCCAATCCCACTTGGCTCATCAAATTTCATTCTTCTAGGTTAAACAGTTCGTTGGCAGTAAGAGTTTTAAATTTAGGTTTCACTCTGTTTTCTCCTATATGGATACATGTGGTTGGAACTCTAAATCAAACACGGTTTGTGCTAGCTCTTTGAAACTTGACACCATAAAGTAGTTCCAAGTTCTATCTCTATGGTTTCTTTCCTATTGATGAAACCCTAAGCAGAGGCTGGCGCAAATCACTTTCATGGAAAGGGGTTGCCAAGCTTTCAAAAAACTATGAGTTTCCTGAAATCTCAGCACACATTTTTTCACCCAATCTTGATGACACATTCAGGTAATGATCAGTACCCCAATCCCACTTGGCTCACGAAATTTTGATTTCTAGGTTAAACCGTTCGTAGGCAGTAACAGTTTTAATTTTTAGGTTTCACTCTCTTTTCTCCTATATGGATACATGTATTTGGAACTCTAAATCAAACACGGTTTGTGCTAGCTCTTTGAAACTTGACACAATAAAGTAGTTCCAAGTTCATTCTCTATGGTTTCTTTCCTATTGATGAAGCCCTAAGCAGAGGCTGGCGCAAATCACTTTCATCTAAAGGGGTTGCGAAGCTTCCAAAAAATTATGAGTTTCCTGTAATCTCAGCACACATTTTTTCACCCAATGTTGATGAGACTTTCAGGTAATGATCAGTGCCCCAATCCCACTTGGCTCACCAAATTTCGTTCGTCTAGGTTTAACCGTTCGTTGGCAGTAACAGTTTTAATTTTTAGGTTTCACTCTGTTCTCTCCTATATGGATACATGTAGTTGGAACTCTAAATCAAACATGGTTTGTGCTAGCTCTTGGAAACTTGACACAATAAATAGTTCCAAGTCCTTTCTCTATGTTTTTTTTTCCTATTTATTTATTCCTAAGCAGAGACTTGTGCAAATCACTTTCATGGAAAGGGATTGCCAAGCTTCAAAAAAACTACGAGTTTCCTGAAATCTCAGCACATATTTTCTCACCCAATCTTGATGACACTCAGGTAATGATCAGTACCCCAATCCCACTTGGTGCACCAAATTTCGTTCTTCTAGGTTAAACCGTTCCTTGGCAGTAACAGTTTTAATTTTTAGGTTTCACTCTGCTTTCTCCTATATGGATACATATAGGTGGAACCCTAAATCAAACACGGTTTGTGCTAGCTCTTTGAAACTTGACACAATAATGTAGTTCCAAGTTCTATCTCTATGGTTTCTTTCCTATTGATGTAGCCCTAAGCAGAGACTGGCGCAAATCACATTCATGGAAAGGGGTTGCAAAGCTTCCAAAAAACTATGAGTTTTCTGAAATCTCAGCACACATTTTTTCACCCAATCTTAATTACACTTTCAGGTAATGATCAGTACCCCAATCCAACTTGGCTTACCAAAATTTGTTCTTCTAGGTTAAACCGTTCCTTGGCAGTAACAGTTTTAATTTTTAGGTTTCACTCTGTTTTCTCCTATATGGATACATATAGTTGGAACCCTAAATCAAACACGGTTTGTGCTATCTCTTTGAAACTTGACACAATAATATAGTTCCAAGTTCTATCTCTATGGTTTGTTTCCTATTGATGTAGCGCTAAGCAGAGACCGGCGAAATCACTTTCATGGAAAGGGCTTGCCAAGCTTCCAAAAAACTACGAGTTTCCTGAAATCTCAGCACACATTTTTTCACCCAATCTTGCTGACACTTTCAGGTAATGATCAGTACCCCAATCCCACTTGGCTCACCAAATTTCGTTCCTCTAGGTTTAACCGTTCGTTGGCAGTAACAGTTTTAATTTTTAGGTTTCACTCTGTTTTCTCCAATATGGATACATGTAGTTGGAACTCTAAATCAAACACGGTTTGTGCTAGCTCTTTGAAACTTGACACAATAATGTCGTTCCAAGTTCTATCTCTATGGTTTGTTTCCTATTGATGTAGCCCTAAGCAGCGAACTGCGCAATTAACTTTCATGGAAAGGGCTTGCCAAGCTTCCAAAAAACTACGAATTTCCTGAAATTTCAGCACACATTTTTTCACCCAAACTTGATGACACTTTCAGGTAATGATCAGTACCCCAATCCCACTTGGCTCACCAAATTTCGTTCTTCTAGGTTAAACCGTTCATTTTCAGTATCAGTTTTAATTTTTAGGTTTCACTCTGTTTTCTCCTATATGGATACATGTAGTTGGAACTCTAAATCAAACACGGTTTGTGCTAGCCCTTGGAATCTTGACACAATAAAGTAGTTCCAAGTTCTATCTCTATGGTTTGTTTCCTATTGATGTAGCTCTAAGCAGAGACTGGCGCAAATCACTTTCATGGAAAGGGGTTGCCAAGCTTCCAAAAAACTACGAGTTTCCTGAAATCTCAGCATACATATTTTCACCCAATCTTGATGACACTTTCAGGTAATGATCAGTACACCAATCCCACTTGGCTCACCAAATTTTATTCTTCTAGGTTAAACCGTTCATTGGCAGTATCAGTTTTAATTTTTAAGTTTCACTCTGTTTTCTCCTATATGGATACATGTAGTTGGAACTCTAAATCAAACACGGTTTGTGCTAGCTCTTTGAAACTTGACACAATAAAGTAGTTCCAAGTTCTATCTCTATGGTTTCTTTCCTATTGATGAAGCCCTAAGCAGAGGCTGGCGCAAATCACTTTCATGGAAAGGGGTTGCCAAGCTTCCAAAAAACTATTAGTTTCCTGAAATCTCAGCACACATTTTTTCACCCAATCTTGATGAGACTTTCAGGTAATGATCAGTACCCCAATCCCACTTGGCTCACCAAATTTCGTTCTTCTAGGTTAAACCGTTCGTTGGCAGTAACAGTTTTAATTTTTAGGTTTCACTCAGTTTTCTCCTATATGGATATATGTAGTTGGAACTCTAAATCAAACACGGATTGTGCTAGCTCTTTGAAACTTGGCACAATAAAGTAGTTCCAAGTTCTATCTCTATGGTTTGTTTCCTATTGATGTAGCCCTAAGCAGAGACTGGCGCAAATCACTTTCATGGAATGGGGTTCCCAAGCTTCCAAAAAACTATGAGTTTCCTGAAATCTCAGCACACATTTTTTCAACCAAACTTGATGACACTTTCAGGTTATGATCAGTATGCCAATCCCACTTGGCTCACCAAATTTCGTTCTTCTAGGTTAAACTGTTCGTTGGCAGTAACACTTTTAATTTTTAGGTTTCACTCTGTTTTCTCCTATATGGATACATGTATTTGGAACTCTAAATCAAACACGGTTTGGGCTAGCTCTTTGAAACTTGACACAATAAAGTAGTTCCAAGTCCTATCTCTATGCTTTGTTTCCTATTGATGTATTCCTAAGCAGAGACTTGCGCAAATAACTTTCATGGAAAGGGATTGCCCAGCTTCGAAAAAACTACGGGATTCCTGAAATCTCAGCACACATTTTTTCACCCAAACTTGATGACACTTTCAGGTAATGATCAGTACCCCAATCCCACTTGGCTCACCAAATTTCGTTCTTCTAGGTTAAACCGTTCGTTGGCAGTAACAGTTTTAATTTTTAGGTTTCACTCTGTTTTCTCCTATATGGATACATGTAGTTGGAACTCTAAATCAAACATGGTTTGTGCTAGCTCTTTGAAACTTGACACAATAAAGTAGTTCCAAGTCCTTTCTCTATGGGTTTTTTCATATTTATTTATTCCTAATGAGAGACTTGTGCAAATCACTTTCATGGAAAGGGATTGTCAAGCTTCCAAAAAACTAC
Source organism: Spermophilus citellus (assembly GCF_964194105.1). Classification (NCBI taxonomy): domain Eukaryota; kingdom Metazoa; phylum Chordata; class Mammalia; order Rodentia; family Sciuridae; genus Spermophilus; species Spermophilus citellus. The sequence continues at coordinate 88,052,604 of NC_138185.1, forward strand.
GAGTTTCCTGAAATCTCAGCACACATTTTTTCACCCAATTTTGCTGACACTTTCAGGTAATGATCAGTACCCCAATCCCTCTTGGCTCACCAAATTTCGTTCGTCTAGGTTTAACCGTTCGTTGGCAGTAACAGTTTTAATTTTTAGGTTTCACTCTGTTTTCTCCAATATGGATACATGTAGTTGGAACTCTAAATCAAACACGGTTTGTGCTAGCTCTTTGAAACTTGACACAATAATATAGTTCCAAGTTCTATCTCTATGGTTTGTTTCCTATTGATGTAGCCCCAAGCAGCGAACTGCGCAATTAACTTTCATGGAAAGGGCTTGCCAAGCTTCCAAAAAACTACGAATTTCCTGAAATTTCAGCACACATTTTTTCACCCAAACTTGATGACACTTTCAGGTAATGATCAGTACCCCAGTCCCACTTGGCTCACCAAATTTCTTTCTTCTATGTTAAACCGTTCGTTGGCAGTAAAGTTTTAATTTTTAGGTTTCACTCTGTTTTCTCCTATATGTATACATGTAGTTGGGACTCTAAATCAAAGACGGTTTGTGCTAGCTCTTTGAAACATGACACAATAAAGTAGTTCCATGTTCTATCTCTATGGTTTGTTTCCTATTGATGTAGCCCTAAGCAGAGACTGGCGCAAATCCCTTTCATGGAAAGGGGTTGCCAAGCTTCCAAAAAACTACGAGTTTCCTGAAATCTCAGCACACAATTTTTTCACCCAATCTTGATGACACTTTCAGGTAATGATCAGTACCCGAATCCCACTTGGCTCACCAAATTTCGTTCTTCTAGGTTAAACCGTTCGTTGGCAGTATCAGTTTAAATTTTTAGGTTTCACTCTGTTTTCTTCTATATGGATACATGTATTTGTAACTCTAAATCAAACACGGTTTGTGCTAGCTCTTGGAAACTTGACACAATACAGTAGTTCCAAGTTCTGTCTCTATGTTTTGTTTCCTATTAATGTAGCGCTAAGCAGAGACCAGCGCAAATCACTTTAATGGAAAGGGGTTGCCAAGCTTCCAAAAAACTACGAATTTCCTGAAATTTCAGCACACATTTTTTCACCCAAACTTGATGACACTTTCAGGTAATGATCAGTACCCCAATCCCACTTGGCTCACCAAATTTCGTTCTTCTAGGTTAAACCGTTCATTGGCAGTATCAGTTTTAATTTTTAGGTTTCACTCTGTTTTCTCCTATATGGATACATGTAGTTGGAACTCTAAATCAAACACGGTTTGTGCTAGCTCTTGGAAACTTGAAACAATAAATTAGTTCCAAGGTCTATCTCTATGGTTTGTTTCCTATTGATGTAGCCCTAAGCAGAGACTGGCGCAAATCACTTTCATGGAAAGGGGTTGCCAAGCTTCCAAAAAACTACGAGATTCCTGAAATCTCAGCATACATTTTTTCACCCAATCATGAAGACACTTTCAGGTAATGATCAGTACCCCAAACCCACTTAGCTCACCAAATTTTGTTCTTCTAGGTTAAACCGTTCGTTGGCAGTAACAGTTTTAATTTTTAGGTTTCAATCTGTTTTCTCCTATATGGATACATGTAGTTGGAACTCTAAATCAAACACGGTTTGTGCTAGATCTGGGAAACTTGACACAATAAAGTAGTTCCAAGTTCTATCTCTATGGTTCGTTTCCTATTGATGTAGCCCTAAGCAGAGACCGGCGCAAATCACTTTCATGGAAAGTTGTTGCCAAGCTTCCAAAAAACTACGAATTTCCTGAAATTTCAGCACACATTTTTTCACCCAAACTTGATGACACTTTCAGGTAATGATCAGTACCCCAGTCCCACTTGGCTCACCAAATTTCGTTCTTCTAAGTTAAACCGTTCGTTGGCAGTATCAGTTTTAATTTTTAGGTTTCACTCTGTTTTCTCGAATATGGATACATGTAGTTGGAACTCTAAATCAAACACGGTTTGTGCTAGCTCTTGGAAACTTGACACAATAAAGTAGTTCCAAGTTCTATCTCTATGGTTTGTTTCCTATTGATGTAGCCCTAAGCAGAGACCAGCACAAATCATTTCATGGAAAGGGGTTGCCAAGCTTCCAAAAAACTACGAGTTTCCTGAAATCTCAGCATATCTATTTTCACCCAATCTTGATGACACTTTCAGGTAATGATCAGTACACCAATCCCACTTGGCTCACCAAATTTTATTCTTCTATGTTAAACCGTTCATTGGCAGTATCAGTTTTAATTTTTAAGTTTCACTCTGTTTTCTCATATATGGATACATGTAGTTGGAACTCTAAATCAAACACGGTTTGTGCTAGCTCTTTGAAACTTGACACAATAAAGTAGTTTCAAGTTCTATCTCTATGGTTTGTTTCCTATTGATGTAGCCCTAAGCAGAGTCCGGTGCAAATTACTTACATGGAAAGTTGTTGCCAAGCTTCCAAAAAACTATGAGTTTCCTGAAATCTCAGCACACATTTTTTCACCCAATCTTGATGACACTTTCAGGTAATGATCAGAACCCCACTCCCACTTGGCTCACCAAGTTTTGTTCTTCTAGGTTAAACCATTCGTTGGCAGTAACAGTTTAATTTTTAGGTTCCACTCTGTTTTGTCCTATATGGATACATGTATTTGGAACTCTAAATCAAACACGGTTTGTGCTAGCTCTTGGAAAATTGACAAAATAAAGTAGTTCCAAGGTCTATCTCTATGGTTTGCTTCCTATTGATGTAGCCCTAAGAAGAGACTGGCGCAAATCACTTTCATGGAAAGGGGTTGCCAAGCTTCCAAAAAACTACGAGTTTCCTGAAATCACAGCACACATTTTTTTCACTCAATCATGATGACACTTTCAGGTAATGATCAGTACCCCAATCCCACTTGGCTCAACAAATTTCGTTCTCCTAGGTTAAACAGATCGATGGCAGTAACAGTTTTAATTTTTAGGTTTCACTCTGTTTCCTCTTTTATGGTTACATGTAGTTGGAACTCTAAATCAAACACGGTTTGTGCTAGCTCTTTGAAACATGACACAATAAAGTAGTTCCAAGGTCTATCTCTATGGTTTGTTTTCTATTGATGTAGGCCTAAGCAGAGACCGGCCCAAATCACTTTCATGGAAAGGGGTTGCCAAGCTTCCAAAAAACTACGAATTTCCTGAAATTTCAGCACACATTTTTTCACCCAAACTTGATGACACTTTCAGGTAAGAATCAGTACCCCACTCCCACTTGGCTCACCAAATTTCGTTCTTCTAGGTTAAACCATTCGTTGGCAGTGACAGTTTTAATTTTTAGGTTTCACTCTGTTTTCTCCTATATGGATACATGTAGTTGGAACTCTGAATCAAACACGGTTTGTGCTAGCCCTTGGAAACTTGACAAAATAAAGTAGTTCCAAGTTCTATCTCTATGGTTTGTTTCCTATTGATGTAGCCCTAAGCAGAGACTGGCGCAAATCACTTTCATGGAAAGGGGTTGCCAAGCTTCCAAAAAAATACGAGTTTCCTGAAATCTCCGCATATATTTTTTCACCCAATCTTGAAGACACTTTTAGGTAATGATCAGTTCCCCAATCCCACTTGGCTCACCAAATTTCATTCTTCTATGTTAAACCGTTCATTGGCAGTAACAGTTTTAATTTTTAGGTTTCACTCTGTTTTCTCCTATATGGATACATGTAATTGGAACTCTAAATCAAACACGGTTTGTGCTAGCTCTTTGAAAGTTGACACAATAAAGTAGTTCCAAGTTCTATCTCTACGGTTTTTTTCCTATTGATGTAGCCCTAAGCAGAGACCTGCGCAAATCACTTTCATGGAAAGGGGTTGACAAGCTTCCAAAAAACCACGAGTTTCCTGAAATCTCAGCACACATTTTTTCACCCAATCTTGATGACACTTTCAGATAATGATCAGTACCCCAATCCCACTTGGTTCACCAAATTTCGTTCTTCTAGGTTAAACAGTTCCTTGGCAGAAACAGTTTTAATTTTTAGGTTTCACTCTGTTTTCTCCTATATGGATACATGTAGTTGGAACTCTAAATTAAACACGGTTTGTGCTAGCTCTTTGAATCTTGACACAATAAAGTAGTTCCAAGTTCTATCTCTATGGTTTGTTTCCTATTGATGTAGCCCTAAGCAGAGACTGGCGCAAATTACTTTCATGGAAAGGGGTTGCCAAGCTTCCAAAAAACTACGAGTTTCCTGAAATCTAAGCACACATTTTTTCACCCAATCTTGATTACACTTTCAGATAATGATCAGTAAGCCAATCCCACTTGGCTCACCAAATTTCTTTCTTCTATGTTAAACCGTTCGTTGGCAGTAAAGTTTTAATTTTTAGGTTTCACTCTCTTTTCTCCTATATGTATACATGTAGTTGGGACTCTAAATCAAAGACGGTTTGTGCTAGCTCTTTGAAACTTGACACAATAAAGTAGTTCCAAGTTCTATCTCTATGGTTTGTTTCCTATTGATGTAGCCCTAAGCAGAGACCAGCACAAATCACTTACATGGAAAGGGATTGACAATCTTCCAAAAAACCACGAGTTTCCTGAAATCTCAGCACACATTTTTTCACCCAATCTTGATGACACTTTCAGATAATGATCAGTACCCCAATCCCACTTGGTTCACCAAATTTCGTTCTTCTAGGTTATACCGTTCGTTGGCAGTAAAGTTTTAATTTTTAGGTTTCACTCTGTTTTCTCCTATATGTATACATGTAGTTGGGACTCTAAATCAAAGACGGTTTGTGCTAGCTCTTTGAAACATGACACAATAAAGTAGTTCCAAGTTCTATCTCTATGGTTTGTTTGCTATTGATGTAGCCCTAAGCAGAGACTGGCGCAAATCACTTTCATGGAAACGGGTTGCCAAGCTTCCAAAAAACTACGAGTTTCCTGATATCTCAGCACACATTTTTTCACCCAAACTTGATGACACTTTCAGGTAATGATCAGTACACCAATCCCACTTGGCTCACCAAATTTCGTTCTTGTAGGTTAAACCGTTTGTTGGCAGTAAAGTTTAAATTTTTAGGTTTCACTCTGTTTTCTCCAATATGGATACATGTAGTTGGAACTCTAAATCAAACACGGTTTGTGCTAGCTCTTTGAAACATGACACAATAAAGTAGTTCCAAGTTCTATCTCTATGGTTTGTTTGCTATTGATGTAGCCCTAAGCAGAGACTGGTGCAAATCACTTTCATGGAAACGGGTTGCCAAGCTTCCAAAAAACTACGAGTTTCCTGATATCTCAGCACACATTTTTTCAACCAAACTTGATGACACTTTCAGGTAATGATCAGTACACCAATCCCACTTGGCTCACCAAATTTCGTTCTTGTAGGTTAAACCGTTTGTTGGCAGTAAAGTTTAAATTTTTAGGTTTCACTCTGTTTTCTCCAATATGGATACATGTAGTTGGAACTCTAAATCAAACACGGTTTGTGCTAGATCTGGGAAACTTGACACAATAAAGTAGTTCCAAGTTCTATCTCTATGGTTTGTTTCCTATTGATGTAGCCCTAAGCAGAGACTGGCGCAAATCCCTTTCATGGAAAGGGGTTGCCAAGCTTCCAAAAAACTGCGAGTTTCCTGAAATCTCAGCACACAATTTTTTCACCCAATCTTGATGACACTTTCAGGTAATGATCAGTACCCGAATCCCACTTGGCTCACCAAATTTCGTTCTTCTAGGTAAAACCGTTCGTTGGCAGTATCAGTTTAAATTTTTAGGTTTCACTCTGTTTTCTTCTATATGGATACATGTATTTGGAACTCTAAATCAAAGACGGTTTGTGCTAGCTCTTGGAAACTTGACACAATACAGTAGTTCCAAGTTCTGTCTCTATGTTTTGTTTCCTATTAATGTAGCGCTAAGCAGAGACCGGCGCAAATCACTTTAATGGAAAGGGGTTGCCAAGCTTCCAAAAAACTACGAATTTCCTGAAATTTCAGCACACATTTTTTCACCCAAACTTGATGACACTTTCAGGTAATGATCAGTACCCCAATCCCACTTGGCTCACCAAATTTCGTTCTTCTAGGTTAAACCGTTCATTGGCAGTATCAGTTTTAATTTTTAGGTTTCACTCTGTTTTCTCCTATATGGATACATGTAGTTGGAACTCTAAATCAAACACGGTTTGTGCTAGCCCTTGGAATCTTGACACAATAAAGTAGTTCCAAGTTCTATCTCTATGGTTTGTTTCCTATTGATGTAGCCCTAAGCAGAGACTGGCGCAAATCACTTTCATGGAAAGGGGTTGCCAAGCTTCCAAAAAACTACGAGTTTCCTGAAATCTCAGCATACATATTTTCACCCAATCTTGATGACACTTTCAGGTAATGATCAGTACACCAATCCCACTTGGCTCACCAAATTTTATTCTTCTAGGTTAAACCGTTCATTGGCAGTATCAGTTTTAATTTTTAAGTTTCACTCGGTTTTCTCCTATATGGATACATGTAGTTGGAACTCTAAATCAAACACGGTTTGTGCTAGCTCTTTGAAACTTGACACAATAAAGTAGTTTCAAGTTCTATCTCTATAGTTTGTTTCCTATTGATGTAGCCCTAAGCAGAGTCCGGTGCAAATTACTTACATGGAAAGTTGTTGCCAAGCTTCCAAAAAACTATGAGTTTCCTGAAATCTCAGCACACATTTTTTCACCCAATCTTGATGACACTTTCAGGTAATGATCAGAACCCCACTCCCACTTGGCTCACCAAATTTCGTTCTTCTAGGTTAAACCATTCGTTGGCAGTATCAGTTTTAATTTTTAGGTTTCACTCTGTTTTGTCCTATATGGATAAATGTATTTGGAACTCTAAATCAAACACGGTTTGTGCTAGCTCTTGGAAAATTGACAAAATAAAGTAGTTCCAAGGTCTATCTCTATGGTTTGCTTCCTATTGATGTAGCCCTAAGAAGAGACTGGCGCAAATCACTTTCATGGAAAGGGGTTGCCAAGCTTCCAAAAAACTACGAGTTTCCTGAAATCACAGCACACATTTTTTTCACTCAATCATGATGACACTTTCAGGTAATGATCAGTACCCCAATCCCACTTGGCTCAACAAATTTCGTTCTCCTAGGTTAAACAGATCGATGGCAGAAACAGTTTTAATTTTTAGGTTTCACTCTGTTTCCTCTTATATGGTTACATGTAGTTGGAACTCTAAATCAAACACGGTTTGTGCTAGCTCTTTGAAACATGACACAATAAAATAGTTCCAAGGTCTATCTCTATGGTTTGTTTCCTATTGCTGTAGGCCTAAGCAGAGACCGGCGCAAATCACTTTCATGGAAAGGGGTTGCCAAGCTTCCAAAAAACTACGAATTTCCTGAAATTTCAGCACACATTTTTTCACCCAAACTTGATGACACTTTCAGGTAAGAATCAGTACCCCACTCCCACTTGGCTCACCAAATTTCGTTCTTCTAGGTTAAACCATTCGTTGGCAGTGACAGTTTTAATTTTTAGGTTTCACTCTGTTTTCTCCTATATGGATACATGTAGTTGGAACTCTGAATCAAACACGGTTTGTGCTAGCCCTTGGAAACTTGACACAATAAAGTAGTTCCAAGTTCTATCTCTATGGTTTGTTTCCTATTGATGTAGCCCTAAGCAGAGACTGGCGCAAATCACTTTCATGGAAAGGGGTTGCCAAGCTTCCAAAAAAATACGAGTTTCCTGAAATCTCAGCATATATTTTTTCACCCAATCTTGAAGACACTTTCAGGTAATGATCAGTTCCCCAATCCCACTTGGCTCACCAAATTTCATTATTCTATGTTAAACCGTTCATTGGCAGTAACAGTTTTAATTTTTAGGTTTCACTCTGTTTTCTCCTATATGGATACATGTAGTTGGAACTCTAAATCAAACACGGTTTGTGCTAGCTCTTGGAAACTTGAAACAATAAATTAGTTCCAAGGTCTATCTCTATGGTTTGTTTCCTATTGATGTAGCCCTAAGCAGAGACTGGCGCAAATCACTTTCATGGAAAGGGGTTGCCAAGCTTCCAAAAAATACGAGTTTCCTGATATCTCAGCACACATTTTTTCACCCAATCTGGATGACACTTTCAGGTAATGATCAGCACCCCAATCCCACTTGGCTCACCAAATTTCGTTCTTCTAGGTTAAAGAGTTCGTTGGCAGTATCAGTTTTAATTTTTAGGTTTCACTCTGCTTTCTCCTATATGGATACATGTAGTTGGAACTCTAAATCAAACACGGTTTGTGCTAGCTCTTGGAAAATTGACAAAATAAAGTAGTTCCAAGTTCTATCTCTATGGTTTGTTTCCTATTGATGTAGGCCTAAGCAGAGACCGGCGCAAATCACTTTCATGGAAAGGGGTTGCCAAGCTTCCAAAAAACTACGAGATTCCTGAAATCTCAGCATACATTTTTTCACCCAATCATGAAGACACTTTCAGGTAATGATCAGTACCCCAAACCCACTTAGCTCACCAAATTTTGTTCTTCTAGGTTAAACCGTTCGTTGGCAGTAACAGTTTTAATTTTTAGGTTTCAATCTGTTTTCTCCTATATGGATACATGTAGTTGGAACTCTAAATCAAACACGGTTTGTGCTAGCTCTTGGAAACTTGACACAATAAAGTAGTTCCAGGTTCTATCTCTATGGTTTGTTTCCTATTGATGTAGCCCTAAGCAGAGACCAGCACAAATCATTTCATGGAAAGGGGTTGCCAAGCTTCCAAAAAACTACGAGTTTCCTGAAATCTCAGCATACCTATTTTCACCCAATCTTGATGACACTTTCAGGTAATGATCAGTACACCAATCCCACTTGGCTCACCAAATTTTATTCTTCTATGTTAAACCGTTCATTGGCAGTATCAGTTTTAATTTTTAAGTTTCACTCTGTTTTCTCATATATGGATACATGTAGTTGGAACTCTAAATCAAACACGGTTTGTGCTAGCTCTTTGAAACTTGACACAATAAAGTAGTTTCAAGTTCTATCTCTATGGTTTGTTTCCTATTGATGTAGCCCTAAGCAGAGTCCGGTGCAAATTACTTACATGGAAAGTTGTTGCCAAGCTTCCAAAAAACTACGAGTTTCCTGAAATCTCAGCACACATTTTTTCACCCAATCTTGATGACACTTTCAGGTAATGATCAGAACCCCACTCCCACTTGGCTCACCAAGTTTTGTTCTTCTAGGTTAAACCATTCGTTGGCAGTAACAGTTTAATTTTTAGGTTTCACTCTGTTTTGTCCTATATGGATACATGTATTTGGAACTCTAAATCAAACACGGTTTGTGCTAGCTCTTGGAAAATTGACAAAATAAAGTAGTTCCAAGGTCTATCTCTATGGTTTGCTTCCTATTGATGTAGCCCTAAGAAGAGACTGGCGCAAATCACTTTCATGGAAAGGGGTTGCCAAGCTTCCAAAAAACTACGAGTTTCCTGAAATCACAGCACACATTTTTTTCACTCAATCATGATGACACTTTCAGGTAATGAACAGTACCCCAATCCCACTTGGCTCAACAAATTTCGTTCTCCTAGGTTAAACAGATCGATGGCAGTAACAGTTTTAATTTTTAGGTTTCACTCTGTTTCCTCTTATATGGTTACATGTAGTTGGAACTCTAAATCAAACACGGTTTGTGCTAGCTCTTTGAAACATGACACAATAAAGTAGTTCCAAGGTCTATCTCTATGGTTTGTTTCCTATTGATGTAGGCCTAAGCAGAGACCGGCGCAAATCACTTTCATGGAAAGGGGTTGCCAAGCTTCCAAAAAACTACGAATTTCCTGAAATTTCAGCACACATTTTTTCACCCAAACTTGATGACACTTTCAGGTAAGAATCAGTACCCCACTCTTACTTGGCTCACCAAATTTCGTTCTTCTAGGTTAAACCATTCGTTGGCAGTGACAGTTTTAATTTTTAGGTTTCACTCTGTTTTCTCCTATATGGATACATGTAGTTGGAACTCTGAATCAAACACGGTTTGTGCTAGCCCTTGGAAACTTGACAAAATAAAGTAGTTCCAAGTTCTATCTCTATGGTTTCTTTCCTATTGATGTAGCCCTAAGCAGAGACTGGCGCAAATCACTTTCATGGAAAGGGGTTGCCAAGCTTCCAAAAAACTACGAGTTTCCTGAAATCTAAGCACACATTTTTTCACCCAATCTTGATTACACTTTCAGATAATGATCAGTAAGCCAATCCCACTTGGCTCACCAAATTTCTTTCTTCTATGTTAAACCGTTCGTTGGCAGTAAAGTTTTAATTTTTAGGTTTCACTCTGTTTTCTCCTATATGGATACATGTAATTGGAACTCTAAATCAAACACGGTTTGTGCTAGCTCTTTGAAAGTTGACACAATAAAGTAGTTCCAAGTTCTATCTCTACGGTTTTTTTCCTATTGATGTAGCCCTAAGCAGAGACCTGCGCAAATCACTTTCATGGAAAGGGGTTGACAAGCTTCCAAAAAACCACGAGTTTCCTGAAAACTCAGCACACATTTTTTCACCCAATCTTGATGACACTTTCAGACAATGATCAGTACCCCAATCCCACTTGGTTCACCAAATTTCGTTCTTCTAGGTTAAACAGTTCCTTGGCAGAAACAGTTTTAATTTTTAGGTTTCACTCTGTTTTCTCCTATATGGATACATGTAGTTGGAACTCTAAATTAAACACGGTTTGTGCTAGCTCTTTGAATCTTGACACAATAAAGTAGTTCCAAGTTCTATCTCTATGGTTTGTTTCCTATTGATGTAGCCCTAAGCAGAGACTGGCGCAAATTACTTTCATGGAAAGGGGTTGCCAAGCTTCCAAAAAACTACGAGTTTCCTGAAATCTAAGCACACATTTTTTCACCCAATCTTGATTACACTTTCAGATAATGATCAGTAAGCCAATCCCACTTGGCTCACCAAATTTCTTTCTTCTATGTTAAACCGTTCGTTGGCAGTAAAGTTTTAATTTTTAGGTTTCACTCTCTTTTCTCCTATATGTATACATGTAGTTGGGACTCTAAATCAAAGACGGTTTGTGCTAGCTCTTTGAAACTTGACACAATAAAGTAGTTCCAAGTTCTATCTCTATGGTTTGTTTCCTATTGATGTAGCCCTAAGCAGAGACCGGCACAAATCACTTACATGGAAAGGGATTGACAATCTTCCAAAAAACCACGAGTTTCCTGAAATCTCAGCACACATTTTTTCACCCAATCTTGATGACACTTTCAGATAATGATCAGTACCCCAATCCCACTTGGTTCACCAAATTTCGTTCTTCTAGGTTATACCGTTCGTTGGCAGTATCAGTTTAAATTTTTAGGTTTCACTCTGTTTTCTCCTATATGTATACATGTAGTTGGGACTCTAAATCTAAGACGGTTTGTGCTAGCTCTTTGAAACATGACACAATAAAGTAGTTCCAAGTTCTATCTCTATGGTTTGTTTGCTATTGATGTAGCCCTAAGCAGAGACTGGCGCAAATCACTTTCATGGAAACGGGTTGCCAAGCTTCCAAAAAACTACGAGTTTCCTGATATCTCAGCACACATTTTTTCACCCAAACTTGATGACACTTTCAGGTAATGATCAGTACACCAATCCCACTTGGCTCACCAAATTTCGTTCTTGTAGGTTAAACCGTTTGTTGGCAGTAAAGTTTAAATTTTTAGGTTTCACTCTGTTTTCTCCAATATGGATACATGTATTTGGAACTCTAAATCAAACACGGTTTGTGCTAGATCTGGGAAACTTGACACAATAAAGTAGTTCCAAGTTCTATCTCTATGGTTTGTTTCCTATTGATGTAGCCCTAAGCAGAGAGCGGCGCAAATCACTTTCATGGAAAGGGGTTGCCAAACTTCCAAAAAACTACGAGTTTCCTGAAATCTCAGCATACATTTTTTCCCCCAATCTTGAAGACACTTTCAGGTAATGATCAGTACCCCAATCTCACTTGGCTCAACAAATTTCGTTCTTCTAGGTTAAACAGTTCGTTGGCAGTATCAGTTTTAATTTTTCGGTTTCACTCTGTTTTCTCCTATATGGATACATGTAGTTGGAACTCTAAATCAAACACGGTTTGTGGTAGCTCTTGGAATCTTGACACAATAAAGTAGTTCCATGTTCTATCTCTATGGTTTGTTTCCTATTGATGTAGCCCTAAGCAGAGACTGGCGCAAATCCCTTTCATGGAAAGGGGTTGCCAAGCTTCCAAAAAACTACGAGTTTCCTGAAATCTCAGCACACAATTTTTTCACCCAATCTTGATGACACTTTCAGGTAATGATCAGTACCCGAATCCCACTTGGCTCACCAAATTTCGTTCTTCTAGGTTAAACCGTTCGTTGGCAGTATCAGTTTAAATTTTTAGGTTTCACTCTGTTTTCTTCTATATGGATACATGTATTTGTAACTCTAAATCAAACACGGTTTGTGCTAGCTCTTGGAAACTTGACACAATACAGTAGTTCCAAGTTCTGTCTCTATGTTTTGTTTCCTATTAATGTAGCGCTAAGCAGAGACCAGCGCAAATCACTTTAATGGAAAGGGGTTGCCAAGCTTCCAAAAAACTACGAATTTCCTGAAATTTCAGCACACATTTTTTCACCCAAACTTGATGACACTTTCAGGTAATGATCAGTACCCCAATCCCACTTGGCTCACCAAATTTCGTTCTTCTAGGTTAAACCGTTCATTGGCAGTATCAGTTTTAATTTTTAGGTTTCACTCTGTTTTCTCCTATATGGATACATGTAGTTGGAACTCTAAATCAAACACGGTTTGTGCTAGCTCTTGGAAACTTGAAACAATAAATTAGTTCCAAGGTCTATCTCTATGGTTTGTTTCCTATTGATGTAGCCCTAAGCAGAGACTGGCGCAAATCACTTTCATGGAAAGGGGTTGCCAAGCTTCCAAAAAATACGAGTTTCCTGATATCTCAGCACACATTTTTTCACCCAATCTGGATGACACTTTCAGGTAATGATCAGCACCCCAATCCCACTTGGCTCACCAAATTTCGTTCTTCTAGGTTAAACAGTTCGTTGGCAGTATCAGTTTTAATTTTTAGGTTTCACTCTGTTTTCTCCTATATGGATACATGTAGTTGGAACTCTAAATCAAACACGGTTTGTGCTAGCTCTTGGAAAATTGACAAAATAAAGTAGTTCCAAGTTCTATCTCTATGGTTTGTTTCCTATTGATGTAGGCCTAAGCAGAGACCGGCGCAAATCACTTTCAAGGAAAGGGGTTGCCAAGCTTCCAAAAAACTACGAGATTCCTGAAATCTCAGCATACATTTTTTCACCCAATCATGAAGACACTTTCAGGTAATGATCAGTACCCCAAACCCACTTAGCTCACCAAATTTTGTTCTTCTAGGTTAAACCGTTCGTTGGCAGTAACAGTTTTAATTTTTAGGTTTCAATCTGTTTTCTCCTATATGGATACATGTAGTTGGAACTCTAAATCAAACACGGTTTGTGCTAGATCTGGGAAACTTGACACAATAAAGTAGTTCCAAGTTCTATCTCTATGGTTCGTTTCCTATTGATGTAGCCCTAAGCAGAGACCGGCGCAAATCACTTTCATGGAAAGTTGTTGCCAAGCTTCCAAAAAACTACGAATTTCCTGAAATTTCAGCACACATTTTTTCACCCAAACTTGATGACACTTTCAGGTAATGATCAGTACCCCAGTCCCACTTGGCTCACCAAATTTCGTTCTTCTAAGTTAAACCGTTCGTTGGCAGTATCAATTTTAATTTTTAGGTTTCACTCTGTTTTCTCGAATATGGATACATGTAGTTGGAACTCTAAATCAAACACGGTTTGTGCTAGCTCTTGGAAACTTGACACAATAAAGTAGTTCCAAGTTCTATCTCTATGGTTTGTTTCCTATTGATGTAGCCCTAAGCAGAGACCAGCACAAATCATTTCATGGAAAGGGGTTGCCAAGCTTCCAAAAAACTACGAGTTTCCTGAAATCTCAGCATACCTATTTTCACCCAATCTTGATGACACTTTCAGGTAATGATCAGTACACCAATCCCACTTGGCTCACCAAATTTTATTCTTCTATGTTAAACCGTTCATTGGCAGTATCAGTTTTAATTTTTAAGTTTCACTCTGTTTTCTCATATATGGATACATGTAGTTGGAACTCTAAATCAAACACGGTTTGTGCTAGCTCTTTGAAACTTGACACAATAAAGTAGTTTCAAGTTCTATCTCTATGGTTTGTTTCCTATTGATGTAGCCCTAAGCAGAGTCCGGTGCAAATTACTTACATGGAAAGTTGTTGCCAAGCTTCCAAAAATCTATGAGTTTCCTGAAATCTCAGCACACATTTTTTCACCCAATCTTGATGACACTTTCAGGTAATGATCAGAACCCCACTCCCACTTGGCTCACCAAGTTTTGTTCTTCTAGGTTAAACCATTCGTTGGCAGTAACAGTTTAATTTTTAGGTTTCACTCTGTTTTGTCCTATATGGATACATGTATTTGGAACTCTAAATCAAACACGGTTTGTGCTAGCTCTTGGAAAATTGACAAAATAAAGTAGTTCCAAGGTCTATCTCTATGGTTTGCTTCCTATTGATGTAGCCCTAAGAAGAGACTGGCGCAAATCACTTTCATGGAAAGGGGTTGCCAAGCTTCCAAAAAACTACGAGTTTCCTGAAATCACAGCACACATTTTTTTCACTCAATCATGATGACACTTTCAGGTAATGATCAGTACCCCAATCCCACTTGGCTCAACAAATTTCGTTCTCCTAGGTTAAACAGATCGATGGCAGTAACAGTTTTAATTTTTAGGTTTCACTCTGTTTCCTCTTTTATGGTTACATGTAGTTGGAACTCTAAATCAAACACGGTTTGTGCTAGCTCTTTGAAACATGACACAATAAAGTAGTTCCAAGGTCTATCTCTATGGTTTGTTTTCTATTGATGTAGGCCTAAGCAGAGACCGGCGCAAATCACTTTCATGGAAAGGGGTTGCCAAGCTTCCAAAAAACTACGAGATTCCTGAAATCTCAGCATACATTTTTTAACCCAATCATGAAGACACTTTCAGGTAATGATCAGTACCCCAAACCCACTTAGCTCACCAAATTTTGTTCTTCTAGGTTAAACCGTTCGTTGGCAGTAACAGTTTTAATTTTTAGGTTTCAATCTGTTTTCTCCTATATGGATACATGTAGTTGGAACTCTAAATCAAACACGGTTTGTGCTAGATCTGGGAAACTTGACACAATAAAGTAGTTCCAAGTTCTATCTCTATGGTTCGTTTCCTATTGATGTAGCCCTAAGCAGAGACCGGCGCAAATCACTTTCATGGAAAGTTGTTGCCAAGCTTCCAAAAAACTACGAATTTCCTGAAATTTCAGCACACATTTTTTCACCCAAACTTGATGACACTTTCAGGTAATGATCAGTACCCCAGTCCCACTTGGCTCACCAAATTTCGTTCTTCTAAGTTAAACCGTTCGTTGGCAGTATCAGTTTTAATTTTTAGGTTTCACTCTGTTTTCTCGAATATGGATACATGTAGTTGGAACTCTAAATCAAACACGGTTTGTGCTAGCTGTTGGAAACTTGACACAATAAAGTAGTTCCAAGTTCTATCTCTATGGTTTGTTTCCTATTGATGTAGCCCTAAGCAGAGACCAGCACAAATCATTTCATGGAAAGGGGTTGCCAAGCTTCCAAAAAACTACGAGTTTCCTGAAATCTCAGCATACCTATTTTCACCCAATCTTGATGACACTTTCAGGTAATGATCAGTACACCAATCCCACTTGGCTCACCAAATTTTATTCTTCTATGTTAAACCGTTCATTGGCAGTATCAGTTTTAATTTTTAAGTTTCACTCTGTTTTCTCATATATGGATACATGTAGTTGGAACTCTAAATCAAACACGGTTTGTGCTAGCTCTTTGAAACTTGACACAATAAAGTAGTTTCAAGTTCTATCTCTATGGTTTGTTTCCTATTGATGTAGCCCTAAGCAGAGTCCGGTGCAAATTACTTACATGGAAAGTTGTTGCCAAGCTTCCAAAAAACTATGAGTTTCCTGAAATCTCAGCACACATTTTTTCACCCAATCTTGATGACACTTTCAGGTAATGATCAGAACCCCACTCCCACTTGGCTCACCAAGTTTTGTTCTTCTAGGTTAAACCATTCGTTGGCAGTAACAGTTTAATTTTTAGGTTTCACTCTGTTTTGTCCTATATGGATACATGTATTTGGAACTCTAAATCAAACACGGTTTGTGCTAGCTCTTGGAAAATTGACAAAATAAAGTAGTTCCAAGGTCTATCTCTATGGTTTGCTTCCTATTGATGTAGCCCTAAGAAGAGACTGGCGCAAATCACTTTCATGGAAAGGGGTTGCCAAGCTTCCAAAAAACTACGAGTTTCCTGAAATCACAGCACACATTTTTTTCACTCAATCATGATGACACTTTCAGGTAATGATCAGTACCCCAATCCCACTTGGCTCAACAAATTTCGTTCTCCTAGGTTAAACAGATCGATGGCAGTAACAGTTTTAATTTTTAGGTTTCACTCTGTTTCCTCTTTTATGGTTACATGTAGTTGGAACTCTAAATCAAACACGGTTTGTGCTAGCTCTTTGAAACATGACACAATAAAGTAGTTCCAAGGTCTATCTCTATGGTTTGTTTTCTATTGATGTAGGCCTAAGCAGAGACCGGCCCAAATCACTTTCATGGAAAGGGGTTGCCAAGCTTCAAAAAAACTACGAATTTCCTGAAATTTCAGCACACATTTTTTCACCCAAACTTGATGACACTTTCAGGTAAGAATCAGTACCCCACTCCCACTTGGCTCACCAAATTTCGTTCTTCTAGGTTAAACCATTCGTTGGCAGTGACAGTTTTAATTTTTAGGTTTCACTCTGTTTTCTCCTATATGGATACATGTAGTTGGAACTCTGAATCAAACACGGTTTGTGCTAGCCCTTGGAAACTTGACAAAATAAAGTAGTTCCAAGTTCTATCTCTATGGTTTGTTTCCTATTGATGTAGCCCTAAGCAGAGACTGGCGCAAATCACTTTCATGGAAAGGGGTTGCCAAGCTTCCAAAAAAATACGAGTTTCCTGAAATCTCCGCATATATTTTTTCACCCAATCTTGAAGACACTTTCAGGTAATGATCAGTTCCCCAATCCCACTTGGCTCACCAAATTTCATTCTTCTATGTTAAACCGTTCATTGGCAGTAACAGTTTTAATTTTTAGGTTTCACTCTGTTTTCTCCTATATGGATACATGTAATTGGAACTCTAAATCAAACACGGTTTGTGCTAGCTCTTTGAAAGTTGACACAATAAAGTAGTTCCAAGTTCTATCTCTACGGTTTTTTTCCTATTGATGTAGCCCTAAGCAGAGACCTGCGCAAATCACTTTCATGGAAAGGGGTTGACAAGCTTCCAAAAAACCACGAGTTTCCTGAAATCTCAGCACACATTTTTTCACCCAATCTTGATGACACTTTCAGATAATGATCAGTACCCCAATCCCACTTGGTTCACCAAATTTCGTTCTTCTAGGTTAAACAGTTCCTTGGCAGAAACAGTTTTAATTTTTAGGTTTCACTCTGTTTTCTCCTATATGGATACATGTAGTTGGAACTCTAAATTAAACACGGTTTGTGCTAGCTCTTTGAATCTTGACACAATAAAGTAGTTCCAAGTTCTATCTCTATGGTTTGTTTCCTATTGATGTAGCCCTAAGCAGAGACTGGCGCAAATTACTTTCATGGAAAGGGGTTGCCAAGCTTCCAAAAAACTACGAGTTTCCTGAAATCTAAGCACACATTTTTTCACCCAATCTTGATTACACTTTCAGATAATGATCAGTAAGCCAATCCCACTTGGCTCACCAAATTTCTTTCTTCTATGTTAAACCGTTCGTTGGCAGTAAAGTTTTAATTTTTAGGTTTCACTCTCTTTTCTCCTATATGTATACATGTAGTTGGGACTCTAAATCAAAGACGGTTTGTGCTAGCTCTTTGAAACTTGACACAATAAAGTAGTTCCAAGTTCTATCTCTATGGTTTGTTTCCTATTGATGTAGCCCTAAGCAGAGACCAGCACAAATCACTTACATGGAAAGGGATTGACAATCTTCCAAAAAACCACGAGTTTCCTGAAATCTCAGCACACATTTTTTCACCCAATCTTGATGACACTTTCAGATAATGATCAGTACCCCAATCCCACTTGGTTCACCAAATTTCGTTCTTCTAGGTTATACCGTTCGTTGGCAGTAAAGTTTTAATTTTTAGGTTTCACTCTGTTTTCTCCTATATGTATACATGTAGTTGGGACTCTAAATCAAAGACGGTTTGTGCTAGCTCTTTGAAACATGACACAATAAAGTAGTTCCAAGTTCTATCTCTATGGTTTGTTTGCTATTGATGTAGCCCTAAGCAGAGACTGGCGCAAATCACTTTCATGGAAACGGGTTGCCAAGCTTCCAAAAAACTACGAGTTTCCTGATATCTCAGCACACATTTTTTCACCCAAACTTGATGACACTTTCAGGTAATGATCAGTACACCAATCCCACTTGGCTCACCAAATTTCGTTCTTGTAGGTTAAACCGTTTGTTGGCAGTAAAGTTTAAATTTTTAGGTTTCACTCTGTTTTCTCCAATATGGATACATGTAGTTGGAACTCTAAATCAAACACGGTTTGTGCTAGATCTGGGAAACTTGACACAATAAAGTAGTTCCAAGTTCTATCTCTATGGTTTGTTTCCTATTGATGTAGCCCTAAGCAGAGAGCGGCGCAAATCACTTTCATGGAAAGGGGTTGCCAAACTTCCAAAAAACTACGAGTTTCCTGAAATCTCAGCATACATTTTTTCCCCCAATCTTGAAGACACTTTCAGGTAATGATCAGTACCCCAATCTCACTTGGCTCAACAAATTTCGTTCTTCTAGGTTAAACAGTTCGTTGGCAGTATCAGTTTTAATTTTTCGGTTTCACTCTGTTTTCTCCTATATGGATACATGTAGTTGGAACTCTAAATCAAACACGGTTTGTGGTAGCTCTTGGAATCTTGACACAATAAAGTAGTTCCATGTTCTATCTCTATGGTTTGTTTCCTATTGATGTAGCCCTAAGCAGAGACTGGCGCAAATCCCTTTCATGGAAAGGGGTTGCCAAGCTTCCAAAAAACTACGAGTTTCCTGAAATCTCAGCACACAATTTTTTCACCCAATCTTGATGACACTTTCAGGTAATGATCAGTACCCGAATCCCACTTGGCTCACCAAATTTCGTTCTTCTAGGTTAAACCGTTCGTTGGCAGTATCAGTTTAATTTTTTAGGTTTCACTCTGTTTTCTTCTATATGGATACATGTATTTGGAACTCTAAATCAAACACGGTTTGTGCTAGCTCTTGGAAACTTGACACAATACAGTAGTTCCAAGTTCTGTCTCTATGTTTTGTTTCCTATTAATGTAGCACTAAGCAGAGACCGGCGCAAATCACTTTAATGGAAAGGGGTTGCCAAGCTTCCAAAAAACTACGAATTTCCTGAAATTTCAGCACACATTTTTTCACCCAAACTTGATGACACTTTCAGGTAATGATCAGTACCCCAATCCCACTTGGCTCACCAAATTTCGTTCTTCTAGGTTAAACCGTTCATTGGCAGTATCAGTTTTAATTTTTAGGTTTCACTCTGTTTTCTCCTATATGGATACATGTAGTTGGAACTCTAAATCAAACACGGTTTGTGCTAGCCCTTGGAATCTTGACACAATAAAGTAGTTCCAAGTTCTATCTCTATGGTTTGTTTCCTATTGATGTAGCCCTAAGCAGAGACTGGCGCAAATCACTTTCATGGAAAGGGGTTGCCAAGCTTCCAAAAAACTACGAGTTTCCTGAAATCTCAGCATACATATTTTCACCCAATCTTGATGACACTTTCAGGTAATGATCAGTACACCAATCCCACTTGGCTCAACAAATTTCGTTCTCCTAGGTTAAACAGATCGATGGCAGTAACAGTTTTAATTTTTAGGTTTCACTCTGTTTCCTCTTATATGGTTACATGTAGTTGGAACTCTAAATCAAACACGGTTTGTGCTAGCTCTTTGAAACATGACACAATAAAGTAGTTCCAAGGTCTATCTCTATGGTTTGTTTCCTATTGCTGTAGGCCTAAGCAGAGACCGGCGCAAATCACTTTCATGGAAAGGGGTTGCCAAGCTTCCAAAAAACTACGAATTTCCTGAAATTTCAGCACACATTTTTTCACCCAAACTTGATGACACTTTCAGGTAAGAATCAGTACCCCACTCCCACTTGGCTCACCAAATTTCGTTCTTCTAGGTTAAACCATTCGTTGGCAGTGACAGTTTTAATTTTTAGGTTTCACTCTGTTTTCTCCTATATGGATACATGTAGTTGGAACTCTGAATCAAACACGGTTTGTGCTAGCCCTTGGAAACTTGACACAATAAAGTAGTTCCAAGTTCTATCTCTATGGTTTGTTTCCTATTGATGTAGCCCTAAGCAGAGACTGGCGCAAATCACTTTCATGGAAAGGGGTTGCCAAGCTTCCAAAAAAATACGAGTTTCCTGAAATCTCAGCATATATTTTTTCACCCAATCTTGAAGACACTTTCAGGTAATGATCAGTTCCCCAATCCCACTTGGCTCACCAAATTTCATTCTTCTATGTTAAACCGTTCATTGGCAGTAACAGTTTTAATTTTTAGGTTTCACTCTGTTTTCTCCTATATGGATACATGTAGTTGGAACTCTAAATCAAACACGGTTTGTGCTAGCTCTTGGAAACTTGAAACAATAAATTAGTTCCAAGGTCTATCTCTATGGTTTGTTTCCTATTGATGTAGCCCTAAGCAGAGACTGGCGCAAATCACTTTCATGGAAAGGGGTTGCCAAGCTTCCAAAAAATACGAGTTTCCTGATATCTCAGCACACATTTTTTCACCCAATCTGGATGACACTTTCAGGTAATGATCAGCACCCCAATCCCACTTGGCTCACCAAATTTCGTTCTTCTAGGTTGAACAGTTCGTTGGCAGTATCAGTTTTAATTTTTAGGTTTCACTCTGTTTTCTCCTATATGGATACATGTAGTTGGAACTCTAAATCAAACACGGTTTGTGCTAGCTCTTGGAAAATTGACAAAATAAAGTAGTTCCAAGTTCTATCTCTATGGTTTGTTTCCTATTGATGTAGGCCTAAGCAGAGACCGGCGCAAATCACTTTCATGGAAAGGGGTTGCCAAGCTTCCAAAAAACTACGAGATTCCTGAAATCTCAGCATACATTTTTTCACCCAATCATGAAGACACTTTCAGGTAATGATCAGTACCCCAAACCCACTTAGCTCACCAAATTTTGTTCTTCTAGGTTAAACCGTTCGTTGGCAGTAACAGTTTTAATTTTTAGGTTTCAATCTGTTTTCTCCTATATGGATACATATAGTTGGAACTCTAAATCAAACACGGTTTGTGCTAGATCTGGGAAACTTGACACAATAAAGTAGTTCCAGGTTCTATCTCTATGGTTTGTTTCCTATTGATGTAGCCCTAAGCAGAGACCGGCGCAAATCACTTTCATGGAAAGTTGTTGCCAAGCTTCCAAAAAACTACGAATTTTCTGAAATTTCAGCACACATTTTTTCACCCAAACTTGATGACACTTTCAGGTAATGATCAGTACCCCAATCCCACTTGGCTCACCAAATTTCGTTCTTCTAAGTTAAACCGTTCGTTGGCAGTATCAGTTTTAATTTTTAGGTTTCACTCTGTTTTCTCGAATATGGATACATGTAGTTGGAACTCTAAATCAAACACGGTTTGTGCTAGCTCTTGGAAACTTGACACAATAAAGTAGTTCCAAGTTCTATCTCTATGGTTTGTTTCCTATTGATGTAGCCCTAAGCAGAGACCAGAACAAATCATTTCATGGAAAGGGGTTGCCAAGCTTCCAAAAAACTACGAGTTTCCTGAAATCTCAGCATACCTATTTTCACCCAATCTTGATGACACTTTCAGGTAATGATCAGTACACCAATCCCACTTGGCTCACCAAATTTTATTCTTCTAGGTTAAACCGTTCATTGGCAGTATCAGTTTTAATTTTTAAGTTTCACTCTGTTTTCTCATATATGGATACATGTAGTTGGAACTCTAAATCAAACACGGTTTGTGCTAGCTCTTTGAAACTTGACACAATAAAGTAGTTTCAAGTTCTATCTCTATGGTTTGTTTCCTATTGATGTAGCCCTAAGCAGAGTCCGGTGCAAATTACTTACATGGAAAGTTGTTGCCAAGCTTCCAAAAAACTACGAGTTTCCTGAAATCTCAGCACACATTTTTTCACCCAACCTTGATGACACTTTCAGGTAATGATCAGAACCCCACTCCCACTTGGCTCACCAAGTTTTGTTCTTCTAGGTTAAACCATTCGTTGGCAGTAACAGTTTAATTTTTAGGTTTCACTCTGTTTTGTCCTATATGGATACATGTATTTGGAACTCTAAATCAAACACGGTTTGTGCTAGCTCTTGGAAAATTGACAAAATAAAGTAGTTCCAAGGTCTATCTCTATGGTTTGCTTCCTATTGATGTAGCCCTAAGAAGAGACTGGCGCAAATCACTTTCATGGAAAGGGGTTGCCAAGCTTCCAAAAAACTACGAGTTTCCTGAAATCACAGCACACATTTTTTTCACTCAATCATGATGACACTTTCAGGTAATGATCAGTACCCCAATCCCACTTGGCTCAACAAATTTCGTTCTCCTAGGTTAAACAGATCGATGGCAGTAACAGTTTTAATTTTTAGGTTTCACTCTGTTTCCTCTTTTATGGTTACATGTAGTTGGAACTCTAAATCAAACACGGTTTGTGCTAGCTCTTTGAAACATGACACAATAAAGTAGTTCCAAGGTCTATCTCTATGGTTTGTTTCCTATTGATGTAGGCCTAAGCAGAGACCGGCGCAAATCACTTTCATGGAAAGGGGTTGCCAAGCTTCCAAAAAACTACGAATTTCCTGAAATTTCAGCACACATTTTTTCACCCAAACTTGATGACACTTTCAGGTAAGAATCAGTACCCCACTCCCACTTGGCTCACCAAATTTCGTTCTTCTAGGTTAAACCATTCGTTGGCAGTGACAGTTTTAATTTTTAGGTTTCACTCTGTTTTCTCCTATATGGATACATGTAGTTGGAACTCTAAATCAAACAAGGTTTGTGCTAGCTCTTGGAAACTTGAAACAATAAATTAGTTCCAAGGTCTATCTCTATGGTTTGTTTCCTATTGATGTAGCCCTAAGCAGAGACTGGCGCAAATCACTTTCATGGAAAGGGGTTGCCAAGCTTCCAAAAAATACGAGTTTCCTGATATCTCAGCACACATTTTTTCACCCAATCTGGATGACACTTTCAGGTAATGATCAGCACCCCAATCCCACTTGGCTCACCAAATTTCGTTCTTCTAGGTTAAACAGTTCGTTGGCAGTATCAGTTTTAATTTTTAGGTTTCACTCTGTTTTCTCCTATATGGATACATGTAGTTGGAACTCTAAATCAAACACGGTTTGTGCTAGCTCTTGGAAACTTGACACAATAAAGTAGTTCCAAGTTCTATCTCTATGGTTTGTTTCCTATTGAGTAGCCCTAAGCAGAGACTGGCACAAATCATTTTCAAAAAAGGGGTTGCCAAGCTTCCAAAAAACTACAAGATTCCTGAAATCTCAGCACACATTTTTTCACCCAATCTTAATGACACTTTCAGGTAATGATCAGTACCCGAATCCCACTTGGCTCACCAAATTTCGTTCTTCTAGGTAAAACCGTTCGTTGGCAGTATCAGTTTAAATTTTTAGGTTTCACTCTGTTTTCTTCTATATGGATACATGTATTTGGAACTCTAAATCAAAGACGGTTTGTGCTAGCTCTTGGAAACTTGACACAATACAGTAGTTCCAAGTTCTGTCTCTATGTTTTGTTTCCTATTAATGTAGCGCTAAGCAGAGACCAGCGCAAATCACTTTAATGGAAAGGGGTTGCCAAGCTTCCAAAAAACTACGAATTTCCTGAAATTTCAGCACACATTTTTTCACCCAAACTTGATGACACTTTCAGGTAATGATCAGTACCCCAATCCCACTTGGCTCACCAAATTTCATTCTTCTAGGTTAAACCGTTCATTGGCAGTATCAGTTTTAATTTTTAGGTTTCACTCTGTTTTCTCCTATATGGATACATGTAGTTGGAACTCTAAATCAAACACGGTTTGTGCTAGCCCTTGGAATCTTGACACAATAAAGTAGTTCCAAGTTCTATCTCTATGGTTTGTTTTCTATTGATGTAGCCCTAAGCAGAGACTGGCGCAAATCACTTTCATGGAAAGGGGTTGCCAAGTTTCCAAAAAACTACGAGTTTCCTGAAATCTCAGCATACATATTTTCACCCAATCTTGATGACACTTTCAGGTAATGATCAGTACACCAATCCCACTTGGCTCACCAAATTTTATTCTTCTAGGTTAAACCGTTCATTGGCAGTATCAGTTTTAATTTTTAAGTTTCACTCTGTTTTCTCCTATATGGATACATGTAGTTGGAACTCTAAATCAAACACGGTTTGTGCTAGCTCTTTGAAACTTGACACAATAAAGTAGTTTCAAGTTCTATCTCTATAGTTTGTTTCCTATTGATGTAGCCCTAAGCAGAGTCCGGTGCAAATTACTTACATGGAAAGTTGTTGCCAAGCTTCCAAAAAACTACGAGTTTCCTGAAATCTCAGCACACATTTTTTCACCCAAACTTGATGACACTTTCAGGTAATGATCAGAACCCCACTCCCACTTGGCTCACCAAATTTCGTTCTTCTAGGTTAAACCATTCGTTGGCAGTATCACTTTTAATTTTTAGGTTTCACTCTGTTTTGTCCTATATGGATAAATGTATTTGGAACTCTAAATCAAACACGGTTTGTGCTAGCTCTTGGAAAATTGACAAAATAAAGTAGTTCCAAGGTCTATCTCTATGGTTTGCTTCCTATTGATGTAGCCCTAAGAAGAGACTGGCGCAAATCACTTTCATGGAAAGGGGTTGCCAAGCTTCCAAAAAACTACGAGTTTCCTGAAATCACAGCACACATTTTTTTCACTCAATCATGATGACACTTTCAGGTAATGATCAGTACCCCAATCCCACTTGGCTCAACAAATTTCGTTCTCCTAGGTTAAACAGATCGATGGCAGTAACAGTTTTAATTTTTAGGTTTCACTCTGTTTCCTCTTATATGGTTACAGGTAGTTGGAACTCTAAATCAAACACGGTTTGTGCTAGCTCTTTGAAACATGACACAATAAAGTAGTTCCAAGGTCTATCTCTATGGTTTGTTTCCTATTGCTGTAGGCCTAAGCAGAGACCGGCGCAAATCACTTTCATGGAAAGGGGTTGCCAAGCTTCCAAAAAACTACGAATTTCCTGAAATTTCAGCACACATTTTTTCACCCAAACTTGATGACACTTTCAGGTAAGAATCAGTACCCCACTCCCACTTGGCTCACCAAATTTCGTTCTTCTAGGTTAAACCATTCGTTGGCAGTGACAGTTTTAATTTTTAGGTTTCACTCTGTTTTCTCCTATATGGATACATGTAGTTGGAACTCTGAATCAAACACGGTTTGTGCTAGCCCTTGGAAACTTGACACAATAAAGAAGTTCCAAGTTCTATCTCTATGGTTTGTTTCCTATTGATGTAGCCCTAAGCAGAGACTGGCGCAAATCACTTTCATGGAAAGGGGTTGCCAAGCTTCCAAAAAAATACGAGTTTCCTGAAATCTCAGCATATATTTTTTCACCCAATCTTGAAGACACTTTCAGGTAATGATCAGTTCCCCAATCCCACTTGGCTCACCAAATTTCATTATTCTATGTTAAACCGTTCATTGGCAGTAACAGTTTTAATTTTTAGGTTTCACTCTGTTTTCTCCTATATGAATACATGTAGTTGGAACTCTAAATCAAACACGGTTTGTGCTAGCTCTTGGAAAATTGACAAAATAAAGTAGTTCCAAGTTCTATCTCTATGGTTTGTTTCCTATTGATGTAGGCCTAAGCAGAGACCGGCGCAAATCACTTTCATGGAAAGGGGTTGCCAAGCTTCCAAAAAACTACTTGATTCCTGAAATCTCAGCATACATTTTTTCACCCAATCATGAAGACACTTTCAGGTAATGATCAGTACCCCAAAGCCACTTAGCTCACCAAATTTTGTTCTTCTAGGTTAAACCGTTCGTTGGCAGTAACAGTTTTAATTTTTAGGTTTCAATCTGTTTTCTCCTATATGGATACATGTAGTTGGAACTCTAAATCAAACACGGTTTGTGCTAGATCTGGGAAACTTGACACAATAAAGTAGTTCCAGGTTCTATCTCTATGGTTTGTTTCCTATTGATGTAGCCCTAAGCAGAGACCGGCGCAAATCACTTTCATGGAAAGTTGTTGCCAAGCTTCCAAAAAACTACGAATTTCCTGAAATTTCAGCACACATTTTTTCACCCAAACTTGATGACACTTTCAGGTAATGATCAGTACCCCAATCCGACTTGGCTCACCAAATTTCGTTCTTCTAAGTTAAACCGTTCGTTGGCAGTATGAGTTTTAATTTTTAGGTTTCACTCTGTTTTCTCAAATATGGATACATGTAGTTGGAACTCTAAATCAAACACGGTTTGTGCTAGCTCTTGGAAACTTGACACAATAAAGTAGTTCCAAGTTCTATCTCTATGGTTTGTTTCCTATTGATGTAGCCCTAAGCAGAGACCAGCACAAATCATTTCATGGAAAGGGGTTGCCAAGCTTCCAAAAAACTACGAGTTTCCTGAAATCTCAGCATACCTATTTTCACCCAATCTTGATGACACTTTCAGGTAATGATCAGTACACCAATCCCACTTGGCTCACCAAATTTTATTCTTCTAGGTTAAACCGTTCATTGGCAGTATCAGTTTTAATTTTTAAGTTTCACTCTGTTTTCTCATATATGGATACATGTAGTTGGAACTCTAAATCAAACACGGTTTGTGCTAGCTCTTTGAAACTTGACACAATAAAGTAGTTTCAAGTTCTATCTCTATGGTTTGTTTCCTATTGATGTAGCCCTAAGCAGAGTCCGGTGCAAATTACTTACATGGAAAGTTGTTGCCAAGCTTCCAAAAAACTACGATTTTCCTGAAATCTCAGCACACATTTTTTCACCCAATCTTGATGACACTTTCAGGTAATGATCAGAACCCCACTCCCACTTGGCTCACCAAGTTTTGTTCTTCTAGGTTAAACCATTCGTTGGCAGTAACAGTTTAATTTTTAGGTTTCACTCTGTTTTGTCCTATATGGATACATGTATTTGGAACTCTAAATCAAACACGGTTTGTGCTAGCTCTTGGAAAATTGACAAAATAAAGTAGTTCCAAGGTCTATCTCTATGGTTTGCTTCCTATTGATGTAGCCCTAAGAAGAGACTGGCGCAAATCACTTTCATGGAAAGGGGTTGCCAAGCTTCCAAAAAACTACGAGTTTCCTGAAATCACAGCACACATTTTTTTCACTCAATCATGATGACACTTTCAGGTAATGATCAGTACCCCAATCCCACTTGGCTCAACAAATTTCGTTCTCCTAGGTTAAACAGATCGATGGCAGTAACAGTTTTAATTTTTAGGTTTCACTCTGTTTCCTCTTATATGGTTACATGTAGTTGGAACTCTAAATCAAACACGGTTTGTGCTAGCTCTTTGAAACATGACACAATAAAGTAGTTCCAAGGTCTATCTCTATGGTTTGTTTCCTATTGATGTAGGCCTAAGCAGAGACCGGCGCAAATCACTTTCATGGAAAGGGGTTGCCAAGCTTCCAAAAAACTACGAATTTCCTGAAATTTCAGCACACATTTTTTCACCCAAACTTGATGACACTTTCAGGTAAGAATCAGTACCCCACTCCCACTTGGCTCACCAAATTTCGTTCTTCTAGGTTAAACCATTCGTTGGCAGTGACAGTTTTAATTTTTAGGTTTCACTCTGTTTTCTCCTATATGGATACATGTAGTTGGAACTCTGAATCAAACACGGTTTGTGCTAGCCCTTGGAAACTTGACAAAATAAAGTAGTTCCAAGTTCTATCTCTATGGTTTGTTTCCTATTGATGTAGCCCTAAGCAGAGACTGGCGCAAATCACTTTCATGGAAAGGGGTTGCCAAGCTTCCAAAAAACTACGAGTTTCCTGAAATCTAAGCACACATTTTTTCACCCAATCTTGATTACACTTTCAGATAATGATCAGTAAGCCAATCCCACTTGGCTCACCAAATTTCTTTCTTCTATGTTAAACCGTTCGTTGGCAGTAAAGTTTTAATTTTTAGGTTTCACTCTCTTTTCTCCTATATGTATACATGTAGTTGGGACTCTAAATCAAAGACGGTTTGTGCTAGCTCTTTGAAACTTGACACAATAAAGTAGTTCCAAGTTCTATCTCTATGGTTTGTTTCCTATTGATGTAGCCCTAAGCAGAGACCGGCACAAATCACTTACATGGAAAGGGATTGACAATCTTCCAAAAAACCACGAGTTTCCTGAAATCTCAGCACACATTTTTTCACCCAATCTTGATGACACTTTCAGATAATTATCAGTACCCCAATCCCACTTGGTTCACCAAATTTCGTTCTTCTAGGTTATACCGTTCGTTGGCAGTAAAGTTTTAATTTTTAGGTTTCACTCTGTTTTCTCCTATATGTATACATGCAGTTGGGACTCTAAATCAAAGACGGTTTGTGCTAGCTCTTTGAAACATGACACAATAAAGTAGTTCCAAGTTCTATCTCTATGGTTTGTTTGCTATTGATGTAGCCCTAAGCAGAGACTGGCGCAAATCACTTTCATGGAAACGGGTTGCCAAGCTTCCAAAAAACTACGAGTTTCCTGATATCTCAGCACACATTTTTTCACCCAAACTTGATGACACTTTCAGGTAATGATCAGTACACCAATCCCACTTGGCTCACCAAATTTCGTTCTTGTAGGTTAAACCGTTTGTTGGCAGTAAAGTTTAAATTTTTAGGTTTCACTCTGTTTTCTCCAATATGGATACATGTAGTTGGAACTCTAAATCAAACACGGTTTGTGCTAGATCTGGGAAACTTGACACAATAAAGTAGTTCCAAGTTCTATCTCTATGGTTTGTTTCCTATTGATGTAGCCCTAAGCAGAGACTGGCGCAAATCCCTTTCATGGAAAGGGGTTGCCAAGCTTCCAAAAAACTACGAGTTTCCTGAAATCTCAGCACACAATTTTTTCACCCAATCTTGATGACACTTTCAGGTAATGATCAGTACCCCAATCCGACTTGGCTCACCAAATTTCGTTCTTCTAAGTTAAACCGTTCGTTGGCAGTATCAGTTTTAATTTTTAGGTTTCACTCTGTTTTCTCGAATATGGATACATGTAGTTGGAACTCTAAATCAAACACGGTTTGTGCTAGCTCTTGGAAACTTGACACAATAAAGTAGTTCCAAGTTCTATCTCTATGGTTTGTTTCCTATTGAGTAGCCCCAAGCAGACACTGGCACAAATCATTTTCAAAAAAGGGGTTGCCAAGCTTCCAAAAAACTACAAGATTCCTGAAATCTCAGCACACATTTTTTCACCCAATCTTAATGACACTTTCAGTAAATATCAGTACCCCAATCCCACTTGGCTCACCAAATTTCGTTCTTCTAGGTTAAACCGTTCGTTGGCAGTGACAGTTTTACTTTTTAGGTTTCAATCTGTTTTCTCCGACATGGATACATGTAGTTGGAACTCTAAATCAAACACGGTTTGTGCTAGCCCTTGGAAACTTGACACAATAAAGTAGTTCCAAGTTCTATCTCTATGGTTTGTTTCCTATTTATGTACCCCTAAGCAGAGACTGGCGCAAATCACTTTCATGGAAAGGGGTTGCCAAGCTTCCAAAAAACTGCGAGTTTCCTGAAATCTCAGCATACATATTTTCACCCAATCTTGATGACACTTTCAGGTAATGATCAGTATTCCAATCCAACTTGGCTCACCAAATTTCATTCTTCTAGGTTAAAACGTTCATTGGCAGTATCAATTTTAATTTTTAGGTTTCACTCTGTTTTCTCCTATATGTATACATGTAGTTGGAACTCTAAATCAAACACGGTTTGTGCAAGCTCTTTGAAACTTGACACAATAAAGTAGTTCCAAGTTCTATCTCTATGGTTTGTTTCCTATTGATGTAGCCCTAAGCAGAGTCCGGCGCAAATCACTTTCATGGAAAGTTGTTGCCAAGCTTCCAAAAAACTACGAGTTTTCTGAAATCTCAGCAAATATTTTTTCACCCAATCTTGATGACACTTTCAGGTAATGATCAGAACCCCACTCCCACTTGGCTCACCAAATTTCGTTCTTCTAGGTTAAAACGTTCGTTGGCAGTAACTGTTTTAATTTTTAGGTTTCACTCTGTTTTCTCCTATATGGATACATGTAGTTGGAACTCTAAATCAAACACGGTTTGTGCTACCTCTTGGAAACGTGAAACAATAAAGTAGTTCCAAGGTCTATCTCTATGGTTTGTTTCCTATTGATGTAGCCCTAAGCAGAGACTGGCGCAAATCTCTTTCCTGAAAAGGGGTTGCCAAGCTTCCAAAAAACTACGAGTTTCCTGAAATCTCAGCACACATATTTTCACCCAATCTTGATGACACTTTCAGGTAATGATCAGTACCCCAATCCCACTTGTCTCACCAAATTTTGTTCTTCTATGTTAAACCGTTCATTGGCAGTTACAGTTTTAATTTTTAGGTTTCACTCTGTTTTCTCCTATATGGATACATGTAGTTGGAACTCTAAATCAAACACGGTTTGTGCTAGCCCTTGGAAACTTCACACAGTAAAGTAGTTCCAAGTTCTATCTCTATGGTTTGTTTCCTATTTATGTAGCCCTAAGCAGAGACTGGCGCAAATTACTTTCATGGAAAGGGGTTGCCAAGCTTCCAAAAAACTACGAGTTTCCTGAAATCTAAGCACACATTTTTTCACCCAATCTTGATTACACTTTCAGATAATGATCAGTAAGCCAATCCCACTTGGCTCACCAAATTTCTTTCTTCTATGTTAAACCGTTCGTTGGCAGTAAAGTTTTAATTTTTAGGTTTCACTCTCTTTTCTCCTATATGTATACATGTAGTTGGGACTCTAAATCAAAGACGGTTTGTGCTAGCTCTTTGAAACTTGACACAATAAAGTAGTTCCAAGTTCTATCTCTATGGTTTGTTTCCTATTGATGTAGCCCTAAGCAGAGACCGGCACAAATCACTTACATGGAAAGGGATTGACAATCTTCCAAAAAACCACGAGTTTCCTGAAATCTCAGCACACATTTTTTCACCCAATCTTGATGACACTTTCAGATAATGATCAGTACCCCAATCCCACTTGGTTCACCAAATTTCGTTCTTCTAGGTTATACCGTTCGTTGGCAGTAAAGTTTTAATTTTTAGGTTTCACTCTGTTTTCTCCTATATGTATACATGTAGTTGGGACTCTAAATCAAAGACGGTTTGTGCTAGCTCTTTGAAACATGACACAATAAAGTAGTTCCAAGTTCTATCTCTATGGTTTGTTTGCTATTGATGTAGCCCTAAGCAGAGACTGGCGCAAAACACTTTCATGGAAACGGGTTGCCAAGCTTCCAAAAAACTACGAGTTTCCTGATATCTCAGCACACATTTTTTCACCCAATCTTGATGACACTTTCAGGTAATGATCAGTACACCAATCCCACTTGGCTCACCAAATTTCGTTCTTGTAGGTTAAACCGTTTGTTGGCAGTAAAGTTTAAATTTTTAGGTTTCACTCTGTTTTCTCCAATATGGATACATGTAGTTGGAACTCTAAATCAAACACGGTTTGTGCTAGATCTGGGAAACTTGACACAATATAGTAGTTCCAAGTTCTATCTCTATGGTTTGTTTCCTATTGATGTAGCCCTAAGCAGAGAGCGGCGCAAATCACTTTCATGGAAAGGGGTTGCCAAACTTCCAAAAAACTACGAGTTTCCTGAAATCTCAGCATACATTTTTTCCCCCAATCTTGAAGACACTTTCAGGTAATGATCAGTACCCCAATCTCACTTGGCTCAACAAATTTCGTTCTTCTAGGTTAAACAGTTCGTTGGCAGTATCAGTTTTAATTTTTCGGTTTCACTCTGTTTTCTCCTATATGGATACATGTAGTTGGAACTCTAAATCAAACACGGTTTGTGGTAGCTCTTGGAAACTTGACACAATAAAGTAGTTCCATGTTCTATCTCTATGGTTTGTTTCCTATTGATGTAGCCCTAAGCAGAGACTGGCGCAAATCCCTTTCATGGAAAGGGGTTGCCAAGCTTCCAAAAAACTACGAGTTTCCTGAAATCTCAGCACACAATTTTTTCACCCAATCTTGATGAAACTTTCAGGTAATGATCAGTACCCGAATCCCACTTGGCTCACCAAATTTCGTTCTTCTAGGTTAAACCGTTCGTTGGCAGTATCAGTTTAAATTTTTAGGTTTCACTCTGTTTTCTTCTATATGGATACATGTATTTGGAACTCTAAATCAAACACGGTTTGTGCTAGCTCTTGGAAACTTGACACAATACAGTAGTTCCAAGTTCTGTCTCTATGTTTTGTTTCCTATTAATGTAGCGCTAAGCAGAGACCGGCGCAAATCACTTTAATGGAAAGGGGTTGCCAAGCTTCCAAAAAACTACGAATTTCCTGAAATTTCAGCACACATTTTTTCACCCAAACTTGATGACACTTTCAGGTAATGATCAGTACCCCAATCCCACTTGGCTCACCAAATTTCGTTCTTCTAGGTTAAACCGTTCATTGGCAGTATCAGTTTTAATTTTTAGGTTTCACTCTGTTTTCTCCTATATGGATACATGTAGTTGGAACTCTAAATCAAACACGGTTTGTGCTAGCCCTTGGAATCTTGACACAATAAAGTAGTTCCAAGTTCTATCTCTATGGTTTGTTTTCTATTGATGTAGCCCTAAGCAGAGACTGGCGCAAATCACTTTCATGGAAAGGGGTTGCCAAGTTTCCAAAAAACTACGAGTTTCCTGAAATCTCAGCATACATATTTTCACCCAATCTTGATGACACTTTCAGGTAATGATCAGTACACCAATCCCACTTGGCTCACCAAATTTTATTCTTCTAGGTTAAACCGTTCATTGGCAGTATCAGTTTTAATTTTTAAGTTTCACTCTGTTTTCTCCTATATGGATACATGTAGTTGGAACTCTAAATCAAACACGGTTTGTGCTAGCTCTTTGAAACTTGACACAATAAAGTAGTTTCAAGTTCTATCTCTATAGTTTGTTTCCTATTGATGTAGCCCTAAGCAGAGTCCGGTGCAAATTACTTACATGGAAAGTTGTTGCCAAGCTTCCAAAAAACTACGAGTTTCCTGAAATCTCAGCACACATTTTTTCACCCAAACTTGATGACACTTTCAGGTAATGATCAGAACCCCACTCCCACTTGGCTCACCAAATTTCGTTCTTCTAGGTTAAACCATTCGTTGGCAGTATCACTTTTAATTTTTAGGTTTCACTCTGTTTTGTCCTATATGGATAAATGTATTTGGAACTCTAAATCAAACACGGTTTGTGCTAGCTCTTGGAAAATTGACAAAATAAAGTAGTTCCAAGGTCTATCTCTATGGTTTGCTTCCTATTGATGTAGCCCTAAGAAGAGACTGGCGCAAATCACTTTCATGGAAAGGGGTTGCCAAGCTTCCAAAAAACTACGAGTTTCCTGAAATCACAGCACACATTTTTTTCACTCAATCATGATGACACTTTCAGGTAATGATCAGTACCCCAATCCCACTTGGCTCAACAAATTTCGTTCTCCTAGGTTAAACAGATCGATGGCAGTAACAGTTTTAATTTTTAGGTTTCACTCTGTTTCCTCTTATATGGTTACAGGTAGTTGGAACTCTAAATCAAACACGGTTTGTGCTAGCTCTTTGAAACATGACACAATAAAGTAGTTCCAAGGTCTATCTCTATGGTTTGTTTCCTATTGCTGTAGGCCTAAGCAGAGACCGGCGCAAATCACTTTCATGGAAAGGGGTTGCCAAGCTTCCAAAAAACTACGAATTTCCTGAAATTTCAGCACACATTTTTTCACCCAAACTTGATGACACTTTCAGGTAAGAATCAGTACCCCACTCCCACTTGGCTCACCAAATTTCGTTCTTCTAGGTTAAACCATTCGTTGGCAGTGACAGTTTTAATTTTTAGGTTTCACTCTGTTTTCTCCTATATGGATACATGTAGTTGGAACTCTGAATCAAACACGGTTTGTGCTAGCCCTTGGAAACTTGACACAATAAAGAAGTTCCAAGTTCTATCTCTATGGTTTGTTTCCTATTGATGTAGCCCTAAGCAGAGACTGGCGCAAATCACTTTCATGGAAAGGGGTTGCCAAGCTTCCAAAAAAATACGAGTTTCCTGAAATCTCAGCATATATTTTTTCACCCAATCTTGAAGACACTTTCAGGTAATGATCAGTTCCCCAATCCCACTTGGCTCACCAAATTTCTTTCTTCTATGTTAAACCGTTCATTGGCAGTAACAGTTTTAATTTTTAGGTTTCACTCTGTTTTCTCCTATATGAATACATGTAGTTGGAACTCTAAATCAAACACGGTTTGTGCTAGCTCTTGGAAAATTGACAAAATAAAGTAGTTCCAAGTTCTATCTCTATGGTTTGTTTCCTATTGATGTAGGCCTAAGCAGAGACCGGCGCAAATCACTTTCATGGAAAGGGGTTGCCAAGCTTCCAAAAAACTACTTGATTCCTGAAATCTCAGCATACATTTTTTCACCCAATCATGAAGACACTTTCAGGTAATGATCAGTACCCCAAAGCCACTTAGCTCACCAAATTTTGTTCTTCTAGGTTAAACCGTTCGTTGGCAGTAACAGTTTTAATTTTTAGGTTTCAATCTGTTTTCTCCTATATGGATACATGTAGTTGGAACTCTAAATCAAACACGGTTTGTGCTAGATCTGGGAAACTTGACACAATAAAGTAGTTCCAGGTTCTATCTCTATGGTTTGTTTCCTATTGATGTAGCCCTAAGCAGAGACCGGCGCAAATCACTTTCATGGAAAGTTGTTGCCAAGCTTCCAAAAAACTACGAATTTCCTGAAATTTCAGCACACATTTTTTCACCCAAACTTGATGACACTTTCAGGTAATGATCAGTACCCCAATCCGACTTGGCTCACCAAATTTCGTTCTTCTAAGTTAAACCGTTCGTTGGCAGTATGAGTTTTAATTTTTAGGTTTCACTCTGTTTTCTCAAATATGGATACATGTAGTTGGAACTCTAAATCAAACACGGTTTGTGCTAGCTCTTGGAAACTTGACACAATAAAGTAGTTCCAAGTTCTATCTCTATGGTTTGTTTCCTATTGATGTAGCCCTAAGCAGAGACCAGCACAAATCATTTCATGGAAAGGGGTTGCCAAGCTTCCAAAAAACTACGAGTTTCCTGAAATCTCAGCATACCTATTTTCACCCAATCTTGATGACACTTTCAGGTAATGATCAGTACACCAATCCCACTTGGCTCACCAAATTTTATTCTTCTAGGTTAAACCGTTCATTGGCAGTATCAGTTTTAATTTTTAAGTTTCACTCTGTTTTCTCATATATGGATACATGTAGTTGGAACTCTAAATCAAACACGGTTTGTGCTAGCTCTTTGAAACTTGACACAATAAAGTAGTTTCAAGTTCTATCTCTATGGTTTGTTTCCTATTGATGTAGCCCTAAGCAGAGTCCGGTGCAAATTACTTACATGGAAAGTTGTTGCCAAGCTTCCAAAAAACTACGATTTTCCTGAAATCTCAGCACACATTTTTTCACCCAATCTTGATGACACTTTCAGGTAATGATCAGAACCCCACTCCCACTTGGCTCACCAAGTTTTGTTCTTCTAGGTTAAACCATTCGTTGGCAGTAACAGTTTAATTTTTAGGTTTCACTCTGTTTTGTCCTATATGGATACATGTATTTGGAACTCTAAATCAAACACGGTTTGTGCTAGCTCTTGGAAAATTGACAAAATAAAGTAGTTCCAAGGTCTATCTCTATGGTTTGCTTCCTATTGATGTAGCCCTAAGAAGAGACTGGCGCAAATCACTTTCATGGAAAGGGGTTGCCAAGCTTCCAAAAAACTACGAGTTTCCTGAAATCACAGCACACATTTTTTTCACTCAATCATGATGACACTTTCAGGTAATGATCAGTACCCCAATCCCACTTGGCTCAACAAATTTCGTTCTCCTAGGTTAAACAGATCGATGGCAGTAACAGTTTTAATTTTTAGGTTTCACTCTGTTTCCTCTTATATGGTTACATGTAGTTGGAACTCTAAATCAAACACGGTTTGTGCTAGCTCTTTGAAACATGACACAATAAAGTAGTTCCAAGGTCTATCTCTATGGTTTGTTTCCTATTGATGTAGGCCTAAGCAGAGACCGGCGCAAATCACTTTCATGGAAAGGGGTTGCCAAGCTTCCAAAAAACTACGAATTTCCTGAAATTTCAGCACACATTTTTTCACCCAAACTTGATGACACTTTCAGGTAAGAATCAGTACCCCACTCCCACTTGGCTCACCAAATTTCGTTCTTCTAGGTTAAACCATTCGTTGGCAGTGACAGTTTTAATTTTTAGGTTTCACTCTGTTTTCTCCTATATGGATACATGTAGTTGGAACTCTGAATCAAACACGGTTTGTGCTAGCCCTTGGAAACTTGACAAAATAAAGTAGTTCCAAGTTCTATCTCTATGGTTTGTTTCCTATTGATGTAGCCCTAAGCAGAGACTGGCGCAAATCACTTTCATGGAAAGGGGTTGCCAAGCTTCCAAAAAACTACGAGTTTCCTGAAATCTAAGCACACATTTTTTCACCCAATCTTGATTACACTTTCAGATAATGATCAGTAAGCCAATCCCACTTGGCTCACCAAATTTCTTTCTTCTATGTTAAACCGTTCGTTGGCAGTAAAGTTTTAATTTTTAGGTTTCACTCTCTTTTCTCCTATATGTATACATGTAGTTGGGACTCTAAATCAAAGACGGTTTGTGCTAGCTCTTTGAAACTTGACACAATAAAGTAGTTCCAAGTTCTATCTCTATGGTTTGTTTCCTATTGATGTAGCCCTAAGCAGAGACCGGCACAAATCACTTACATGGAAAGGGATTGACAATCTTCCAAAAAACCACGAGTTTCCTGAAATCTCAGCACACATTTTTTCACCCAATCTTGATGACACTTTCAGATAATTATCAGTACCCCAATCCCACTTGGTTCACCAAATTTCGTTCTTCTAGGTTATACCGTTCGTTGGCAGTAAAGTTTTAATTTTTAGGTTTCACTCTGTTTTCTCCTATATGTATACATGCAGTTGGGACTCTAAATCAAAGACGGTTTGTGCTAGCTCTTTGAAACATGACACAATAAAGTAGTTCCAAGTTCTATCTCTATGGTTTGTTTGCTATTGATGTAGCCCTAAGCAGAGACTGGCGCAAATCACTTTCATGGAAACGGGTTGCCAAGCTTCCAAAAAACTACGAGTTTCCTGATATCTCAGCACACATTTTTTCACCCAAACTTGATGACACTTTCAGGTAATGATCAGTACACCAATCCCACTTGGCTCACCAAATTTCGTTCTTGTAGGTTAAACCGTTTGTTGGCAGTAAAGTTTAAATTTTTAGGTTTCACTCTGTTTTCTCCAATATGGATACATGTAGTTGGAACTCTAAATCAAACACGGTTTGTGCTAGATCTGGGAAACTTGACACAATAAAGTAGTTCCAAGTTCTATCTCTATGGTTTGTTTCCTATTGATGTAGCCCTAAGCAGAGACTGGCGCAAATCCCTTTCATGGAAAGGGGTTGCCAAGCTTCCAAAAAACTACGAGTTTCCTGAAATCTCAGCACACAATTTTTTCACCCAATCTTGATGACACTTTCAGGTAATGATCAGTACCCCAATCCGACTTGGCTCACCAAATTTCGTTCTTCTAAGTTAAACCGTTCGTTGGCAGTATCAGTTTTAATTTTTAGGTTTCACTCTGTTTTCTCGAATATGGATACATGTAGTTGGAACTCTAAATCAAACACGGTTTGTGCTAGCTCTTGGAAACTTGACACAATAAAGTAGTTCCAAGTTCTATCTCTATGGTTTGTTTCCTATTGAGTAGCCCCAAGCAGACACTGGCACAAATCATTTTCAAAAAAGGGGTTGCCAAGCTTCCAAAAAACTACAAGATTCCTGAAATCTCAGCACACATTTTTTCACCCAATCTTAATGACACTTTCAGTAAATATCAGTACCCCAATCCCACTTGGCTCACCAAATTTCGTTCTTCTAGGTTAAACCGTTCGTTGGCAGTGACAGTTTTACTTTTTAGGTTTCAATCTGTTTTCTCCGACATGGATACATGTAGTTGGAACTCTAAATCAAACACGGTTTGTGCTAGCCCTTGGAAACTTGACACAATAAAGTAGTTCCAAGTTCTATCTCTATGGTTTGTTTCCTATTTATGTACCCCTAAGCAGAGACTGGCGCAAATCACTTTCATGGAAAGGGGTTGCCAAGCTTCCAAAAAACTGCGAGTTTCCTGAAATCTCAGCATACATATTTTCACCCAATCTTGATGACACTTTCAGGTAATGATCAGTATTCCAATCCAACTTGGCTCACCAAATTTCATTCTTCTAGGTTAAAACGTTCATTGGCAGTATCAATTTTAATTTTTAGGTTTCACTCTGTTTTCTCCTATATGTATACATGTAGTTGGAACTCTAAATCAAACACGGTTTGTGCAAGCTCTTTGAAACTTGACACAATAAAGTAGTTCCAAGTTCTATCTCTATGGTTTGTTTCCTATTGATGTAGCCCTAAGCAGAGTCCGGCGCAAATCACTTTCATGGAAAGTTGTTGCCAAGCTTCCAAAAAACTACGAGTTTTCTGAAATCTCAGCAAATATTTTTTCACCCAATCTTGATGACACTTTCAGGTAATGATCAGAACCCCACTCCCACTTGGCTCACCAAATTTCGTTCTTCTAGGTTAAAACGTTCGTTGGCAGTAACTGTTTTAATTTTTAGGTTTCACTCTGTTTTCTCCTATATGGATACATGTAGTTGGAACTCTAAATCAAACACGGTTTGTGCTACCTCTTGGAAACGTGAAACAATAAAGTAGTTCCAAGGTCTATCTCTATGGTTTGTTTCCTATTGATGTAGCCCTAAGCAGAGACTGGCGCAAATCTCTTTCCTGAAAAGGGGTTGCCAAGCTTCCAAAAAACTACGAGTTTCCTGAAATCTCAGCACACATATTTTCACCCAATCTTGATGACACTTTCAGGTAATGATCAGTACCCCAATCCCACTTGTCTCACCAAATTTTGTTCTTCTATGTTAAACCGTTCATTGGCAGTTACAGTTTTAATTTTTAGGTTTCACTCTGTTTTCTCCTATATGGATACATGTAGTTGGAACTCTAAATCAAACACGGTTTGTGCTAGCCCTTGGAAACTTCACACAGTAAAGTAGTTCCAAGTTCTATCTCTATGGTTTGTTTCCTATTTATGTAGCCCTAAGCAGAGACTGGCGCAAATTACTTTCATGGAAAGGGGTTGCCAAGCTTCCAAAAAACTACGAGTTTCCTGAAATCTAAGCACACATTTTTTCACCCAATCTTGATTACACTTTCAGATAATGATCAGTAAGCCAATCCCACTTGGCTCACCAAATTTCTTTCTTCTATGTTAAACCGTTCGTTGGCAGTAAAGTTTTAATTTTTAGGTTTCACTCTCTTTTCTCCTATATGTATACATGTAGTTGGGACTCTAAATCAAAGACGGTTTGTGCTAGCTCTTTGAAACTTGACACAATAAAGTAGTTCCAAGTTCTATCTCTATGGTTTGTTTCCTATTGATGTAGCCCTAAGCAGAGACCGGCACAAATCACTTACATGGAAAGGGATTGACAATCTTCCAAAAAACCACGAGTTTCCTGAAATCTCAGCACACATTTTTTCACCCAATCTTGATGACACTTTCAGATAATGATCAGTACCCCAATCCCACTTGGTTCACCAAATTTCGTTCTTCTAGGTTATACCGTTCGTTGGCAGTAAAGTTTTAATTTTTAGGTTTCACTCTGTTTTCTCCTATATGTATACATGTAGTTGGGACTCTAAATCAAAGACGGTTTGTGCTAGCTCTTTGAAACATGACACAATAAAGTAGTTCCAAGTTCTATCTCTATGGTTTGTTTGCTATTGATGTAGCCCTAAGCAGAGACTGGCGCAAAACACTTTCATGGAAACGGGTTGCCAAGCTTCCAAAAAACTACGAGTTTCCTGATATCTCAGCACACATTTTTTCACCCAATCTTGATGACACTTTCAGGTAATGATCAGTACACCAATCCCACTTGGCTCACCAAATTTCGTTCTTGTAGGTTAAACCGTTTGTTGGCAGTAAAGTTTAAATTTTTAGGTTTCACTCTGTTTTCTCCAATATGGATACATGTAGTTGGAACTCTAAATCAAACACGGTTTGTGCTAGATCTGGGAAACTTGACACAATATAGTAGTTCCAAGTTCTATCTCTATGGTTTGTTTCCTATTGATGTAGCCCTAAGCAGAGAGCGGCGCAAATCACTTTCATGGAAAGGGGTTGCCAAACTTCCAAAAAACTACGAGTTTCCTGAAATCTCAGCATACATTTTTTCCCCCAATCTTGAAGACACTTTCAGGTAATGATCAGTACCCCAATCTCACTTGGCTCAACAAATTTCGTTCTTCTAGGTTAAACAGTTCGTTGGCAGTATCAGTTTTAATTTTTCGGTTTCACTCTGTTTTCTCCTATATGGATACATGTAGTTGGAACTCTAAATCAAACACGGTTTGTGGTAGCTCTTGGAAACTTGACACAATAAAGTAGTTCCATGTTCTATCTCTATGGTTTGTTTCCTATTGATGTAGCCCTAAGCAGAGACTGGCGCAAATCCCTTTCATGGAAAGGGGTTGCCAAGCTTCCAAAAAACTACGAGTTTCCTGAAATCTCAGCACACAATTTTTTCACCCAATCTTGATGAAACTTTCAGGTAATGATCAGTACCCGAATCCCACTTGGCTCACCAAATTTCGTTCTTCTAGGTTAAACCGTTCGTTGGCAGTATCAGTTTAAATTTTTAGGTTTCACTCTGTTTTCTTCTATATGGATACATGTATTTGGAACTCTAAATCAAACACGGTTTGTGCTAGCTCTTGGAAACTTGACACAATACAGTAGTTCCAAGTTCTGTCTCTATGTTTTGTTTCCTATTAATGTAGCGCTAAGCAGAGACCGGCGCAAATCACTTTAATGGAAAGGGGTTGCCAAGCTTCCAAAAAACTACGAATTTTCTGAAATTTCAGCACACATTTTTTCACCCAAACTTGATGACACTTTCAGGTAATGATCAGTACCCCAATCCCACTTGGCTCACCAAATTTCGTTCTTCTAGGTTAAACCGTTCATTGGCAGTATCAGTTTTAATTTTTAGGTTTCACTCTGTTTTCTCCTATATGGATACATGTAGTTGGAACTCTAAATCAAACACGGTTTGTGCTAGCCCTTGGAATCTTGACACAATAAAGTAGTTCCAAGTTCTATCTCTATGGTTTGTTTCCTATTGATGTAGCCCTAAGCAGAGACTGGCGCAAATCACTTTCATGGAAAGGGGTTGCCAAGCTTCCAAAAAACTACGAGTTTCCTGAAATCTCAGCATACATATTTTCACCCAATCTTGATGACACTTTCAGGTAATGATCAGTACACCCATCCCACTTGGCTCACCAAATTTTATTCTTCCAGGTTAAACCGTTCATTGGCAGTATCAGTTTTAATTTTTAAGTTTCACTCTGTTTTCTCCTATATGGATACATGTAGTTGGAACTCTAAATCAAACACGGTTTGTGCTAGCTCTTTGAAACTTGACACAATAAAGTAGTTTCAAGTTCTATCTCTATAGTTTGTTTCCTATTGATGTAGCCCTAAGCAGAGTCCGGTGCAAATTACTTAAATGGAAAGTTGTTGCCAAGCTTCCAAAAAACTACGAGTTTCCTGAAATCTCAGCACACATTTTTTCACCAATCTTGATGACACTTTCAGGTAATGATCAGAACCCCACTCCCACTTGGCTCACCAAATTTCGTTCTTCTAGGTTAAACCATTCGTTGGCAGTATCAGTTTTAATTTTTAGGTTTCACTCTGTTTTGTCCTATATGGATAAATGTATTTGGAACTCTAAATCAAACACGGTTTGTGCTAGCTCTTGGAAAATTGACAAAATAAAGTAGTTCCAAGGTCTATCTCTATGGTTTGCTTCCTATTGATGTAGCCCTAAGAAGAGACTGGCGCAAATCACTTTCATGGAAAGGGGTTGCCAAGCTTCCAAAAAACTACGAGTTTCCTGAAATCACAGCACACATTTTTTTCACTCAATCATGATGACACTTTCAGGTAATGATCAGTACCCCAATCCCACTTGGCTCAACAAATTTCGTTCTCCTAGGTTAAACAGATCGATGGCAGTAACAGTTTTAATTTTTAGGTTTCACTCTGTTTCCTCTTATATGGTTACATGTAGTTGGAACTCTAAATCAAACACGGTTTGTGCTAGCTCTTTGAAACATGACACAATAAAGTAGTTCCAAGGTCTATCTCTATGGTTTGTTTCCTATTGCTGTAGGCCTAAGCAGAGACTGGCGCAAATCACTTTCATGGAAAGGGGTTGCCAAGCTTCCAAAAAACTACGAATTTCCTGAAATTTCAGCACACATTTTTTCACCCAAACTTGATGACACTTTCAGGTAAGAATCAGTACCCCACTCCCACTTGGCTCACCAAATTTCGTTCTTCTAGGTTAAACCATTCGTTGGCAGTGACAGTTTTAATTTTTAGGTTTCACTCTGTTTTCTCCTATATGGATACATGTAGTTGGAACTCTGAATCAAACACGGGTTGTGCTAGCCCTTGGAAACTTGACAAAATAAAGTAGTTCCAAGTTCTATCTCTATGGTTTGTTTCCTATTGATGTAGCCCTAAGCAGAGACTGGCGCAAATCACTTTCATGGAAAGGGGTTGCCAAGCTTCCAAAAAACTACGAGTTTCCTGAAATCTAAGCACACATTTTTTCACCCAATCTTGATTACACTTTCAGATAATGATCAGTAAGCCAATCCCACTTGGCTCACCAAATTTCATTCTTCTATG
Source organism: Spermophilus citellus (assembly GCF_964194105.1). Taxonomy (NCBI): domain Eukaryota; kingdom Metazoa; phylum Chordata; class Mammalia; order Rodentia; family Sciuridae; genus Spermophilus; species Spermophilus citellus. The sequence goes on from NC_138185.1 coordinate 88,096,082, forward strand.
TTAAACCGTTCGTTGGCAGTAAAGTTTTAATTTTTAGGTTTCACTCTCTTTTCTCCTATATGTATACATGTAGTTGGGACTCTAAATCAAAGACGGTTTGTGCTAGCTCTTTGAAACTTGACACAATAAAGTAGTTCCAAGTTCTATCTCTATGGTTTGTTTCCTATTGATGTAGCCCTAAGCAGAGACCGGCACAAATCACTTACATGGAAAGGGATTGACAATCTTCCAAAAAACCACGAGTTTCCTGAAATCTCAGCACACATTTTTTCACCCAATCTTGATGACACTTTCAGATAATGATCAGTACCCCAATCCCACTTGGTTCACCAAATTTCGTTCTTCTAGGTTATACCGTTCGTTGGCAGTAAAGTTTTAATTTTTAGGTTTCACTCTGTTTTCTCCTATATGTATACATGCAGTTGGGACTCTAAATCAAAGACGGTTTGTGCTAGCTCTTTGAAACATGACACAATAAAGTAGTTCCAAGTTCTATCTCTATGGTTTGTTTGCTATTGATGTAGCCCTAAGCAGAGACTGGCGCAAATCACTTTCATGGAAACGGGTTGCCAAGCTTCCAAAAAACTACGAGTTTCCTGATATCTCAGCACACATTTTTTCACCCAAACTTGATGACACTTTCAGGTAATGATCAGTACACCAATCCCACTTGGCTCACCAAATTTCGTTCTTGTAGGTTAAACCGTTTGTTGGCAGTAAAGTTTAAATTTTTAGGTTTCACTCTGTTTTCTCCAATATGGATACATGTAGTTGGAACTCTAAATCAAACACGGTTTGTGCTAGATCTGGGAAACTTGACACAATAAAGTAGTTCCAAGTTCTATCTCTATGGTTTGTTTCCTATTGATGTAGCCCTAAGCAGAGACTGGCGCAAATCCCTTTCATGGAAAGGGGTTGCCAAGCTTCCAAAAAACTACGAGTTTCCTGAAATCTCAGCACACAATTTTTTCACCCAATCTTGATGATACTTTCAGGTAATGATCAGTACCCCAATCCGACTTGGCTCACCAAATTTCGTTCTTCTAAGTTAAACCGTTCGTTGGCAGTATCAGTTTTAATTTTTAGGTTTCACTCTGTTTTCTCGAATATGGATACATGTAGTTGGAACTCTAAATCAAACACGGTTTGTGCTAGCTCTTGGAAACTTGACACAATAAAGTAGTTCCAAGTTCTATCTCTATGGTTTGTTTCCTATTGAGTAGCCCTAAGCAGAGACTGGCACAAATCATTTTCAAAAAAGGGGTTGCCAAGCTTCCAAAAAACTACAAGATTCCTGAAATCTCAGCACACATTTTTTCACCCAATCTTAATGACACTTTCAGTAAATATCAGTACCCCAATCCCACTTGGCTCACCAAATTTCGTTCTTCTAGGTTAAACCGTTCGTTGGCAGTGACAGTTTTACTTTTTAGGTTTCAATCTGTTTTCTCCGACATGGATACATGTAGTTGGAACTCTAAATCAAACACGGTTTGTGCTAGCCCTTGGAAACTTGACACAATAAAGTAGTTCCAAGTTCTATCTCTATGGTTTGTTTCCTATTTATGTACCCCTAAGCAGAGACTGGCGCAAATCACTTTCATGGAAAGGGGTTGCCAAGCTTCCAAAAAACTGCGAGTTTCCTGAAATCTCAGCATACATATTTTCACCCAATCTTGATGACACTTTCAGGTAATGATCAGTATTCCAATCCAACTTGGCTCACCAAATTTCATTCTTCTAGGTTAAACCGTTCATTGGCAGTATCAATTTTAATTTTTAGGTTTCACTCTGTTTTCTCCTATATGTATACATGTAGTTGGAACTCTAAATCAAACACGGTTTGTGCAAGCTCTTTGAAACTTGACACAATAAAGTAGTTCCAAGTTCTATCTCTATGGTTTGTTTCCTATTGATGTAGCCCTAAGCAGAGTCCGGCGCAAATCACTTTCATGGAAAGTTGTTGCCAAGCTTCCAAAAAACTACGAGTTTTCTGAAATCTCAGCAAATATTTTTTCACCCAATCTTGATGACACTTTCAGGTAATGATCAGAACCCCACTCCCACTTGGCTCACCAAATTTCGTTCTTCTAGGTTAAACCGTTCGTTGGCAGTAACTGTTTTAATTTTTAGGTTTCACTCTGTTTTCTCCTATATGGATACATGTAGTTGGAACTCTAAATCAAACACGGTTTGTGCTACCTCTTGGAAACGTGAAACAATAAAGTAGTTCCAAGGTCTATCTCTATGGTTTGTTTCCTATTGATGTAGCCCTAAGCAGAGACTGGCGCAAATCTCTTTCCTGAAAAGGGGTTGCCAAGCTTCCAAAAAACTACGAGTTTCCTGAAATCTCAGCACACATATTTTCACCCAATCTTGATGACACTTTCAGGTAATGATCAGTACCCCAATCCCACTTGTCTCACCAAATTTTGTTCTTCTATGTTAAACCGTTCATTGGCAGTTACAGTTTTAATTTTTAGGTTTCACTCTGTTTTCTCCTATATGGATACATGTAGTTGGAACTCTAAATCAAACACGGTTTGTGCTAGCCCTTGGAAACTTCACACAGTAAAGTAGTTCCAAGTTCTATCTCTATGGTTTGTTTCCTATTTATGTAGCCCTAAGCAGAGACTGGCGCAAAGTACTTTCATGGAAAGGGGTTGCCAAGCTTCCAAAAAACTACGAGTTTCCTGAAATCTAAGCACACATTTTTTCACCCAATCTTGATTACACTTTCAGATAATGATCAGTAAGCCAATCCCACTTGGCTCACCAAATTTCTTTCTTCTATGTTAAACCGTTCGTTGGCAGTAAAGTTTTAATTTTTAGGTTTCACTCTCTTTTCTCCTATATGTATACATGTAGTTGGGACTCTAAATCAAAGACGGTTTGTGCTAGCTCTTTGAAACTTGACACAATAAAGTAGTTCCAAGTTCTATCTCTATGGTTTGTTTCCTATTGATGTAGCCCTAAGCAGAGACCGGCACAAATCACTTACATGGAAAGGGATTGACAATCTTCCAAAAAACCACGAGTTTCCTGAAATCTCAGCACACATTTTTTCACCCAATCTTGATGACACTTTCAGATAATGATCAGTACCCCAATCCCACTTGGTTCACCAAATTTCGTTCTTCTAGGTTATACCGTTCGTTGGCAGTAAAGTTTTAATTTTTAGGTTTCACTCTGTTTTCTCCTATATGTATACATGTAGTTGGGACTCTAAATCAAAGACGGTTTGTGCTAGCTCTTTGAAACATGACACAATAAAGTAGTTCCAAGTTCTATCTCTATGGTTTGTTTGCTATTGATGTAGCCCTAAGCAGAGACTGGCGCAAATCACTTTCATGGAAACGGGTTGCCAAGCTTCCAAAAAACTACGAGTTTCCTGATATCTCAGCACACATTTTTTCACCCAATCTTGATGACACTTTCAGGTAATGATCAGTACACCAATCCCACTTGGCTCACCAAATTTCGTTCTTGTAGGTTAAACCGTTTGTTGGCAGTAAAGTTTAAATTTTTAGGTTTCACTCTGTTTTCTCCAATATGGATACATGTAGTTGGAACTCTAAATCAAACACGGTTTGTGCTAGATCTGGGAAACTTGACACAATAAAGTAGTTCCAAGTTCTATCTCTATGGTTTGTTTCCTATTGATGTAGCCCTAAGCAGAGAGCGGCGCAAATCACTTTCATGGAAAGGGGTTGCCAAACTTCCAAAAAACTACGAGTTTCCTGAAATCTCAGCATACATTTTTTCCCCCAATCTTGAAGACACTTTCAGGTAATGATCAGTACCCCAATCTCACTTGGCTCAACAAATTTCGTTCTTCTAGGTTAAACAGTTCGTTGGCAGTATCAGTTTTAATTTTTCGATTTCACTCTGTTTTCTCCTATATGGATACATGTAGTTGGAACTCTAAATCAAACACGGTTTGTGGTAGCTCTTGGAAACTTGACACAATAAAGTAGTTCCATGTTCTATCTCTATGGTTTGTTTCCTATTGATGTAGCCCTAAGCAGAGACTGGCGCAAATCCCTTTCATGGAAAGGGGTTGCCAAGCTTCCAAAAAACTACGAGTTTCCTGAAATCTCAGCACACAATTTTTTCACCCAATCTTGATGAAACTTTCAGGTAATGATCAGTACCCGAATCCCACTTGGCTCACCAAATTTCGTTCTTCTAGGTTAAACCGTTCGTTGGCAGTATCAGTTTAAATTTTTAGGTTTCACTCTGTTTTCTTCTATATGGATACATGTATTTGGAACTCTAAATCAAACACGGTTTGTGCTAGCTCTTGGAAACTTGACACAATACAGTAGTTCCAAGTTCTGTCTCTATGTTTTGTTTCCTATTAATGTAGCGCTAAGCAGAGACCGGCGCAAATCACCTTAATGGAAAGGGGTTGCCAAGCTTCCAAAAAACTACGAATTTTCTGAAATTTCAGCACACATTTTTTCACCCAAACTTGATGACACTTTCAGGTAATGATCAGTACCCCAATCCCACTTGGCTCACCAAATTTCGTTCTTCTAGGTTAAACCGTTCATTGGCAGTATCAGTTTTAATTTTTAGGTTTCACTCTGTTTTCTCCTATATGGATACATGTAGTTGGAACTCTAAATCAAACACGGTTTGTGCTAGCCCTTGGAATCTTGACACAATAAAGTAGTTCCAAGTTCTATCTCTATGGTTTGTTTCCTATTGATGTAGCCCTAAGCAGAGACTGGCGCAAATCACTTTCATGGAAAGGGGTTGCCAAGCTTCCAAAAAACTACGAGTTTCCTGAAATCTCAGCATACATATTTTCACCCAATCTTGATGACACTTTCAGGTAATGATCAGTACACCCATCCCACTTGGCTCACCAAATTTTATTCTTCCAGGTTAAACCGTTCATTGGCAGTATCAGTTTTAATTTTTAAGTTTCACTCTGTTTTCTCCTATATGGATACATGTAGTTGGAACTCTAAATCAAACACGGTTTGTGCTAGCTCTTTGAAACTTGACACAATAAAGTAGTTTCAAGTTCTATCTCTATAGTTTGTTTCCTATTGATGTAGCCCTAAGCAGAGTCCGGTGCAAATTACTTAAATGGAAAGTTGTTGCCAAGCTTCCAAAAAACTACGAGTTTCCTGAAATCTCAGCACACATTTTTTCACCCAATCTTGATGACACTTTCAGGTAATGATCAGAACCCCACTCCCACTTGGCTCACCAAATTTCGTTCTTCTAGGTTAAACCATTCGTTGGCAGTATCAGTTTTAATTTTTAGGTTTCACTCTGTTTTGTCCTATATGGATAAATGTATTTGGAACTCTAAATCAAACACGGTTTGTGCTAGCTCTTGGAAAATTGACAAAATAAAGTAGTTCCAAGGTCTATCTCTATGGTTTGCTTCCTATTGATGTAGCCCTAAGAAGAGACTGGCGCAAATCACTTTCATGGAAAGGGGTTGCCAAGCTTCCAAAAAACTACGAGTTTCCTGAAATCACAGCACACATTTTTTTCACTCAATCATGATGACACTTTCAGGTAATGATCAGTACCCCAATCCCACTTGGCTCAACAAATTTCGTTCTCCTAGGTTAAACAGATCGATGGCAGTAACAGTTTTAATTTTTAGGTTTCACTCTGTTTCCTCTTATATGGTTACATGTAGTTGGAACTCTAAATCAAACACGGTTTGTGCTAGCTCTTTGAAACATGACACAATAAAGTAGTTCCAAGGTCTATCTCTATGGTTTGTTTCCTATTGCTGTAGGCCTAAGCAGAGACCGGCGCAAATCACTTTCATGGAAAGGGGTTGCCAAGCTTCCAAAAAACTACGAATTTCCTGAAATTTCAGCACACATTTTTTCACCCAAACTTGATGACACTTTCAGGTAAGAATCAGTACCCCACTCCCACTTGGCTCACCAAATTTCGTTCTTCTAGGTTAAACCATTCGTTGGCAGTGACAGTTTTAATTTTTAGGTTTCACTCTGTTTTCTCCTATATGGATACATGTAGTTGGAACTCTGAATCAAACACGGTTTGTGCTAGCCCTTGGAAACTTGACACAATAAAGTAGTTCCAAGTTCTATCTCTATGGTTTGTTTCCTATTGATGTAGCCCTAAGCAGAGACTGGCGCAAATCACTTTCATGGAAAGGGGTTGCCAAGCTTCCAAAAAAATACGAGTTTCCTGAAATCTCAGCATATATTTTTTCACCCAATCTTGAAGACACTTTCAGGTAATGATCAGTTCCCCAATCCCACTTGGCTCACCAAATTTCATTATTCTATGTTAAACCGTTCATTGGCAGTAACAGTTTTAATTTTTAGGTTTCACTCTGTTTTCTCCTATATGGATACATGTAGTTGGAACTCTAAATCAAACACGGTTTGTGCTAGCTCTTGGAAACTTGAAACAATAAATTAGTTCCAAGGTCTATCTCTATGGTTTGTTTCCTATTGATGTAGCCCTAAGCAGAGACTGGCGCAAATCACTTTCATGGAAAGGGGTTGCCAAGCTTCCAAAAAATACGAGTTTCCTGATATCTCAGCACACATTTTTTCACCCAATCTGGATGACACTTTCAGGTAATGATCAGCACCCCAATCCCACTTGGCTCACCAAATTTCGTTCTTCTAGGTTAAACAGTTCGTTGGCAGTATCAGTTTTAATTTTTAGGTTTCACTCAGTTTCCTCCTGTATGGATACATGTAGTTGGAACTCTAAATCAAAGACAGTTTGTGCTAGCTCTTTGAAAATTGACACAATAAAGTAGTTCCAAGTTCTATCTCTACGGTTTGTTTCCTATTGATGTAGCCCTAAGCAGAGACCGGCGCAAATCACTTTCATGGAAAGGGGTTGACAATCTGCCAAAAAACCACGAGTTTTCTGAAATCTCAGCACACAATTTTTCACCCAATCTTGATGACACTTTCAGATAATGATCAGTACCCCATTCCCACTTGGCTCACCAAAGTTTGTTCTTCTAGGTTAAACCGTTCGTTGGCAGTAACAGTTTAAATATTTAGGTTTCACTGAGTTTTCTCCTATATGGATACATGTAGTTGGATCTCTAAATCAGAGACGGTTTGTGCTAGCTCTTTGAAAATTGACACAATAAAGTAGTTCCACGTTCTATCTCTACGGTTTGTTTCCTATTGATGTAGCCCTAAGCAGAGACCGGCGCAAATCACTTCCATGGAAAGTGGTTGCCAAGGTTCCAAAAAACTACGAGTTTCCTGAAATCTCAGCACACATTTTTTCACGCAATCTTGATGACACTTTCAGGTAATGATCAGTACCCCAATCCCACTTGGCTCACTAAATTTCGTTCTTCTAGGTTAAACAGTTCGTTGGCAGAAACAGTTTCAATATTTAGGTTTCACTCTGTTTTCTCCTATATGGATACATGTAGATGGAACTCTAAATCAAACACGGTTTGTGCTAGCTCTTTGAAACTTCACACAATAAAGTACTTCCAAGTTCTATCTCTCTGGTTTGTTTTTTATTCAGGTAGCCCTAATGAGAGACTGGCGTAAATCACTTTAATGGAAAAGGGTTGCCAAGCTTCCAAAAAACCACGAGTTTCCTGAAATCCCAGCACACATTTTTACACCCAAACTTGATGAGACTTTCAGGTAATGATCAGTACCCCAATCCCACTTGGCTCACCAAATTTCGTTCTTCTAGGTTAAGCCGTTCGTTGGCAGTAACAGTTTAAATATTTAGGTTTCACTCAGTTTTCTCCTATATGGATACATGTAGTTGGAACTCTAAATCAAAGACGGTTTGTGCTAGCTCTTTGAAAATTGACACAATAAAGTAGTTCCAAGTTCTCTCTCTATGGTTTGTTTCCTATTGATATAGCCCTAAGCAGAGACTGGCGCAAATCACTTTCATGGAAAGGGGTTGCCTAGCTTCCAAAAAACTACTAGTTTCCTGAAATCTAAGCACACATTTTTTCACCCAATTTGATTATAATTTCAGATAATGATCAGTAAGCCAATCCCACTTGGCTCACCAAATTTCGTTCTTCTAGGTTAAACCGTTCATTGGCAGTAAAGTTTTAATTTTTAGGTTTCACTCTGTTTTCTCCTATATGGATACATGTAGTTGGAACTCTAAATCAAAGACGGTTTGTGCTAGCTCTTTGAAAATTGACACAATAAAGTAGTTCCAAGTTCTATCTCTACGGTTTTTTTCCTATTGATGTAGCCCTAAGCAGAGACCAGCGCAAATCACTTTCATGGAAAGTTGTTGACAAGCTTCCAAAAAACCACGAGTTTTCTGAAATCTCAGCACACATTTTTTCACCCAAACTTGATGACACTTTCAGGTAATGATCAGGACGCCAATCCAACTTTGCTCACCAAATTTCGTTCTTCTAGGTTAAACCGTTCGTTGGCAGTAACAGTTTTAATTTTTAGGTTTCACTCTGTTTTCTCCTATATGGATACATGTAGCTGGAACTCTAAATCAAACAAGGTTTGTGCTAGCTCTTTGAAACTTGACACAATAAAGTAGTTCCAAGTTCTATCTCTATGGTTTGTTTCCTATTGATGTAGCCCTAAGCAGAGACCGGTGCAAATCACTTTCATCGAAAGTTGTTTCCAAGCTTCCAAAAAACTACGAGTTTCCTGAAATCTCAGCACACATTTTTTCACCCAATTTGGATGACACTTTTAGGTAATGATCAATACCCCAAACCCACTTGGCTCACCAAATTTATTTCTTCTAGGTTAAACCGTTCGTTGGCAGTAATAGTTTTAATTTTTAGGTTTCACTCTGTTTTCTCCTATATGGATACATGTAGTTGGAACTCTAAATCAAACACGGTTTGTGCTAGCTCTTGGAAACTAGACACAATAAGGTAGTTCCAAGTTCTATCTCCATGGTTTGTTTCCTATTGATGTAGCCCTAAGCAGAGACTGGCACAAATCACTTTCATGGAAAGGGGTTGCCAAGCTTCCAAAAAACTACGAGTCTCCTGAAATCTCAGCATACATTTTTTCACCCAATCTTGATGACACTTTCAGGTAATGATCAGTACGGAATCCCACTTGGCTCACCAAATTTTGTTCTTCTAGGTTAAACCGTTCGTTGGCAGTATCAGTTTTAATTTTTAGGTTTCACTCTGTTTTCTCCTATATGGATACATGTAGTTGGAACTCTAAATCAAACACAGTTTGTGCTAGCTCTTTGAAACTTGACACTATAAAGTAGTTCTAAGTTCTATCTCTATGGTTTGTTTCCTATTGATGTAGCCCTAAGCAGAGACCGGCCCAAATCACTTTCATTGAAAGTTGTTGCCAAGCTTCCAAAAAACTACGATTTCCTGAAATCTCAGCACACATTTTTTCACCCAATCTGGATGACACTTTCAGGTAATGATCAGTACCCCAATCCCACTTGGCTCACCAAATTTTGTTCTTCTAGGTTAAACCGTTCATTGGCAGTAACAGTTTTAATTTTTAGGTTTCACTCTGTTTTCTCCTATATGGATACATGTAGTTGGAACTCTAAATCAAACAAGGTTTGTGCTAGCTCTTTGAAACTTGACACAATAAAGTAGTTCCAAGTTCTATCTCTATGGTTTGTTTCCTATTGATGTAGCCCTAAGCAGAGACCGGTGCAAATCACTTTCATCGAAAGTTGTTTCCAAGCTTCCAAAAAACTACGAGTTTCCTGAAATCTCAGCACACATTTTTTCACCCAATTTGGATGACACTTTTAGGTAATGATCAATACCCCAAACCCACTTGGCTCACCAAATTTCTTTCTTCTAGGTTAAACCGTTCGTTGGCAGTAATAGTTTTAATTTTTAGGTTTCACTCTGTTTTCTCCTATATGGATACATGAAGTTGGAACTCTAAATCAAACACGGTTTGTGCTAGCTCTTGGAAACTAGACACAATAAGGTAGTTCCAAGTTCTATCTCCATGGTTTGTTTCCTATTGATGTAGCCCTAAGCAGAGACTGGCACAAATCACTTTCATGGAAAGGGGTTGCCAAGCTTCCAAAAAACTACGAGTCTCCTGAAATCTCAGCATACATTTTTTCACCCAATCTTGATGACACTTTCAGGTAATGATCAGTACGGAATCCCACTTGGCTCACCAAATTTTGTTCTTCTAGGTTAAACCGTTCGTTGGCAGTATCAGTTTTAATTTTTAGGTTTCACTCTGTTTTCTCCTATATGGATACATGTAGTTGGAACTCTAAATCAAACACGGTTTTTGCTAGCTCTTTGAAACTTGACACAATAATGTAGTTCCAAGTTCTATCTCTATGGTTTGTTTCCTATTGATGTAGCCCTAAGCAGAGACCGGCGCAAATCACTTTCATGGAAAGTTGTTGCCAAGCTTCCAAAAAACTACGAGTTTCCTGAAATCTCAGCACACATTTTTTCACCCAATCTTGATGACACTTTCAGGTAATGATCAGTACCCCAATACCACTTGGCTCACCAAATTTCGTTATTCTAGGTTAAACCGATCGTTGGCAGTAACAGTTTTAATTTTTAGGTTTCACTCTGTTTTCTCCTATATTTATACATGTATTTGGAACTATAAATCAAACACTGTTTGTGCTAGCTCTTGGAAACTTGACACAATAAAGAAGTTCCAAGTTCTATCTCTATGGTTTGTTTCCTATTGATGTAGCCCTAAGCAGAGACCGGTGCAAATCACTTTCATCGAAAGTTGTTTCCAAGCTTCCAAAAAACTATGAGTTTCCTGAAATCTCAGCACACATATTTTCACCCACTTTGGATGACACTTTTAGGTAATGATCAATACCCCAATCCCACTTGGCTCACCAAATTTCGTTCTTTTAGGTTAAACCGTTCGTTGGCTGTAACAGTTTTAATTTTTAGGTTTCACTCTGTTTTCTCCTATATGGATACATGTAGTTGGAACTCTAAATCAAACACGGTTTGTGCTAGCTCTTGGAAACTTGACACAATAAGGTAGTTCCAAGTTAATTCTCTACAGTTTGTTTCCTATTCATGTAGCCCTAATGAGAGACCGGGGTAAATCACTTTAATGGAAAGGGGTTGCCAAGCTTCCAAAAAACTACGAGTTTCCTGAAATCCCAGCACATATTTTTACACCCAATCTTGATGAGACTTTCAGGTAATGATCAGTACCCCAATCCCAGTTGGCTCACCAATATTCGTTCTTCTAGGTTAAACCATTCGTTGGCAGTAACAGTTTAAATATTTAGGCTTCACTCAGTTTTCTCCTAAATGGATACATATAGTTGGAACTCTAAATCAAAGACGGTTTGTGCTAGCTCTTTGAAAATTGACACAATAAATAGTTCCAAGTTCCATCTCTATGGTTTGTTTCCTATTGTTGTAGCCCTAAGCAGAGACTGGCGCAAATCACTTTCATGGAAACGGGTTGCCAAGCTTCCAAAACACTACGAGTTTCCTGAAATCTCAGCACACATCTTTTCACCCAAACTTGATGACACTTTCAGGTAATGATCAGTACCCCAATCCCACTTGGCTCACCAAATTTCGTTCTTCTACATTAAACCGTTCTTTGGCTGTAACAGTTTTAATTTTTATGTTTCACTCTGTTTTCTCCTACATGGATACATACAGTTGGAACTCTAAAACAAACACGGTTTGTGCTAGCTCTTTGAAACTTTAAACAATAAAGAAGTTCCAAGGTCTATCTCTATGGTTTGTTTCCTATTGATGTAGCCCTAAGCAGAGACCGGCGCAAATCACTTCCATGGAAAGGGGTTGCCAAGGTTCCAAAAAACTACGAGTTTCCTGAAATCTCAGCACACATTTTTTCACCCAAATTTGATGACACTTTCAGATAAGGATCAGTACCCCAATCCCACTTGGCTCACCAAATTTCGTTCTTCTAGGTTAAACTGTTCATTGGCAGTAACAGTTTTAATTTTTAGGTTTCACTCTGTTTTCTCCTATATGGATACATATAGTTGGAACTCTAAATCAAACACGGTTTGTGCTAGCTCTTTGAAACTTGACACAATAAAGTACTTCCAAGTTCCATCTCTATGGTTTGTTTCCTATTGATGTAGCCCTAAGCAGAGACCGGCGCAAATCACTTCCATGGAAAGGGGTTGCCAAGCTTCCTAAAAACTACGAGTTTCCTGAAATCCCAGCACACATTTTTACACCCAAACTTGATGAGTCTTTCAGGTAATGATCAGTACCCCAATCCCACTTGGCTCACCAAATTTCGTTCTTCTAGGTTAAACCGTTCGTTGTCAGTAACAGTTTAAATATTTAGGTTTCACTCAGTTTTCTCCTATATGGATACATGTAGTTGGAACTCTAAATCAAATACGGTTTGTGCTAGCTCTTTGAAAATTGACACAATAAAGTAGTTCCATGTTCTATCTCTACGGTTTGTTTCCTATTGATGTAGCCCTAAGCAGAGACTGGCGCAAATCACTTTCATGGAAAGGGGTTGCCTAGCTTCCAAAAAACTACGAGTTTCCTGAAATCTAAGCACACATTTTTTCACCCAATTTGATTATAATTTCAGATAATGATCAGTAAGCCAATCCCACTTGGCTCACCAAATTTCGTTCTTCTAGGTTAAACCGTTCATTGGCAGTAAAGTTTTAATTTTTAGGTTTCACTCTGTTTTCTCCTATATGGATACATGTAGTTGGAACTCTAAATCAAAGACGGTTTGTGCTAGCTCTTTGAAAATTGACACAATAAAGTAGTTCCAAGTTCTATCTCTACGGTTTTTTTCCTATTGATGTAGCCCTAAGCAGAGACCGGCGCAAATCACTTTCATGGAAAGGGGTTGACAAGCTTCCAAAAAACCACGAGTTTTCTGAAATCTCAGCACACATTTTTTCACCCAAACTTGGTGACACTTTCAGGTAATGATCAGCACCCCAATCCCACTTGGCTCACCAAATTTCGTTCTTCTACATTAAACCGTTCTTTGGCTGTAACAGTTTTAATTTTTATCTTTCACTCTGTTTTCTCCTACATGGATACATACAGTTGGAACTCTAAAACAAACACGGTTTGTGCTAGCTCTTTGAAACTTTAAACAATAAAGTAGTTCCAAGGTCTATCTCTATGGTTTGTTTCCTATTGATGTAGCCCTAAGCAGAGACCGGCGCAAATCACTTCCATTGAAAGGGGTTGCCAAGGTTCCAAAAAACTACGAGTTTCCTGAAATCTCAGCACACATTTTTTCACCCAAATTTGATGACACTTTCAGATAAGGATCAGTACCCCAATCCCACTTGGCTCACCAAATTTCGTTCTTCTAGGTTAAACTGTTCATTGGCAGTAACAGTTTTAATTTTTAGGTTTCACTCTGTTTTCTCCTATATGGATACATATAGTTGGAACTCTAAATCAAACACGGTTTGTGCTAGCTCTTTGAAACTTGACACAATAAAGTACTTCCAAGTTCCATCTCTATGGTTTGTTTCCTATTGATGTAGCCCTAAGCAGAGACCGGCGCAAATCACTTCCATGGAAAGGGGTTGCCAAGCTTCCTAAAAACTACGAGTTTCCTGAAATCCCAGCACACATTTTTACACCCAAACTTGATGAGTCTTTCAGGTAATGATCAGTACCCCAATCCCACTTGGCTCACCGAATTTCGTTCTTCTAGGTTAAACCGTTCGTTGTCAGTAACAGTTTAAATATTTAGGTTTCACTCAGTTTTCTCCTATATGGATACATGTAGTTGGAACTCTAAATCAAATACGGTTTGTGCTAGCTCTTTGAAAATTGACACAATAAAGTAGTTCCAAGTTCTATCTCTATGGTTTGTTTCCTATTGATGTAGCCCTAAGCAGAGACTGGCGGAAATCACTTTCATGGAAAGGGGTTGCCTAGCTTCCAAAAAACTACGAGTTTCCTGAAATCTAAGCACACATTTTTTCACCCAATTTGATTATAATTTCAGATAATGATCAGTAAGCCAATCCCACTTGGCTCACCAAATTTCGTTCTTCTAGGTTAACCCGTTCATTGGCAGTAAAGTTTTAATTTTTAGGTTTCACTCTGTTTTCTCCTATATGGATACATGTAGTTGGAACTCTAAATCAAAGACGGTTTGTGCTAGCTCTTTGAAAATTAACACAATAAAGTAGTTCCAAGTTCTATCTCTACGGTTTTTTTCCTATTGATGTAGCCCTAAGCAGAGACCGGCGCAAATCACTTTCATGGAAAGGGGTTGACAAGCTTCCAAAAAACCACGAGTTTTCTGAAATCTCAGCACACATTTTTTCACCCAAACTTGATGACACTTTCAGGTAATGATCAGGATGCCAATCCCACTTTGCTCACCAAATTTCGTTCTTCTAGGTTAAACCGTTCGTTGGCTGTAACAGTTTTAATTTTTAGGTTTCACTCTGTTTTCTCCTATATGGTTACATATATTTGGAACTCTAAATCAAACACGGTTTGTGCTAGCTCTTTGAAACTTGCCACAATAAAGTAGTTCCAAGTTCTATCTCTATGGTTTGTTTGCTATTGATGTAGCCCTAAGCAGAGACTGGCGCAAATCACTTTCATGGAAAGGGGTTGCCAAGCTTCCAAAAAACTACGAGTTTCCTGAAATCCCAGCACACATTTTTACTCCCAATCTTGATGACACTTTCAGGTAATGATCAGTACCACAACCCCACTTGGCTCACCAAATTTCCTTCTACTAGGTTAAACCGTTCGTTGGCTGTAACAGTTTTAATTTTTAGGTTTTACTCTGCTTTCTCCTATATGGATACATGTAGATGGAACTCTAAATCAAACACGGTTTGTGCTAGCTCTTTGAAACTTCACACAATAATGTACTTCCAAGTTCTATGTCTCTGGTTCGTTTCCTATTCATGTAGCCCTAATGAGAGACCGGCGTAAATCACTTTAATGGAAAGGGGTTGCCAAGCTTCCAAAAAACTACGAGTTTCCTGAAATCCCAGCACACATTTTTACACCCAATCTTGATGAGACTTTCAGGTAATGATCAGTACCCCAATCCCACTTGGCTCACCAAATTTCGTTCTTCTTGGTTAAACCGTTCGTTGGCAGTAACAGTTTAAATATTTAGGTTTCACTCAGTTTTCTCCTATATGGATACATGTAGTTGGAACTCTAAATCAAAGATGGTTTGTGCTAGCTCTTTGAAAATAGACACAATAAAGTAGTTCCAAGTTCTGTCTCTACGGTTTTTTTCCTATTGATGTAGCCCTAAGCAGAGATTGGCGCACAAGCTTCCAAAAAACCACGAGTTTCCTGAAATCTCAGCACACATTTTTTCACCCAATCTTGATGACACTTTCAGATAATGATCAGTAACCCAATCCCACTTGGCTCACCAAATTTCGTTCTTCTAGTTTAAACCGTTCGTTGGCAGTAACAGTTTTAATTTTTAGGTTTCACTCTGTTTTCTCCTATATGTATACATGTAGTTGGAATCTAAATCAAAGACGGTTTGTGCTAGCTCTTTGAAACTTGACACTATAAAGTAGTTCCAAGTTCTATCTCTATGGTTCGTTTGCTATTGATGTAGCCCTAAGCAGAGACTGGTGCAAATCACTTTCATGGAAAGGGGTTGACGAGCTTCCAAAAAACTAAGAGTTTCCTGAAATCTCAGCACACATTTTTTCACCCAAACTTGATGACACTTTCAGGTAATGATCAGTACCCCAATCCCACTTGGCTCACCAAATTTCGTTCTTCTAGGTTAAACCGATCGTTGGCTGTAACAGTTTTAATTTTTAGGTTTCACTCTGTTTTCTCCTATATGGATACATATAGTTGGAACTCTAAAACAAACACGGTTTGTGCTAGGTCTTTGAAACTTGACACAATAAAGTAGTTCCAAGTTCTATCTCTACAGTTTGTTTCCTATTGATGTAGCCCTAAACAGAGATCGGCGCAAATCACTTTCATGGAAAGGGTTTGACAAGCTTCCAAAAAACCACGAGTTTCCTGAAATCTCAGCACACATTTCTTCACCCAATCTTGATGAGACTTTCAGATAATGATCAGTACCCCAATCCTGCTGGGCTCACCAAATTTCGTTCTTCTAGGTTAAACCTTTCGTTGGCAGTAACAGTTTTAATTTTTAGGTTTCATTAGGTTTTCTCCTATATGTATACATGTAGTTGGGACTCTAAATCAAAGACGGTTTGTGCTAGCTCTTTGAAACTTGACACAATAAAGTAGTTCCAAGTTCTATCTATACTGTTTGTTTCCTATTGATGTAGCCCTAAGCAGAGATCGGCGCAAATACTTTCATGGAAAGGGGTTGACAAGCTTCCAAAAAACCACGAGTTTCCTGAAATCTCAGCACACATTTTTTCACCCAATCTTGATGACACTTTCAGATAATGATTAGTACCCCAATCCCACATGGCTCACCAAATTTCGTTCTTCTAGGTTAATCCGTTCGTTGGCAGTAACAGTTTTAATTTTTAGGTTTCACTCTGTTTTCTCCTATATGAATACATGTAGTTGGAACTCTAAATCAAAGACGGTTTGTGCTAGCTCTTGGAAACTTGACACAATAAAGTAGTTCCAAGTTCATTCTCTACAGTTTGTTTCCTATTCATGTAGCCCTAATGAGAGACCGGGGTAAATCACTTTAATGGAAAGGGGTTGCCAAGCTTCCAAAAAATACGAGTTTCCTGAAATCCCAGCACATATTTTTACTCCCAATCTTGATGAGACTTTCAGATAATGATCAGTACCCCAATCCCACTTGGCTCACCAAAATTCGTTCTTCTAGGTTAAACCATTCGTTGGCAGTAACAGTTTAAATATTTAGGCTTCACTCAGTTTACTCTTAAATGGATACATATAGTTGGAACTCTAAATCAAAGACGGTTTGTGCTAGCTCTTTGAAAATTGACACAATAAATAGTTCCAAGTTCCATCTCAATGGTTTGTTTCCTATTGATGTAGCCCTAAGCAGAGACTGGCGCAAATCACTTTCATGGAAACGGGTTGCCAAGCTTCCAAAACACTACGAGTTTCCTGAAATCTCAGCACACATCTTTTCACCCAAACTTGATGACACTTTCAGGTAATGATCAGTACCCCAATCCCACTTGGCTCACCAAATTTCGTTCTTCTACATTAAACCGTTCTTTGGCTGTAACAGTTTTAATTTTTATGTTTCACTCTGTTTTCTCCTACATGGATACATACATTTGGAACTCTAAATCAAACACGGTTTGTGCTAGCTCTTTGAAACTTTAAACAATAAAGTAGTTCCAAGGTCTATCTCTATGGTTTGTTTCCTATTGATGTAGCCCTAAGCAGAGACCGGCGCAAATCACTTCCATGGAAAGGGGTTGCCAAGGTTCCAAAAAACTACGAGTTTCCTGAAATCTCAGCACACATTTTTTCACCGAAACTTGATGACACTTTCAGATAAGGATCAGTACCCCAATCCCACTTGGCTCACCAAATTTCGTTCTTCTAGGTTAAACTGTTCATTGGCAGTAACAGTTTTAATTTTTAGGTTTCACTCTGTTTTCTCCTATATGGATACATATAGTTGGAACTCTAAATCAAACACGGTTTGTGCTAGCTCTTTGAAACTTGACACAATAAAGTAGTTCCAAGGTCTATGTCTATGGTTTGTTTTCTATTGATGTAGCCCTAAGCAGAGACCGGCGCAAATCACTTCCATGGAAAGGGGTTGCCAAGCTTCCTAAAAACTACGAGTTTCCTGAAATCCCAGCACACATTTTTACACCCAATATTTATGACACTTTCAGGTAATGATCTGTACCCCGATCCCACTTGGCTCACCAAATTTCGTTCTGCTAGGTTATACCATTCGATGGCAGTAACAGTTTAAATATTTAGGTTTCACTCAGTTTTCTCCTATATGGATACATGTAGTTGGAACTCTAAATCAAAGACGGTTTGTGCTACCTCTTTGAAAATTGACACAATAAAGTAGTTCCAAGTTCTATCTCTACGGTTTGTTTCCTATTGTTGTAGCCCTAAGCAGAGACCAGCGCAAATCACTTTCATGGAAAGGGGTTGACAAGCTTCCAAAAAACCACGAGTTTCCTGAAATCTCAGCACATATTTTTTCACCCAATCTTGATGACACTTTCAGATAATGATCAGTATCCCAATCCCACTTGTGTCACCAAATTTCGTTCTTCTAGGTTAAACCGTTCGTTGGCAGAAACAGTTTTAATTTTAGGTTTCACTCTGTTTTCTCCTATATGGATACATGAATTTGGAACTCTAAATTAAACACGGTTTTTGCTAGCGCTTTGAATCTTGACACAATAAAGTAGTTCGAAGTTCTATCTCTATGGTTTGTTTCCTATTGATGTAGGCCTAAGCAGAGACTGGCGCAAATCACTTTCATGGAAAGGGGTTGCCAAGTTTCCAAATAACTACGAGTTTCCTGAAATCTAAGCACACATTTTTTCATCCAATCTTGATGACACTTTCAGATAATGATCAGTACCCGAATCCCACTTGGCTCACCAAATTTCGTTCTTCTAGGTTAAACCGTTCGTTGGCAGTAAAGTCTAAATTTTTAGGTTTCACTCTGTTTTCTCCTATATGGATACATGTAGTTGGAACTCTAAATTAAAGACGGTTTGTGCTAGCTCTTTGAAAATTGACACAATAAAGTAGTTCCAAGTTCTATCTCTACGATTTTTTTCCTATTGATGTAGCCCTAAGCAGAGACCGGCGCAAATCACTTTCATGGAAAGGGGTTGACAAGCTTCCAAAAAACCACGAGTTTCCTGAAATCTCAGCACACATTTTTTCACCCAATCTTGATGACACTTTCAGATAATGATCAGTACCCGAATCCCACTTGGTTCACCAAATTTCGTTCTTCTAGGTTAAACAGTTCGTTGGCAGAAACAGTTTTAATTTTTAGGTTTCACTCTGTTTTCTCCTATGTGGATATATGTAGTTGGAACTCTAAATTAAACACGGTTTGTGCTAGCTCTTTGAATCTTGACACAATAAAGTAGTTCCAAGTTCTATCTCTATGGTTTGTTTCCTATTGATGTAGCCCTAAGCAGAGTCTGGCGCAAAATACTTTCATGGAAAGGGGTTGCCAAGCTTCCAAAAAACTACGAGTTTCCTGAAATCTAAGCACACATTTTTTCACCCAATCTTGATTACACTTTCAGATAATGATCAGTAAGCCAATCCAACTTGGCTCACCAAATTTCTTTCTTCTATTTTAAACCGTTCGTTGGCAGTAAAGTTTTAATTTTTAGGTTTCACTCTGTTTTCTCCTATATGTATACATGTAGTTGGGACTCTAAATCAAAGACGGTTTGTGCTAGCTCTTTGAAACTTGACACAATAAAGTAGTTCCAAATTCTATCTCTATGGTTTGTTTCCTATTGATGTAACCCTAAGCAGAGACTGGCACAAATCACTTATATGGAAAGGGATTGACAATCTTCCAAAAAACCACGAGTTTCCTGAAATCTCAGCAAACATTTTTTCACCCAATTTGATGACACTTTCAGATAATGATCAGTACCCCACTCCCACTTGGTTCACCAAATTTCGTTCTTCTAGGTTATACCATTCGTTGGCAGTAAAGTTTTAATTTTTAGGTTTCACTCTGTTTTCTCCTATATGTATACATTTAGTTGGGACTCTAAATCAAAGACGGTTTGTGCTAGCTCTTTGAAACATGACACAATAAAGTAGTTCCAAGTTCTATCTCTATGGTTTGTTTGCTATTGATGTAGCCCTAAGCAGAGACTGGCGCAAATCACTTTCATGGAAACGGGTTGCCAAGCTTCCAAAAAACTACGAGATTCCTGAAATCTAAGCACACATTTTTTCACGAAATCTTGATTATAATTTCAGATAACGATCAGAAAGCCAATCCCACTTGGCTCAACAAATTTCGTTCCTCTAGGTGAAACAGTTCGTTGGCAGTAACAGTTTTAATTTTTAGGTTTCACTCTGTTTTCTCCTATATGGATACATGTAGTTGGAACTCTAAATAAAACACGGTTTGTGCTAGCTCTTTGAAACTTCACACAAGAAAGTAGTTCCAAGTTCATTCTCTATGGTTTGTTTCCTATTCATGTAGCCCTAATGAGAGACCGGGGTAAATCACTTTAATGGAAAGTGGTTGCCAAGCTTCCCAAAACTACGAGTTTTCTGAAATCCCAGCACATATTTTTACACCCAATCTTGATGAGACTTTCAGGTAATGATCAGTTCCACAATCCCACTTGGCTCACCAAATTTCGTTCTTCTAGGTTAAACCATTCGTTGGCAGTAACAGTTTAAATATTTAGGTTTCACTCAGTTTTCTCCTAAATGGATACATATAGTTGGAACTCTAAATCAAAGACGGTTTGTGCTAGCTCTTTGAAAATTGACACAATAAAGTAGTTCCAAGTTTCATCTCTACGGTTTGTTTCGTATTCATGTAGCCCTAATGAGAGACCGGCGTAAATAACTTTAATGGAAAGGGGTTGCCAAGCTTCAAAAATACCACGAGTTTTCTGAAATCCCAGCACACATTTTTACACCAAATCTTGATGAGACTTTCATGTAATGATCAGTACCCCAATCCCACTTGGCTCACCAAATTTCGTTCTTCTAGGTTAAACCATTCGTTGGCAGTAACAGTTTTAATTTTTAGGTTTCACTCTGTTTTCTCCTATATGTATACATGTATTTGAAACTCTAAATCAAAGACGGTTTGTGCTAGCTCTTGGAAAATTGACACAATAAAGTAGTTCCAAATTCTATCTCTATGGTTTGTTTCCTATTGATGTAGCCCTAAGCAGAGACCGGTGCAAATCACTTTCATGGAAATTTGTTGCGAAGCTTCAAAAAACTACGAGTTTCCTGAAATCTCAGCACACATTTTTTCACCCAATCTTGATGACACTTTCAGGTAATGATCAGTACCCCAATCCCACTTGGCTCACCAAATTTCGTTCTTCTAGGTTAAACCGTTCGTTGGCAGTAACAGTTTAAATATTTAGGTTTCACTCAGTTTTCTCCTATATGGATACATGTAGTTGGAACTCTAAATCAAAGACGGTTTGTGCTAGCTCTTTGAAATTTGACACAATAAAGTAGTTCCAGTTTCTATCTCTATGGTTTGTTTCCTATTGATGTAGCCCTAAGCAGAGACCGGCGCAAATCACTTTCATGGAAACGGGTTGCCAAGCTTCCAAAAAACTACGAGTTTCCTGAAATCTCAGCACACATTTTTTCACCCAATCTTGATGACACTTTCAGGTAATGATCAGTACCGCAATCCCACTTGGCTCACCAAATTTTGTTCTTCTTTGTTAAACCGTTCGTTGGCTGTAACAGTTTTAATTTTTAGGTTTCACTTTGTTTTCTCCTATATGGATACATATATTTGGAACTCTAAATCAAACACGGTTTGTGCTAGCTCTTTGAAACTTGCCACAATAAAGTAGTTCCAAGTTCTATCTCTATGGTTTGTTTCCTATTGATGTAGCCCTAAGCAGAGACCGGCACAAATCACTTCAATGGAAAGTGGTTGCCAAGGTTCCAAAAAACTACGAGTTTCCTGAAATCTCAGCACACATTTTTTCACCCAATCTTGATGACACTTTCAGGTAATGATCAGTACCCCAATCCCACTTGGCTCACCAAATTTCGTTCTTCTAGGTTAAACCGTTCGTTGGCAGTAACAGTTTTAATTTTTAGGTTTCACTCTGTTTTCTCCTATATGGATACACATATTTGGAACTCTAAATCAAACACGGTTTGTGCTAGCTCTTTGAACCTTGACACAATAAAGTAGTTCCAAGTTCTATCTCTATGGTTTGTTTCCTATTGATGTAGTCCTAAGCAGAGACTGGCACAAATCACTTTCATGGAAACGGGTTGCCAAGCTTCCAAAAAACTACGAGTTTCCTGAAATCTCAGCACACATTTTTTCACCCAATCTTGATGACACTTTCAGGTAATGATCAGTACCCCAATCCCACTTGGCTCACCAAATTTCCTTCTTCTAGGTTAAACCGTTCGTTGGCTGTAACAGTTTAAATTTTTAGGTTTCACTCTGTTTTCTCCTATATGGATACATGTATTTGGAACTCTAAATCAAAGACGGTTTGTGCTAGCTCTTTGAAACTTGACACAATACAGTAGTGCCAAGTTCAATCTCTATGGTTTGTTTCCTATTCATGTAGCCCTAATGAGAGACCGGCGTAAATCACTTTAATGGAAAGGGGTTGCCAAGCTTCCAAAAAACTACGAGTTTCCTGAAATCCCAGCACACATTTTTACAACCAATCTTGATGACACTTTCAGGTAATGATCAGTACCCCAATCCCACTTGGCTCACCAAATTTCGTTCTTCTAGGTTAAACCATTCGTTGGCAGTAACAGTACAAATATTTAGGTTTCACTCAGTTTCCTCCTATATGGATACATGTAGTTGGAACTCTAAATCAAAGACGGTTTGTGCTAGCTCTTTGAAAATTGACACAATAAAGTAGTTCAAAGTTCTATCTCTACGGTTTGTTTCCTATTGATGTAGCCCTAAGCAGAGACCGGCGCAAATCACTTTCATGGAAAGGGGTTGACAATCTTAAAAAAACCACGAGTTTCCTGAAATCTCAGCACACATTTTTTCACCCAATCTTGATGACACTTTCAGATAATGATCAGTACCCCAACCCACTTGGCTCACCAAATTTCGTTCTTCTAGGTTAAACAGTTCGTTGGCAGAAACAATTTTAATTTTTAGGTTTCACTCTGTTTTCTCTTATATGGATACATATAGTTGGAACTCTAAATCAAACACGGTTTGTGCTAGCTCTTTGAAAGTTCACACAATAAAGTACTTCCAAGTTCTATCTCTATGGTTTGTTTCCTATTCATGTAGCCCTAATGAGAGACCGGCGTAAATCACTTTAATGGAAAGGGGTTGCCAAGCTTTCAAAAAACTACGAGTTTCCTGAAATCCCAGCACACATTTTTACACCCAATCTTGATGAGACTTTCAGGTATTGATCAGTACCCCAATCCCACTTGGCTCACCAAATTTCGTTCTTCTAGGTTAAACCGTTCGTTGGCAGTAACAGTTTAAATATTTAGGTTTCACTCAGTTTTCTCCTATATGGATACATGTAGTTGGAACTCTAAATCAAAGACGGTTTGTGCTAGCTCTTTGAAATTTGACACAATAAAGTAGTTCCAGTTTCTATCTCTATGGTTTGTTTCCTATTGATGTAGCCCTAAGCAGGGACCGGCGCAAATCACTTTCATGGAAACGGGTTGCCAAGCTTCCAAAAAACTACGAGTTTCCTGAAATCTCAGCACACATTTTTTCACCCAATCTGATGACACTTTCAGGTAATGATCAGTACCGCAATCCCACTTGGCTCACCAAATTTTGTTCTTCTTTGTTAAACCGTTCGTTGGCTGTAACAGTTTTAATTTTTAGGTTTCACTTTGTTTTCTCCTATATGGATACATATATTTGGAACTCTAAATCAAACACGGTTTGTGCTAGCTCTTTGAAACTTGCCACAATAAAGTAGTTCCAAGTTCTATCTCTATGGTTTGTTTCCTATTGATGTAGCCCTAAGCAGAGACCGGCAAAAATCACTTCCATGGAAAGTGGTTGCCAAGGTTCCAAAAAACTACGAGTTTCCTGAAATCTCAGCACACATTTTTTCACCCAATCTTGATGACACTTTCAGGTAATGATCAGTACCCCAATCCCACTTGGCTCACCAAATTTCGTTCTTCTAGATTAAACCGTTCGTTGGCAGTAACAGTTTTAATTTTTAGGTTTCACTCTGTTTTCTCCTATATGGATACACATATTTGGAACTCTAAATCAAACACGGTTTGTGCTAGCTCTTTGAAACTTGACACAATAAAGTAGTTCCAAGTTCTATCTCTATGGTTTGTTTCCTATTGATGTAGTCCTAAGCAGAGACTGGCACAAATCACTTTCATGGAAACGGGTTGCCAAGCTTCCAAAAAACTACGAGTTTCCTGAAATCTCAGCACACATTTTTTCACCCAATCTTGATGACACTTTCAGGTAATGATCAGTACCCCAATCCCACTTGGCTCACCAAATTTCCTTCTTCTAGGTTAAACCGTTCGTTGGCTGTAACAGTTTTAATTTTTAGGTTTCACTCTGCTTTCTCCTATATGGATACATGTAGATGGAACTCTAAATCAAACACGGTTTGTGCTAGCTCTTTGAAACTTCACACAATAAAGTACTTCCAAGTTCTCTCTCTCTGGTTTGTTTCCTATTCATGTAGCCCTAATGAGAGACCGGCGTAAATGACTTTAATGGAAAGGGGTTGCCAAGGTTCCAAAAAACTACGAGTTTCCTGAAATCCCAGCACACATTTTTACACCCAAACTTGATGACACTTTCAGGTAATGATCAGTACCCCAATCCCACTTGGCTCACCAAATTTCGTTCTTCTAGGTTAAACCCTTCGTTGGCTGTAACAGTTTTAATTTTTAGGTTTCACTCTGTTTTCTCCTATATGGATACATGTATTTGGAACTCTAAATCAAAGACGGTTTGTGCTAGCTCTTTGAAACTTGACACAATACAGTAGTGCCAAGTTCAATCTCTATGGTTTGTTTCCTATTCATGTAGCCCTAATGAGAGACCGGCGTAAATCACTTTAAAGGAAAGGGGTTGCCAAGCTTTCAAAAAACTACGAGTTTCCTGAAATCCCAGCACACATTTTTACACCCAATCTTGATGAGACTTTCAGGTAATGATCAGTACCCCAATCCCACTTGGCTCACCAAATTTCGTTCTTCTAGGGTAAACCATTCGTTGGCAGTAACAGTATAAATATTTAGGTTTCACTCAGTTTCCTCCTATATGGATACATGTAGTTGGAACTCTAAATCAAAGACGGTTTGTGCTAGCTCTTTGAAAATTGACACAATAAAGTAGTTCAAAGTTCTATCTCTACGGTTTGTTTCCTATTGATGTAGCCCTAAGCAGAGACCGGCGCAAATCACTTTCATGGAAAGGGGTTGACAATCTTCAAAAAAACCACGAATTTCCTGAAATCTCAGCACACATTTTTTCACCCAATCTTGATGACACTTTCAGATAATGATCAGTACCCCAATCCCACTTGGCTCACCAAATTTCGTTCTTCTAGGTTAAACAGTTCGTTGGCAGAAACAATTTCAATTTTTAGGTTTCACTCTGTTTTCTCTTATATGGATACATATAGTTGGAACTCTAAATCAAACACGGATTGTGCTAGCTCTTTGAAAGTTCACACAATAAAGTACTTCCAAGTTCTATCTCTATGGTTTGTTTCTTATTCATGTAGCCCTAATGAGAGACCGGCGTAAATCACTTTAATGGAAAGGGGTTGCCAAGCTTTCAAAAAACTACGAGTTTCCTGAAATCTCAGCACATATTTTTTCACCCAATCTTGATGACACTTTCAGATAATGATCAGTACCCCATTCCCACTTGGCTCACCAAATTTCGTTCTTCTAGTTTAAACCGTTCGTTGGCAGTAACAGTTTTAATTTTTAGGTTTCACTCTGTTTTCTCCTATATGTATACTAGTAGTTGGAATCTAAATCAAAGACTGTTTGTGCTAGCTCTTTGAAACTTGACACAATAAAGTAGTTCCAAGTTCTATCTCTACGGTTCATTTGCTATTGATGTAGCCCTAAGCAGAGACTGGCGCAAATCACTTTCATGGAAAGGGGTTGACAAGCTTCCAAAAAACCACGAGTTTCCTGAAATCTCAGCACACATTTCTTCACCCAATCTTGATGAGACTTTCAGATAATGATCAGTACCCCAATCCTGCTGGGATCACCAAATTTCGTTCTTCTAGGTTAAACCTTTCGTTGGCAGTAACAGTTTTAATTTTTAGGTTTCATTAGGTTTTCTCCTATATGTATACATGTAGTTGGGACTCTAAATCAAAGACGGTTTGTGCTAGCTCTTTGAAACTTGACACAATAAAGTAGTTCCAAGTTCTATCTATACTGTTTGTTTCCTGTTGATGTAGCCCTAAGCAGAGATCGGCGCAAATACTTTCATGGAAAGGGGTTGACAAGCTTCCAAAAAACCACGAGTTTCGTGAAATCTCAGCACACATTTTTTCACCCAATCTTGATGACACTTTCAGATAATGATTAGTACCCCAATCCCACTTGGCTCACCAAATTTCGTTCTTCTAGGTTAATCCGTTCGTTGGCAGTAACAGTTTTAATTTTTAGGTTTCACTCTGTTTTCTCCTATATGAATATATGTAGTTGGAACTCTAAATCAAAGACAGTTTGTGCTAGCTCTTTGAAACATGACACAATAAAGTAGTTACAAGTTCTATCTCTATGGTTTGTTTCCTATTGATGTAGCCCTAAGCAGAAACCGGCGCAATTCACTTTCATGGAAACGGGTTGCCAAGCTTCCAAAAAACTACGAGTTTCCTGAAATCTCAGCACACATTTTTTCACCCAATCTTGATGACACTTTCAGGTAATGATCAGTACCCCAATCCCACTTGGCTCACCAAATTTCGTTCTTCTAGGTTAAACCGTTCGTTGGCTGTAACAGTTTTAATTTTTAGGTTTCACTCTGTTTTCTCCTATATGGATACATATATTTGGAACTCTAAATCAAACACGGTTTGTGCTAGCTCTTTGAAACTTGCCACAATAAAGTAGTTCCAAGTTATATCTCTATGGTTTGTTTGCTATTGATGTAGCCCTAAGCAGAGACTGGCGCAAATCACTTTCATGGAAAGGGGTTGCCAAGCTTCCAAAAAACTACGAGTTTCCTGAAATCCCAGCACACATTTTTACTCCCAATCTTGATGACACTTTCAGGTAATGATCAGTACCACAACCCCACTTGGCTCACCAAATTTCCTTCTACTAGGTTAAACCGTTCGTTGGCTGTAACAGTTTTAATTTTTAGGTTTTACTCTGCTTTCTCCTATATGGATACATGTAGATGGAACTCTAAATCAAACACGGTTTGTGCTAGCTCTTTGAAACTTCACACAATAATGTACTTCCAAGTTCTATGTCTCTGGTTCGTTTCCTATTCATGTAGCCCTAATGAGAGACCGGCGTAAATCACTTTAATGAAAAGGGGTTGCCAAGCTTCCAAAAAACTATGAGTTTCCTGAAATCCTAGCACACATTTTTACACCCAATCTTGATGAGACTTTCAGGTAATGATCAGTACCCCAATCCCACTTGGCTCACCAAATTTCGTTCTTCTTGGTTAAACCGTTCGTTGGCAGTAACAGTTTAAATATTTAGGTTTCACTCAGTTTTCTCCTATATGGATACATGTAGTTGGAACTCTAAATCAAAGATGGTTTGTGCTAGCTCTTTGAAAATAGACACAATAAAGTAGTTCCAAGTTCTGTCTCTACGGTTTTTTTCGTATTGATGTAGCCCTAAGCAGAGATTGGCGCACAAGCTTCCAAAAAACCACGAGTTTCCTGAAATCTCAGCACACATTTTTTCACCCAATCTTGATGACACTTTCAGATAATGATCAGTAACCCAATCCCACTTGGCTCACCAAATTTCGTTCTTCTAGTTTAAACCGTTCGTTGGCAGCAACAGTTTTAATTTTTAGGTTTCACTCTGTTTTCTCCTATATGTATACAAGTAGTTGGAATCTAAATCAAAGACGGTTTGTGCTAGCTCTTTGAAACTTGACACAATAAAGTAGTTCCAAGTTCTATCTCTATGGTTCGTTTGCTATTGATGTAGCCCTAAGCAGAGACTGGCGCAAATCAATTTCATGGAAAGGGGTTGACAAGCTTCCAAAAAACTACGAGTTTCCTGAAATCTCAGCACACATTTTTTCACCCAATCTTGATGACACTTTCAGGTAATGATCAGTACCCCAATCCCACTTGCCTCACCAAATTTCGTTCTTCTAGGTTAAACCGATCGTTGGGTGTAACAGTTTTAATTTTTAGGTTTCACTCTGTTTTCTCCTATATGGATACATATAGTTGGAACTCTAAATCAAACACGGTTTGTGCTAGGTCTTTGAAACTTGACACAATAAAGTAGTTCCAAGTTCTATCTCTACAGTTTGTTTCCTATTGATGTAGCCCTAAACAGAGATCGGCGCAAATCACTTTCATGGAAAGGGTTTGACAAGCTTCCAAAAAACCACGAGTTTCCTGAAATCAGCACACATTTCTTCACCCAATCTTGATGAGACTTTCAGATATTGATCAGTTCCACAATCCCACATGGCTCACCAAATTTCGTTCTTCTAGGTTAAACCTTTCGTTGGCAGTAACAGTTTTAATTTTTAGGTTTCATTAGGTTTTCTCCTATATGTATACATGTAGTTCGGACTCCAAATCAAAGACGGTTTGTGCTAGCTCTTTGAAACTTGACACAATAAAGTAGTTCCAAGTTCTATCTATACTGTTTGTTTTATATTGATGTAGCCCTAAGCAGAGATCGGCGCAAATACTTTCATGGAAAGGGGTTGACAAGCTTCCAAAAAACCACGAGTTTCCTGAAATCTCAGCACACATTTTTTCACCCAATCTTGATGACACTTTCAGATAATGATTAGTACCCCAATCCCACTTGGCTCACCAAATTTCGTTCTTCTAGGTTAATCCGTTCGTTGGCAGTAACAGTTTTAATTTTTAGGTTTCACTCTGTTTTCTCCTATATGAATACATGTAGTTGGAACTCTAAATCAAAGACAGTTTGTGCTAGCTCTTTGAAACATGACACAATAAAGTAGTTACAAGTTCTATCTCTATGGTTTGTTTCCTATTGATGTAGCCCTAAGCAGAAACCGGCGCAATTCACTTTCACGGAAACGGGTTGCCAAGCTTCCAAAAAACTACGAGTTTCCTGAAATCTCAGCACACATTTTTTCACCCAATCTTGATGACACTTACAGGTAATGATCAGTACCCCAATCCCACTTGGCTCACCAAATTTCGTTCTTCTAGGTTAAACCGTTCGTTGGCTGTAACAGTTTTAATTTTTAGGTTTCACTCTGTTTTCTCCTATATGGATACATGTAGTTGGAACTCTAAATCAAAGACGGTTTGTGCTAGCTCTTGGAAACTTGACACAATAAAGTAGTTCCAAGTTGATTCTCTACAGTTTGTTTCCTATTCATGTAGCCCTAATGAGAGACCGGGGTAAATCACTTTAATGGAAAGGGGTTGCCAAGCTTCCAAAAAACTACGAGTTTCCTGAAATCCCAGCACATATTTTTACTCCCAATCTTGATGAGACTTTCAGGTAATGATCAGTACCCCAATCCCACTTGGCTCACCAAAATTCGTTCTTCTAGGTTAAACCATTCCTTGGCAGTAACAGTTTAAATATTTAGGCTTCACTCAGTTTTCTCTTAAATGGATACATATAGTTGGAACTCTAAATCAAAGACGGTTTGTGCTAGCTCTTTGAAAATTGACACAATAAATAGTTCCAAGTTCCATCTCAATGGTTTGTTTCCTATTGTTGTAGCCCTAAGCAGAGACTGGCGCAAATCACTTTCATGGAAACGGGTTGCCAAGCTTCCAAAAAACTACGAGTTTCCTGAAATCCCAGCACACATTTTTACTCCCAATCTTGATGACACTTTCAGGTAATGATCAGTACCACAACCCCACTTGGCTCACCAAATTTCCTTCCACTAGGTTAAACCGTTCGTTGGCTGTAACAGTTTTAATTTTTAGGTTTTACTCTGCTTTCTCCTATATGGATACATGTAGATGGAACTCTAAATCAAACACGGTTTGTGCTAGCTCTTTGAAACTTCACACAATAATGTACTTCCAAGTTCTATGTCTCTGGTTCGTTTCCTATTCATGTAGCCCTAATGAGAGACCGGCGTAAATCACTTTAATGGAAAGGGGTTGCCAAGCTTCCAAAAAACTACGAGTTTCCTGAAATCCCAGCACACATTTTTACACCCAATCTTGATGAGACTTTCAGGTAATGATCAGTACCCCAATCCCACTTGGCTCACCAAATTTCGTTCTTCTTGGTTAAACCGTTCGTTGGCAGTAACAGTTTAAATATTTAGGTTTCACTCAGTTTTCTCCTATATGGATACATGTAGTTGGAACTCTAAATCAAAGATGGTTTGTGCTAGCTCTTTGAAAATAGACACAATAAAGTAGTTCCAAGTTCTGTCTCTACGGTTTTTTTCGTATTGATGTAGCCCTAAGCAGAGATTGGCGCACAAGCTTCCAAAAAACCACGAGTTTCCTGAAATCTCAGCACACATTTTTTCACCCAATCTTGATGACACTTTCAGATAATGATCAGTAACCCAATCCCACTTGGCTCACCAAATTTCGTTCTTCTAGTTTAAACCGTTCGTTGGCAGCAACAGTTTTAATTTTTAGGTTTCACTCTGTTTTCTCCTATATGTATACAAGTAGTTGGAATCTAAATCAAAGACGGTTTGTGCTAGCTCTTTGAAACTTGACACAATAAAGTAGTTCCAAGTTCTATCTCTATGGTTCGTTTGCTATTGATGTAGCCCTAAGCAGAGACTGGCGCAAATCAATTTCATGGAAAGGGGTTGACAAGCTTCCAAAAAACTACGAGTTTCCTGAAATCTCAGCACACATTTTTTCACCCAATCTTGATGACACTTTCAGGTAATGATCAGTACCCCAATCCCACTTGCCTCACCAAATTTCGTTCTTCTAGGTTAAACCGATCGTTGGGTGTAACAGTTTTAATTTTTAGGTTTCACTCTGTTTTCTCCTATATGGATACATATAGTTGGAACTCTAAATCAAACACGGTTTGTGCTAGGTCTTTGAAACTTGACACAATAAAGTAGTTCCAAGTTCTATCTCTACAGTTTGTTTTCTATTGATGTAGCCCTAAACAGAGATCGGCGCAAATCACTTTCATGGAAAGGGTTTGACAAGCTTCCAAAAAACCACGAGTTTCCTGAAATCTCAGCACACATTTCTTCACCCAATCTTGATGAGACTTTCAGATATTGATCAGTACCCCAATCCTGCTGGGCTCACCAAATTTCGTTCTTCTAGGTTAAACCTTTCGTTGGCAGTAACAGTTTTAATTTTTAGGTTTCATTAGGTTTTCTCCTATATGTATACATGTAGTTGGGACTCCAAATCAAAGACGGTTTGTGCTAGCTCTTTGAAACTTGACACAATAAAGTAGTTCCAAGTTCTATCTATACTGTTTGTTTCCTATTGATGTAGCCCTAAGCAGAGATCGGCGCAAATACTTTCATGGAAAGGGGTTGACAAGCTTCCAAAAAACCACGAGTTTCCTGAAATCTCAGCACACATTTTTTCACCCAATCTTGATGACACTTTCAGATAATGATTAGTACCCCAATCCCACTTGGCTCACCAAATTTCGTTCTTCTAGGTTAATCCGTTCGTTGGCAGTAACAGTTTTAATTTTTAGGTTTCACTCTGTTTTCTCCTATATGAATACATGTAGTTGGAACTCTAAATCAAAGACAGTTTGTGCTAGCTCTTTGAAACATGACACAATAAAGTAGTTACAAGTTCTATCTCTATGGTTTGTTTCCTATTGATGTAGCCCTAAGCAGAAACCGGCGCAATTCACTTTCACGGAAACGGGTTGCCAAGCTTCCAAAAAACTACGAGTTTCCTGAAATCTCAGCACACATTTTTTCACCCAATCTTGATGACACTTACAGGTAATGATCAGTACCCCAATCCCACTTGGCTCACCAAATTTCGTTCTTCTAGGTTAAACCGTTCGTTGGCTGTAACAGTTTTAATTTTTAGGTTTCACTCTGTTTTCTCCTATATGGATACATGTAGTTGGAACTCTAAATCAAAGACGGTTTGTGCTAGCTCTTGGAAACTTGACACAATAAAGTAGTTCCAAGTTGATTCTCTACAGTTTGTTTCCTATTCATGTAGCCCTAATGAGAGACCGGGGTAAATCACTTTAATGGAAAGGGGTTGCCAAGCTTCCAAAAAACTACGAGTTTCCTGAAATCCCAGCACATATTTTTACTCCCAATCTTGATGAGACTTTCAGGTAATGATCAGTACCCCAATCCCACTTGGCTCACCAAAATTCGTTCTTCTAGGTTAAACCATTCCTTGGCAGTAACAGTTTAAATATTTAGGCTTCACTCAGTTTTCTCTTAAATGGATACATATAGTTGGAACTCTAAATCAAAGACGGTTTGTGCTAGCTCTTTGAAAATTGACACAATAAATAGTTCCAAGTTCCATCTCAATGGTTTGTTTCCTATTGCTGTAGCCCTAAGCAGAGACTGGCGCAAATCACTTTCATGGAAACGGGTTGCCAAGCTTCCAAAAAACTACGAGTTTCCTGAAATCCCAGCACACATTTTTACTCCCAATCTTGATGACACTTTCAGGTAATGATCAGTACCACAACCCCACTTGGCTCACCAAATTTCCTTCCACTAGGTTAAACCGTTCGTTGGCTGTAACAGTTTTAATTTTTAGGTTTTACTCTGCTTTCTCCTATATGGATACATGTAGATGGAACTCTAAATCAAACACGGTTTGTGCTAGCTCTTTGAAACTTCACACAATAATGTACTTCCAAGTTCTATGTCTCTGGTTCGTTTCCTATTCATGTAGCCCTAATGAGAGACCGGCGTAAATCACTTTAATGGAAAGGGGTTGCCAAGCTTCCAAAAAACTACGAGTTTCCTGAAATCCCAGCACACATTTTTACACCCAATCTTGATGAGACTTTCAGGTAATGATCAGTACCCCAATCCCACTTGGCTCACCAAATTTCGTTCTTCTTGGTTAAACCGTTCGTTGGCAGTAACAGTTTAAATATTTAGGTTTCACTCAGTTTTCTCCTATATGGATACATGTAGTTGGAACTCTAAATCAAAGATGGTTTGTGCTAGCTCTTTGAAAATAGACACAATAAAGTAGTTCCAAGTTCTGTCTCTACGGTTTTTTTCGTATTGATGTAGCCCTAAGCAGAGATTGGCGCACAAGCTTCCAAAAAACCACGAGTTTCCTGAAATCTCAGCACACATTTTTTCACCCAATCTTGATGACACTTTCAGATAATGATCAGTAACCCAATCCCACTTGGCTCACCAAATTTCGTTCTTCTAGGTTAAACCGTTCGTTGGCAGCAACAGTTTTAATTTTTAGGTTTCACTCTGTTTTCTCCTATATGTATACAAGTAGTTGGAATCTAAATCAAAGACGGTTTGTGCTAGCTCTTTGAAACTTGACACAATAAAGTAGTTCCAAGTTCTATCTCTATGGTTCGTTTCCTATTGATGTAGCCCTAAGCAGAAACCGGCGCAATTCACTTTCATGGAAACGGGTTGCCAAGCTTCCAAAAAACTACGAGTTTCCTGAAATCCCAGCACATATTTTTACTCCCAATCTTGATGAGACTTTCAGGTAATGATCAGTACCCCAATCCCACTTGGCTCACCAAAATTCGTTCTTCTAGGTTAAACCATTCGTTGGCAGTAACAGTTTAAATATTTAGGCTTCACTCAGTTTTCTCTTAAATGGATACATATAGTTGGAACTCTAAATCAAAGACGGTTTGTGCTAGCTCTTTGAAAATTGACACAATAAATAGTTCCAAGTTCCATCTCAATGGTTTGTTTCCTATTGTTGTAGCCCTAAGCAGAGACTGGCGCAAATCACTTTCATGGAAACGGGTTGCCAAGCTTCCAAAACACTACGAGTTTCCTGAAATCTCAGCACACATCTTTTCACCCAAACTTGATGACACTTTCAGGTAATGATCAGTACCCCAATCCCACTTGGCTCACCAAATTTCGTTCTTCTACATTAAACCGTTCTTTGGCTGTAACAGTTTTAATTTTTATGTTTCACTCTGTTTTCTCCTACATGGATACATACAGTTGGAACTCTAAATCAAACACGGTTTGTGCTAGCTCTTTGAAACTTTAAACAATAAAGTAGTTCCAAGGTCTATCTCTATGGTTTGTTTCCTATTGATGTAGCCCTAAGCAGAGACTGGCGCAAATCACTTCCATGGAAAGGGGTTGCCAAGGTTCCAAAAAACTACGAGTTTCCTGAAATCTCAGCACACATTTTTTCACCCAAACTTGATGACACTTTCAGATAAGGATCAGTACCCCAATCCCACTTGGCTCACCAAATTTCGTTCTTCTAGGTTAAACTGTTCATTGGCAGTAACAGTTTTAATTTTTAGGTTTCACTCTGTTTTCTCCTATATGGATACATGTAGTTGGAACTCTAAATCAAACACGGTTTGTGCTAGATCTTGGAAACTTGACACAAAAGTAGTTCCAAGTTCTGTCTCTATGGTTTGTTTCCTATTGATGTAGCCCTAAGCAGAGACCAGCACAAATCACTTTCATGGAAAGGGGTTGCCAAACTACCAAAAAACTACGAGTTTCCTGAAATCTCAGCATATATTTTTTCACCCAATCTTGAATACACTTTCAGATAATGATCAGTTCCCCAATCCCACTTGGCTCACCAAATTTTGTTCTTCTAGGATCATCCGTTCATTGGCAGTAACAGTTTTAATTTTTAGGTTTCACTCTGTTTTCTCCTATATGGATACATGTAGTTGGAACTCTAAATTAAACATGGTTTGTGCTAGCTCTTTGAATCTTGACACAATAAAGTAGTTCCAAGTTCTATCTCTATGGTTTGTTTCCTATTGATGTAGCCCTAAGCAGAGACTGGCGCAAATTACTTTCATGGAAAGGGGTTGCCAAGCTTCCAAAAAACTACGAGTTTCCTGAAATCTAAGCACACATTTTTTCACCCAATCTTGATTACACTTTCAGATAATGATCAGTAAGCCAATCCCACTTGGCTCACCAAATTTCTTTCTTCTATGTTAAACCGTTCGTTGGCAGTAAAGTTTTAATTTTTAGGTTTCACTCTGTTTTCTCCTATATGTATACATGTAGTTGGGACTCTAAATCAAAGACGGTTTGTGCTAGCTCTTTGAAACATGACACAATAAAGTAGTTCCAAGTTCTATCTCTATGGTTTGTTTGCTATTGATGTAGCCCTAAGCAGAGACTGGCGCAAATCACTTTCATGGAAACGGGTTGCCAAGCTTCCAAAAAACTACGAGTTTCCTGAAATCTCAGCACACATTTTTTCACCCAAACTTGATGACACTTTCAGGTAATGATCAGTACACCAATCCCACTTGGCTCACCAAATTTCGTTCTTGTAGGTTAAACCGTTTGTTGGCAGTAAAGTTTAAATTTTTAGGTTTCACTCTGTTTTCTCCAATATGGATACATGTAGTTGGAACTCTAAATCAAACACGGTTTGTGCTAGATCTGGGAAACTTGACACAATAAAGTAGTTCCAAGTTCTATCTCTATGGTTTGTTTCCTATTGATGTAGCCCTAAGCAGAGAGCGGCGCAAATCACTTTCATGGAAAGGGGTTGCCAAACTTCCAAAAAACTACGAGTTTCCTGAAATCTCAGCATACATTTTTTCCCCCAATCTTGAAGACACTTTCAGGTAATGATCAGTACCCCAATCTCACTTGGCTCAACAAATTTCGTTCTTCTAGGTTAAACAGTTCGTTGGCAGTATCAGTTTTAATTTTTCGGTTTCACTCTGTTTTCTCCTATATGGATACATGTAGTTGGAACTCTAAATCAAACACAGTTTGTGGTAGCTCTTGGAATCTTGACACAATAAAGTAGTTCCATGTTCTATCTCTATGGTTTGTTTCCTATTGATGTAGCCCTAAGCAGAGACTGGCGCAAATCCCTTTCATGGAAAGGGGTTGCCAAGCTTCCAAAAAACTACGAGTTTCCTGAAATCTCAGCATACATTTTTTCCCCCAATCTTGAAGACACTTTCAGGTAATGATCAGTACCCCAATCTCACTTGGCTCAACAAATTTCGTTCTTCTAGGTTAAACAGTTCGTTGGCAGTATCAGTTTTAATTTTTCGGTTTCACTCTGTTTTGTCCTATATGGATACATGTATTTGGAACTCTAAATCAAACACGGTTTGTGCTAGCTCTTGGAAAATTGACAAAATAAAGTAGTTCCAAGGTCTATCTCTATGGTTTGCTTCCTATTGATGTAGCCCTAAGAAGAGACTGGCGCAAATCACTTTCATGGAAAGGGGTTGCCAAGCTTCCAAAAAACTACGAGTTTCCTGAAATCACAGCACACATTTTTTTCACTCAATCATGATGACACTTTCAGGTAATGATCAGTACCCCAATCCCACTTGGCTCAACAAATTTCGTTCTCCTAGGTTAAACAGATCGATGGCAGTAACAGTTTTAATTTTTAGGTTTCACTCTGTTTCCTCTTATATGGTTACATGTAGTTGGAACTCTAAATCAAACACGGTTTGTGCTAGCTCTTTGAAACATGACACAATAAAGTAGTTCCAAGGTCTATCTCTATGGTTTGTTTCCTATTGATGTAGGCCTAAGCAGAGACCGGCGCAAATCACTTTCATGGAAAGGGGTTGCCAAGCTTCCAAAAAAACTACGAATTTCCTGAAATTTCAGCACACATTTTTTCACCCAAACTTGATGACACTTTCAGGTAAGAATCAGTACCCCACTCCCACTTGGCTCACCAAATTTCGTTCTTCTAGGTTAAACCATTCGTTGGCAGTGACAGTTTTAATTTTTAGGTTTCACTCTGTTTTCTCCTATATGGATACATGTAGTTGGAACTCTGAATCAAACACGGTTTGTGCTAGCCCTTGGAAACTTGACAAAATAAAGTAGTTCCAAGTTCTATCTCTATGGTTTGTTTCCTATTGATGTAGCCCTAAGCAGAGACTGGCGCAAATCACTTTCATGGAAAGGGGTTGCCAAGCTTCCAAAAAAATACGAGTTTCCTGAAATCTCCGCATATATTTTTTCACCCAATCTTGAAGACACTTTCAGGTAATGATCAGTTCCCCAATCCCACTTGGCTCACCAAATTTCATTCTTCTATGTTAAACCGTTCATTGGCAGTAACAGTTTTAATTTTTAGGTTTCACTCTGTTTTCTCCTATATGGATACATGTAGTTGGAACTCTAAATCAAACACGATTTGTGCTAGCTCTTTGAAACTTCACACAATAAAGTAGTTCCAAGTTCTATCTCTATGGTTTGTTTCCTATTCATGTAGCCCTAAGCAGAGACTGGCGCGAATCACTTTCATGGAAAGGGGTGGCCAAGCTTCCAAAAAACTATGAGTTTCCTGAAATCCCAGCACACATTTTTACACCCAATCTTGATGACACTTTCAGGTAATGATCAGTACGCCAATCCCACTTGGCTCACCAAATTTCGTTCTTCTAGGTTAAACCATTCGTTGGCAGTAACAGTTTAAATATTTAGGTTACACTCAGATTTCTCCTATATGGATACATGTAGTTGGAACTCTAAATCAAAGAAGATTTGTGCTAGCTCTTTGAAAATTGACACAATAAAGTAGTTCCAAGTTCTATCACTATGGTTTGTTTCCTATAGATGTAGCCCTAATGAGAGTCCGGCGTAAATCACTTTCATGGAAAGGGGTTGCCAAGCTTCCAAAAAACTACGAGTTTCCTGAAATCCCAGCACACATTTTTACACCCAATCTTGATGACACTTTCAGGTAATGATCAGTACTCCAATCCCACTTGGCTAACCAAATTTCGTTCTTCTAGGTTAAACCATTCGTTGGCAGTAACAGTTTAAATATTTAGGTTTCACTCTGTTTTCTCCTATATGGATACATGTATTTGGGACTCTAAATCAAAGACGGTTTGTGCTAGCTCTTTGAATCTTGACACAATAAAGTAGTTCCAAGTTCTATCTCTATGGTTTGTTTGCTATTGATGTAGCCCTAAGCAGAGACTGGTGCAAATCACTTTCATGGAAAGGGGTTGCCAAGCTTCCAAAAAACTACGAGTTTCCTGAAATCTAAGCACACATTTTTTCACGAAATCTTGTTTATAATTTCAGATAATGATCAGTAGGCCAATCCCACTTGCCTCACCAAATTTCGTTCTTCTAGGTTAAACCGTTCATTGGCAGTAAAGTTTTAATTTTTACGTTTCACTCTGTTTTCTCCTATATGGATACATGTAGTTGGAACTCTAAATCAAAGACGGTTTGTGCTAGCTCTTTGAAAATTTACACAATAAAGTAGTTCCAAGTTCTATCACTACGGTGTTTTTCCTATTGTTGTAGCCCTAAGCAGAGACCGGCGCAAATCACTTTCATTGAAAGGGGTTGACAAGCTTCCAAAAAACAACGAGTTTTCTGAAATCTCAGCACACATTCTTTCACCCAATGTTGATGACACTTTCAGATAATGATCAGTACCCCAATCCCACTTGGCTCACCAAATTTCGTTCTTCTAGGTTAAACCATTCGTTGGCAGTAACAGTTTTAATTTTTAGGTTTCACTCTGTTTTCTCCTATATGTATACATGTAGTTGGGACTCTAAATCAAAGACGGTTTGTGCTAGCTCTTTGAAACTTGACACAATAAAGTAGTTCCAAGTTCTATCTCTATGGTTTGTTTCCTATTGATGTAGCCCTAAGCAGAGACTGGCACAAATCACTTTCATGGAAACGGGTTGCCAAGCTTCCAAAAAACTACGAGTTTCCTGAAATCTAAGCACACATTTTTTCACGAAATCTTGATTATAATTTCAGATAACGATCAGAAAGCCAATCCCACTTGGCTCAACAAATTTCGTTCCTCTAGGTGAAACAGTTCGTTGGCAGTAACAGTTTTAATTTTTAGGTTTCACTCTGTTTTCTCCTATATGGATACATGTAGTTGGAACTCTAAATAAAACACGGTTTGTGCTAGTTCTTTGAAACTTCACACAAGAAAGTAGTTCCAAGTTCATTCTCTATGGTTTGTTTCCTATTCATGTAGCCCTAATGAGAGACCGGGGTAAATCACTTTAATGGAAAGGGGTTGCCAAGCTCCCCAAAACTACGAGTTTTCTGAAATCCCAGCACATATTTTTACACCCAATCTTGATGAGACTTTCAGGTAATGATCAGTTCCACAATCCCACATGGCTCACCAAATTTCGTTCTTCTAGGTTAAACCACTCATTGGCAGTAACAGTTTAAATATTTAGGTTTCACTCAGTTTTCTCCTAAATGGATACATATAGTTGGAACTCTAAATCAAAGACGGTTTGTGCTAGCTCTTTGAAAATTGACACAATAAAGTAGTTCCAAGTTCCATCTCTACGGTTTGTTTCCTATTCATGTAGCCCTAATGAGAGACCGGCGTAAATAACTTTAATTGAAAGGGGTTGCCAAGCTTCAAAAATACCACGAGTTTTCTGAAATCCCAGCACACATTTTTACACCCAATCTTGATGAGACTTTCATGTAATGATCAGTACCCCAATCCCACTTGGCTCACCAAATTTCGTTCTTCTAGGTTAAACCATTCGTTGGCAGTAACAGTTTTAATTTTTAGGTTTCACTCTGTTTTCTCCTATATGGATACATGTAGTTGGAACTCTAAATCAAAGACGGTTTGTGCTAGCTCTTTGAAAATTGACACAATAAAGTAGTTCAAAGTTCTATCTCTACGGTTTGTTTCCTATTGATGTAGCCCTAAGCAGAGACCGGCGCAAATCACTTTCATGGAAAGGGGTTGACAATCTTCAAAAAAACCACGAGTTTCCTGAAATCTCAGCACACATTTTTTCACCCAATCTTGATGACACTTTCAGATAATGATCAGTACCCCAACCCACTTGGCTCACCAAATTTCGTTCTTCTAGGTTAAACAGTTCGTTGGCAGAAACAATTTCAATTTTTAGGTTTCACTCTGTTTTCTCTTATATGGATACATATAGTTGGAACTCTAAATCAAACACGGTTTGTGCTAGCTCTTTGAAAGTTCACACAATAAAGTACTTCCAAGTTCTATCTCTATGGTTTGTTTCCTATTCATGTAGCCCTAATGAGAGACCGGCGTAAATCACTTTAATGGAAAGGGGTTGCCAAGCTTTCAAAAAACTACGAGTTTCCTGAAATCCCGGCACACATTTTTACACCCAATCTTGATGAGACTTTCAGGTAATGATCAGTACCCCAATCCCACTTGGCTCACCAAATTTCGTTCTTCTAGGTTAAACCGTTCGTTGGCAGTAACAGTTTAAATATTTAGGTTTCACTCAGTTTTATCCTATATGGATACATGTAGTTGGAACTCTAAATCAAAGACGGTTTGTGCTAGCTCTTTGAAATTTGACACAAAAAAGTAGTTCCAGTTTCTATCTCTATGGTTTGTTTCCTATTGATGTAGCCCTAAGCAGAGACCGGCGCAAATCACTTTCATGGAAACGGGTTGCCAAGCTTCCAAAAAACTATGAGTTTCCTGAAATCTCAGCACACATTTTTTCACCCAATCTTGATGACACTTTCAGGTAATGATCAGTACCCCAATCCCACTTGGCTCACCAAATTTTGTTCTTCTTTGTTAAACCGTTCATTGGCTGTAACAGTTTTAATTTTTAGGTTTCACTCTGTTTTCTCCTATATGGATACATATATTTGGAACTCTAAATCAAACACGGTTTGTGCTAGCTCTTTGAAACTTGACACAATAAAGTAGTTCCAAGTTCTATCTCTATGGTTTGTTTCCTATTGATGTAGTCCTAAGCAGAGACTGGCACAAATCACTTTCATGGAAACGGGTTGCCAAGCTTCCAAAAAACTACGAGTTTCCTGAAATCTCAGCACACATTTTTTCACCCAATCTTGATGACACTTTCAGGTAATGATCAGTACCCCAATCCCACTTGGCTCACCAAATTTCCTTCTTCTAGGTTAAACCGTTCGTTGGTTGTAACAGTTTTAATTTTTAGGTTTCACTCTGCTTTCTCCTATATGGATACATGTAGATGGAACTCTAAATCAAACACGGTTTGTGCTAGCTCTTTGAAACTTAACACAATAAAGTACTTCCAAGTTCTCTCTCTCTGGTTTGTTTCCTATTCATGTAGCCCTAATGAGAGACCGGCGTAAATCACTTTAATGGAAAGGGGTTGCCAAGGTACCAAAAAACTACGAGTTTCCTGAAATCCCAGCACACATTTTTACACCCAAACTTGATGACACTTTCAGGTAATGATCAGTACCCCAATCCCACTTGGCTCACCAAATTTCGTTCTTCTAGGTTAAACCCTTCGTTGGCTGTAACAGTTTTAATTTTTAGGTTTCACTCTGTTTTCTCCTATATGGATATATATAGTTGGAACTCTAAATCAAAGACGGTTTGTGCTAGCTGTTTGAAACTTCACACAATAAAGTACTTCCAAGTTCTATCTCTATGGTTTGTTTCTTATTCATGTAGCCCTAATGAGAGACCGGCGTAAATCACTTTCATGGAAAGGGGTTGACAAGCTTCCAAAAAACCACGAGTTTCCTGAAATCTCAGCAAACATTTTTTCACCCAATCTTGAAGACACTTTCAGATAATGATCAGTACCCCAATCCCACTTGGCTCACCAAGTTTCGCTCTTCTAGGTTAAACCGTTCGTTGGCAGTAACAGTTTTAATTTTTAGGTTTCACTCTGTTTTCTCCTATATGTATACATGTAGTTGGGACTCTAAATCAAAGACGATTTGTGCTAGCTCTTTGAAACTTGACACAATAAAGTAGTTCCAAGTTCTATCTCTATGGTTTGTTTCCTATTGATGTAGCCCTAAGCAGAGACCGGCACAAATCACTTTCATGGAAAGGGGATGACAAGCTTCCAAAAAACCACGAGTTTCCTGAAATCTCAGTACACATTTTTTCACCCAATCTTGATGACACTTTCAGATAATGATCAGTACCCCAATCCCACTTGGCTCACCAAATTTCGTTCTTCTAGGTTAAACCGTTCGTTGGCAGTAACAGTTTTAATTTTTAGGTTTCACTCTATTTTCTCCTATATGTATACCTGTAGTTGGGACTCTAAATCAAAGACGGTTTGTGCTAGCTCTTTGAAACTTGACACAAGAAAGTAGTTCCAAGTTCTATCTCTATGGTATGTTTCCTATTAATGTAGCCCTAAGCGGAGACTGGCACAAATCACTTTCATGGAAACAGGTTGCCAAGCTTCCAAAAAACTACGAGTTTCCTGAAATCTCAGCACACATTTTTTCACCCAATCTTGATGACACTTTCAGGTAATGATCAGTACCGCAATCCCACTTGGCTCACCAAATTTCGTTCTTCTTTGTTAAACCGTTCGTTGGCTGTAACAGTTTTAATTTTTAGGTTGCACTCTGTTTTCTCCTATATGGATACATATATTTGGAACTCTAAATCAAACACGGTTTGTGCTAGCTCTTTGAAACTTGCCACAATAAAGTAGTTCCAAGTTCTATCTCTATGGTTTGTTTCCTATTGATGTAGCCCTAAGCAGAGACCGGCACAAATCACTTCCATGGAAAGTGGTTGCCAAGGTTCCAAAAAACTTCGAGTTTCCTGAAATCTCAGCACACATTTTTTCACCCAATCTTGATGACACTTTCAGGTAATGATCAGTACCCCAATCCCACTTGGCTCACCAAATTTCGTTCTTCTAGGTTAAACCGTTCGTTGGCAGTAACAGTTTTAATTTTTAGGTTTCACTCTGTTTTCTCCTATATGGATACACATATTTGGAACTCTAAATCAAACACGGTTTGTGCTAGCTCTTTGAAACTTGACACGATAAAGTAGTTCCAAGTTCTATCTCTATGGTTTGTTTCCTATTGATGTAGTCCTAAGCAGAGACTGGCGCAAATCAATTTCATGGAAAGGGGTTGACAAGCTTCCAAAAAACTACGAGTTTCCTGAAATCTCAGCACACATTTTTTCACCCAAACTTGATGACACTTTCAGGTAATGATCAGTACCCCAATCCCACTTGCCTCACCAAATTTCGTTCTTCTAGGTTAAACCGATCGTTGGCTGTAACAGTTTTAATTTTTAGGTTTTACTCTGCTTTCTCCTATATGGATACATGTAGATGGAACTCTAAATCAAACACGGTTTGTGCTAGCTCTTTGAAACTTCACACAATAATGTACTTCCAAGTTCTATGTCTCTGGTTCGTTTCCTATTCATGTAGCCCTAATGAGAGACCGGCGTAAATCACTTTAATGGAAAGGGGTTGCCAAGCTTCCAAAAAACTACGAGTTTCCTGAAATCCCAGCACACATTTTTACACCCAATCTTGATGACACTTTCAGGTAATGATCAGTACGCCAATCCCACTTGGCTCACCAAATTTCGTTCTTCTAGGTTAAACCATTCGTTGGCAGTAACAGTTTAAATATTTAGGTTACACTCAGATTTCTCCTATATGGATACATGTAGTTGGAACTCTAAATCAAAGAAGATTTGTGCTAGCTCTTTGAAAATTGACACAATAAAGTAGTTCCAAGTTCTATCACTATGGTTTGTTTCCTATAGATGTAGCCCTAATGAGAGTCCGGCGTAAATCACTTTCATGGAAAGGGGTTGCCAAGCTTCCAAAAAACTACGAGTTTCCTGAAATCCCAGCACACATTTTTACACCCAATCTTGATGACACTTTCAGGTAATGATCACTACCCCAATCCCACTTGGCTAACCAAATTTCGTTCTTCTAGGTTCAACCATTCGTTGGCAGTAACAGTTTAAATATTTAGGTTTCACTCTGTTTTCTCCTATATGGATACATGTATTTGGGACTCTAAATCAAAGACGGTTTGTGCTAGCTCTTTGAATCTTGACACAATAAAGTAGTTCCAAGTTCTATCTCTATGGTTTGTTTGCTATTGATGTAGCCCTAAGCAGAGACTGGTGCAAATCACTTTCATGGAAAGGGGTTGCCAAGCTTCCAAAAAACTACGAGTTTCCTGAAATCTAAGCACACATTTTTTCACGAAATCTTGTTTATAATTTCAGATAATGATCAGTAGGCCAATCCCACTTGCCTCACCAAATTTCGTTCTTCTAGGTTAAACCGTTCATTGGCAGTAAAGTTTTAATTTTTACGTTTCAC
The DNA here is from genome assembly GCF_964194105.1 of Spermophilus citellus. Classification (NCBI taxonomy): domain Eukaryota; kingdom Metazoa; phylum Chordata; class Mammalia; order Rodentia; family Sciuridae; genus Spermophilus; species Spermophilus citellus. Next base: position 88,140,078 of record NC_138185.1, read on the forward strand.
TCTGTTTTCTCCTATATGGATACATGTAGTTGGAACTCTAAATCAAAGACGGTTTGTGCTAGCTCTTTGAAAATTTACACAATAAAGTAGTTCCAAGTTCTATCACTACGGTGTTTTTCCTATTGTTGTAGCCCTAAGCAGAGACCGGCGCAAATCACTTTCATTGAAAGGGGTTGACAAGCTTCCAAAAAACAACGAGTTTTCTGAAATCTCAGCACACATTCTTTCACCCAATGTTGATGACACTTTCAGATAATGATCAGTACTCCAATCCCACTTGGCTCACCAAATTTCGTTCTTCTAGGTTAAACCATTCGTTGGCAGTAACAGTTTTAATTTTTAGGTTTCACTCTGTTTTCTCCTATATGTATACATGTAGTTGGGACTCTAAATCAAAGACGGTTTGTGCTAGCTCTTTGAAACTTGACACAATAAAGTAGTTCCAAGTTCTATCTCTATGGTTTGTTTCCTATTGATGTAGCCCTAAGCAGAGACTGGCACAAATCACTTTCATGGAAACGGGTTGCCAAGCTTCCAAAAAACTACGAGTTTCCTGAAATCTAAGCACACATTTTTTCACGAAATCTTGATTATAATTTCAGATAACGATCAGAAAGCCAATCCCACTTGGCTCAACAAATTTCGTTCCTCTAGGTGAAACAGTTCGTTGGCAGTAACAGTTTTAATTTTCAGGTTTCACTCTGTTTTCTCCTATATGGATACATGTAGTTGGAACTCTAAATAAAACACGGTTTGTGCTAGTTCTTTGAAACTTCACACAAGAAAGTAGTTCCAAGTTCATTCTCTATGGTTTGTTTCCTATTCATGTAGCCCTAATGAGAGACCGGGGTAAATCACTTTAATGGAAAGGGGTTGCCAAGCTTCCCAAAACTACGAGTTTTCTGAAATCCCAGCACATATTTTTACACCCAATCTTGATGAGACTTTCAGGTAATGATCAGTTCCACAATCCCACATGGCTCACCAAATTTCGTTCTTCTAGGTTAAACCACTCATTGGCAGTAACAGTTTAAATATTTAGGTTTCACTCAGTTTTCTCCTAAATGGATACATATAGTTGGAACTCTAAATCAAAGACGGTTTGTGCTAGCTCTTTGAAAATTGACACAATAAAGTAGTTCCAAGTTCCATCTCTACGGTTTGTTTCCTATTCATGTAGCCCTAATGAGAGACCGGCGTAAATAACTTTAATTGAAAGGGGTTGCCAAGCTTCAAAAATACCACGAGTTTTCTGAAATCCCAGCACACATTTTTACACCCAATCTTGATGAGACTTTCATGTAATGATCAGTACCCCAATCCCACTTGGCTCACCAAATTTCGTTCTTCTAGGTTAAACCATTCGTTGGCAGTAACAGTTTTAATTTTTAGGTTTCACTCTGTTTTCTCCTATATGGATACATGTAGTTGGAACTCTAAATCAAAGACGGTTTGTGCTAGCTCTTTGAAAATTGACACAATAAAGTAGTTCAAAGTTCTATCTCTACGGTTTGTTTCCTATTGATGTAGCCCTAAGCAGAGACCGGCGCAAATCACTTTCATGGAAAGGGGTTGACAATCTTCAAAAAAACCACGAGTTTCCTGAAATCTCAGCACACATTTTTTCACCCAATCTTGATGACACTTTCAGATAATGATCAGTACCCCAATCCCACTTGGCTCACCAAATTTCGTTCTTCTAGGTTAAACCCTTCGTTGGCTGTAACAGTTTTAATTTTTAGGTTTCACTCTGTTTTCTCCTATATGGATATATATAGTTGGAACTCTAAATCAAAGACGGTTTGTGCTAGCTGTTTGAAACTTCACACAATAAAGTACTTCCAAGTTCTATCTCTATGGTTTGTTTCTTATTCATGTAGCCCTAATGAGAGACCGGCGTAAATCACTTTCATGGAAAGGGGTTGACAAGCTTCCAAAAAACCACGAGTTTCCTGAAATCTCAGCAAACATTTTTTCACCCAATCTTGAAGACACTTTCAGATAATGATCAGTACCCCAATCCCACTTGGCTCACCAAGTTTCGCTCTTCTAGGTTAAACCGTTCGTTGGCAGTAACAGTTTTAATTTTTAGGTTTCACTCTGTTTTCTCCTATATGTATACATGTAGTTGGGACTCTAAATCAAAGACGATTTGTGCTAGCTCTTTGAAACTTGACACAATAAAGTAGTTCCAAGTTCTATCTCTATGGTTTGTTTCCTATTGATGTAGCCCTAAGCAGAGACCGGCACAAATCACTTTCATGGAAAGGGGATGACAAGCTTCCAAAAAACCACGAGTTTCCTGAAATCTCAGTACACATTTTTTCACCCAATCTTGATGACACTTTCAGATAATGATCAGTACCCCAATCCCACTTGGCTCACCAAATTTCGTTCTTCTAGGTTAAACCGTTCGTTGGCAGTAACAGTTTTATTTTTTAGGTTTCACTCTATTTTCTCCTATATGTATACCTGTAGTTGGGACTCTAAATCAAAGACGGTTTGTGCTAGCTCTTTGAAACTTGACACAAGAAAGTAGTTCCAAGTTCTATCTCTATGGTATGTTTCCTATTAATGTAGCCCTAAGCGGAGACTGGCACAAATCACTTTCATGGAAACAGGTTGCCAAGCTTCCAAAAAACTACGAGTTTCCTGAAATCTCAGCACACATTTTTTCACCCAATCTTGATGACACTTTCAGGTAATGATCAGTACCGCAATCCCACTTGGCTCACCAAATTTCGTTCTTCTTTGTTAAACCGTTCGTTGGCTGTAACAGTTTTAATTTTTAGGTTGCACTCTGTTTTCTCCTATATGGATACATATATTTGGAACTCTAAATCAAACACGGTTTGTGCTAGCTCTTTGAAACTTGCCACAATAACGTAGTTCCAAGTTCTATCTCTATGGTTTGTTTCCTATTGATGTAGCCCTAAGCAGAGACCGGCACAAATCACTTCCATGGAAAGTGGTTGCCAAGGTTCCAAAAAACTTCAAGTTTCCTGAAATCTCAGCACACATTTTTTCACCCAATCTTGATGACACTTTCAGGTAATGATCAGTACCCCAATCCCACTTGGCTCACCAAATTTCGTTCTTCTAGGTTAAACCGTTCGTTGGCAGTAACAGTTTTAATTTTTAGGTTTCACTCTGTTTTCTCCTATATGGATACACATATTTGGAACTCTAAATCAAACACGGTTTGTGCTAGCTCTTTGAAACTTGACACGATAAAGTAGTTCCAAGTTCTATCTCTATGGTTTGTTTCCTATTGATGTAGTCCTAAGCAGAGACTGGCGCAAATCAATTTCATGGAAAGGGGTTGACAAGCTTCCAAAAAACTACGAGTTTCCTGAAATCTCAGCACACATTTTTTCACCCAAACTTGATGACACTTTCAGGTAATGATCAGTACCCCAATCCCACTTGCCTCACCAAATTTCGTTCTTCTAGGTTAAACCGATCGTTGGCTGTAGCAGTTTTATTTTTTAGGTTTTACTCTGCTTTCTCCTATATGGATACATGTAGATGGAACTCTAAATCAAACACGGTTTGTGCTAGCTCTTTGAAACTTCACACAATAATGTACTTCCAAGTTCTATGTCTCTGGTTCGTTTCCTATTCATGTAGCCCTAATGAGAGACCGGCGTAAATCACTTTAATGGAAAGGGGTTGCCAAGCTTCCAAAAAACTACGAGTTTCCTGAAATCCCAGCACACATTTTTACACCCAATCTTGATGAGACTTTCAGGTAATGATCAGTACCCCAATCCCACTTGGCTCACCAAATTTCGTTCTTCTTGGTTAAACCGTTCGTTGGCAGTAACAGTTTAAATATTTAGGTTTCACTCAGTTTTCTCCTATATGGATACATGTAGTTGGAACTCTAAATCAAAGATGCTTTGTGCTAGCTCTTTGAAAATAGACACAATAAAGTAGTTCCAAGTTCTGTCTCTACGGTTTTTTTCCTATTGATGTAGCCCTAAGCAGAGATTGGCGCACAAGCTTCCAAAAAACCACGAGTTTCCTGAAATCTCAGCACACATTTTTTCACCCAATCTTGATGACACTTTCAGATAATGATCAGTAACCCAATCCCACTTGGCTCACCAAATTTCGTTCTTCTAGTTTAAACCGTTCGTTGGCAGTAACAGTTTTAATTTTTAGGTTTCACTCTGTTTTCTCCAATATGGATACATGTAGTTGGAACTCTAAATCAAACACGGTTTGTTCTAGATCTGGGAAACTTGACACAATAAAGTAGTTCCAAGTTCTATCTCTATGGTTTGTTTCCTATTGATGTAGCCCTAAGCAGAGACCGGCGCAAATCACTTTCATGGAAAGGGGTTGCCAAACTTCCAAAAAACTACGAGTTTCCTGAAATCTCAGCATACATTTTTTCCCCCAATCTTGAAGACACTTTCAGGTAATGATCAGTACCCCAATCTCACTTGGCTCAACAAATTTCGTTCTTCTAGGTTAAAAAGTTCGTTGGCAGTATCAGTTTTAATTTTTCGGTTTCACTCTGTTTTCTCCTATATGGATACATGTAGTTGGAACTCTAAATCAAACACGGTTTGTGGTAGCTCTTGGAAACTTGACACAATACAGTAGTTCCAAGTTCTGTCTCTATGTTTTGTTTCCTATTAATGTAGCGCTAAGCAGAGACTGGCGCAAATCACTTTAATGGAAAGGGGTTGCCAAACTTCCAAAAAACTACGAGTTTCCTGAAATCTCACCATACATTTTTTCACCCAATCTTGATGACACTTTCAGGTAATGATCAGTACCCCAATGCCACTTGGCTCACCAAATTTTGTTCTTCTAGGTTAAACCGTTCGTTGGTTGTAACAGTTTTAATATTTAGGTTTCATTCTGTTTTCTCCTATATGGATACATGTAATTGGAACTCTAAATCAAACACGGTTTGTGCTAGCTCTTTGAAAGTTGACACAATAAAGTAGTTCCAAGTTCTATCTCTATGGTTTTTTTCCTATTGATGTAGCCCTAGCAGAGACCGGCGTAAATCACTTTCATGGAAAGGGGTTGACAAGCTTCCAAAAAACCACGAGTTTGCTGAAATCACAGCATACATTTTTTCACCCAATCTTGATGACACTTTCAGGTAATGATCAGTACCCCAATGCCACTTGGCTCACCAAATTTTGTTCTTCTAGGTTAAACCGTTCGTTGGCTGTAACAGTTTTAATATTTAGGTTTCATTCTGTTTTCTCCTATATGGATACATGTAATTGGAACTCTAAATCAAACACGGTTTGTGCTAGCTCTTTGAAAGTTGACACAATAAAGTAGTTCCAAGTTCTATCTCTATGGTTTGTTTCCTATTGATGTAGCCCTAAGCAGAGACTGGCGCAAATCACTTTAATGGAAAGGGTTGCCAAGCTTCCAAAAAACTACGAGTTTCATGAAATCTCAGCACACATTCTTTCACCCAATCTTGATGACACTTTCAGGTAATGATCAGTACCCCAATCCCACTTGGCTGACCAAATTTCGTTATTCTAGGTTAAACCGTTCGTTGGCAGTATCAGTTTTAATTTTTAGGTTTCACTCTGTTTTCTCCTATATGGATACATGTAGTTGGAACTCTAAATCAAACACGGTTTGTGCTAGATCTTGGAAACTTGACACAAAAGTAGTTCCAAGTTCTGTCTCTATGGTTTGTTTCCTATTGATGTAGCCCTAAGCAGAGACCAGCGCAAATCACTTTCATGGAAAGGGGTTGCCAAACTTCCAAAAAACTACGAGTTTCCTGAAATCTCAGCATATATTTTTTCACCCAATCTTGAAGACACTTTCAGATAATGATCAGTTACCCAATCCCACTTGGCTCACCAAATTTTGTTCTTCTAGGATCATCCGTTCATTGGCAGTAACAGTTTTAATTTTTAGGTTTCACTCTGTTTTCTCCTATATGGATACATGTAATTGGAACTCTAAATCAAACACGGTTTGTGCTAGCTCTTTGAAAGTTGACACAATAAAGTAGTTCCAAGTTCTATCTCTACGGTTTTTTTCCTATTGATGTAGCCCTAAGCAGAGACCGGCGCAAATCACTTTCATGGAAAGGGGTTGACAAGCTTCCAAAAAACCACGAGTTTCCTGAAATCTCAGCACACATTTTTTCACCCAATCTTGATGACACTTTCAGATAATGATCAGTACCCCAATCCCACTTGGTTCACCAAATTTCGTTCTTCTAGGTTAAACAGTTCCTTGGCAGAAACAGTTAATTTTTAGGTTTCACTCTGTTTTCTCCTATATGGATACATGTAGTTGGAACTCTAAATTAAACACGGTTTGTGCTAGCTCTTTGAATCTTGACACAATAAAGTAGTTCCAAGTTCTATCTCTATGGTTTGTTTCCTATTGATGTAGCCCTAAGCAGAGACTGGCGCAAATTACTTTCATGGAAAGGGGTTGCCAAGCTTCCAAAAAACTACGAGTTTCCTGAAATCTAAGCACACATTTTTTCACCCAATCTTGATTACACTTTCAGATAATGATCAGTAAGCCAATCCCACTTGGCTCACCAAATTTCTTTCTTCTATGTTAAACCGTTCGTTGGCAGTAAAGTTTTAATTTTTAGGTTTCACTCTCTTTTCTCCTATATGTATACATGTAGTTGGGACTCTAAATCAAAGACGGTTTGTGCTAGCTCTTTGAAACTTGACACAATAAAGTAGTTCCAAGTTCTGTCTCTATGGTTTGTTTCCTATTGATGTAGCCCTAAGCAGAGACCAGCGCAAATCACTTTCATGGAAAGGGGTTGCCAAACTTCCAAAAAACTACGAGTTTCCTGAAATCTCAGCATATATTTTTTCACCCAATCTTGAAGACACTTTCAGATAATGATCAGTTACCCAATCCCACTTGGCTCACCAAATTTTGTTCTTCTAGGATCATCCGTTCATTGGCAGTAACAGTTTTAATTTTTAGGTTTCACTCTGTTTTCTCCTATATGGATACATGTAATTGGAACTCTAAATCAAACACGGTTTGTGCTAGCTCTTTGAAAGTTGACACAATAAAGTAGTTCCAAGTTCTATCTCTACGGTTTTTTTCCTATTGATGTAGCCCTAAGCAGAGACCGGCGCAAATCACTTTCATGGAAAGGGGTTGACAAGCTTCCAAAAAACCACGAGTTTCCTGAAATCTCAGCACACATTTTTTCACCCAATCTTGATGACACTTTCAGATAATGATCAGTACCCCAATCCCACTTGGTTCACCAAATTTCGTTCTTCTAGGTTAAACAGTTCCTTGGCAGAAACAGTTAATTTTTAGGTTTCACTCTGTTTTCTCCTATATGGATACATGTAGTTGGAACTCTAAATTAAACACGGTTTGTGCTAGCTCTTTGAATCTTGACACAATAAAGTAGTTCCAAGTTCTATCTCTATGGTTTGTTTCCTATTGATGTAGCCCTAAGCAGAGACTGGCGCAAATTACTTTCATGGAAAGGGGTTGCCAAGCTTCCAAAAAACTACGAGTTTCCTGAAATCTAAGCACACATTTTTTCACCCAATCTTGATTACACTTTCAGATAATGATCAGTAAGCCAATCCCACTTGGCTCACCAAATTTCTTTCTTCTATGTTAAACCGTTCGTTGGCAGTAAAGTTTTAATTTTTAGGTTTCACTCTCTTTTCTCCTATATGTATACATGTAGTTGGGACTCTAAATCAAAGACGGTTTGTGCTAGCTCTTTGAAACTTGACACAATAAAGTAGTTCCAAGTTCTGTCTCTATGGTTTGTTTCCTATTGATGTAGCCCTAAGCAGAGACCGGCACAAATCACTTACATGGAAAGGGATTGACAATCTTCCAAAAAACCACGAGTTTCCTGAAATCTCAGCACACATTTTTTCACCCAATCTTGATGACACTTTCAGATAATGATCAGTACCCCAATCCCACTTGGTTCACCAAATTTCGTTCTTCTAGCTTATACCGTTCGTTGGCAGTAAAGTTTTAATTTTTAGGTTTCACTCTGTTTTCTCCTATATGTATACATGTAGTTGGGACTCTAAATCAAAGACGGTTTGTGCTAGCTCTTTGAAACATGACACAATAAAGTAGTTCCAAGTTCTATCTCTATAGTTTGTTTGCTATTGATGTAGCCCTAAGCAGAGACTGGCGCAAATCACTTTCATGGAAACGGGTTACCAAGCTTCCAAAAAACTACGAGTTTCCTGAAATCTCAGCACACATTTTTTCACCCAAACTTGATGACACTTTCAGGTAATGATCAGTACACCAATCCCACTTGGCTCACCAAATTTCCTTCTTGTAGGTTAAACCGTTTGTTGGCAGTAAAGTTTAAATTTTTAGGTTTCACTCTGTTTTCTCCAATATGGATACATGTAGTTGGAACTCTAAATCAAACACGGTTTGTGCTAGATCTGGGAAACTTGACACAATAAAGTAGTTCCATGTTCTATCTCTATGGTTTGTTTCCTATTGATGTAGCCCTAAGCAGAGACTGGCGCAAATCCCTTTCATGGAAAGGGGTTGCCAAGCTTCCAAAAAATACGAGTTTCCTGATATCTCAGCACACATTTTTTCACCCAATCTGGATGACACTTTCAGGTAATGATCAGCACCCCAATCCCACTTGGCTCACCAAATTTCGTTCTTCTAGGTTAAACAGTTCGTTGGCAGAATCAGTTTTAATTTTTAGGTTTCACTCTGTTTTCTCCTATATGGATACATGTATTTGGAACTCTAAATCAAACACGGTTTGTGCTAGCTCTTGGAAAATTGACAAAATAAAGTAGTTCCAAGTTCTATCTCTATGGTTTGTTTCCTATTGATGTAGGCCTAAGCAGAGACCGGCGCAAATCACTTTCATGGAAAGGGGTTGCCAAGCTTCCAAAAAACTACGAGATTCCTGAAATCTCAGCATACATTTTTTCACCCAATCATGAAGACACTTTCAGGTAATGATCAGTACCCCAAACCCACTTAGCTCACCAAATTTCGTTCTTCTAGGTTAAACCGTTCGTTGGCAGTAACAGTTTTAATTTTTAGGTTTCAATCTGTTTTCTCCTATATGGATACATGTAGTTGGAACTCTAAATCAAACACGGTTTGTGCTAGATCTGGGAAACTTGACACAATAAAGTAGTTCCAAGTTCTATCTCTATGGTTTGTTTCCTATTGATGTAGCCCTAAGCAGAGACCGGCGCAAATCACTTTCATGGAAAGTTGTTGCAAAGCTTCCAAAAAACTACGAATTTCCTGAAATTTCAGCACACATTTTTTCACCCAAACTTGATGACACTTTCAGGTAATGATCAGTACCCCAATCCCACTTGGCTCACCAAATTTCGTTCTTCTAAGTTAAACCGTTCGTTGGCAGTATCAGTTTTAATTTTTAGGTTTCACTCTGTTTTCTTGAATATGGATACATGTAGTTGGAACTCTAAATCAAACACGGTTTGTGCTAGCCCTTGGAAACTTCACACAGTAAAGTAGTTCCAAGTTCTATCTCTATGGTTTGTTTCCTATTTATGTAGCCCTAAGCAGAGACTGGCGCAAATCACTTTCATGGAAAGGGGTTGCCATACTTCCAAAAAACTACGAGTTTCCTGAAATCTCAGCACACATTTTTTCACCCAATCTTGATGACACTTTCAGGTAATGATCAGCACCCCAATCCCACTTGGCTCACCAAATTTGGTTCTTCTAGGTTAAACCGTTCGTTGGCAGTATCAGTTTTAATTTTTAGGTTTCACTCTGTTTTCTGCTATATGGATACATGTAGTTGGAACTCTAAATCAAACACGGTTTGTGCTAGCCCTTGGATTCTTGACACAATAAAGTAGTTCCAAGTTCTATCTCTATGGTTTGTTTCCTATTGATGTAGCCCTAAGCAGAGACTGGCGCAAATCACTTTCAAGGAAAGGGGTTGCCAAGCTTCCAAAAAACTACGAGATTCCTGAAATCTCAGCACTCATTTTTTCACCCAATCTGAATGACACTTTCAGGTAAATATCAGTACCCCAATCCCACTTGGCTCACCAAATTTCGTTCTTCTAGGTTAAACCGTTCGTTGGCAGTAACAGTTTTAATTTTTAGGTTTCACTCTGTTTTCTCCTACATGGATACATGTAGTTGGAACTCTAAATCAAACACGGTTTGTGCTAGCCCTTGGAAACTTGACACAATAAAGTAGTTCCAAGTTCTATCTCTATGGTTTGTTTCCTATTGAGTAGCCCTAAGCAGAGACTGGCACAAATCATTTTCAAAGAAGGGGTTGCCAAGCTTCCAAAAAACTACAAGATTCCTGAAATCTCAGCACACATTTTTTCACCCAATCTTAATGACACTTTCAGTAAATATCAGTACCCCAATCCCACTTGGCTCACCAAATTTCGTTCTTCTAGGTTAAACCGTTCGTTGGCAGTGACAGTTTTACTTTTTAGCTTTCAATCTGTTTTCTCCGACATGGATACATGTAGTTGGAACTCTACATCAAACACGGTTTGTGCTAGCCCTTGGAAACTTGACACAATAAAGTAGTTCCAAGTTCTATCTCTATGGTTTGTTTCCTATTTATGTAGCCCTAAGCAGAGACTGGCGCAAATCATTTTCAAAAAAGGGGTTGCCAAGCTTCCAAAAAACTGCGTGTTTCCTGAAATCTCAGCATACATTTTTTCACCCAATCTGGATGACACTTTCAGGTAATGATCAGTACCCCAATCCCACTTGGCTCACCAAATTTCGTTTTTCTAGGTTAAACCGTTCGTTGGCAGTATCAGTTTTAATTTTTAGGTTTCACTCTGTTTTCTCCTACATGGATACATGTAGTTGGAACTCTAAATCAAACACGGTTTGTGCTAGCCCTTGGAAACTTGACACAATAAAGTAGTTCCAAGTTCTATCTCTATGGTTTGTTTCCTATTTATGTAGCCCTAAGCAGAGACTGGCGCAAATCACTTTCATGGAAAGGGGTTGCCAAGCTTCCAAAAAACTGCGTGTTTCCTGAAATCTCAGCATACATTTTTTCACCCAATCTGGATGACACTTTCAGGTAATGATCAGCACCCCAATCCCACTTGGCTCACCAAATTTCGTTTTTCTAGGATAAACAGTTCGTTGGCAGTATCAGTTTTAATTTTTAGGTTTCACTCTGTTTTCTCCTACATGGATACATGTAGTTGGAACTCTAAATCAAACACGGTTTGTGCTAGCCCTTGGAAACTTGACACAATAAAGTAGTTCCAAGTTCTATCTCTATGGTTTGTTTCCTATTGAGTAGCCCTAAGCAGAGACTGGCACAAATCATTTTCAAAAAAGGGGTTGCCAAGCTTCCAAAAAACTACAAGATTCCTGAAATCTCAGCACACATTTTTTCACCCAATCTTAATGACACTTTCAGTAAATATCAGTACCCCAATCCCACTTGGCTCACCAAATTTCGTTCTTCTAGGTTAAACCGTTCGTTGGCAGTGACAGTTTTACTTTTTAGCTTTCAATCTGTTTTCTCCGACATGGATACATGTAGTTGGAACTCTACATCAAACACGGTTTGTGCTAGCCCTTGGAAACTTGACACAATAAAGTAGTTCCAAGTTCTATCTCTATGGTTTGTTTCCTATTTATGTAGCCCTAAGCAGAGACTGGCGCAAATCATTTTCAAAAAAGGGGTTGCCAAGCTTCCAAAAAACTGCGTGTTTCCTGAAATCTCAGCATACATTTTTTCACCCAATCTGGATGACACTTTCAGGTAATGATCAGTACCCCAATCCCACTTGGCTCACCAAATTTCGTTTTTCTAGGTTAAACCGTTCGTTGGCAGTATCAGTTTTAATTTTTAGGTTTCACTCTGTTTTCTCCTACATGGATACATGTAGTTGGAACTCTAAATCAAACACGGTTTGTGCTAGCCCTTGGAAACTTGACACAATAAAGTAGTTCCAAGTTCTATCTCTATGGTTTGTTTCCTATTTATGTAGCCCTAAGCAGAGACTGGCGCAAATCACTTTCATGGAAAGGGGTTGCCAAGCTTCCAAAAAACTGCGTGTTTCCTGAAATCTCAGCATACATTTTTTCACCCAATCTGGATGACACTTTCAGGTAATGATCAGCACCCCAATCCCACTTGGCTCACCAAATTTCGTTTTTCTAGGATAAACAGTTCGTTGGCAGTATCAGTTTTAATTTTTAGGTTTCACTCTGTTTTCTCCTACATGGATACATGTAGTTGGAACTCTAAATCAAACACGGTTTGTGCTAGCCCTTGGAAACTTGACACAATAAAGTAGTTCCAAGTTCTATCTCTATGGTTTGTTTCCTATTGAGTAGCCCTAAGCAGAGACTGGCACAAATCATTTTCAAAAAAGGGGTTGCCAAGCTTCCAAAAAACTACAAGATTCCTGAAATCTCAGCACACATTTTTTCACCCAATCTTAATGACACTTTCAGTAAATATCAGTACCCCAATCCCACTTGGCTCACCAAATTTCGTTCTTCTAGGTTAAACCGTTCGTTGGCAGTGACAGTTTTACTTTTTAGCTTTCAATCTGTTTTCTCCGACATGGATACATGTAGTTGGAACTCTACATCAAACACGGTTTGTGCTAGCCCTTGGAAACTTGACACAATAAAGTAGTTCCAAGTTCTATCTCTATGGTTTGTTTCCTATTTATGTAGCCCTAAGCAGAGACTGGCGCAAATCATTTTCAAAAAAGGGGTTGCCAAGCTTCCAAAAAACTGCGTGTTTCCTGAAATCTCAGCATACATTTTTTCACCCAATCTGGATGACACTTTCAGGTAATGATCAGTACCCCAATCCCACTTGGCTCACCAAATTTCGTTTTTCTAGGTTAAACCGTTCGTTGGCAGTATCAGTTTTAATTTTTAGGTTTCACTCTGTTTTCTCCTACATGGATACATGTAGTTGGAACTCTAAATCAAACACGGTTTGTGCTAGCCCTTGGAAACTTGACACAATAAAGTAGTTCCAAGTTCTATCTCTATGGTTTGTTTCCTATTTATGTAGCCCTAAGCAGAGACTGGCGCAAATCACTTTCATGGAAAGGGGTTGCCAAGCTTCCAAAAAACTGCGTGTTTCCTGAAATCTCAGCATACATTTTTTCACCCAATCTGGATGACACTTTCAGGTAATGATCAGCACCCCAATCCCACTTGGCTCACCAAATTTCGTTTTTCTAGGATAAACAGTTCGTTGGCAGTATCAGTTTTAATTTTTAGGTTTCACTCTGTTTTCTCCTACATGGATACATGTAGTTGGAACTCTAAATCAAACACGGTTTGTGCTAGCCCTTGGAAACTTGACACAATAAAGTAGTTCCAAGTTCTATCTCTATGGTTTGTTTCCTATTGAGTAGCCCTAAGCAGAGACTGGCACAAATCATTTTCAAAAAAGGGGTTGCCAAGCTTCCAAAAAACTACAAGATTCCTGAAATCTCAGCACACATTTTTTCACCCAATCTTAATGACACTTTCAGTAAATATCAGTACCCCAATCCCACTTGGCTCACCAAATTTCGTTCTTCTAGGTTAAACCGTTCGTTGGCAGTGACAGTTTTACTTTTTAGCTTTCAATCTGTTTTCTCCGACATGGATACATGTAGTTGGAACTCTACATCAAACACGGTTTGTGCTAGCCCTTGGAAACTTGACACAATAAAGTAGTTCCAAGTTCTATCTCTATGGTTTGTTTCCTATTTATGTAGCCCTAAGCAGAGACTGGCGCAAATCATTTTCAAAAAAGGGGTTGCCAAGCTTCCAAAAAACTGCGTGTTTCCTGAAATCTCAGCATACATTTTTTCACCCAATCTGGATGACACTTTCAGGTAATGATCAGTACCCCAATCCCACTTGGCTCACCAAATTTCGTTTTTCTAGGTTAAACCGTTCGTTGGCAGTATCAGTTTTAATTTTTAGGTTTCACTCTGTTTTCTCCTACATGGATACATGTAGTTGGAACTCTAAATCAAACACGGTTTGTGCTAGCCCTTGGAAACTTGACACAATAAAGTAGTTCCAAGTTCTATCTCTATGGTTTGTTTCCTATTTATGTAGCCCTAAGCAGAGACTGGCGCAAATCACTTTCATGGAAAGGGGTTGCCAAGCTTCCAAAAAACTGCGTGTTTCCTGAAATCTCAGCATACATTTTTTCACCCAATCTGGATGACACTTTCAGGTAATGATCAGCACCCCAATCCCACTTGGCTCACCAAATTTCGTTTTTCTAGGATAAACAGTTCGTTGGCAGTATCAGTTTTAATTTTTAGGTTTCACTCTGTTTTCTCCTACATGGATACATGTAGTTGGAACTCTAAATCAAACACGGTTTGTGCTAGCCCTTGGAAACTTGACACAATAAAGTAGTTCCAAGTTCTATCTCTATGGTTTGTTTCCTATTGAGTAGCCCTAAGCAGAGACTGGCACAAATCATTTTCAAAAAAGGGGTTGCCAAGCTTCCAAAAAACTACAAGATTCCTGAAATCTCAGCACACATTTTTTCACCCAATCTTAATGACACTTTCAGTAAATATCAGTACCCCAATCCCACTTGGCTCACCAAATTTCGTTCTTCTAGGTTAAACCGTTCGTTGGCAGTGACAGTTTTACTTTTTAGCTTTCAATCTGTTTTCTCCGACATGGATACATGTAGTTGGAACTCTACATCAAACACGGTTTGTGCTAGCCCTTGGAAACTTGACACAATAAAGTAGTTCCAAGTTCTATCTCTATGGTTTGTTTCCTATTTATGTAGCCCTAAGCAGAGACTGGCGCAAATCATTTTCAAAAAAGGGGTTGCCAAGCTTCCAAAAAACTGCGTGTTTCCTGAAATCTCAGCATACATTTTTTCACCCAATCTGGATGACACTTTCAGGTAATGATCAGTACCCCAATCCCACTTGGCTCACCAAATTTCGTTTTTCTAGGTTAAACCGTTCGTTGGCAGTATCAGTTTTAATTTTTAGGTTTCACTCTGTTTTCTCCTACATGGATACATGTAGTTGGAACTCTAAATCAAACACGGTTTGTGCTAGCCCTTGGAAACTTGACACAATAAAGTAGTTCCAAGTTCTATCTCTATGGTTTGTTTCCTATTTATGTAGCCCTAAGCAGAGACTGGCGCAAATCACTTTCATGGAAAGGGGTTGCCAAGCTTCCAAAAAACTGCGTGTTTCCTGAAATCTCAGCATACATTTTTTCACCCAATCTGGATGACACTTTCAGGTAATGATCAGCACCCCAATCCCACTTGGCTCACCAAATTTCGTTTTTCTAGGATAAACAGTTCGTTGGCAGTATCAGTTTTAATTTTTAGGTTTCACTCTGTTTTCTCCTACATGGATACATGTAGTTGGAACTCTAAATCAAACACGGTTTGTGCTAGCCCTTGGAAACTTGACACAATAAAGTAGTTCCAAGTTCTATCTCTATGGTTTGTTTCCTATTGAGTAGCCCTAAGCAGAGACTGGCACAAATCATTTTCAAAAAAGGGGTTGCCAAGCTTCCAAAAAACTACAAGATTCCTGAAATCTCAGCACACATTTTTTCACCCAATCTTAATGACACTTTCAGTAAATATCAGTACCCCAATCCCACTTGGCTCACCAAATTTCGTTCTTCTAGGTTAAACCGTTCGTTGGCAGTGACAGTTTTACTTTTTAGCTTTCAATCTGTTTTCTCCGACATGGATACATGTAGTTGGAACTCTACATCAAACACGGTTTGTGCTAGCCCTTGGAAACTTGACACAATAAAGTAGTTCCAAGTTCTATCTCTATGGTTTGTTTCCTATTTATGTAGCCCTAAGCAGAGACTGGCGCAAATCATTTTCAAAAAAGGGGTTGCCAAGCTTCCAAAAAACTGCGTGTTTCCTGAAATCTCAGCATACATTTTTTCACCCAATCTGGATGACACTTTCAGGTAATGATCAGTACCCCAATCCCACTTGGCTCACCAAATTTCGTTTTTCTAGGTTAAACCGTTCGTTGGCAGTATCAGTTTTAATTTTTAGGTTTCACTCTGTTTTCTCCTACATGGATACATGTAGTTGGAACTCTAAATCAAACACGGTTTGTGCTAGCCCTTGGAAACTTGACACAATAAAGTAGTTCCAAGTTCTATCTCTATGGTTTGTTTCCTATTTATGTAGCCCTAAGCAGAGACTGGCGCAAATCACTTTCATGGAAAGGGGTTGCCAAGCTTCCAAAAAACTGCGTGTTTCCTGAAATCTCAGCATACATTTTTTCACCCAATCTGGATGACACTTTCAGGTAATGATCAGCACCCCAATCCCACTTGGCTCACCAAATTTCGTTTTTCTAGGATAAACAGTTCGTTGGCAGTATCAGTTTTAATTTTTAGGTTTCACTCTGTTTTCTCCTACATGGATACATGTAGTTGGAACTCTAAATCAAACACGGTTTGTGCTAGCCCTTGGAAACTTGACACAATAAAGTAGTTCCAAGTTCTATCTCTATGGTTTGTTTCCTATTGAGTAGCCCTAAGCAGAGACTGGCACAAATCATTTTCAAAAAAGGGGTTGCCAAGCTTCCAAAAAACTACAAGATTCCTGAAATCTCAGCACACATTTTTTCACCCAATCTTAATGACACTTTCAGTAAATATCAGTACCCCAATCCCACTTGGCTCACCAAATTTCGTTCTTCTAGGTTAAACCGTTCGTTGGCAGTGACAGTTTTACTTTTTAGCTTTCAATCTGTTTTCTCCGACATGGATACATGTAGTTGGAACTCTACATCAAACACGGTTTGTGCTAGCCCTTGGAAACTTGACACAATAAAGTAGTTCCAAGTTCTATCTCTATGGTTTGTTTCCTATTTATGTAGCCCTAAGCAGAGACTGGCGCAAATCATTTTCAAAAAAGGGGTTGCCAAGCTTCCAAAAAACTGCGTGTTTCCTGAAATCTCAGCATACATTTTTTCACCCAATCTGGATGACACTTTCAGGTAATGATCAGTACCCCAATCCCACTTGGCTCACCAAATTTCGTTTTTCTAGGTTAAACCGTTCGTTGGCAGTATCAGTTTTAATTTTTAGGTTTCACTCTGTTTTCTCCTACATGGATACATGTAGTTGGAACTCTAAATCAAACACGGTTTGTGCTAGCCCTTGGAAACTTGACACAATAAAGTAGTTCCAAGTTCTATCTCTATGGTTTGTTTCCTATTTATGTAGCCCTAAGCAGAGACTGGCGCAAATCACTTTCATGGAAAGGGGTTGCCAAGCTTCCAAAAAACTGCGTGTTTCCTGAAATCTCAGCATACATTTTTTCACCCAATCTGGATGACACTTTCAGGTAATGATCAGCACCCCAATCCCACTTGGCTCACCAAATTTCGTTTTTCTAGGATAAACAGTTCGTTGGCAGTATCAGTTTTAATTTTTAGGTTTCACTCTGTTTTCTCCTACATGGATACATGTAGTTGGAACTCTAAATCAAACAGGTTTGTGCTAGCTCTTGGAAACTTGACACAATAAAGTAGTTCCAAGTTCTATCTCTATGGTTTGTTTCCTATTGATGTAGACCTAAGCAGAGACCGGCGCAAATCACTTTCATGGAAAGGGGTTGCCAAACTTCCAAAAAACTGTGAGTTTCCTGAAATCTCAGCATACATTTTTCACCCAATCTTGAAGACACTTTCAGGTAATGATCAGTACCCCAATCCGACTTGCCTCACCAAATTTCGATCTTCTACGTTAAACCGTTCGTTGGCAGTAACAGTTTTAATTTTTAAGTTTCACTCTGTTTTCTCCTATATGGATACATGTAGTTGGAACTATAAATCAAACACGGTTTGTGCTAGCCCTTGGAATCTTGACACAATAAATTAGTTCCAAGTTCTTTCTCTATGGTTTGTTTCCTATTGATGTAGCCCTAAGCAGAGACTGGCGCAAATCACTTTTATGGAAAGGAGTTGCCAAGCTTCCAAAAAACTACGAGTTTCCTGAAATCTCAGCATACATATTTTCACCCAATCTTGATGACACTTTCAGTAAATACCAGTACCCCAATCCCACTTGGCTCACCAAATTTCGTTCTTCTAGGTTAAACCGTTCGTTGGCAGTGACAGTTTTACTTTTTAGGTTTCACTCTGTTTTCTCCGACATGGATACATGTAGTTGGAACTCTAAATCAAACACGGTTTGTGCTAGCCCTTGGAAACTTGACACAATAAAGTAGTTGCAAGTTCTATCTCTATGGGTTGTTTCCTATTTATGTACCCCTAAGCAGAGACTGGCGCAAATCACTTTCATGGAAAGGGGTTGCCAAGCTTCCAAAAAACTGCGAGTTTCCTGAAATCTCAGCATACATATTTTCACCCAATCTTGATGACACTTTCAGGTAATGATCAGTATTCCATTCCAACTTGGCTCACCAAATTTCATTCTTCTAGGTTAAACCGTTCATTGGCAGTATCAATTTTAATTTTTAGGTTTCACTCTGTTTTCTCCTATATGTATACATGTAGTTGGAACTCTAAATCAAACACGGTTTGTGCAAGCTCTTTGAAACTTGACACAATAAAGTAGTTCCAAGTTCTATCTCTATGGTTTGTTTCCTATTGATGTAGCCCTAAGCAGAGTCTGGCGCAAATCACTTTCATGGAAAGTTGTTGCCAAGCTTCCAAAAAACTACGAGTTTTCTGAAATCTCAGCAAATATTTTTTCACCCAATCTTGATGACACTTTCAGGTAATGATCAGAACCCCACTCCCACTTGGCTCACCAAATTTCGTTCTTCTAGGTTAAACCGTTAGTTGGCAGTAACTGTTTTAATTTTTAGGTTTCACTCTGTTTTCTCCTATATGGATACATGTAGTTGGAACTGTAAATCAAACACGGTTTGTGCTACCTCTTGGAAACGTGAAACAATAAAGTAGTTCCAAGGTCTATCTCTATGGTTTGTTTCCTATTGATGTAGCCCTAAGCATAGACTGGCGCAAATCTCTTTCCTGAAAAGGGGTTGCCAAGCTTCCAAAAAACTACGAGTTTCCTGAAATCTCAGCACACATATTTTCACCCAATCTTGATGACACTTTCAGGTAATGATCAGTATTCCAATCCCACTTGGCTCACCAAATTTTGTTCTTCTATGTTAAACCGTTCATTGGCAGTTACAATTTTAATTTTTAGGTTTCACTCTGTTTTCTCCTATATGGATACATGTAGTTGGAACTCTAAATCAAACACGGTTTGTGCTAGCCCTTGGAAACTTCACACAGTAAAGTAGTTCCAAGTTCTATCTCTATGGTTTGTTTCCTATTTATGTAGCCCTAAGCAGAGACTGGCGCAAATCACTTTCATGGAAAGGGGTTGCCATACTTCCAAAAAACTACGAGTTTCCTGAAATCTCAGCACACATTTTTTCACCCAATCTTGATGACACTTTCAGGTAATGATCAGCACCCCAATCCCACTTGGCTCACCAAATTTGGTTCTTCTAGGTTAAACCGTTCGTTGGCAGTATCAGTTTTAATTTTTAGGTTTCACTCTGTTTTCTGCTATATGGATACATGTAGTTGGAACTCTAAATCAAACACGGTTTGTGCTAGCCCTTGGATTCTTGACACAATAAAGTAGTTCCAAGTTCTATCTCTATGGTTTGTTTCCTATTGATGTAGCCCTAAGCAGAGACTGGCGCAAATCACTTTCAAGGAAAGGGGTTGCCAAGCTTCCAAAAAACTACGAGATTCCTGAAATCTCAGCACTCATTTTTTCACCCAATCTGAATGACACTTTCAGGTAAATATCAGTACCCCAATCCCACTTGGCTCACCAAATTTCGTTCTTCTAGGTTAAACCGTTCGTTGGCAGTAACAGTTTTAATTTTTAGGTTTCACTCTGTTTTCTCCTACATGGATACATGTAGTTGGAACTCTAAATCAAACACGGTTTGTGCTAGCCCTTGGAAACTTGACACAATAAAGTAGTTCCAAGTTCTATCTCTATGGTTTGTTTCCTATTGAGTAGCCCTAAGCAGAGACTGGCACAAATCATTTTCAAAAAAGGGGTTGCCAAGCTTCCAAAAAACTACAAGATTCCTGAAATCTCAGCACACATTTTTTCACCCAATCTTAATGACACTTTCAGTAAATATCAGTACCCCAATCCCACTTGGCTCACCAAATTTCGTTCTTCTAGGTTAAACCGTTCGTTGGCAGTGACAGTTTTACTTTTTAGCTTTCAATCTGTTTTCTCCGACATGGATACATGTAGTTGGAACTCTACATCAAACACGGTTTGTGCTAGCCCTTGGAAACTTGACACAATAAAGTAGTTCCAAGTTCTATCTCTATGGTTTGTTTCCTATTTATGTAGCCCTAAGCAGAGACTGGCGCAAATCATTTTCAAAAAAGGGGTTGCCAAGCTTCCAAAAAACTGCGTGTTTCCTGAAATCTCAGCATACATTTTTTCACCCAATCTGGATGACACTTTCAGGTAATGATCAGTACCCCAATCCCACTTGGCTCACCAAATTTCGTTTTTCTAGGTTAAACCGTTCGTTGGCAGTATCAGTTTTAATTTTTAGGTTTCACTCTGTTTTCTCCTACATGGATACATGTAGTTGGAACTCTAAATCAAACACGGTTTTTGCTAGCCCTTGGAAACTTGACACAATAAAGTAGTTCCAAGTTCTATCTCTATGGTTTGTTTCCTATTTATGTAGCCCTAAGCAGAGACTGGCGCAAATCACTTTCATGGAAAGGGGTTGCCAAGCTTCCAAAAAACTGCGTGTTTCCTGAAATCTCAGCATACATTTTTTCACCCAATCTGGATGACACTTTCAGGTAATGATCAGCACCCCAATCCCACTTGGCTCACCAAATTTCGTTTTTCTAGGATAAACAGTTCGTTGGCAGTATCAGTTTTAATTTTTAGGTTTCACTCTGTTTTCTCCTACATGGATACATGTAGTTGGAACTCTAAATCAAACAGGTTTGTGCTAGCTCTTGGAAACTTGACACAATAAAGTAGTTCCAAGTTCTATCTCTATGGTTTGTTTCCTATTGATGTAGACCTAAGCAGAGACCGGCGCAAATCACTTTCATGGAAAGGGGTTGCCAAACTTCCAAAAAACTATGAGTTTCCTGAAATCTCAGCATACATTTTTCACCCAATCTTGAAGACACTTTCAGGTAATGATCAGTACCCCAATCCGACTTGCCTCACCAAATTTCGATCTTCTACGTTAAACCGTTCGTTGGCAGTAACAGTTTTAATTTTTAAGTTTCACTCTGTTTTCTCCTATATGGATACATGTAGTTGGAACTCTAAATCAAACACGGTTTGTGCTAGCCCTTGGAATCTTGACACAATAAATTAGTTCCAAGTTCTTTCTCTATGGTTTGTTTCCTATTGATGTAGCCCTAAGCAGAGACTGGCGCAAATCACTTTTATGGAAAGGAGTTGCCAAGCTTCCAAAAAACTACGAGTTTCCTGAAATCTCAGCATACATATTTTCACCCAATCTTGATGACACTTTCAGGTAATGATCAGTACCCCAATCCCACTTGGCTCACCAAATTTCATTCTTCTAGGTTAAACTGTTCATTGGCAGTATCAGTTTTAATTTTTAGGTTTCACTCTGTTTTCTCCTATATGGATACATGTACTTGGAACTCTAAATCAAACACGGTTTGTGCTAGCTCTTTGAAACTTGACACAGTAAAGTAGTTCCAAGTTCTATCTCTATGGTTTGTTTCCTATTGATGTAGCCCTAAGCAGAGCCCGGCGCAAATCACTTTCATGGAAAGGGGTTGCCAAGCTTCCAAAAAACTACGAGTTTTCTGAAATCTCAGCACACATTTTTTCACCCAATCTTGATGACACTTTCAGGTAATGATCAGTACC
The DNA here is from genome assembly GCF_964194105.1 of Spermophilus citellus. Lineage (NCBI taxonomy): Eukaryota > Metazoa > Chordata > Mammalia > Rodentia > Sciuridae > Spermophilus > Spermophilus citellus. The sequence continues at coordinate 88,161,969 of NC_138185.1, forward strand.
CCAATCCCACTTGGCTCACCAAATTTCGTTCTTCTAGGTTAAACCCTTCGTTTTCAGTAACAGTTTAAATTTTTAGGTTTCACTCTGTTTTCTCCTATATGGATACATGTATTTGGAACTCTAAATCAAACATGGTTTGTGCTAGCTCTTGAAAACTAGACACAGTAAAGTAGTTCCAAGTTCTATCTCTATGGTTCGTTTCCTATTGATGTAGCCCTAAGCAGAGACTGGCGCAAATCACTTTCATGGAAAGGGGTTGCCAAGCTTCCAAAAAACTGCGTGTTTCCTGAAATCTCAGCACACATTTTTTCACCCAATCTTGATGACACTTTCAGGTAATGATCAGTACCCCAATCCCACTTGGCTTACCAAATTTCGTTCTCCTATGTTAAAGCGATCGTTGGCAGTAACAGTTTTAATTTTTAGGTTTCAATCTGTTTTCTCCTATATGGATACATGTAGTTGGAACTCTAAATCTAACACGGTTTCTGCTAGCAATTTGAAACTTGACACAATAATGTAGTTCCAAGTTCTATCTCTATGGTTCGTTTCCTATTGATGTAGCCCTAAGCATAGACTGGCGCAAATCACTTTCATGGAAAGGGTTGCCAAGGTTCCAAAAAACTACGAGTTTCCTGAAACCACAGCACACATTTTTTCACCCAATCTTGATGACACTTTCAGGTAATGATCAGTACCCCAACCCCACTGGGCTCACCAAATTTCGTTCTTCTAGGTTAAACCGTTCATAGGCAGTAACAGTTTTAATTTTTAGGTTTCACTCTGTTTTCTGCTATATGGATACATGCAGTTGGAACTCTAAATCAAACACGGTTTGTGCTAGCTCTTTGAAACTTGACACAATAAAGTAGTTCCAAGTTCTATCTCTATGGTTTGTTTCCTATTGATATAGCCCTAAGCAGAGTCCGGTGCAAATAACTTTCATGGAAAGTTGTTGCCAAGCTTCCAAAAAACTACGAGTTTCCTGAAATCTCAGCACACATTTTTTCACCCAATCTTGATGACACTTTCAGGTAATGATGAGAACCCCACTCCCACTTGGCTCACCAAATTTCGTTCTTCTAGGTTAAACCATTCATTGGCAGTAACAGTTTTAATTTTTAGGTTTCACTCTGTTTTCTCCTATATGGATACATGTAGTTGGAACTCTAAATCAAACACGGTTTGTGCTAGCTCTTGGAAAATTGACAAAATAAAGTAGTTCCAAGGTCTATCTCTATGGTTTGCTTCCTATTGATGTAGCCCTAAGAAGAGACTGGCGCAAATCACTTTCATGGAAAGGGGTTGCCAAGCTTCCAAAAAACTACGAGTTTCCTGAAATCACAGCAAACATTTTTTTCACTCAATCATGATGACACTTTCAGGTAATGATCAGTACCCCAATCCCACTTGGCTCACCAAATTTCGTTCTCCTAGGTTAAACAGATCGATGGCAGTAACAGTTTTAATTTTTAGGTTTCACTCTGTTTCCTCTTATATGGTTACATGTAGTTGGAACTCTAAATCAAACACGGTTTGTGCTAGCTCTTTGAAACATGACACAATAAAGGAGTTCCAAGGTCTATCTCTATGGTTTGTTTCCTATTGATGTAGGCCTAAGCAGAGACCGGCACAAATCACTTTCATGGAAAGGGGTTGCCAAGCTTCCAAAAAACTACGAATTTCCTGAAATTTCAGCACACATTTTTTCACCCAAACTTGATGACACTTTCAGGTAAGAATCAGTACCCCACTCCCACTTGGCTCACCAAATTTCGTTCTTCTAGGTTAAACCATTCGTTGGCAGTGACAGTTTTAATTTTTAGGTTTCACTCTGTTTTCTCCAATATGGATACATGTAGTTGGAACTCTGAATCAAACACGGTTTGTGCTAGCCCTTGGAAACTTGACACAATAAAGTAGTTCCAAGTTCTATCTTTATGGTTTGTTTCCTATTGATGTAGCCCTAAGCAGAGACTGGCACAAATCACTTTCATGGAAAGGGGTTGCCAAGCTTCCAAAAAAATACGAGTTTCCTGAAATCTCAGCATATATTTTTTCACCCAATCTTGAAGACACTTTCAGGTAATGATCAGTTCCCCAATCCCACTTGGCTCACCAAATTTCGTTCTTCTATGTTAAACCGTTCATTGGCAGTAACAGTTTTAATTTTTAGGTTTCACTCTGTTTTCTCCTATATGGATACATGTAGTTGGAACTCTAAATCAAACATGGTTTGTGCTAGCTATTTGAAACATGACACAATAAAGTAGTTCCAAGTTCTATCTCTATGGTTTGTTTCCTATTGATGTAGCCCTAAGCAGAGTCCGGCGCAAATCACTTTCATGGAAAGGGGTTGCCAAGCTTCCAAAAAACTACGAGTTTCCTGAAATCTCAGCATACATTTTTTTCACCCAATCTTGATGACCCTTTCAGGTAATGATCAGTACCCCAATCCCACTTGGCTCACCAACTTTTGTTCTCCTAGGTTAAACTGTTCGTTGGCAGTAACAGATTTAATTTTTAGGTTTCACTCTGTTTTCTCCTATATGGATACATGTAGTTGGAACCCTAATTCAAACATGGTTTGTGCTAGCTTTTTGAAACTTGACACAATAATGTAGTTCCAAGTTCTATCACTATGGTTTGATTCCTATTGATGTAGCCCTAAGCAGAGACTGGCACAAATCACTTTCATGGAAAGGGGTTGCCAAGCTTCCAAAAAACTACGAGTTTTCTGAAATCTCAGCACACATTTTTTCACCCAATGTTGATGACACTTTCAGGTAATGATCAGTACCCCAATCCCACTTGGCTCACCAAATTTCGTTCTTCTAGGTTAAATGGTTCATTGGCAGTAACAGTTTTAATTTTTAGGTTTCACTCTGTTTTCTCCTATATGGATACATGTAGTTGGAACTCTAAATCAAACACGGTTTGTGCTAGCTCTTGAAAACTTGACACAATAAAGTAGTTCCAAGTTCTATCTCTATGGTTTGTTTCCTATTGATGTAGCCCTAAGCAGAGACTGGCGCAAATCACTTTCATGGAAATGGGTTGCCAAGCTTCCAAAAAACTACGAATTTCCTGAAATCTCAGCACACATTTTTTCACCTAATCTTGATGACTCTTTCAGGTAATGATCAGTACCCCAATCCCACTTGGCTCACCAAATTTCATTGTTCTAGGTTAAACCGTTCGTTGGCAGTAACAATTTTAATTTTTAGGTTTCACTCTGATTTCTCCTCTATGGATACATGTATTTGAACTCTAAATCAAACACGGTTTGTGCTAGCTCTTTAAAACTTGACACAATAAAGTAGTTCCAAGTTCTATCTCTATGGTTTCTTTCCTATTGATGTAGACCTAAGCAGAGATCGGCGCAAATAACTTTCATGGAAAGGGGTTGACAAGCTTCCAAAAAACCACGAGTTTCCTGAAATCTCAGCACACATTTTTTCACCCAATCTTGATGACACTTTCAGGTAATGATCAGTACCCCAATCCGACTTGGCTCACCAAATTTCGTTCTTCTAAGTTAAACCGTTCGTTGGCAGTATCAGTTTTAATTTTTAGGTTTCACTCTGTTTTCTCGAATATGGATACATGTAGTTGGAACTCTAAATCAAACACGGTTTGTGCTAGCTCTTGGAAACTTGACACAATAAAGTAGTTCCAAGTTCTATCTCTATGGTTTGTTTCCTATTGATGTAGCCCTAAGCAGAGACCAGCACAAATCATTACATGGAAAGGGGTTGCCAAGCTTCCAAAAAACTACGAGTTTCCTGAAATCTCAGCATACCTATTTTCACCCAATCTTGATGACACTTTCAGGTAATGATCAGTACACCAATCCCACTTGGCTCACCAAATTTTATTCTTCTATGTTAAACCGTTCATTGGCAGTATCAGTTTTAATTTTTAAGTTTCACTCTGTTTTCTCATATATGGATACATGTAGTTGGAACTCTAAATCAAACACGGTTTGTGCTAGCTCTTTGAAACTTGACACAATAAAGTAGTTTCAAGTTCTATCTCTATGGTTTGTTTCCTATTGATGTAGCCCTAAGCAGAGTCCGGTGCAAATTACTTACATGGAAAGTTGTTGCCAAGCTTCCAAAAAACTACGAGTTTCCTGAAATCTCAGCACACATTTTTTCACCCAATCTTGATGACACTTTCAGGTAATGATCAGTAAGCCAATTCCACTTGGCTCACCAAATTTCGTTCTTCTAGGTTAAACTGTTCGTTGGCAGTAAAGTTTTAATTTTTAGGTTTCACTCTGTTTTCTCCTATATGGATACATGTAGTTGGGACTCTAAATCAAAGACGGTTTGTGCTAGCTCTTTGAAACATGACACAATAAAGTAGTTCCAAGTTCTATCTCTATGGTTTGTTTGCTATTGATGTAGCCCTAAGCAGAGACTGGCGCAAATCACTTTCATGTAAACGGGTTGCCAAGCTTCCAAAAAACTATGAGTTTTCAGAAATATCAGCACACATTTTTTCACCCAAACTTGATGACACTTTCAGGTCATGATGAGTACCCCAATCCCACTTGGCTTACCAAATTTCGTTCTTCTAGGTTAAACCGTTCGTTGGCAGTATCAGTTTTAATTTTTAGGTTTCACTCTGTTTTCTCCTATATGGATACATGTAGTTGGAACTCTAAATCAAACACGGTTTGTACTAGCTCTTGGAAACTTGACACAATAAAGTAGTTCCAAGTTCTAACTCTATGGTTTGTTTCCTATTGATGTAGCCCTAAGCAGAGACTGGCGCAAATTACTTCCATGGAAAGGGGTTGCCAAGCTTCCAAAAAACTACGAGTTTCCTGAAAAATAAGCACACATTTTTTCACCCAATCTTGATTACACTTTCAGATAATGATCAGTAAGCCAATTCCACTTGGCTCACCAAATTTCGTTCTTCTAGGTTAAACTGTTCGTTGGCAGTAAAGTTTTAATTTTTAGGTTTCACTCTGTTTTCTCCTATATGGATACATGTAGTTGGGACTCTAAATCAAAGACGGTTTGTGCTAGCTCTTTGAAACATGACACAATAAAGTAGTTCCAAGTTCTATCTCTATGGTTTGTTTGCTATTGATGTAGCCCTAAGCAGAGACTGGCGCAAATCACTTTCATGTAAACGGGTTGGCAAGCTTCCAAAAAACTACGAGTTTCCTGAAATCTCAGCACACATTTTTTCACCCAAACTTGATGACACTTTCAGGTAATGATCAGTACTCCAATCCCATTTGCCTCACCAAATTTCGTTCTTCTAGGTTAAACCGTTCGTTGGCTGTAACAGTTTTAATTTGTAGGTTTCACTCTGTTTTCTCCTATATGGATACATATAGTTGGAACTCTAAATCAAACACGGTTTGTGCTAGCTCTTTGAAACTTGACACAATAAAGTAGTTTCAAGTTCTATCTCTATGGTTTGTTTCCTATTGATGTAGCCCTAAGCAGAGTCTGGTGCAAATCACTTTCATGGAAAGGGGTTGCCAAGCTTCCAAAAAACTACGAGTTTCCTGAAATCTCAGCACACATTTTTTCACCCAATCTTGATGACACTTTCAGGTAATGATCAGAACCCCACTCCCACTTGGCTCACCAAATTTCGTTCTTCTAGGTTAAACCATTCGTTGGCAGTAACAGTTTTAATTTTTAGGTTTCACTCTGTTTTCTCCTATATGGATACATGTAGTTGGAACTCTAAATCAAACACGGTTTGTGCTAGCTCTTGGAAAATTGACAAAATAAAGTAGTTCCAAGGTCTATTCTATGGTTTGCTTCCTATTGATGTAGCCCTAAGAAGAGACTGGTGCAAATCACTTTCATGGAAAGGGGTTGCCAAGCTTCCAAAAAACTACGAGTTTCCTGAAATCACAGCACACATTTTTTTCACTCAATCATGATGACACTTTCAGGTAATGATCAGTACCCCAATCCCACTTGGCTCACCAAATTTCGTTCTTTTAGGTTAAACAGATCGATGGCAGTAACAGTTTTAATTTTTAGGTTTCACTCTGTTTTCTCCTATATGGATACATGTAGTTGGAACTCTGAATCAAACACGGTTTGTGCTAGCCCTTGGAAACTTGACACAATAAAGTAGTTCCAAGTTCTATCTTTATGGTTTGCTTCCTATTGATGTAGCCCTAAGCAGAGACTGGCGCAAATCACTTTCATGGAAAGGGGTTGCCAAGCTTCCAAAAAAATACGAGTTTCCTGAAATCTCAGCATATATTTTTTCACCCAATCTTGAAGACACTTTCAGGTAATGATCAGTTCCCCAATCCCACTTGGCTCAACAAATTTCGTTCTTCTATGTTAAACCGTTCATTGGCAGTAACAGTTTTAATTTTTAGGTTTCACTCTGTTTTCTCCTATATGGATACATGTAGTTGGAACTCTAAATCAAACACGGTTTGTGCTAGCTCTTGGAAACTTGAAACAATAAATTAGTTCCAAGGTCTATCTCTATGGTTTGTTTCCTATTGATGTAGCCCTAAGCAGAGACTGGCGCAAATCACTTTCATGGAAAGGGGTTGCCAAGCTTCCAAAAAATACGAGTTTCCTGATATCTCAGCACACATTTTTTCACCCAATCTGGATGACACTTTCAGGTAATGATCAGCACCCCAATCCCACTTGGCTCACCAAATTTCGTTCTTCTAGGTTAAACAGTTCGTTGGCAGTATCAGTTTTAATTTTTAGGTTTCACTCTGTTTTCTCCTATATGGATACATGTAGTTGGAACTCTAAATCAAACACGGTTTGTGCTAGCTCTTGGAAAATTGACAAAATAAAGTAGTTCCAAGTTCTATCTCTATGGTTTGTTTCCTATTGATGTAGGCCTAAGCAGAGACCGGCGCAAATCACTTTCATGGAACGGGGTTGCCAAGCTTCCAAAAAACTACGAGATTCTTGAAATCTCAGCATACATTTTTTCACCCAATCATGAAGACACTTTCAGGTAATGATCAGTACCCCAATCCCACTTAGCTCACCAAATTTCGTTCTTCTAGGTTAAACCGTTCGTTGGCAGTAACAGTTTTAATTTTTAGGTTTCACTCTGTTTTCTCCTATATGTATATATGTAGTTGGAACTCTAAATCAAACACGGTTTGTGCTAGATCTGGGAAACTTGACACAATAAAGTAGTTCCATGTTCTATCTCTATGGTTTGTTACCTATTGATGTAGCCCTAAGCAGAGACCGGCGCAAATCACTTTCATGGAAAGTTGTTGCCAAGCTTCCAAAAAACTACGAGTTTCCTGAAATCTCAGCACACATTTTTTCACCCAATCTTGATGACACTTTCAGGTAATGATCAGAACCCCACTCCCACTTGGCTCACCAAATTTCGTTCCTCTAGGTTAAACCATTCGTTGGCAGTAACAGTTTTAATTTTTAGGTTTCACTCTGTTTTCTCCTATATGGATACATGTAGTTGGAACTCTAAATCAAACACGGTTTGTGCTAGCTCTTGGAAAATTGACAAAATAAAGTAGTTCCAAGGTCTATTCTATGGTTTGCTTCCTATTGATGTAGCCCTAAGAAGAGACTGGTGCAAATCACTTTCATGGAAAGTGGTTGCCAAGCTTCCAAAAAACTACGAGTTTCCTGAAATCACAGCACACATTTTTTTCACTCAATCATGATGACACTTTCAGGTAATGATCAGTACCCCAATCCCACTTGGCTCACCAAATTTCGTTCTTTTAGGTTAAACAGATCGATGGCAGTAACAGTTTTAATTTTTAGGTTTCACTCTGTTTCCTCTTATATGGTTACATGTAGTTGGAACTCTAAATCAAACACGGTTTGTGCTAGCTCTTTGAAACATGACACAATAAAGTAGTTCCTAGGTCTATCTCTATGGTTTGTTTCCTATTGATGTAGGCCTAAGCAGAGACCGGCGCAAATCACTTTCATGGAAAGGGGTTGCCAAGCTTCCAAAAAACTACGAATTTCCTGAAATTTCAGCACACATTTTTTCACCCAAACTTGATGACACTTTCAGGTAAGAATCAGTACCCCACTCCCACTTGGCTCACCAAATTTCGTTCTTCTAGGTTAAACCATTCGTTGGCAGTGACAGTTTTAATTTTTAGGTTTCACTCTGTTTTCTCCTATATGGATACATGTAGTTGGAACTCTGAATCAAACACGGTTTGTGCTAGCCCTTGGAAACTTGACACAATAAAGAAGTTCCAAGTTCTATCTTTATGGTTTGTTTCCTATTGATGTAGCCCTAAGCAGAGACTGGCGCAAATCACTTTCATGGAAAGGGGTTGCCAAGCTTCCAAAAAAATACGAGTTTCCTGAAATCTCAGCATATATTTTTTCACCCAATCTTGAAGACACTTTCAGGTAATGATCAGTTCCCCAATCCCACTTGGCTCACCAAATTTCGTTCTTCTATGTTAAACCGTTCATTGGCAGTAACAGTTTTAATTTTTAGGTTTGACTCTGTTTTCTCCTATATGGATTCATGTAGTTGGAACTCTAAATCAACACGGTTTGTGCTAGCTCTTTGAAACTTGACACAATAAAGTAGTTGCAAGTTCTATCTCTATTTTTTGTTTCCTATTGATGTAGACCTAAGCAGAGACTGGCGCAAATCACTTTCATGGAAAGGGGTTGCCAAGCTTCCAAAAAACTACGAGTTTCCTGAAATCTCAGCACACATTTTTTCACCCAAAATTGATGACACTTTCAGGTCATGATCAGTACCCCAATCTCACTTGTCTTACCAAATTTCGTTCTTCTAGGTTAAACCGTTCGTTTTCAGTATCAGTTTTAATTTTTAGGTTTCACTCTGTTTTCTCCTATATGGATACATGTAGTTGGAACTCTAAATCAAACACGGTTTGTGCTAGCTCTTTGAAACTTGACACAATATAGTAGTTGAAAGTTCTATCTCTATGATTTCTTTCCTATTGATGTAGCCCTAAGCAGAGTCCGGCGCAAAACACTTTCAAGGAAAGGTGTTGCCAAGCTTCCAAAAAACTATGACTTTCCTGAAATCTCAGCACATATTTTTTCACCCAATCCTGATGAAACTTTCAGGTAATGATCAGTACCCCAATCCCACTTGGCTCACCAAATTTCGTTCTTCTAAGTTAAACTGTTCGTTGGCAGTAACAGTTTTAATTTTTAGGTTTCACTCTGTTTTCTTCTATATAAATACATGTATTTGGAACTCTAAATCAAACACGGTTTGTGCTAGCCCTTGGAAACTTGACACAATAAAGTAGTTTCAAGTTCTATCTCTATGGTTTGTTTCCTAATGAGTAGCCCTAAGCAGAGACTGGCACAAATCATTTTCAAAAAAGGGGTTGCCAAGCTTCCAAAAAAATACGAGATTCCTGAAATCTCAGCACACATTTTTTCAACCAATCTTAATGACACTTTCAGGTAAATATCAGTACCCCAATCCCACTTGGCTCACCAAATTTCGTTCTTCTAGGTTAAACCGTTTGTTGGCAGTAACAGTGTTAATTTTTAGGTTTCAATCTGTTTTCTCCTACATGGATACATGTAGTTGGAACTCTAAATCAAACACGGTTTGTGCTAGCCCTTGGAAACTTGACACAATAAAGTAGTTCCAAGTTCTATCTCTATGGTTTGTTTCCTATTTATGTAGCCCTAAGCAGAGACTGGCACAAATCACTTTCATGGAAAGGGGTTGCCAAGCTTCCAAAAAACTGCGAGTTTCCTGAAATCTCAGCATACATTTTTTCACCCAATCTTGATGACACTTTCAGATAATGATCAGTACCCCAATCCCACTTGACTCACCAAATTTCGTTCTTCTAGGTTAAACATTTCGTTGGCAGAAACAGTTTTAATTTTTAGGTTTCACTCTGTTTTCTCCTATATGGATACATGTAGTTGGAACTCTAAATCAAACATGGTTTGTGCTAGCTCTTTGAAACTTGACACAATAAAGTAGTTCCAAGTTCTATCTCGATGGTTTGTTTCCTATTGATGTAGCCCTAAGCAGAGACTGGCGCAAATCACTTTCAAGGAAAGGGGTTGCCAAGCTCCCAAAAAACTACGAGTTTCCTGAAATCTCAGCATACATATTTTCACCCAATCTTGATGACACTTTCAGGTAATGATCAGTACACCAATCCCACTTGGCTCACCAAATTTTATTCTTCTAGGTTAAACCGTTCATTGGCAGTATCAGTTTTAATTTTTAAGTTTCACTCTGTTTTCTCCTATATGGATACATGTATTTGGAACTCTAAATCAAACACGGTTTGTGCTAGCTCTTTGAAACTTGACACAATAAAGTAGTTTCAAGTTCTATCTCTATGGTTTGTTTCCTATTGATGTAGCCCTAAGCAGAGTCCGGTGCAAATCACTTTCATGGAAAGTTGTTGCCAAGCTTCCAAAAAACTACGAGTTTCCTGAAATCTCAGCATACATTTTTTCACCCAATCTTGATGACACTTTCAGGTAATGATCAGAACCCCACTCCCACTTGGCTTACCAAATTTCGTTCTTCTAGGTTAAACCATTCATTGGCAGTAACAGTTTTAATTTTTAGGTTTCACTCTGTTTTCTTTTATATGGATACATGTAGTTGGAACTCTAAATCAAACACGGTTTGTGCTAGCTCTTGGAAACTTGAAACACTAAATTAGTTCCAAGGTCTATCTCTATGGTTTGTTTCCTATTGATGTAGGCCTAAGCAGAGACCGGCGCAAATCACTTTCATGGAAAGGGGTTGCCAAGCTTCCAAAAAACTACGAGTTTCCCGAAATCTCAGCACACTTTTTTTCACCCAATCTTGATGACACTTTCAGGTAATGATCAGTACCCCAATCCCACTTGGCTCACCTAATTTCGTTCTTCTATGTTAAACCGTTCGTTGGCAGTAACAGTTTTAATTTTTAGGTTTCACTCTGTTTTCTCCTATATGGATACATGTAGTTGGAACTCTAAATCAAACACGGTTTGTGCTAGCTCTTTGAAACCTGACACAATAAAGTAGTTCCAAGTTCTATCTCTATGGTTTGTTTCCTATTGATGTAGCCCTAAGCAGAGACTGGCGCAAATCACTTTCATGGAAAGGGGTTGCCAAGCTTCCAAAAAATACGAGTTTCCTGATATCTCAGCACACATTTTTTCACCCAATCTGGATGACACTTTCAGGTAATGATCAACACCCCAATCCCACTTGGCTCACACAAATTTCGTTCTTCTAGGTTAAACAGTTCGTTGGCAGTATCAGTTTTAATTTTTAGGTTTCACTCTGTTTTCTCCTATATGGATACATGTAGTTGGAACTCTAAATCAAACACGGTTTGTGCTAGCTCTTGGAAAATTGACAAAATAAAGTAGTTCCAAGTTCTATCTCTATGGTTTGTTTCCTATTGATGTAGGCCTAAGAAGAGACCGGCGCAAATGACTTTCATGGAAAGGGGTTGCCAAGCTTCCAAAAAACTACGAGATTCCTGAAATCTCAGCATACATTTTTTCACCCAATCATGAAGACACTTTCAGGTAATGATCAGTATCGCAAACCCACTTAGCTCACCAAATTTCGTTCTTCTAGGTTAAACCGTCCGTTGGCAGTAACAGTTTTAATTTTTAGGTTTCACTCTGTTTTCTCCTATATGGATATATGTAGTTGGAACTCTAAATCAAACACGGTTTGTGCTAGATCTGGGAAACTTGACACAATAAAGTAGTTCCAGGTTCTATCTCTATGGTTTGTTTCCTATTGATGTAGCCCTAAGCAGAGACCGGCGCAAATCACTTTCATGGAAAGTTGTTGCCAAGCTTCCAAAAAACTACGAATTTCCTGAAATTTCAGCACATATTTTTTCACCCAAACTTGATGACACTTTCAGGTAATGATCAGTACCCCAATCCCACTTGGCTCACCAAATTTCGTTCTTCTAAGTTAAACCGTTCGTTGGCAGTATCAGTTTTAATTTTTAGGTTTCACTCTGTTTTCTCGAATATGGATACATGTAGTTGGAACTCTAAATCAAACACGGTTTGTGCTAGCTCTTGGAAACTTGACACAATAAAGTAGTTCCAAGTTCTATCTCTATGGTTTGTTTCCTATTGATGTAGCCCTAAGGAGAGACCAGCACAAATCATTTCATGGAAAGGGGTTGCCAAGCTTCCAAAAAACTACGAGTTTCCTGAAATCTCAGCATACATTTTTTCACCCAATCTTGAAGGCACTTTCAGGTAATGATCAGTACCCCAATCCCACTTGCCTCACCAAATTTCGCTCTTCTATGTTAAACCGTTCGTTGGCAGTAACAGTTTTAATTTTTAAGTTTCACTCTGTTTTCTCCTATATGGATACATGTAGTTTGAACTCTAAATCAAACACGGTTTGTGCTAGCCCTTGGAGTCTTGACACAATAAAGTAGTTCCAAGTTCTCTCTGTATGGTTTATTTCCTATTGATGTAGCCATAAGCAGAGACTAGCGCAAATCACTTTCATGGAAAGGGGTTGCCAAGCTTCCAAAAAACTACGAGTTTCCTGAAATCTCAGCATACATATTTTCACCCAATCTTGATGACACTTTCAGGTAATGATCAGGATTCCAATCCAACTTGGCTCACCAAATTTCATTCTTCTAGGTTAAACCGTTCATTGGCAGTATCAATTTTAATTTTTAGGTTTCACTCTGTTTTCTCCTATATGTATACATGTAGTTGGAACTCTAAATCAAACACGGTTTGTGCAAGCTCTTTGAAACTTGACACAATAAAGTAGTTCCAAGTTCTATCTCTATGGTTTGTTTCCTATTGATGTAGCCCTAAGCAGAGTCCGGCGCAAATCACTTTCATGGAAAGTTGTTGCCAAGCTTCCAAAAAACTACGAGTTTTCTGAAATCTCAGCAAATATTTTTTCACCCAATCTTGATGACACTTTCAGGTAATGATCAGAACCCCACTCCCACTTGGCTCACCAAATTTCGTTCTTCTAGGTTAAACCGTTCGTTGGCAGTAACTGTTTTAATTTTTAGGTTTCACTCTGTTTTCTCCTATATGGATACATGTAGTTGGAACTCTAAATCAAACACGGTTTGTGCTACCTCTTGGAAACGTGAAACAATAAAGTAGTTCCAAGGTCTATCTCTATGGTTTGTTTCCTATTGATGTAGCCCTAAGCAGAGACTGGCGCAAATCTCTTTCATGAAAAGGGGTTGCCAAGCTTCCAAAAAACTACGAGTTTCGTGAAATCTCAGCATACATATTTTCACCCAATCTTGATGACACTTTCAGGTAATGATCAGTATTCCAATCCCACTTGGCTCACCAAATTTTGTTCTTCTATGTTAAACCGTTCATTGGCAGTAACAGTTTTAATTTTTAGGTTTCACTCTGTTTTCTCCTATATGGATACATGTAGTTGGAACTCTAAATCAAACACGGTTTGTGCTAGCACTTGGAAACTTGACACAATAAAGTAGTTCCAAGTTCTATCTCTATGATTTGTTTCTTATTGATGTAGCCCTAAGCAGAGACTGGCGCAAATCACTTTCATGGAAAGGGGTTGCCAAACTTCCAAAAAACTACGAGTTTCCTGAAATCTCAGCATACATTTTTTCACCCAATCATGAAGACACTTTCAGGTAATGATCAGTACCCCAATCCCACTTGGCTCACCAAATTTCGTTCTTCTAGGTTAAACCGTTCGTTGGCAGTAACAGTTTTAATATTTAGGTTTCACTCTGTTTTCTCCTATATGGATACATGTAGTTGGAACTCTAAATCAAACACGGTTTGTGCTAGCCCTTGGAAACTTCACACAGTAAAGTAGTTCCAAGTTCTATCTCTATGGTTTGTTTCCTGTTTATGTAGCCCGAAGCAGAGACTGGCGCAAATCACTTTCATGGAAACGGGTTGCCAAGCTTCCAAAAAACTACGAGTTTCCTGAAATCTCAGCATACATTTTTTCACCCAATCTTGATGACACTTTCAGGTAATGATCAGTACCCCAATCCCACTTGGCTCACCAAATTTCGTTCTTCTAGGTTAAACCGTTCATTGGCAGTAACAGTTTTACTTTTTAGGTTTCACTCTGTTTTCTCCTACATGGATACATGCAGTTGGAACTCTAAATCAAACACGGTTTGTGCTAGCCCTTGGAAACTTGACACAATAAAGTAGTTCCAAGTTCTATCTCTATGGTTTGTTTCCTATTTATGTAGCCCTAAGCAGAGACTGGCGCAAATCACTTTCATGGAAAGGGGTTGCCAAGCTTCCAAAAAACTGCGAGTTTCCTGAAATCTCAGCATACATTTTTTCACCCAATCTTGAAGACACTTTCAGGTAATGATCAGTACCCCAATCCCACTTGGCTCACCAAATTTCGTTCTTCTAGGTTAAACCGTTCGTTGGCAGTAACAGTTTTAATTTTTAGGTTTCACTCTGTTTTCTCCTATATGGATACATGTATTTGGAACTCTAAATCAAACACGGTTTGTGCTAGCTCTTGGAAACTTGAAAAAATAAAGTAGTTCCAAGGTCTATCTCTATGGTTTGTTTCCTATTGATGTAGCCCTAAGCAGAGACTGGCGCAAATCATTTTCATGGAAAGGGGTTGCCAAGCTTAAAAAAAATACGAGTTTCCTGATATCTCAGCACACATTTTTTCACCCAATCTGAATGACACTTTCAGGTAATGATCAGTACCCCAATCCCACTTGGCTCAGCAAATTTCGTTCTTCTAGGATAAACCGAACATTGGCAGTAAGAGTTTTAATTTTAAGGTTTCAATCTGTTTTCTCCTATATGGATACATGTAGTAGGAACTCTGAATCAAACAAGGTTTGTGCTAGCTTTTTGAAACTTGACACAATAGAGTAGTTCCAAGTGTATCTCTATGTTTTGTTTCCTATTGATGTGGCCCTAAGCAGAGACCGGCCCAAATCACTTTCATGGAAAGGGGTTGCCAAGCTTTCAAAATCTACGAGTTTCCTGAAATCTCAGCACACATTTTCTCACCCAATCTTGATGACACTTTCAGGTAATGATCAGTACCCCAATCCCACTTGGCTCACCAATTTTCGTTCTCCTAGGTTAAACTGTTCGTTGGCAGTAACAGTTTTAATTTTCAGGTTTCACTCTGTTTTCTCCTATATGGATACATGTAGTTGGAACTCTAAATCAAACACGGTTTGTGCTACCTCTTGGAAACGTGAAACAATAAAGTAGTTCCAAGGTCTATCTCTATGGTTTGTTTCCTATTGATGTAGCTCTAAGCAGAGACTGGCACAAATCTCTTTCATGAAAAGGGTTTGCCAAGCTTCCAAAAAACTACGAGTTTCCTGAAATCTCAGCATACATACTTTCACCCAATCTTGATGACACTTTCAGGTAATGATCAGTATTCCAATCCCACTTGGCTCACCAAATTTCTTCTTCAAGGTTAAACCGTTCGTTGGCAGCAACAGTTTTAATTTTTAGGTTTCACTCTGTTTTCTCCTATATGGATACATGTAGTTGGAACTCTAAATCAAACACGGTTTGTGCTAGCTCTTTGAAACCTGACACAATAAAGTAGTTCCAAGTTCTATCTCTATGGTTTGTTTCCTATTGATGTAGCCCTAAGCAGAGACCGGCGCAAATCACTTTTATGGAAAGTTGTTGCAAGCTTCCAAAAAACTACGAGTTTCCTGAAATCTCAGCACACATTTTTTCACCCAATCTTGATGACACTTTCAGGTAATTATCAGTACCCCAATCCCACTTGGCTCACCAAATTTCGTTCTTCTAGGTTAAACCGTTCGTTGGCAGTAACAGTTTTAATTTTTAGGTTTCACTCTGTTTTCTCCTATATTTATACATGTATTTGGAACTATAAATCAAACACGGTTTGTGCTAGCTCTTGGAAACTTGACCCAATAAAGTAGTTCCAAGTTCTATCTCTATGGTTTGTTTCCTATTGATGTAGCCCTAAGCAGAGACTGGCGCAAATCACTTAAATGGAAAGGGGTTGCCAAGCTTCCAAAAAACTACGAGTTTCATGAAATCTCAGCATACATTTTTTCACTCAATCTTGATGACACTTTCAGGTAATGATCAGTACCCCAATCCCACTTGGCTCACCAAATTTCGTTCTTCTAGGTTAAATTGTTCGTTGGCAGTATCAGTTTTAATTTTTAGGTTTCACTCTGTTTTCTCCTATATGGATACGTGTAGTTGGAACTCTAAATCAAACACGGTTTGTTTTAGCTCTTTGAAACTTGACACTATAAAGTAGTTCCAAGTTCTATCTCTATGGTTTGTTTCCTATTGATGTAGCCCTAAGCAGAGACTGGCGCAAATCACTTTAATGGAAAGCGGTTGCCAAGCTTCCAAAAAACTACGAGTTTCCTGAAATCTCAGCACACATTTTTTCACCCAATCTTGATGACACTTTCAGATAATGATCAGTACCCCAATCGCACTTGGCACACCAAATTTCGTTCTTCTAGGTTAAACCGTTCGTTGGCAGTAACAGTTTTAATTTTTAGGTTTCACTCTGTTTTCTCCTATATGGATACATGTAGTTGGAACTCTAAATCAAACACGGTTTGTGCTAGCTCCTGGAAACTTGACACAATAAAGTAATTCCAAGTTCTATCTCTTTGGTTTGTTTCCTATTTATGTAGCCCTAAGCAGAGACCAGCCCAAATCATTTCATGGAAAGGGGTTGCCAAGCTTCCAAAAAACTACGAGTTTCCTGAAATCTCAGCATACATTTTTTCACCCAATCTTGATGACACTTTCAGGTAATGATAAGTACCCCAATCCCACTTGGCTCACCAAATTTCGTTCTTCTAGGTTAAACCGTTCATTGTCAGTAACAGTTTAAATTTTTAGGTTTCACTCTGTTTTCTCCTATATGGATACATGTAGTTGGAAATATAAATCGAACACGGTTTGTGCTAGCTCTTTGAAACTTGACACAATAAAGTAGTTCCAAGTTCTATCTCTATGGTTTGTTTCCTATTGATGTAGCCCTAAGCAGAGACCTGCGCAAATCACTTTCATTGAAAGTTGTTCCCAAGCTTCCAAAAAACTACGAGATTCCTGAAATCTCAGCACACATTTTTTCACCCAATCTGGATGACACTTTCAGGTAATGATCAGTATCCCAATCCCACTTGGCTCACCAAATTTCATTCTCCTAGGTTAAACAGATCGTTGGCAGTAACATTTTTAATTTTTAGGTTTCACTCTGTTTTCTCCTATATGGATAAATGTAGTTGGAACTCTAAATCAAACACGGTTTGTGCTAGATCTTGGAAACTTGACACAATACAGTAGTTCCAAGTTCTGTCTCTATGGTTTCTTTCCTATTGATGTAGCCCTAAGCAGAGACTGGCACAAATCACTTTCATCTAAAGGGGTTGCCAAGCTTCCAAAAAACTATGAGTTTCCTGAAATCTCAGCACACATTTTTTCACCCAATCTTGATGACACTTTCATGTAATGTTCAGTACCCCAATCCCAATTGGCTCACCAAATTTCGTTCTTCTAGGTTAAACCGTTCGTTGGCAGTAACATTTTTAATTTTTAGGTTTCACTCTGTTTTCTCCAATATGGATAAATGTAGTTGGAACTCTAAATCAAACACGGTTTGTGCTAGCTCTTTGAAACTTGACACAATAAAGTAGTTCCAAGTTCTATCTCTATGCTTTGTTTACAATTGATGTAGCCCTAAGCAGAGACTGGCGCAAATCACTTTCATGGAAAGGTGTTGCCAAGCTTCCAAAAAACTATGAGTTTCCTGAAATCTCAGCACACATTTTTTCACCCAATCTTGATGACACTTTAAGATAATGATCAGTACCCCATTCCACTTGGCTCACCAAATTTCGTTCTTCTAGGTTAAGCAGTTCGTTGGAGAAACACTTTTAATTTTTAGTTTTCACTCTGTTTTCTCCTATATGGATACATGTAGTTGGAACTCTAAATCAAACACGGTTTGTGCTAGCCCCTGGAATCTTGACACAATAAAGTTGTTCCAAGTTCTATCTCTATGGTTTGTTTCCTATTGATGTAGCCCTAAGCAGAGACTGGCGCAAATCACTTTCAAGGAAAGGGGTTGCCAAGCTTCCAAAAAACTACTAGTTTCCTGAAATCTCAGCACACATTTTTTCACCAATCTTGATGACACATTCAGGTAATGATCAGTACCACAATCCCACTTGGCTCACCAAATTTCGTTCTTCTAGTTTATACCGTTCGTTGGCAGTATCAGTTTCAATTTTTGGTTTCACTCTGTTTTCTCCTATATGGATACATGTAGTTGGAACTCTAAATCAAACACGGTTTGTGCTAGCCCTTGGAATCTTGACACAATAGAGTAGTTCCAAGTTCTATCTCTATGGTTTGTTTCCTATTGATGTAGCCCTAAGCAGAGACTGGCGCAAATCACTTTCATGGAAAGGGGTTGCCAAGCTTCCAAAAAACTACGAGTCTCCTGAAATCTCAGCATACATTTTTTCACCCAATCTTGATGACACTTTCAGGTAATGATCAGTACGGAATCCCACTTGGCTCACCAAATTTCATTCTTCTAGGTTAAACCGTTCGTTGGCAGTATCAGTTTTAATTTTTAGGTTTCACTCTGTTTTCTCCTATATGGATACATGTATTTGGAACTCTAAATCAAACACGGTTTGTGCTAGCTATTTGAAACTTGACACAATAAAGTAGTTCCAAGTTCTATCTCTATGGTTTGTTTCCTATTGATGTAGCCCTAAGCAGAGACTGGCGCAAATCACTTTCATGGAAAGTTGTTGCCAAGCTTCCAAAAAACTACCAGTTTCCTGAAATCTCAGCACACATTTTTTCACCCAATCTTGATGACACTTTCAGGTAATGATCAGTACCCCAATACCACTTGACTCACCAAATTTCGTTATTCTAGGTTAAACCGTTCGTTGGCAGTAACAGTTTTAATTTTTAGGTTTCACTCTGTTTTCTCCTATATTTATACATGTATTTGGAACTATAAATCAAACACGGTTTGTGCTAGCTCTTGGAAACTTGACACAATAAAGAAGTTCCAAGTTCTATCTCTATGGGTTGTTTCCTATTGATGTAGCCCTAAGCGGAGACTGGCGCAAATCACTTAAATGGAAATTTGGTGTCAAGCTTCCAAAAAACTACGAGTTTCCTGAAATCTCAGCATACATTTTTTCACCCAATCGTGATGACACTTTCAGGTAATGATCAGTACCCCAATCCCACTTGGCTCACCAAATTTCGTTCTTCTAGGTTAAATCGTTCGTTGGCAGTAACAGTTTTAATTTTTTGGTTTCACTCTGTTTTCTCCTATATGGATACATGTAGTTGAAACTCTAAATCAAACACGGTTTGTGCTAGCCCTTGGAATCTTGACACAATAAAGTAGTTCCACGTTATTTCTCAATGGTTTGTTTCCTATTGATGTAGCCCTAAGCAGAGACTGGCGCAAATCACTTTCATGGAAAGGGGTTGCCAAGCTTCCAAAAAACTACGAGTTTCCTGAAATCTCAGCATACATTTTTTCACCCAATCTCAATGACACTTTCAGGTAATGATCAGTACCTTAATCCCACTTGGCTCACCAAATTTCGTTCTTCTAGGTTAAACTGTTCGTTGGCAGTATCAGTTTTAATTTTTAGGTTTCACTCTGTGTTCTCCTATATGGATACATGTAGTTGGAACTCTAAATCAAACACGGTTTGTGCTAGCTCTTTGAAACTTGACACAGTAAAGTAGTTCCAAGTTCTATCTCTATGGTTTGTTTCCTATTGATGTAGCCCTAAGAAGAGACCAGCGCAAATCACTTTCATGGTAAGTTGTTGCCAAGCTTCCAAAAAAATTCGAGTTTCCTGAAATCTCAGCACACATTTTGTCACCCAATTTGGATGACACATTCAGGTAATGATCAATACCCCAATCCTACTTGGCTCACCAAATTTCGTTCTTCTAGGTTAAACCGTTCGTTGGCAGTAACAGTTTTAATTTTTAGGTTTCACTCAGTTTTCTCCTATATGGATACATGTAGTTGGACTCTAAATCAAACACGGTTTGTGCTAGATCTTGGACACTTGACACAATAAAGTAGTTCCAAGATCTATCTCTGTGGTTTGTTTCCTATTGATGTAGCCCTAAGCAGAGACTGGCGCAAATCACTTTCATGGAAAGGGGTTGCCAAGCTTCCAAAATACTATGAGTTTCCTGAAATCTCAGCACACATTTTTTCACCCAATCTTGATGACACTTTCAGGTAATGATCAGTACCCCAATCCCACTTGGCTCACCAAATTTTGTTCTTCTAGGTTAAACCGTTCATTGGCAGTATCAGTTTTAATTTTTAGGTTTCACTCTGTTTTCTCCTATATGGATACATGTAGTTGGAAGTCTAAATCAAACACGGTTTGTGCTAGCCCTTGGAATCTTGACACAATAGAGTAGTTCCAAGTTCTATCTCTATGGTTTGTTTCCTATTGATGTAGCCCTAAGCAGAGACTGGCGCAAATCACTTTCATGGAAAGGGGTTGCCAAGCTTCCAAAAAACTACGAGTTTCCTGAAATCTCAGCATACATTTTTTCACTCAATCTTGATGACACTTTCAGGTAATGATCAATACCCCAATCCCACTTGGCTCACCAAATTTCGTTCTTCTAGGTTAAATTGTTCGTTGGCAGTATCCGTTTTAATTTTTAGGTTTCACTCTGTTTTCTCCGATATGGATACGTGTAGTTGGAAATCTAAATCAAACACGGTTTGTTTTAGCTCTTTGAAACTTGACACTATAAAGTAGTTCCAAGTTCTATCTCTATGGTTTGTTTCCTATTGATGTAGCCCTAAGCAGAGACCGGCGCAAATCACTTTCATTGAAAGTTGTTGCCAAGCTTCCAAAAAACTACGAGTTTTCTGAAATCTCAGCACACATTTTTTCACCAAATCTGGATGACACTTTCAGGTAATGATCATTACCCCAATCACACTTGGCTCACCAAATTTCGTTCTTCTAGGTTAAACCGTTCGTTGGCAGTATCAGTTTTAATTTTTAGGTTTCACTCTGTTTTCTCCTATATGGATACATGTGGTTAGAACTCTAAAACAAACACGGTTTGTACTAGATCTTGGAAACTTGACACAATAAAGTAGTTCCAAGTTCTATCTCTATGGTTTTTTTCCTATTGATGTAGCCCTAATCATAGACTGGCGCAAATCACTTTCATGGAAATGGGTTGCCAAGCTTCCAAAAAACTACGAGTTTCCTGAAATCTCAGCATACATTTTTTTCCTCCAATTTTGAAGACACTTTCAGGTAATGATCAGTACCCCAATCCCACTTGGCTCAACAAATTTCGTTCTTCTAGGTTAAACCGTTCGTTGGCAGTATCAGTTTTAATTGTTAGGTTTCACTCTGTTTTCTCCTATATGGATACATGTAGTTGGAACTCTAAATCAAACACGGTTTGTGCTAGCTCTTGGAAACTTGACACAATAAAGTAGTTCCAATGTCTATCTCTATGGTTTGTTTCCTATATATGTAGCCCTAGGCAGAGATTGGTGCAAATCACTTTCATGGAAAGCGGTTGCCAAGCTTCCAAAAAACTACCAGTTTCCTGAAATCTCAGCACACATTTTTTCACGCAATCTTGAAGACACTTTCAGGTAATGATCAGTACCCCAATCCCACTTGGCTCACCAAATTTCGTTCTTCTAGGTTAAACCGTTCGTTGGCAGTATCAGTTTAAATTTTTAGGTTTCACTCTGTTTTCTCCTATATGGATATATGTAGTTGGAACTCTAAATCAAACATGGTTTGTGCTAGCTCTTTGAAACTTGACACAATAAAGTAGTTCCAAGTTCTATCTCTATGGTTTGTTTCCTATTGATGTATCCCTAAGCAGAGACTGGCGCAAATCATTTTCATGGAAATTTTTTGCCAAGCTTCCAAAAAACTACTAGTTTCCCGAAATCTCAGCACACATTTTTTCACCCAATCTTGATGACACTTTCAGGTAATGATCAGTACCCCAATCCCACTTGGCTCACCAAATTTCGTTCTTCTAGGTTAAACCGTTCGTTGGCAGTATCAGTTTTAATTTTTAGGTTTCACTCTGTTTTCTCCTATATGCATACATGTAGTTGGAACTCTAAATCAAACACGGTTTGTGCTAGCTCTTGGAAACTTGACAAAATAAAGTAATTCCAAGTTCTATCTCTTTGGTTTGTTTCCTATTTATGTAGCCCTAAGCAGAGAGCAGCCCAAATCATTTCATGAAAAGGGGTTGCCAAGCTTCCAAAAAACTACTAGTTTCCCGAAATCTCAGCACACATTCTTTCACCCAATCTTGATGACACTTTCAGGTAATGATCAGTACCCCAATCCCACTTGGCTCACCAAATTTCGTTATTCTACGTTAAACCGTTCGTTGGGAGTATCAGTTTTAATTTTTAGGTTTCACTCTGTTTTCTCCTATATGGATACATGTAGTTGGAACTCTAAATCAAACACGGTTTGTGCTAGCTCTTTGAAACTTGACACAATAAAGTAATTCCAAGTTCTATGTCTATGGTTTGTTTCCTATTGATGTAGCCCTGAGCAGAGACCGGCGCAAATCACTTTCATGGAAAGGGGTTGCCAAACTTCCAAAAAAATACGAGTTTCCTGAAATCTCAGCATATATTTTTTCACCCAATCTTGAAGACACTTTCAGGTAATGATCAGTTCCTCAATCCCACTTGGCTCACCAAATTTCGTTCTTCTAGGATAAACCGTTCATTGACAGTAACAGTTTTAATTTTTAGGTTTCACTCTGTTTTCTCCTATATGGATACATGTAGTTGGAACTCTAAATCAAACACGGTTTGTGCTAGCTCTTGGAAACTTGACACAATAAAGTAATTCCAAGTTCTATCTCTTTGGTTTGTTTCCTATTTATGTAGCCCTAAGCAGAGACAAGCGCAAATCATTTCATGGAAAGGGGTTGCCAAGCTTCCAAAAAACTACGTGTTTCCTGAAATCTCAGCATACATTTTTTCACCCAATCTTGATGACACTTTCAGGTAATGATCAGTACCCCAATCCCACTTGGCTCACCAAATTTCGTTCTTCTAGGTTAAACCGTTCGTTGGCAGTAACAGTTTAAATTATTAGGTTTCACTCTGTTTTCTCGTATATGGATACATGTAGTTGGAAATCTCAATCAAACACGGTTTCTGCTAGCTCTTTGAAACTTGACACAATAAAGTAGTTCCAAGTTCTTTCTCTATGGTTTGTTTCCTATTGATGTAGCCCTAAGCAGTGACTGGCGCAAATCACTTAAATGGAAAGGGGTTTCCATGCTTCCAAAAAACTACGAGTTTCCTGAAATCTCAGCATACATTTTTTCATCGAATCTTGATGACACTTTCAGGTAATGATCAGTACCCCAATCCCACTTGGCTCACCAAATTTCGTTCTTCTAGGTTAAACTCTTCGTTGGCAGCCTCAGTTTTAATTTTTAGGTTTCACTCTGTTTTCTCCTATATGGATACATGTAGTTGGAACTCTAAATCAAACACGGTTTGTTTTAGCTCTTTGAAACTTGACACTATAAAGTAGTTCCAAGTTCTATCTCTATGGTTTGTTTCCTATTGATGTAGCCCTAAGTAGAGACCGACACAAATCACTTTCATTGAAAGTTGTTGCCACGCTTCCAAAAAACTACGAGTTTCCTGAAATATCAGCACACATTTTTTCGCCCAATCTGGATGACACTTTCAGGTATTGATCAGTACCCCAATCCCACTTGGCTCACCAAATTTCGTTCTTCTATGTTAAACCGTTCGGTGGCAGTAACAGTTTTAATTTTTATGTATCACTCTGTTTTCTCCTATATGGATACATGTAGTTGGAACTCTAAATCAAACACGGTTTGTGCTAGCTCTTGGAAACTTGAAACAATAAATAGTTTCAAGGACTATCTCTATGGTTTGTTTCCTATTGATGTAGCCCTAAGCAGAGACCGGCGTAAATCACTTTCATGGAAAGGGGTTGCCAAGCTTCAAAAAAATACAGGTTTCCTGATATCTCAGCACACATTTTTTCACCCAATCTTGATGACACTTTCAAGTAATGATCAGCACCCCGTTCCCACTTGGCTCACTAAATTTCGTTCTTCTAGGTTAAACAGTTCATTGACAGTATCAGTTTTAATTTTTAGGTTTCACTCTGTTTTCTCCTATATGGATACATGTAGTTGGAACTCTAAAACAAACATGGTTTCAGCTAGCTCTTGGAAACTTGACACAATAAAGTAGTTCCAAGTTCTATCTCTATGGTTTGTTTCCTATTGATGTAGCCCTAAGCAGAGACCGGCCCAAATCACTTTCATTGAAAGGGGTTGCCAAGCTTCCAAAAAACTACGAGTTTCCTGAAATCTCAGCATACATTTTTTCATCGAATCTTGATGACACTTTCAGGTAATGATCAGTACCCCAATCCCACTTGGCTCACCAAATTTCGTTCTTCTAGGTTAAACTCTTCGTTGGCAGCCTCAGTTTTAATTTTTAGGTTTCACTCTGTTTTCTCCTATATGGATACATGTAGTTGGAACTCTAAATCAAACACGGTTTGTTTTAGCTCTTTGAAACTTGACACTATAAAGTAGTTCCAAGTTCTATCTCTATGGTTTGTTTCCTATTGATGTAGCCCTAAGTAGAGACCGACACAAATCACTTTCATTGAAAGTTGTTGCCACGCTTCCAAAAAACTACGAGTTTCCTGAAATATCAGCACACATTTTTTCGCCCAATCTGGATGACACTTTCAGGTATTGATCAGTACCCCAATCCCACTTGGCTCACCAAATTTCGTTCTTCTATGTTAAACCGTTCGGTGGCAGTAACAGTTTTAATTTTTATGTATCACTCTGTTTTCTCCTATATGGATACATGTAGTTGGAACTCTAAATCAAACACGGTTTGTGCTAGCTCTTGGAAACTTGAAACAATAAATAGTTTCAAGGACTATCTCTATGGTTTGTTTCCTATTGATGTAGCCCTAAGCAGAGACTGGCGCAAATCATTTTCATGGAAAGGGGTTGCCAAGCTTCAAAAAAATACAGGTTTCCTGATATCTCAGCACACATTTTTTCACCCAATCTTGATGACACTTTCAAGTAATGATCAGCACCCCATTCCCACTTGGCTCACCAAATTTCGTTCTTCTAGGTTAAACAGTTCATTGACAGTATCAGTTTTAATTTTTAGGTTTCACTCTGTTTTCTCCTATATGGATACATGTAGTTGGAACTCTAAAACAAACATGGTTTCAGCTAGCTCTTGGAAACTTGACACAATAAAGTAGTTCCAAGTTCTATCTCTATGGTTTGTTTCCTATTGATGTAGCCCTAAGCAGAGACCGGCCCAAATCACTTTCATGGAAAGGGGTTGCCAAGCTTCCAAAAAACTACGAGTTTCCTGAAATCTCAGCATACATTTTTTCACCCAATCTTCATGACACTTTCAGGTAAATATCAGTACCCCAATCCCACTTGGCTCACCAAATTTCGTTCTTCTAGGTTATACCGTTCATTGGCAGTAACAGTTTTAATTTTTAGGTTTCACTCTGTTTTCCCCTATAAGGATACATGTAGTTGGAACTCTAAATCAAACACGGTTTGTGCTAGCTCTTGGAAACTTGACACAATAAAGTAGTTCCAAGTTCTATCTCTATGGTTTCTTTCCTATTGATGAGCCCTAAGCAGAGACTGGCGCAAATCACTTTCATGGAAAGGGGTTGCCAAGCTTCCAAAAAACTACGAGTTTCCTAAAATCTCAGCACACATTTTTTCACCCAATCTTGATGACACCTTCAAGTAATGATCAGTACCCCAATCCCACTTGGCTCACCAAATTTCATTCTTCTAGGTTAAACCGTTCGCTGGCAGTAACAGTTTTAATTTTTAGGTTTCACTCTGTTTTCTCCTATATGTATACATGTAGTTGGAAATCTAAATCAAACACGGTTTGTGCTAGCCCTTGGAATGTTGACACAATAAAGTAGTTCCAAGTTCTTTCTCTATGGTTTGTTTCCTTTTGATGTAGCCCTAAGCAGAGACTGGCGCAAATCACTTTAATGGAAGGGGTTGCCATGCTTCCAAAAATCTACGAGTTTCCTGAAATCTCAGCATACATTTTTTCACCCAATCTTGATGACACTTTCAGGTAATGATCAGTACCCCAATCCCACTTGGCTCACCAAATTTCGTTCTTCTAGGTTAAACCGTTCGTTGGCAGTATCAGTTTTAATTTTTAGGTTTCACTCTGTTTTCTCCAATATGGATACTTGTAGTTGGAACTCTAAATCAAACACGGTTTGTGCTAGATCTGGGAAACTTGACACAATAAAGTAGTTCCAAGTTCTATCGCTATGATTTGTTTCCTATTGATGTAGCCCGAAGCAGAGACCGGCGCAAATCACTTTCATGGAAAAGGGTTGCCAAACTTCCAAAAAACTATGAGTTACCTGAAATCTCAGGATACATTTTTTCCTCCAATCTTGAATACACTTTCAGGTAATGATCAGTACCCCAATCCCACTTGGCTCAACAAATTTCGTTCTTCTAGGTTAAACCGTTCGTTGGCAGTATCAGTTTTCATTTTTAGGTTTCACTCTGTTTTCTCCTATATGGATACATGTAGTTGGAACTCTAAATCAAACACGGTTTGTGCTAGCTCTTTGAAACTTCACACAATAAAGTAGTTCCAAGGTCTATCTCTATGGTTTGTTTCCTATATATATAGCCCTAGGCAGAGATTGGCGCAAATCACTTTAATGGAAAGGGGTTGCCAAGCTTCCAAAAAACTACCAGTTTCCTGAAATCTCAGCACACATTTTTTCACCCAATCTTGATGACACTTTCAGACAATGATCAGTACCCCAATCGCACTTGGCACACCAAATTTCATTTTTCTAGGTTAAACCGTTCGTTGGCAGTAACAGTTTTAATTTTTAGGTTTCACTCTGTTTTCTCCTATATGGATACATGTAGTTGGAACTCTAAATCAAACACGGTTTGTGCTAGCTCTTTGAAACTTCACACAATAAAGTAGTTCCAAGATCTATCTCTGTGGTTTGTTTCCTATTGATGTAGCCCTAAGCAGAGACTGGCGCAAATCACTTTAATGGAAAGTGGTTGCCAAGCTTCCAAAAAACTACGAGTTTCCTGAAATCTCAGCACACATTTTTTCACCCAATCTTGAAGACACTTTCAGATAATGATCAGTACCCCAATCGCACTTGGCACACAAAATTTCATTTTTCTAGGTTAAACCGTTCGTTGGCAGTAACAGTTTTAATTTTTAGGTTTCACTCTGTTTTCTCCTATATGGATACATGTAGTTGGAACTCTAAATCAAACACGGTTTGTGCTAGCTCTTGTAAACTTGACACAATAAAGTAGTTCCATGTTCTATCTCTATATTTTGTTTCCTATTGATGTAGCCCTAAGCAGAGACCGGCGCAAATCACTTACATGGAAAGGGGTTGCCAAGCTCCCAAAAAACTAGGAGTTTCCTGAAATCTCAGCATACATTTTTTCACCCAACCTTGAAGACACTTTCAGGTAATGATCAGTACCCCAATCCCACTTGGGTCACCAAATTTCGTTCTTCTAGGTTAAACCGTTTGTTGCCATCATCAGTTTTAATTTTTAGGTTTCACTCAGTTTTCTCCTATATGGATACATGTAGTTGGAACTCTAAATCAAACACGGTTTTTGCTAGCTCTTTGAAACTTGACACAATAAAGTAGTTCCAAGTTCTATCTCTATGGTTTGTTTCATATTGATATAGCCCTAAGCAGAGACTGGCGCAAATCACTTTCATATAAAGGGGTTGCCAAGCTTCCAAAAAAGTATGAGTTTTCTGAAATCTCAGCACATATTTTTTCACCCAATCTTGATGACACTTTCAGGTAATGATCAGTACCCCAATCCCAATTGGCTCACCAAATTTCGTTCTTCTAGGTTAAACCGTTCCTTGGCAGTATCAGTTTTAATTTTTAGGTTTCACTCTGTTTTCTCCTATATGGATACATGTAGTTGGAACTCTAAAACAAACACGGTTTGTGCTAGCTCTTTCAAACTTGACACAATAAAGTAGTTCCAAGTTCTATCTCTATGGTTTGTTTCCTATTGATGTAGCCCTAAGCAGAGACCTGCGCAAATCACTTTCATGGAAAGTTGTTGCCAAGCTTCCAAAAAACTACGAGTTTCCTGAAATCTCAGCACACATTTTTTCACCCAATCTTGAAGACACTTTCAGGTAATGATCAGTACCCCAATCCCACTTGGCTCACCAAATTTCGTTCTTCTAGGTTAAACCGTTTGTTGCCATCATCAGTTTTAATTTTTAGGTTTCACTCAGTTTTCTCCTATATGGATACATGTAGTTGGAACTCTAAAACAAACACGGTTTGTGCTAGCTCTTTCAAACTTGACACAATAAAGTAGTTCCAAGTTCTATCTCTATGGTTTTTCTCCTATTGATGTAGCCCTAAGCAGAGACCTGCGCAAATCACTTTCATGGAAAGTTGTTGCCAAGCTTCCAAAAAACTACGAGTTTCCTGAAATCTCAGCACACATTTTTTCACCCAATCTTCATGACACTTTCAGGTAAATATCAGTACCCCAATCCCACTTGGCTCACCAAATTTCGTTCTTCTAGGTTAAACCGTTCCTTGGCAGTAACAGTTTTAATTTTTAGGTTTCACTCTGTTTTCCCCTATAAGGATACATGTAGTTGGAACTCTAAATCAAACACGGTTTGTGCTAGCTCTTGGAAACTTGACACAATAAAGTAGTTCCAAGTTCTATCTCTATGGTTTCTTTCCTATTGATGAGCCCTAAGCAGACACTGGCGCAAATCACTTTCATGGAAAGGAGTTGCCAAGCTTCCAAAAAACTACGAGTTTCCTAAAATCTCAGCACACATTTTTTCACCCAATCTTGATGACACTTTCAAGTAATGATCAGTACCCCAATCCCACTTGGCTCACCAAATTTCATTCTTCTAGGTTAAACTGTTCGCTGGCAGTAACAGTTTTAATTTTTAGGTTTCACTCTGTTTTCTCCTATATGGATACATGTAGTTGGAACTCTAAATCAAACACGGTTTGTGCTAGCCCTTGGAATGTTGACACAATAAAGTAGTTCCAAGTTCTTTCTCTATGGTTTGTTTCCTATTGATGTAGCCCTAAGCAGAGACTGGCGCAAATCACTTTAATGGAAAGGGGTTGCCATGCTACCAAAAAACTACGAGTTTCCTGAAATCTCAGCATACATTTTTTCACCCAATCTTGATGACACTTTCAGGTAATGATCAGTACCCCAATCCCACTTGGCTCACCAAATTTCGTTCTTCTAGGTTAAACTGTTCGTTGGCAGCATCAGTTTTAATTTTTAGGTTTCACTCTGTTTTCTCCAATATGGATACATGTAGTTGGAACTCTAAATCAAACACGGTTTGTGCTAGATCTGGGAAACTTGACACAATAAAGTAGTTCCAAGTTCTATCGCTATGATTTGTTTCCTATTGATGTAGCCCTAAGCAGAGACCGGCGCAAATCACTTTCATGGAAAAGGGTTGCCAAACTTCCAAAAAACTACGAGTTTCCTGAAATCTCAGCATACATTTTTTCAACCAATCTTGAAGACACTTTCAGGTAATGATCAGTACCCCAATCCCACTTAGCTCACCAATTTCGTTCTTCTAGGTTAAACCGTTCGTTGGCAGTAACAGTTTTAATTTTTAGGTTTCACTCTGCTTTCTCGTATATGGATACATGTAGTTGGAAATCTAAATCAAACACGGTTTGTGCTAGCTCTTTGAAACTTGACACAATAAAGTAGTTCCAAGTTCTATTTCTATGGTTTGTTTCCTATTGATGTAGCCCTAAGCAGTGACTGGCGCAAATCACTTAAATGGAAAGGGGTTTCCATGCTTCCAAAAAACTACGAGTTTCCTGAAATCTCAGCATACATTTTTTCATCCAATCTTGATGACACTTTCAGGTAATGATCACTACCCCAATCCCACTTGGCTCACCAAATTTCGTTCTTCTAGGTTAAACTGTTCGTTGGCAGTCTCAGTTTTAATTTTTAGGTTTCACTCTGTTTTCTCCTATATGGATACATGTAGTTGGAACTCTAAATCAAACACGGTTTGTTTTAGCTCTTTGAAACTTGACACTATAAAGTAGTTCCAAGTTCTATCTCTATGGTTTGTTTCCTATTGATGTAGCCCTAAGCAGAGACTGGCGCAAATCACTTTAATGGAAAGCGGTTGCCAACTTCCAAAAAACTACCTGTTACCTGAAATCTCAGCATACATTTTTTCCACCAATCTTGAATACACTTTCAGGTAATGATCAGTACTCCAATCCCACTTGGCTCACCAAATTTCATTCTTCTAGGTTAAACCGTTCGCTGGCAGTAACAGTTTTAATTTTTAGGTTTCACTCTGTTTTCTCCTATATGGATACATGTAGTTGGAACTCTAAATCAAACACGGTTTGTGCTAGCCCTTGGAATGTTGACACAATAAAGTAGTTCCAAGTTCTTTCTCTATGGTTTGTTTCCTATTGATGTAGCCCTAAGCAGAGACTGGCGCAAATCACCTTAATGGAAAGGGGTTGCCATGCTACCAAAAAACTACGAGTTTCCTGAAATCTCAGCATACATTTTTTTCACCCAATCTTGATGACACTTTCAGGTAATGATCAGTACCCCAATCCCACTTGGCTCACCAAATTTCGTTCTTCTAGGTTAAACCGTTCGTTGGCAGTATCAGTTTTAATTTTTAGGTTTCACTCTGTTTTCTCAAATATGGATACTTGTAGTTGGAACTCTAAATCAAACACGGTTTGTGCTAGATCTGGGAAACTTGACACAATAAAGTAGTTCCAAGTTCTATCGCTATGATTTGTTTCCTATTGATGTAGCCCTAAGCAGAGACCGGCGCAAATCACTTTCATGGAAAAGGGTTGCCAAATTCCAAAAAACTACGAGTTACCTGAAATCTCAGCATACATTTTTTCCTCCAATCTTGAATACACTTTCAGGTAATGATCAGTACCCCAATCCCACTTGGCTCAACAAATTTCATTCTTCTAGGTTAAACCGTTCGTTGGCAGTATCAGTTTTAATTTTTAGGTTTTACTCTGTTTTCTCCTATATGGATACATGTAGTTGGAACTCTAAATCAAACACGGTTTGTGCTAGCTCTTTGAAACTTCACACAATAAAGTAGTTCCAAGGTCTATCTCTATGGTTTGTTTCCTATATATGTAGCCCTAGGCAGAGATTGGCGCAAATCACTTTAATGGAAAGGGGTTGCCAAGCTTCCAAAAAACTACCAGTTTCCTGAAATCTCAGCACACATTTTTTCACCCAATCTTGATGACACTTTCAGATAATGATCAGTACCCCAATTGCACTTGGCACACCAAATTTCATTTTTCTAGGTTAAACCGTTCGTTGGCAGTAACAGTTTTAATTTTTAGGTTTCACTCTGTTTTCTCCTATATGGATACATGTATTTGGAACTCTAAATCAAACACGGTTTGTGCTAGCTCTTTGAAACTTCACACAATAAAGTAGTTCCAAGGTCTATCTCCATGGTTTGTTTCCTATTGATGTAGCCCTAAGCAGAGACTGGCGCAAATCACTTTCATTGAAAGCGGTTGCCAAGCTTCCAAAAAACTACGAGTTTCCTGAAATCTCAGCACACATTTTTTCACCCAATCTTGATGACACTTTCAGATAATGATCAGAACCCCAATCGCACTTGGCACACCAAATTTCATTTTTCTAGGTTAAACCGTTCGTTGGCAGTAACAGTTTTAATTTTTAGGTTTCACTCTGTTTTCTCCTATATGGATACATGTAGTTGGAACTCTAAATCAAACACGGTTTGTGCTAGCTTCTTGAAACTTGACACAGTAAAGCAGTTTCACATTCTAACTCTATGTTTTGTTTCCTTTTCATGTAGCCCTAAGCAGTGACTGGCGAGAAACACTTTCATTGAAAGGGGTTGCAAGCTTCCAAAAAACTACGAGTTTCCTGAAATCTCAGCACACATTTTTTCACCCAATCTTGATGACACTTTCAGATAATGATCAGTACCCCAATCGCACTTGGCACACCAAATTTCATTTTTCTAGGTTAAACCGTTCGTTGGCAGTAACAGTTTTAATTTTTAGGTTTCACTCTGTTTTCTCCTATATGGATACATGTAGTTGGAACTCTAAATCAAACACGGTTTGTGCTAGCTCTTGGAAACTTGACACAATAAAGTAGTTCCAAGTTCTATCTCTATGGTTTCTTTCCTATTGATGAGCCCTAAGCAGAGACTGGCGCAAATCACTTTCATGGAAAGGGGTTGCCAAGCTTCCAAAAAACTACGAGTTTCCTAAAATCTCAGCACACATTTTTTCTCCCAATCTTGATGACACCTTCAAGTAATGATCAGTACCCCAATCCCACTTGGCTCACCAAATTTCATTCTTCTAGGTTAAACCGTTCGCTGGCAGTAACAGTTTTAATTTTTAGGTTTCACTCTGTTTTCTCCTATATGGATACATGTAGTTGGAACTCTAAATCAAACACGGTTTGTGCTAGCCCTTGGAATGTTGACACAATAAAGAAGTTCCAAGTTCTTTCTCTATGGTTTGTTTCCTTTTGATGTAGCCCTAAGCAGAGACTGGCGCAAATCACTTTAATGGAAGGGGTTGCCATGCTTCCAAAAAACTACGAGTTTCCTGAAATCTCAGCATACATTTTTTCACCCAATCTTGATGACACTTTCAGGTAATGATCAGTACCCCAATCCCACTTGGCTCACCAAATTTCGTTCTTCTAGGTTAAACCGTTCGTTGGCAGCATCAGTTTTAATTTTTAGGTTTCACTCTGTTTTCTCCAATATGGATACTTGTAGTTGGAACTCTAAATCAAACACGGTTTGTGCTAGATCTGGGAAACTTGAAACAATAAAGTAGTTCCAAGTTCTATCGCTATGATTTGTTTCCTATTGATGTAGCCCTAAGCAGAGACCGGCGCAAATCACTTTCATAAAAAAGGGTTGCCAAACTTCCAAAAAACTACGAGTTACCTGAAATCTCAGCATACATTTTTTCCTCCAATCTTGAATACACTTTCAGGTAATGATCAGTACCCCAATCCCACTTGGCTCAACAAATTTCGTTCTTCTAGGTTAAACCGTTCGTTGGCAGTATCAGTTTTAATTTTTAGGTTTCACTCTGTTTTCTCCTATATGGATACATGTAGTTGGAACTCTAAATCAAACACGGTTTGTGCTAGCTCTTTGAAACTTCACACAATAAAGTAGTTCCAAGGTCTATCTCTATGGTTTGTTTCCTATATATGTAGCCCTAGGCAGAGATTGGCGCAAATCACTTTAATGGAAAGGGGTTGCCAAGCTTCCAAAAAACTACCAGTTTCCTGAAATCTCAGCACACATTTTTTCACCCAATCTTGATGACACTTTCAGATAATGATCAGTACCCCAATCGCACTTGGCACACCAAATTTCATTTTTCTAGGTTAAACCGTTCGTTGGCAGTAACAGTTTTAATTTTTAGGTTTCACTCTGTTTTCTCCAATATGGATACATGTAGTTGGAACTCTAAATCAAACACGGTTTGTGCTAGCTCTTTGAAACTTCACACAATAAAGTAGTTCCAAGGTCTATCTCTATGGTTTGTTTCCTATTGATGTAGCCCTAAGCAGAGACTGGCGCAAATCACTTTAATGGAAAGCGGTTGCCAAGCTTCCAAAAAACTACGAGTTTCCTGAAATCTCAGCACACATTTTTTCACCCAATCTTGAAGACACTTTCAGATAATGATCAGTACCCCAATCGCACTTGGCACACCAAATTTCATTTTTCTAGGTTAAACCGTTCGTTGGCAGTAACAGTTTTAATTTTTAGGTTTCACTCTGTTTTCTCCTATATGGATACATGTAGTTGGAACTCTAAATCAAACACGGTTTGTGCAAGCTCTTGGAAACTTGACACAATAAAGTAGTTCCATGTTCTATCTCTATATTTTGTTTCCTATTGATGTAGCCCTAAGCAGAGACCGGCGCAAATCACTTACATGGAAAGGGGTTGCCAAGCTTTCAAAAAACTAGGAGTTTCCTGAAATCTCAGCATACATTTTTTCACCCAACCTTGAAGACACTTTCAGGTAATGATCAGTACCCCAATCCCACTTGGCTCACCAAATTTCGTTCTTCTAGGTTAAACCGTTTGTTGCCATCATCAGTTTTAATTTTTAGGTTTCACTCAGTTTTCTCCTATATGGATACATGTAGTTGGAACTCTAAATCAAACACGGTTTTTGCTAGCTCTTTGAAACTTGACACAATAAAGTAGTTCCAAGTTCTATCTCTATGGTTTGTTTCATATTGATATAGCCCTAAGCAGAGACTGGCGCAAATCACTTTCATATAAAGGGGTTGCCAAGCTTCCAAAAAAGTATGAGTTTCCTGAAATCTCAGCACATATTTTTTCACCCAATCTTGATGACACTTTCAGGTAATATTCAGTACCCCAATCCCACTTGGCTCACCAAATTTCGTTCTTCTAGGTTAAAGCGTTCCTTGGCAGTATCAGTTTTAATTTTTAGGTTTCACTCTGTTTTCTCCTATATGGATACATGTAGTTGGAACTCTAAAACAAACACGTGTTTGTGCTAGCTCTTTCAAACTTGACACAATAAAGTAGTTCCAAGTTCTATCTCTATGGTTTGTTTCCTATTGATGTAGCCCTAAGCAGAGACCTGCGCAAATCACTTTCATGGAAAGTTGTTGCCAAGCTTCCAAAAAACTATGAGTTTCCTGAAATCTCAGCACACATTTTTTCACCCAATCTTCATGACACTTTCAGGTAAATATCAGTACCCCAATCCCACTTGGCTCACCAAATTTCGTTCTTCTAGGTTAAACCGTTCGTTGGCAGTAACAGTTTTAATTTTTAGGTTTCACTCTGTTTTCCCCTATAAGGATACATGTAGTTGGAACTCTAAATCAAACACGGTTTGTGCTAGCTCTTGGAAACTTGACACAATAAAGTAGTTCCACGTTCTATCTCTATGGTTTCTTTCCTATTGATGTAGCCCTAAGCAGAGACTGGCGCAAATCACTTTCATGGAAAGGGGTTGACAAGCTTCCAAAAAACTACGAGTTTCCTAAAATCTCAGCACACATTTTTTCACCCAATCTTGATGACACTTTCAGGTAATGATCAGTACCCCAATCCCACTTGGCTCACCAAATTTCGTTCTTCTAGGTTAAACCGTTCCTTGGCAGTATCAGTTTTAATTTTTAGGTTTCACTCTGTTTTCTCCTATATGGATACATGTATTTGGAACTCTAAATCAAACACATTTTGTGCTAGCTCATGGCAACATGACACAATAAAGTAGTTTCAAGTTCTATCTCTATGGTTTTTCTCCTATTGATGTAGCCCTAAGCAGAGACCTGCGCAAATCACTTTCATGGAAAGTTGTTGCCAAGCTTCCAAAAAACTACGAGTTTCCTGAAATCTCAGCACACATTTTTTCACCCAATCTTGATGACACTTTCAGGTAAATATCAGTACCCCAATCCCACTTGGCTCACCAAATTTCGTTCTTCTAGGTTAAACCGTTCCTTGGCAGTAACAGTTTTAATTTTTAGGTTTCACTCTGTTTTCCCCTATAAGGATACATGTATTTGGAACTCTAAATCAAACACGGTTTGTGCTAGCTCTTGGAAACTTGACACAATAAAGTAGTTCCAAGTTCTATATCTATGGTTTCTTTCCTATTGATGAGCCCTAAGCAGACACTGGCGCAAATCACTTTCATGGAAAGGAGTTGCCAAGCTTCCAAAAAACTACGAGTTTCCTAAAATCTCAGCACACATTTTTTCACCCAATCTTGATGACACTTTCAAGTAATGATCAGTACCCCAATCCCACTTGGCTCACCAAATTTCATTCTTCTAGGTTAAACCGTTCGCTGGCAGTAACAGTTTTAATTTTTAGGTTTCACTCTGTTTTCTCCTATATGGATACATGTAGTTGGAACTCTAAATCAAACACGGTTTGTGCTAGCCCTTGGAATGTTGACACAATAAAGTAGTTCCAATTTCTTTCTCTATGGTTTGTTTCCTATTGATGTAGCCCTAAGCAGAGACTGGCGCAAATCACTTTAATGGAAAGGGGTTGCCATGCTACCAAAAAACTACGAGTTTCCTGAAATCTCAGCATACATTTTTTCACCCAATCTTGATGACACTTTCAGGTAATGATCAGTACCCCAATCCCACTTGGCTCACCAAATTTCGTTCTTCTAGGTTAAACCGTTCGTTGGCAGCATCAGTTTTAATTTTTAGGTTTCACTCTGTTTTCTCCAATATGGATACATGTAGTTGGAACTCTAATTCAAACACGGTTTGTGCTAGATCTGGGAAACTTGACACAATAAAGTAGTTCCAAGTTCTGTCGCTATGATTTGTTTCCTATTGATGTAGCCATAAGCAGAGACCGGCGCAAATCACTTTCATGGAAAAGGGTTGCCAAACTTCCAAAAAACTACGAGTTTCCTGAAATCTCAGCATACATTTTTTCAACCAATCTTGAAGACACTTTCAGGTAATGATCAGTACCCCAATTCCACTTGGCTCACCAATTTCGTTCTTCTAGGTTAAACCGTTCGTTGGCAGTAACAGTTTTAATTTTTAGGTTTCACTCTGCTTTCTCGTATATGGATACATGTAGTTGGAAATCTAAATCAAACACGGTTTGTGCTAGCTCTTTGAAACTTGACACAATAAAGTAGTTCCAAGTTCTATCTCTATGGTTTGTTTCCTACTGATGTAGCCCTAAGCAGTGACTGGCGCAAATCACTTAAATGGAAAGGGGTTTCCATGCTTCCAAAAAACTACGAGTTTCCTGAAATCTCAGCATACATTTTTTCATCCAATATTGATGACACTTTCAGGTAATGATCAGTACCCCAATCCCACTTGGCTCACCAAATTTCGTTCTTCTAGGTTAAACTGTTCGTTGGCAGTCTCAGTTTTAACTTTTAGGTTTCACTCTGTTTTCTCCTATATGGATACATGTAGTTGGAACTCTAAATCAAACACGGTTTGTTTTAGCTCTTTGAAACTTGACACTATAAAGTAGTTCCAAGTTCTATCTCTATGGTTTGTTTCCTATTGATGTAGCCCTAAGCAGAGACTGGCGCAAATCACTTTAATGGAAAGCGGTTGCCAAGCTTCCAAAAAACTACGAGTTTCCTGAAATCTCAGCACACATTTTTTCACCCAATCTTGATGACACTTTCAGATAATGATCAGTACCCCAATCGCACTTGGCACACCAAGTTTCATTTTTCTAGGTTATACCGTTCGTTGGCAGTAACAGTTTTAATTTTTAGGTTTCACTCTGTTTTCTCCTATATGGATACATGTAGTTGGAACTCTAAATCAAACACGGTTTGTGCTAGCTCTTGGAAACTTGACACAATAAAGTAGTTTCAAGTTCTATCTCTATGTTTTTTTTCCTATTGATGTAGCCCTAACCAGAGACCTGCGCAAATCACTTTCATGGAAAGTTGTTGCCAAGCTTCCAAAAAACTACGAGTTTCCTGAAATCTCAGCAAACATTTTTTCACCCAATCTTCATGACACTTTCAGGTAAATATCAGTACCCCAATCCCACTTCGCTCACCAAATTTCGTTCTTCTAGGTTAAACCGTTCGTTGGCAGTAACAGTTTTAATTTTTAGGTTTCACTCTGTTTTCCCCTATAAGGATACATGTAGTTGGAACTCTAAATCAAACACGGTTTGTGCTAGCTCTTGGAAACTTGACACAATAAAGTAGTTCCAAGTTCTATCTCTATGGTTTCCTTCCTATTGATGAGCCCTAAGAAGAGACTGGCGCAAATCACTTTCATGGAAAGGGGTTGCCAAGCTTCCAAAAAACTACGAGTTTCCTAAAATCTCAGCACACATTTTTTCACCCAATCTTGATGACACTTTCAAGTAATGATCAGTACTACAATCCCACTTGGCTCACCAAATTTCATTCTTCTAGGTTAAACCGTTCGCTGGCAGTAACAGTTTTAATTTTTAGGTTTCACTCTGTTTTCTCCTATATGGATACATGTAGTTGGAACTCTAAATCAAACACGGTTTGTGCTAGCCCTTGGAACGTTGACACAATAAAGTAGTTCCAAGTTCTTTCTCTATGGTTTGTTTCCTATTGATGTAGCCCTAAGCAGAGACTGGCACAAATCACTTTAATGGAAGGGGTTGCCATGCTTCCAAAAAACTACGAGTTTCCTGAAATCTCAGCATACATTTTTTCCTCCAATCTTGAATACACTTTCAGGTAAGGATCAGTACCCCAATCCCAATTGGCTCAACAAATTTCGTTCTTCTAGGTTAAACCGTTCGTTGGCAGTATCAGTTTTAATTTTTAGGTTTCACTCTGTTTTCTCCAATATGGATACTTGTAGTTGGAACTCTAAATCAAACACGGTTTGTGCTAGATCTGGGAAACTTGACACAATAAAGTAGTTCCAAGTTCTATCGCTATGATTTGTTTCCTATTGATGTAGCCCTAAGCAGAGACCGGCGCAAATCACTTTCATGGAAAAGGGTTGCCAAACTTCCAAAAAACTACGAGTTACCTGAAATCTCAGCATACATTTTTTCCTCCAATCTTGAATACACTTTCAGGTAATGATCAGTACCCCAATCCCACTTGGCTCACCAAATTTCGTTCTTCTAGGTTAAACCGTTCGTTGGCAGTAACAGTTTTAATTTTTAGGTTTCACTCTGTTTTCCCCTATAAGGATACATGTAGTTGGAACTCTAAATCAAACACATTTTGTGCTAGCTCATGGAAACTTGACACAATAAAGTAGTTTCAAGTTCTATCTCTATGGTTTTTTTCCTATTGATGTAGCCCTAAGCAGAGACCTGCGCAAATCACTTTCATGGAAAGTTGTTGCCAAGCTTCCAAAAAACTACGAGTTTCCTAAAATCTCAGCACACATTTTTTCACCCAATCTTGATGACACTTTCAAGTAATGATCAGTACCCCAATCCCACTTGGCTCACCAAATTTCATTCTTCTAGGTTAAACCGTTCGCTGCCAGTAACAGTTTTAATTTTTAGGTTTCACTCTTTTTTCTCCTATATGGATACATGTAGTTGGAACTCTAAAACAAACACGGTTTGTGCTAGCTCTTTCAAACTTGACACAATAAAGTAGTTCCAAGTTCTATCTCTATGGTTTGTTTCCTATTGGTGTAGCCCTAAGCAGATACCTGCGCAAATCACTTTCATGGAAAGTTGTTGCCAAGCTTCCAAAAAACTTCGAGTTTCCTGAAATCTCAGCACACATTTTTTCACCCAATCTTGATGACACTTTCAGATAATGATCAGTACCCCAATCGCACTTGGCACACCAAATTTCATTTTTCTAGGTTAAACCGTTCGTTGGCAGTAACAGTTTTAATTTTTAGGTTTCACTCTGTTTTCTCCTATATGGATACATGTAGTTGGAACTCTAAATCAAACACGGTTTGTGCTAGCTCTTTGAAACTTCACACAATAAAGTAGTTCCAAGGTCTATCTCCATGGTTTGTTTCCTATTGATGTAGCCCTAAGCAGAGACTGGCGCAAATCACTTTCATTGAAAGCGGTTGCCAAGCTTCCAAAAAACTACGAGTTTCCTGAAATCTCAGCACACATTTTTTCACCCAATCTTGATGACACTTTCAGATAATGATCAGAACCCCAATCGCACTTGGCACACCAAATTTCATTTTTCTAGGTTAAACCGTTCGTTGGCAGTAACAGTTTTAATTTTTAGGTTTCACTCTGTTTTCTCCTATATGGATACATGTAGTTGGAACTCTAAATCAAACACGGTTTGTGCTAGCTTCTTGAAACTTGACACAGTAAAGCAGTTTCACATTCTAACTCTATGTTTTGTTTCCTTTTCATGTAGCCCTAAGCAGTGACTGGCGAGAAACACTTTCATTGAAAGGGGTTGCAAGCTTCCAAAAAACTACGAGTTTCCTGAAATCTCAGCACACATTTTTTCACCCAATCTTGATGACACTTTCAGATAATGATCAGTACCCCAATCGCACTTGGCACACCAAATTTCATTTTTCTAGGTTAAACCGTTCGTTGGCAGTAACAGTTTTAATTTTTAGGTTTCACTCTGTTTTCTCCTATATGGATACATGTAGTTGGAACTCTAAATCAAACACGGTTTGTGCTAGCTCTTGGAAACTTGACACAATAAAGTAGTTCCAAGTTCTATCTCTATGGTTTCTTTCCTATTGATGAGCCCTAAGCAGAGACTGGCGCAAATCACTTTCATGGAAAGGGGTTGCCAAGCTTCCAAAAAACTACGAGTTTCCTAAAATCTCAGCACACATTTTTTCTCCCAATCTTGATGACACCTTCAAGTAATGATCAGTACCCCAATCCCACTTGGCTCACCAAATTTCATTCTTCTAGGTTAAACCGTTCGCTGGCAGTAACAGTTTTAATTTTTAGGTTTCACTCTGTTTTCTCCTATATGGATACATGTAGTTGGAACTCTAAATCAAACACGGTTTGTGCTAGCCCTTGGAATGTTGACACAATAAAGAAGTTCCAAGTTCTTTCTCTATGGTTTGTTTCCTTTTGATGTAGCCCTAAGCAGAGACTGGCGCAAATCACTTTAATGGAAGGGGTTGCCATGCTTCCAAAAAACTACGAGTTTCCTGAAATCTCAGCATACATTTTTTCACCCAATCTTGATGACACTTTCAGGTAATGATCAGTACCCCAATCCCACTTGGCTCACCAAATTTCGTTCTTCTAGGTTAAACCGTTCGTTGGCAGTATCAGTTTTAATTTTTAGGTTTCACTCTGTTTTCTCCAATATGGATACTTGTAGTTGGAACTCTAAATCAAACACGGTTTGTGCTAGATCTGGGAAACTTGAAACAATAAAGTAGTTCCAAGTTCTATCGCTATGATTTGTTTCCTATTGATGTAGCCCTAAGCAGAGACCGGCGCAAATCACTTTCATAAAAAAGGGTTGCCAAACTTCCAAAAAACTACGAGTTACCTGAAATCTCAGCATACATTTTTTCCTCCAATCTTGAATACACTTTCAGGTAATGATCAGTACCCCAATCCCACTTGGCTCAACAAATTTCGTTCTTCTAGGTTAAACCGTTCGTTGGCAGTATCAGTTTTAATTTTTAGGTTTCACTCTGTTTTCTCCTATATGGATACATGTAGTTGGAACTCTAAATCAAACACGGTTTGTGCTAGCTCTTTGAAACTTCACACAATAAAGTAGTTCCAAGGTCTATCTCTATGGTTTGTTTCCTATATATGTAGCCCTAGGCAGAGATTGGCGCAAATCACTTTAATGGAAAGGGGTTGCCAAGCTTCCAAAAAACTACCAGTTTCCTGAAATCTCAGCACACATTTTTTCACCCAATCTTGATGACACTTTCAGATAATGATCAGTACCCCAATCGCACTTGGCACACCAAATTTCATTTTTCTAGGTTAAACCGTTCGTTGGCAGTAACAGTTTTAATTTTTAGGTTTCACTCTGTTTTCTCCAATATGGATACATGTAGTTGGAACTCTAAATCAAACACGGTTTGTGCTAGCTCTTTGAAACTTCACACAATAAAGTAGTTCCAAGGTCTATCTCTATGGTTTGTTTCCTATTGATGTAGCCCTAAGCAGAGACTGGCGCAAATCACTTTAATGGAAAGCGGTTGCCAAGCTTCCAAAAAACTACGAGTTTCCTGAAATCTCAGCACACATTTTTTCACCCAATCTTGAAGACACTTTCAGATAATGATCAGTACCCCAATCGCACTTGGCACACCAAATTTCATTTTTCTAGGTTAAACCGTTCGTTGGCAGTAACAGTTTTAATTTTTAGGTTTCACTCTGTTTTCTCCTATATGGATACATGTAGTTGGAACTCTAAATCAAACACGGTTTGTGCAAGCTCTTGGAAACTTGACACAATAAAGTAGTTCCATGTTCTATCTCTATATTTTGTTTCCTATTGATGTAGCCCTAAGCAGAGACCGGCGCAAATCACTTACATGGAAAGGGGTTGCCAAGCTTTCAAAAAACTAGGAGTTTCCTGAAATCTCAGCATACATTTTTTCACCCAACCTTGAAGACACTTTCAGGTAATGATCAGTACCCCAATCCCACTTGGCTCACCAAATTTCGTTCTTCTAGGTTAAACCGTTTGTTGCCATCATCAGTTTTAATTTTTAGGTTTCACTCAGTTTTCTCCTATATGGATACATGTAGTTGGAACTCTAAATCAAACACGGTTTTTGCTAGCTCTTTGAAACTTGACACAATAAAGTAGTTCCAAGTTCTATCTCTATGGTTTGTTTCATATTGATATAGCCCTAAGCAGAGACTGGCGCAAATCACTTTCATATAAAGGGGTTGCCAAGCTTCCAAAAAAGTATGAGTTTCCTGAAATCTCAGCACATATTTTTTCACCCAATCTTGATGACACTTTCAGGTAATATTCAGTACCCCAATCCCACTTGGCTCACCAAATTTCGTTCTTCTAGGTTAAAGCGTTCCTTGGCAGTATCAGTTTTAATTTTTAGGTTTCACTCTGTTTTCTCCTATATGGATACATGTAGTTGGAACTCTAAAACAAACACGTGTTTGTGCTAGCTCTTTCAAACTTGACACAATAAAGTAGTTCCAAGTTCTATCTCTATGGTTTGTTTCCTATTGATGTAGCCCTAAGCAGAGACCTGCGCAAATCACTTTCATGGAAAGTTGTTGCCAAGCTTCCAAAAAACTATGAGTTTCCTGAAATCTCAGCACACATTTTTTCACCCAATCTTCATGACACTTTCAGGTAAATATCAGTACCCCAATCCCACTTGGCTCACCAAATTTCGTTCTTCTAGGTTAAACCGTTCGTTGGCAGTAACAGTTTTAATTTTTAGGTTTCACTCTGTTTTCCCCTATAAGGATACATGTAGTTGGAACTCTAAATCAAACACGGTTTGTGCTAGCTCTTGGAAACTTGACACAATAAAGTAGTTCCACGTTCTATCTCTATGGTTTCTTTCCTATTGATGTAGCCCTAAGCAGAGACTGGCGCAAATCACTTTCATGGAAAGGGGTTGACAAGCTTCCAAAAAACTACGAGTTTCCTAAAATCTCAGCACACATTTTTTCACCCAATCTTGATGACACTTTCAGGTAATGATCAGTACCCCAATCCCACTTGGCTCACCAAATTTCGTTCTTCTAGGTTAAACCGTTCCTTGGCAGTATCAGTTTTAATTTTTAGGTTTCACTCTGTTTTCTCCTATATGGATACATGTATTTGGAACTCTAAATCAAACACATTTTGTGCTAGCTCATGGCAACATGACACAATAAAGTAGTTTCAAGTTCTATCTCTATGGTTTTTCTCCTATTGATGTAGCCCTAAGCAGAGACCTGCGCAAATCACTTTCATGGAAAGTTGTTGCCAAGCTTCCAAAAAACTACGAGTTTCCTGAAATCTCAGCACACATTTTTTCACCCAATCTTGATGACACTTTCAGGTAAATATCAGTACCCCAATCCCACTTGGCTCACCAAATTTCGTTCTTCTAGGTTAAACCGTTCCTTGGCAGTAACAGTTTTAATTTTTAGGTTTCACTCTGTTTTCCCCTATAAGGATACATGTATTTGGAACTCTAAATCAAACACGGTTTGTGCTAGCTCTTGGAAACTTGACACAATAAAGTAGTTCCAAGTTCTATATCTATGGTTTCTTTCCTATTGATGAGCCCTAAGCAGACACTGGCGCAAATCACTTTCATGGAAAGGAGTTGCCAAGCTTCCAAAAAACTACGAGTTTCCTAAAATCTCAGCACACATTTTTTCACCCAATCTTGATGACACTTTCAAGTAATGATCAGTACCCCAATCCCACTTGGCTCACCAAATTTCATTCTTCTAGGTTAAACCGTTCGCTGGCAGTAACAGTTTTAATTTTTAGGTTTCACTCTGTTTTCTCCTATATGGATACATGTAGTTGGAACTCTAAATCAAACACGGTTTGTGCTAGCCCT
Organism: Spermophilus citellus; assembly: GCF_964194105.1. Lineage (NCBI taxonomy): Eukaryota > Metazoa > Chordata > Mammalia > Rodentia > Sciuridae > Spermophilus > Spermophilus citellus. Next base: position 88,206,179 of record NC_138185.1, read on the forward strand.
TGGAATGTTGACACAATAAAGTAGTTCCAATTTCTTTCTCTATGGTTTGTTTCCTATTGATGTAGCCCTAAGCAGAGACTGGCGCAAATCACTTTAATGGAAAGGGGTTGCCATGCTACCAAAAAACTACGAGTTTCCTGAAATCTCAGCATACATTTTTTCACCCAATCTTGATGACACTTTCAGGTAATGATCAGTACCCCAATCCCACTTGGCTCACCAAATTTCGTTCTTCTAGGTTAAACCGTTCGTTGGCAGCATCAGTTTTAATTTTTAGGTTTCACTCTGTTTTCTCGAATATGGATACATGTAGTTGGAACTCTAATTCAAACACGGTTTGTGCTAGATCTGGGAAACTTGACACAATAAAGTAGTTCCAAGTTCTGTCGCTATGATTTGTTTCCTATTGATGTAGCCATAAGCAGAGACCGGCGCAAATCACTTTCATGGAAAAGGGTTGCCAAACTTCCAAAAAACTACGAGTTTCCTGAAATCTCAGCATACATTTTTTCAACCAATCTTGAAGACACTTTCAGGTAATGATCAGTACCCCAATTCCACTTGGCTCACCAATTTCGTTCTTCTAGGTTAAACCGTTCGTTGGCAGTAACAGTTTTAATTTTTAGGTTTCACTCTGCTTTCTCGTATATGGATACATGTAGTTGGAAATCTAAATCAAACACGGTTTGTGCTAGCTCTTTGAAACTTGACACAATAAAGTAGTTCCAAGTTCTATCTCTATGGTTTGTTTCCTACTGATGTAGCCCTAAGCAGTGACTGGCGCAAATCACTTAAATGGAAAGGGGTTTCCATGCTTCCAAAAAACTACGAGTTTCCTGAAATCTCAGCATACATTTTTTCATCCAATATTGATGACACTTTCAGGTAATGATCAGTACCCCAATCCCACTTGGCTCACCAAATTTCGTTCTTCTAGGTTAAACTGTTCGTTGGCAGTCTCAGTTTTAACTTTTAGGTTTCACTCTGTTTTCTCCTATATGGATACATGTAGTTGGAACTCTAAATCAAACACGGTTTGTTTTAGCTCTTTGAAACTTGACACAATAAAGTAGTTCCAAGTTCTATCTCTATGGTTTGTTTCGTATTGATATAGCCCTAAGCAGAGACTGGCGCAAATCACTTTCATGTAAAGGGGTTGCCAATCTTCCAAAAAAGTATGAGTTTCCTGAAGTCTCAGCACATATTTTTTCACCCAATCTTGATGACACTTTCAGGTAATGATCAGTTCCCCAATCCCACTTGGCTCACCAAATTTCGTTCTTCTAGGTTAAACCGTTCGTTGGCAGTATCAGTTTTAATTTTTAGGTTTCACTCTGTTTTCTCCTATATGGATACATGTAGTTGGAACTCTAAATCAAACACGGTTTGTGCTAGCTCTTTGAAACTTCACACAATAAAGTAGTTCCAAGGTCTATCTCTATGGTTTGTTTCCTATATATGTAGCCCTAGGCAGAGATTGGCGCAAATCACTTTAATGGAAAGGGGTTGCCAAGCTTCCAAAAAACTACCAGTTTCCTGAAATCTCAGCACACATTTTTTCACCCAATCTTGATGACACTTTCAGATACTGATCAGTACCCCAATCGCACTTGGCACACCAAATTTCATTTTTCTAGGTTAAACCGTTCGTTGGCAGTAACAGTTTTAATTTTTAGGTTTCACTCTGTTTTCTCCTATATGGATACATGTAGTTGGAACTCTAAATCAAACACGGTTTGTGCTAGCTCTTTGAAACTTCTCACAATAAAGTAGTTCCAAGTTCTATCTCTATGGTTTGTTTCCTATTGATGTAGCCCTAAGCAGAGACCTGCGCAAATCACTTTCATGGAAAGTTGTTGCCAAGCTTCCAAAAAACTACGAGTTTCCTGAAATCTCAGCACACATTTTTTCACCCAAACTTGATGACACTTTCAGATAATGATCAGTACCCCAATCACACTTGGCACACCAAATTTCATTTTTCTAGGTTAAACCATTCTTTAGCAGTAACAGTTTTAATTTTTAGGTTTCACTCTGTTTTCTCCTATATGGATACATGTAGTTGGAACTCTAAATCAAACAGGGTTTGTGCTAGCTCTTGGAAACTTGACACAATAAAGTAGTTCCATGTTCTATCTCTATATTTTGTTTCCTATTGATGTAGCCCTAAGCAGAGACCGGCGCAAATCACTTACATGGAAAGGGGTTGCCAAGCTTCCAAAAAACTAGGAGTTTCCTGAAATCTCAGCATACATTTTTTCACCCAACCTTGAAGACACTTTCAGGTAATGATCAGTACCCCAATCCCACTTGGCTCACCAAATTTCGTTCTTCTAGGTTAAACCGTTTGTTGCCATTATCAGTTTTAATTTTTAGGTTTCACTCAGTTTTCTCCTATATGGATACATGTAGTTGGAACTCTAAATCAAACACGGTATGTGCTAGCTCTTTGAAACTTAACACAATAAAGTAGTTCCAAGTTCTATCTCTATGGTTTGTTTCATATTGATATAGCCCTAGGCAGAGACTGGCGCAAATCACTTTCATGTAAAGGGGTTGCCAAGCTTCCAAAAAAGTATGAGTTTCCTGAAATCTCAGCACATATTTTTTCACCCAACCTTGAAGACACTTTCAGGTAATGATCAGTACCCCAATCCCACTTGGCTCACCAAATTTCGTTCTTCTAGGTTAAACCGTTCGTTGGCAGTAACAGTTTTAATTTTTAGGTTTCACTCTGTTTTCTCCTATATGGATACATGTATTTGGAACTCTAAATCAAGCACATTTTGTGCTAGCTCATGGAAACTTGACACAATAAAGTAGTTTCAAGTTCTATCTCTATGGTTTTTTTCCTATTGATGTAGCACTAAGCAGAGACCTGCGCAAATCACTTTCATGGAAAGTTGTTGCCAAGCTTCCAAAAAACTACGAGTTTCCTGAAATCTCAGCACACATTTTTTCACCCAATCTTCATGACACTTTCAGGTAAATATCAGTACCCCAATCCCACTTGGCTCACCAAATTTCGTTCTTCTAGGTTAAACCGTTCGTTGGCAGTAACAGTTTTAATTTTTAGGTTTCACTCTGTTTTCCCCTATAAGGATACATGTAGTTAGAACTCTAAATCAAACACGGTTTGTGCTAGCTCTTGGAAACTTGACACAATAAAGTAGTTCCAAGTTCTATCTCTATGGTTTCTTTCCTATTGATGTAGCCCTAAGCAGAGACTGGCAAAATCACTTTAATGGAAAGGGGTTGCCATGCTTCCAAAAACTACGAGTTTCCTGAAATCTCAGCATACATTTTTTCACCCAATCTTGATGACACTTTCAGGTAATGATCAGTACGACAATCCCACTTGGCTCACCAAATTTCGTTCTTCTAGGTTAAACCATTCGTTGGCAGTATCAGTTTTAATTTTTAGGTTTCACTCTGTTTTCTCCAATATGGATACATGTAGTTGGAACTCTAAATCAAACACATTTTGTGCTAGATCAGGGAACCTTACACAATAACGTAGTTCCAAGTTCTATCGCTATGATTTGTTTCCTATTGATGTAGCCCTAAGCAGAGACCGGCGCAAATCACTTTCATGGAAAAGGGTTGCCAAACTTCCAAAAAACTACGAGTTACCTGAAATCTCAGCATACATTTTTTCCTCCAATCTTGAATACACTTTCAGGTAATGATCAGTACCCCAATCCCACTTGGCTCAACAAATTTCGTTCTTCTAGGTTAAACCGTTCGTTGGCAGTATCAGTTTTAATTTTTAGGTTTCACTCTGTTTTCTCCAATATGGATACATGTAGTTGGAACTCTAAATCAAACACATTTTGTGCTAGATCAGGGAACCTTACACAATAACGTAGTTCCAAGTTCTATCGCTATGATTTGTTTCCTATTGATGTAGCCCTAAGCAGAGACCGGCGCAAATCACTTTCATGGAAAAGGGTTGCCAAACTTCCAAAAAACTACGAGTTACCTGAAATCTCAGCATACATTTTTTCCTCCAATCTTGAATACACTTTCAGGTAATGATCAGTACCCCAATCCCACTTGGCTCAACAAATTTCGTTCTTCTAGGTTAAACCGTTCGTTGGCAGTATCAGTTTTAATTTTTAGGTTTCACTCTGTTTTCTCCTATATGGATACATGTAGTTGGAATTCTAAATCAAACACAGTTTGTGCTAGCTCTTTGAAACTTCACACAATAAAGTAGTTCCAAGGTCTATCTCTATGGTTTGTTTCCTATATATGTAGCCCTAGGCAGAGATTGGCGCAAATCACTTTAATGGAAAGGGGTTGCCAAGCTTCCAAAAAACTACCAGTTTCCTGAAATCTCAGCACACATTTTTTCACCCAATCTTGATGACACTTTCAGATAATGATCAGTACCCCAATCGCACTTGGCACACCAAATTTCATTTTTCTAGGTTAAACCGTTCGTTGGCAGTAACAGTTTTAATTTTTAGGTTTCACTCTGTTTTCTCCTATATGGATACATGTAGTTGGAACTCTAAATCAAACACGGTTTGTGCTAGCTCTTTGAAACTTCACACAATAAAGTAGTTCCAAGGTCTATCTCTATGGTTTGTTTCCTATTGATGTAGCCCTATGCAGAGACTGGCGCAAATCACTTTCATTGAAAGTTGTTGCCAAGCTTCCAAAAAACTACGAGTTTCCTGAAATCTCAGCACACATTTTTTCACCCAATCTTGATGACACTTTCAGATAATGATCAGTACCCCAATCGCACTTGGCACACCAAATTTCATTTTTCTAGGTTAAACCATTCTTTAGCAGTAACAGTTTTAATTTTTAGGTTTCACTCTGTTTTCTCCTATATGGATACATGTAGTTGGAACTCTAAATCAAACAGGGTTTGTGCTAGCTCTTGGAAACTTGACACAATAAAGTAGTTCCATGTTCTATCTCTATATTTTGTTTCCTATTGATGTAGCCCTAAGCAGAGACCGGCGCAAATCACTTACATGGAAAGGGGTTGCCAAGCTTCCAAAAAACTAGGAGTTTCCTGAAATCTCAGCATACATTTTTTCACCCAACCTTGAATACACTTTCAGGTAATGATCAGTACCCCAATCCCACTTGGCTCACCAAATTTCGTTCTTCTAGGTTAAACCGTTTGTTGCCATTATCAGTTTTAATTTTTAGGTTTCACTCAGTTTTCTCCTATATGGATACATGTAGTTGGAACTCTAAATCAAACACGGTATGTGCTAGCTGTTTGAAACTTGACACAATAAAGTAGTTCCAAGTTCTATCTCTATGGTTTGTTTCATATTGATATAGCCCTAAGCAGAGACTGGCGCAAATCACTTTCATGTAAAGGGGTTGCCAAGCTTCCAAAAAAGTATGAGTTTCCTGAAATCTCAGCACATATTTTTTCACCCAACCTTGAAGACACTTTCAGGTAATGATCAGTACCCCAATCCCACTTGGCTCACCAAATTTCGTTCTTCTAGGTTAAACCGTTCGTTGGCAGTAACAGTTTTAATTTTTAGGTTTCACTCTGTTTTCTCCTATATGGATACATGTATTTGGAACTCTAAATCAAGCACATTTTGTGCTAGCTCATGGAAACTTGACACAATAAAGTAGTTTCAAGTTCTATCTCTATGGTTTTTTTCCTATTGATGTAGCACTAAGCAGAGACCTGCGCAAATCACTTTCATGGAAAGTTGTTGCCAAGCTTCCAAAAAACTACGAGTTTCCTGAAATCTCAGCACACATTTTTTCACCCAATCTTCATGACACTTTCAGGTAAATATCAGTACCCCAATCCCACTTGGCTCACCAAATTTCGTTCTTCTAGGTTAAACCGTTCGTTGGCAGTAACAGTTTTAATTTTTAGGTTTCACTCTGTTTTCCCCTATAAGGATACATGTAGTTAGAACTCTAAATCAAACACGGTTTGTGCTAGCTCTTGGAAACTTGACACAATAAAGTAGTTCCATGTTCTATCTCTATATTTTGTTTCCTATTGATGTAGCCCTAAGCAGAGACCGGCGCAAATCACTTACATGGAAAGGGGTTGCCAAGCTTCCAAAAAACTAGGAGTTTCCTGAAATCTCAGCATACATTTTTTCACCCAACCTTGAAGACACTTTCAGGTAATGATCAGTACCCCAATCCCACTTGGCTCACCAAATTTCGTTCTTCTAGGTTAAACAGTTTGTTGCCATTATCAGTTTTAATTTTTAGGTTTCACTCAGTTTTCTCCTATATGGATACATGTAGTTGGAACTCTAAATCAAACACGGTTTGTGCTAGCTCTTTGAAACTTGACACAATAAAGTAGTTCCAAGTTCTATCTCTATGGTTTGTTTCATATTGATATAGCCCTAAGTAGAGACTGGCGCAAATCACTTTCATATAAAGGGGTTGCCAATCTTCCAAAAAAGTATGAGTTTCCTGAAATCTCAGCACATATTTTTTCACCCAATCTTGATGACACTTTCAGGTAATGATCAGTACCCCAATCCCACTTGGCTCACCAAATTTCGTTCTTCTAGGTTAAACCGTTCGTTGGCAGTATCAGTTTTAATTTTTAGGTTTCACTCTGTTTTCCCCTATATGGATACATGTAGTTGGAACTCTAAATCAAACACGGTTTGTGCTAGCTCTTTGAAACTTCACACAATAAAGTAGTTCCAAGGTCTATCTCTATGGTTTGTTTCCTATTGATGTAGCCCTAAGCAGAGACTGGCGCAAATCACTTTAATGGAAAGCGGTTGCCAAGCTTCCAAAAAACTACGAGTTTCCTGAAATCTCAGCACACAATTTTCACCCAATCTTGATGACACTTTCAGATAATGATCAGTACCCCAATCGCACTTGGCACACCAAATTTCTTTTTTCTAGGTTAAACCGTTCGTTGGCAGTAACAGTTTTAATTTTTAGGTTTCACTCTGTTTTCTCCTCTATGGATACATGTATTTGGAACTCTAAATCAAACACATTTTGTGCTAGCTCATGGAAACTTGACACAATAAAGTAGTTTCACGTTCTATCTCTATGTTTTTTTTTCCTATTGATGTAGCCCTAAGCAGAGACCTGCGCAAATCACTTTCATGGAAAGTTGTTGCCAAGCTTCCAAAAAACTACGAGTTTCCTGAAATCTCAGCACACATTTTTTCACCCAATCTTCATGACACTTTCAGGTAAGTATCAGTACCCCAATCCCACTTGGCTCACCAAATTTCGTTCTTCTAGGTTAAACCGTTCGTTGGCAGTAACAGTTTTAATTTTTAGGTTTCACTCTGTTTTCTCCTATATGGATACATGTAGTTGGAACTCTAAATCAAACACGGTTTGTGCTAGCTCTTTGAAACTTGACACAATAAAGTAGTTCCAAGTTCTATCTCTATGTTTTGTTTCCTATTGATGTAGCCCTAAGCAGAGACTGGCGCAAATCACTTTAATGGAAAGCGGTTGCCAAGCTTCCAAAAAACTTCGAGTTTCCTGAAATCTCAGCACACATTTTTTCACCCAATCTTGATGACACTTTCAGATAATGATCAGTACCCCAATCGCACTTGGCACACCAAATTTCATTTTTCTAGGTTAAACCGTTTGTTGCCATTATCAGTTTTAATTTTTAGGTTTCACTCAGTTTTCTCCTATATGGATACATGTAGTTGGAACTCTAAATCAAACACGGTTTGTGCTAGCTCTTTGAAACTTGACACAATAAAGTAGTTCCAAGTTCTATCTCTATGGTTTGTTTCATATTGATATAGCCCTAAGCAGAGACTGGCGCAAATCACTTTCATGTAAAGGGGTTGCCAAGCTTCCAAAAAAGTATGAGTTTCCTGAAATCTCAGCACATATTTTTTCACCCAATCTTGATGACACTTTCAGGTAATGATCAGTACCCCAGTCCCACTTGGCTCACCTAATTTCGTTCTTCTAGGTTAAACCGTTCCTTGGCAGTAACAGTTTTAATTTTTAGGTTTCACTCAGTTTTCTCCTATATGGATACATGTAGTTGGAACTCTAAATCAAACACGGTTTGTGCTAGCTCTTTGAAACTTGACACAATAAAGTAGTTCAAAGTTCTATCTCTATGGTTTTTTTCCTATTGATGTATCCCTAAGCAGAGACCTGCGCAAATCACTTTCAGGGAAAGTTGTTGCCAAGCTTCCAAAAAACTACGAGTTTCCTGAAATCTCAGCACACATTTTTTCTCCCAATCTTGATGACACTTTCAGGTAAATATCAGTACCCCAATCCCACTTGGCTCACCAAATTTCGTTCTTCTAGGTTAAACCGTTCGTTGGCAGGAACAGTTTTAATTTTTAAGTTTCACTCTGTTTTCTCCTATATGGATACATGTAGTTGGAACTCTAAATCAAACACGGTTTGTGCTAGCCCTTGGAAACTTGACACAATAAAGTATTTCCAATTTCTATCTCTATGGTTTTTTCCTATTGATGTAGGCCTAAGCAGAGACTGGCGCAAATCACTTTCATGGAAAGTTGTTGCCAAGCTTCCAAAAAACTACGAGTTCCTGAAATCTCAGCACACATTTTTTCACCCAATCTTCATGACACTTTCAGGTAAATATCAGTACCCCAATCCCACTTGGCTCACCAAATTTCGTTTTCTAGGTTAAACCGTTCGTTGGCAGTATCAGTTTTAATTTTTAGGTTTCATTCTGTTTTCCCCTATAAGGATACATGTAGTTGGAACTCTAAGTCAAACACGGTTTGTGCTAGCTCTTGGAAACTTGACACAATAAAGTAGTTCCAAGTTCTATCTCTATGGCTTGTTTCCTATTGATGTAGCCCTAAGCAGAGACTGGCGCAAATCACTTTCATGGAAAGGGGTTGCCAAGCTTCCAAAAAACTACGAGTTTCCTAAAATCTCAGCACACATTTTTTCACCTAATCTTGATGACACGTTCAAGTAATGATCAGTACCCCAATCCCACTTGGCTCACCAAATTTCATTCTTCTAGGTTAAACCGTTCGCTGGCAGTAACAGTTTTAATTTTTAGGTTTCACTCTGTTTTCTCCTATATGGATACATGTAGTTGGAACTCTAAAACAAACACGGTTTGTGCTAGCTCTTTCAAACTTGACACAATAAAGTAGTTCCAAGTTCTATCTCTATGGTTTGTTTCCTATTGGTGTAGCCCTAAGCAGAGACCTGCGCAAATCACTTTCATGGAAAGTTGTTGCCAAGCTTCCAAAAAACTACGAGTTTCCTGAAATCTCAGCACACATTTTTTCACCTAATATTGATGACACTTTCAGGTAATCATCAGTACCCCAATCCCACTTGGCTCACCAAATTTCGTTCTTCTAGGTTAAACCGTTCGTTGCCATTATCAGTTTTAATTTTTAGATTTCACTCAGTTTTCTCCTATATGGATACATGTAGTTGGAACTCTAAATCAAACACGGTTTGTGCTAGCTCTTCGAAACTTGACAAAATAACCTAGTTCCAAGTTCTATCTCTATGGTTTGTTTCCTATTGATGTAGCTCTAAGCAGGACCGGCACAAATCATTTCAAGGAAATGGGTTGCCAAGCTTTCAAATAACTATTAGTTTCCTGAAATCTCAGCATACATTTTTTCAACCAATCTTGAAGACACTTTCAAGTAATGATCAGTACCCCAATCCCACTTGGCTCACCAAATTTCATTCTTCTAGGTTAAACCGTTCGCTGGCAGTAACAGTTTTAATTTTTAGGTTTCACTCTGTTTTCTCCTGTATGGATACATGTAGTTGGAACTCTAAATCAAACACGGTTTGTGCTAGCCCTTGGAATGTTGACACAATAAAGTAGTTCCAAGTTCTTTCTCTATGGTTTGTTTCCTATTGATGTAGCCCTAAGCAGAGACTGGCGCAAATCACTTTAATGGAAAGGGGTTGCCATGCTTCCAAAAAACTACGAGTTTCCTGAAATCTCAGCATATATTTTTACACCCAATCTTGATGACACTTTCAGGTAATGATCAGTACCCCAATCCCACTTGGCTCACCAAATTTCGTTCTTCTAGGTTAAACCGTTCGTTGGCAGTATCAGTTTTAATTTTTAGGTTTCACTCTGTTTTCTCCAATATGGATACATGTAGTTGGAACTCTAAATCAAACACGGTTTGTGCTAGATCTGGGAAACTTGACACAATAAAGTAGTTCCAAGTTCTATCGCTATGATTTGTTTCCTATTGATGTAGCCCTAAGCAGAGACCAGCGCAAATCACTTTCATGGAAAAGGGTTGCCAAACTTCCAAAAAACTACAAGTTACCTGAAATCTCAGCATACATTTTTTCCAACAATCTTGAATACACTTTCAGGTAATGATCAGTACCCCAATCCCACTTGGCTCAACAAATTTCGTTCTTCTAGGTTAAACCGTTTGTTGCCATTATCAGTTTTAATTTTTAGGTTTCACTCAGTTTTCTCCTATATGGATACATGTAGTTGGAACTCTAAATCAAACACGGTTTGTGCTAGCTCTTTGAAACTTGACACAATAAAGTAGTTCCAAGTTCTATCTCTATGGTTTGTTTCATATTGATATAGCCCTAAGCAGAGACTGGCGCAAATCACTTTCATGTAAAGGGGTTGCCAAGCTTCCAAAAAAGTATGAGTTTCCTGAAATCTCAGCACATATTTTTTCACCCAATCTTGATGACACTTTCAGGTAATGATCAGTACCCCAGTCCCACTTGGCTCACCTAATTTCGTTCTTCTAGGTTAAACCGTTCCTTGGCAGTAACAGTTTTAATTTTTAGGTTTCACTCTGTTTTCTCCTATATGGATACATGTAGTTGGAACTCTAAATCAAACATGGTTTGTGCTAGCTCTTTGAAACTTGACACAATAAAATAGTTCAAAGTTGTATCTCTATGGTTTTTTTCCTATTGATGTATCCCTAAGCAGAGACCTGCGCAAATCACTTTCAGGGAAAGTTGTTGCCAAGCTTCCAAAAAACTACGAGTTTCCTGAAATCTCAGCACACATTTTTTCTCTCAATCTTGATGACACTTTCAGGTAAATATCAGTACCCCAATCCCACTTGGCTCACCAAATTTCGTTCTTCTAGGTTAAACCGTTCGTTGGCAGGAACAGTTTTAATTTTTAAGTTTCACTCTGTTTTCTCCTATATGGATACATGTAGTTGGAACTCTAAATCAAACACGGTTTGTGCTAGCCCTTGGAAACTTGACACAATAAAGTATTTCCAATTTCTATCTCTATGGTTTTTTCCTATTGATGTAGGCCTAAGCAGAGACTGGCGCAAATCACTTTCATGGAAAGGGGTTGCCAAGCTTCCAAAAAACTACGAGTTTCCTGAAATCTCAGCACATCTTTTTTCACCCAAATATGATGACACTTTCAGGTAATGATCAGTACCCCAGTCCCACTTGGTTCAACAAATTTCGTTCTTCTATGTTAAACCGTCCGTTGGCTGTAACAGTTTTAATTTTTAGGTTTCACTCTGCTTTCTCGTATATGGATACATGTAGTTGGAAATCTAAATCAAACACCTTTTGTTGTTCCAAGTTCTATCTCTATGGTTTGTTTCCTATTGATGTAGCCCTAAGCAGAGACTGGCGCAAATCACTTAAATGGAAAGGGGTTTCCATGCTTCCAAAAAACTTCGAGTTTCCTGAAATCTCAGCACACGTTTTTTCACCCAATCTGGATGACACTTTCAGGTAATGATCAGTACCCCAATCCCACTTGGCTCACCAAATTTCGTTCTTCTAGGTTAAACCGTTCGTTGGCAGTAACAGTTTTAATTTTTATGTTTCACTCTGTTTTCTCCTATATGGATAAATGTAGTTGGAACTCTAAATAAAACACAGTTTATGCTAGTTCTTGGAAACTTGACACAATAAAGTAGTTCCAAGTTCTATCTCTATGTTTTGTTTCCTAGAGATGTAGCCCTAAGCAGAGACTGGCACAAATCACTTTCATGGAAAGGGGTTGCCAAGCTTCCAAAAAACTACGAGTTTCCTGAAATCTCAGCATACATTTATTCAACCAAACTTGAAGACACTTTCAGGTAATGATCAGTACCCCAATCCGACTTGGCTCACCAAATTTCCTTCTTCTAGGTTAAACCGTTCGTTGGCAGTAACAGTTTTAATTTTTAGGTTTCACTCTGTTTTCTCCTATATGGATATATGTAGTTGGAACTCTAAATCAAACATGGTTTGTGTTAGCTCTTTAAACTTGACACAATAAAGTAGTTCCATGTCCTATCTCTATGGTTTGTTTAGTATTGATGTAGCCCTAATCAGAGACCGGCGCAAATCACTTTCATGGAAAGGGGTTGCCAAGCTTCCAAAAAACTACGTGTTTCCTGAAATCTCAGCATACATTTTTTCACCCAATCTTGATGACACTTTCAGGTTATGATCAGTACCCCAATCCCACTTGGCTCACCAAATTTCGTTCTTCTAAGTTAAACCGTTCGTTGGCAGTATCAGTTTTAATTTTTAGGTTTCACTCTGTTTTCTCCTATATGGATACATGTAGTTGGAACTCTAAATCCAACACGGTTTGTGCTAGCTCTTTGAAACTTGACACAATAAAGTAGTTCCAAGTTCTATCTCTATGGTTTGTTTCCTATTGATGTAGCCCTAAGCAGAGACTGGCGCAAATCAATTTCATGGAAAGGGGTTGCCAAGCTTCCAAAAACTATGAGTTTCCTGAAATCTCAGCACACATTTTTTCACCCAATCTGGATGACACTTTCAGGTAATGATCAGTACCCCAATCCCACTTGGCTCACCAAATTTCGTTCTTCTAGGTTAAACCGTTCGTTGGCAGTATCAGTTTTAATTTTTAGGTTTCACTCTGTTTTCTCCTATATGGATACATGTAGTTGGAACTCTAAATCAAACACGGTTTGTGCTAGCTCTTTGAAACTTGACACAATAAAGTAGTTCCAAGTTCTATCTCTATGGTTTGTTTCCTATTGATGTATCCCTAATCAGAGACAGGCGCAAATCACTTTCATGGAAAGGGGTTGCCAAGGTTCCAAAAAACTATGAGTTTCCTGAAATCTCAGCACACATTTTTTCACCCAATCTTGATGACACTTTCAGGTAATGATCAGTACCCCTATCCCACTTGGCTCACCAAATTTCGTTCTTCTAGGATAAACCGTTCATTGACAGTAACAGTTTTAATTTTTAGGTTTCACTCTGTTTTCTCCTATATGGATACATGTAGTTGGAACTCTAAATCAAACACGGTTTGTGCTAGCTCTTGGAAACTTGACACAATAAAGTAATTCCAAGTTCTATCTCTTTGGTTTGTTTCCTATTTATGTAGCCCTAAGCAGAGACAAGCGCAAATCATTTCATGGAAAGGGGTTGCCAAGCTTCCAAAAACTATGAGTTTCCTGAAATCTCAGCACACATTTTTTCACCCAATCTTGATGACACTTTCAGGTAATGATCAGTACCCCTATCCCACTTGGCTCACCAAATTTCGTTCTTCTAGGATAAACCGTTCATTCACAGTAACAGTTTTAATTTTTAGGTTTCACTCTGTTTTCTCCTATATGGATACATGTAGTTGGAACTCTAAATCAAACACGGTTTGTGCTAGCTCTTTGAAACCTGACACAATAAAGTAGTTCCAAGTTCTATCTCTATGGTTTGTTTCCTATTGATGTAGCACTAAGCAGAGACTGGCGCAAATCACTTTCATGGAAAGGAGTTGCCAAACTTCCAAAAAAATCCGAGTTTCCTGAAATCTCAGCATACATTTTTTCACCCAATCTTGATGACACTTTCAGGTAATGATCAGTACCCCAATCCCCCTTGGCTCACCAAATTTCGTTCTTCTAGGTTAAACAGTTCGTTGGCAGTAAGAGTTTTAATTTTTGGGTTTCACTCTGTTTTCTCCTATATGGATACATGTAGTTGGAACTCTAAATCAAACACGGTTTGTGCTAGCTCTTTGAAACCTGACACAATAAAGCAGTTCCAAGTTCTGTCTGTATGTTTTGTTTCCTATTAATGTAGCGCTAAGCAGAGACCGGCGCAAATCACTTTCATGGAAAGTGGTTGCCAAACTTCCAAAAAACTACGAGTTTCCTGAAATCTCAGCATACATTTTTTCACCCAATCTTGATGACACTTTCAGGTAATGATCAGTACCCCAATCCCACTTGGCTCACCAAATTTTGTTCTTCTAGGTTAAACCGTTCGTTGGCTGTAACAGTTTTAATTTTTAGTTTTCACTCTGTTTTCTCCTATATGGATACATGTAATTGGAACTCTAAATCAAACACGGTTTGTGCTAGCTCTTTGAAACTTGACACAATAAAGTAGTTCCAAGTTCTGTCTCTATGGTTTGTTTCCTATTGATGTAGCCCTAAGCAGAGACCAGTGCAAATCACTTTCATGGAAAGGGGTTGCCAAGCTTCCAAAAAACTACGAGTTTCAGGAAATCTCAGCACACATTCTTTCACCCAATATTGATGACAATTTCAGGTAATGATCAGTACCCCAATCCCACTTGGCTCACCAAATTTGTTATTCTATGTTAAACCGTTCGTTGGCTGTATCAGTTTTAAATTTTAGGTTTCACTCTGTTTTCTCCTATATGGATACATGTAGTTGGAAATCTAAATCAAACACGGTTTGTGCTAGATCTTGGAAACTTGACACAATAAAGTAGTTCCAAGTTTTATCTCTATGGTTTGTTTCCTATTGATGTAGCCCTAAGCAGAGACCGGCGCAAATCATTTCATGGAAAGGGGTTGCCAAGCTTCCAAAAAACTACGAGTTTCCTGAAATCTCAGCATACATTTTTTCACCCAATCTTGAAGACACTTTCAGGTAATGATCAGTACCCCAATCCCACTTGCCTCACCAGATTTTGTTCTTCTAGGTTAAACCTTTCGTTGGCAGAAACAGTTTTAATTTTTAGGTTTCACTCTGTTTTCTCCTATATGGATACATGTAGTTGAAACTCTAAATCAAACACGGTTCGTGGTAGCCTTTGGAAACTTGACACAATAAGGTAGTTCCAAGTTCTATCTCTATGGTTTTTTTTCTATTGCGTAGCCCTAAGCAGAGACTGGCACAAATCACTTTCAAAAAAGTGGTTGCCAAGCTTCCAAAAAACTACGAGTTTCCTGAAATCTCAGCATACATTTTTTCACCCAATCTTGATGACACTTTCAGGTAATGATCACTGCCCCAATCCCACTTGGCTCCCCAAATTTCGTTCTTCTAGGTTAAACCGTTCGTTGGCAGTAACAGTTTTAATTTTTAGTTTTCACTCTGTTTTCTCCTATATGGATACATGTAGTTGGAACTCTAAATCAAACACGGTTTGTGCTAGCTCTTTGAAACTTGACACAATAAAGTAGTTCCAAGTTCTATCTCTATGGTTTGTTTCCTATTGATGTAGCCCTAAGCAGAGACCGGCGCAAATCACTTTCATGGAACGTTGTTTCCAAGCTTCCAAAAAACTACCAGTTTCCTGAAATCTCAGCACACATTTTTTCACCCAATGTGGATGACACTTTCAGGTAATGATCAGTACCCCAATCCCACTTGGCTCACCAAATTTCGTTCTTCTAGGTTAAACCGTTCGTTGGCTGTAACAGTTTTAATTTTTAGGTTTCACTCTGTTTTCTCCTATATGGATACATGTAGTTGGAACTCTAAATCAAACACGGTTTGTGCTAGCTGTTGGAAACTTGACAATAAAGTAGTTCCAAGTTCTCTCTCTATGGTTTGTTTCCTATTGATGTAGCCCTAAGCAGAGTCCGGTGCAAATCACTTTCATGAAAAGGGGTTTGCAAACTTCCAAAAAATATGAGTTTCCTGAAATCTCAGCATACATTTTTTCGCTAAATCTTGAAGACACTTTCAGGTAATGATCAGTACCCCAATCCCACTTGGCTCACCAAATTTCGTTCTTCTAGGTTAAACCGTTCGTTGGCAGTAACAGTTTTAATTTTTAGGTTTCACTCTGTTTTCTCCTATATGGATACATGTATTTGGAACTCTAAATCAAACACGGTTTGTGCTAGCCCTTGGAAACTTCACACAATAAAGTAGTTCCAAGTTCTATCTCTATGGTTTGTTTCCTATTGATGTAGCCCTAAGCAGAGACTGGCGCAAATCACTTTCATGGAAAGGGGTTGCCAAGCTTCCAAAAAACTACGAGTTTCCTGAAATCTCAGCATACATTTTTTCACTCAATTTTGATGACATTTTCAGGTAATGATCAGTACCCCAATCAAACTTGGCTCACCAAATTTCGTTCTTCTAGGTTAAACCTTTCGTTGGAAGAAACAGTTTTAATTTTTAGGTTTCACTCTGTTTTCTCCTATATGGATACATGTAGTTGGAACTCTAAATCAAACACGGTTTGTGCTAGCTCTTGGAAACTTGACACAATAAAGTAGTTCCAAATTCTATCTCTATGGTTTGTTTCCTATTGAGTAGCCCTAAGCAGAGACTGGCACAAATCACTTTCAAGGAAAGGGGTTGCCAAGCTTCCAAAAAACTACCAGTTTCCTGAAATCTCAGCATACATTTTTTCACCCAATCTTGAAGACACTTTCAGATAATGATCAGTACCCCAATCACACTTGGCTCACCAAATTTCATTCTTCTATGTTAAACCTTTCGTTGGCTGTAACAGTTTTAATTTTTAGGTTTCACTCTGTTTTCTCCTATATGGATACATGTAGTTGGAACTCTAAATCAAAGACAGTTTGTGCTAGCCCTTGGAAACTTGACACAATAAGGTTGTTCCAAGTTCTATCTCTATGGTTTGTTTCTATTGAGTAGCCCTAAGCAGAGACTGGCACAAATCACTTTCAAATAAGTGGTTGCCAAGCTTCCAAAAAACTACGAGTTTCCTGAAATCTCAGCATACATTTTTTCACCCAATCTTGATGACACTTTCAGGTAATGATCACTGCCCCAATCCAACTTGGCTCCCCAAATTTCGTTCTTCTAGGTTAAACCGTTCGTTGGCAGTATCAGTTTTAATTTTTAGGTTTCACTCTGTTTTATCCTATATGGATACATATATTTGGAACTCTAAATCAAACACGGTTTGTGCTAGCTCTTGGAAACTTGACACAATAAATTAGTTCCAAGTTCTATCTCTGTGGTTTGTTTCCTATTGATGTAGCCCTAAGCAGAGACTGGCGCAAATCACTTTCATGGAAAGGGGTTGCCAAGCTTCCAAAAAACTACGAGTTTCCTGAGATCTCAGCACACATTTTTTCACCCAAACTTGATGACACTTTCAGGTAATGATCAGTACCCCAAATCCACTTGGCTCACCAAATGTCATTCTTCTAGGTTAAACCATTCGTTAGCAGTATCAGTTTTCATTTTTAGGTTTCACTCTGTTTTCTCCAATATGGATACATGTATTTGGAACTCTAAATCAAACACGGTTTGTGGTAGCTCTTTGAAACTTGACACAATAATGTAGTTCCAAGTTCTATCTCTACGGTTTGTTTCCTGTTGATGTAGCCCTAAGCAGAGTCCGGCGCAAATCAGTTTCATGGAAAGTTGTTGCCAAGCTTCCAAAAAACTACAAGTTTCCTGAAATCTCAGCACACATTTTTTCACCCAATCTTGATGACCCTTTCAGGTAATGTTCAGAACCCCACTCCCACTGGGCTTACCAAATTTCGTTTTCTAGGTTAAAACGTTCGTTGGCAGTAACAGTTTTAATTTTTAGGTTTCACTCTGTTTTCTCCTATATGGATACATGTAGTTGGAACTCTAAATCAAACACGGTTTGTGCTAGCCCTTGGAATCTTGACACAATAAAGTAGTTCCAAGGTCTATCTCTATGGTTTCCTTCCTATTGATGTAGCCCTAAGAAGAGACTGGCGCAAATCACTTTCATGGAAAGGGGTTCCCAAGCTTCCAAAAAACTACGAGTTTCCTGAAATCTCGGCACACATTTTTTTCACTCAATCATGATGACACTTTCAGGTAATGATCAGTACCCCAATCCCACTTGGCTCACCAAATTTCGTTCTGCTATGTTAAACCGTTCATTGGCAGTAACAGTTTTAATTTTTAGGTTTCACTCTGTTTTCTCCTATATGGATACATGTAGTTGGAACTCTGAATCAAACACGGTTTGTGCTAGCCCTTGGAAACTTGACACAATAAGGTAGTTCCAAGTTCTATCTCTATGGTTTGTTTCCTATTGATGTAGCTCTAAGCAGAGACTGGCGCAAATCACTTTCATGGAAAGGGGTTGCCAAGCTTCCAAAAAAATACGAGTTTCCTGAAATCTCAGCATATATTTTTTCAACCAATCTTGAAGACACTTTCAGGTAATGATTAGTTCCCCAATCCCACTTGGCTCACCAAATTTTGTTCTTCTATATTAAACCGTTCATTGGCAGTAACAGTTTAAGTTTTTAGTTTTCACTCTGTTTTCTCCTATATGGATACATGTAGTTGGAACTCTAAATCAAACACGGTTTGTGCTAGCTCTTGGAAACTTGAAACAATAAAGTAGTTCCAAGGTCTATCTCTATGGTTTGTTTCCTATTCATGTAGCCCTAAGCAGAGACTGGCGCAAATCACTTTCATGGATAGGGGTTGCCAAGCTTCATAAAATACGAGTTTCCTGATATCTCAGCACACATTTTTTCACCCAATCTTGATGACACTTTCATTTAATGATCAGTACACCAATCCCTCTTGGCTCACCAAATTTCATTCTTCTAGGTTAAACCGTTCGTTGGCTGTAACAGTTTTAATTTTTAGGTTTCACTCTGTTTTCTCCTATATAGATACATGTAGTTGGAACTCTAAATCAAACACGGTTTGTGCTAGCTGTTGGAAACTTGACAAAATAAAGTAGTTCAAAGTTCTATCTCTATGGTTTGTTTCCTATTGATGTAGCGCTAAGCAGAGTCCGGCGCAAATCACTTTCATGGAAAGGGGTTGCCAAACTTCCAAAAAACTACGAGTTTCCTGAAATCTCAGCACACATTTATTCACCCAATCTTGATGACTTTTTCAGGTAATGATCAGTACCCCAATCCCACTTGGCTCACCAAATTTCATTGTTCTAGGTTAAACCGTTCGTTGGCAGTAACAGTTTTAATTTTTAGGTTTCACTCTGTTTTCTCCTATATGTATAGATGTAGTTGGGACTCTAAATCAAAGACTGTTTGTGGTAGCTCTTTGAAACTTGACACAATAAAGTGGTTCCAAGTTCTATCTCTACGGTTTGTTTCCTATTGATGTAGCCCTATGCAGAGATCGGCGCAAATACTTTCATGGAAAGGGGTTGACAAGCTTCCAAAAAACCACGAGTTTCCTGAAATCTCAGCACACATTTTTTCACCCAATCTTGATGACCCTTTCAGGAAATGATCAGGACCCCAATCCCACTTGGCTCACCAATTTTCGTTCTTGTATGTTAAACCATTCGTTGACAGTAACAGTTTTAATTTTTAGGTTACACTCTGTTTTCTCCTATATGGATACATGTAGTTGGAACTCTAAATCAAACACAGTTTGTGCTAGCTCTTTGAAACTTGACACAATAAAGTAGTTGCAAGTTCTATCTCTATGGTTTGTTTCCTATTGATGTAGCCCTAAGCAGAGACTGGCGCAAATCACTATCATGGAAAGGGGTTGCCAAGCTTCCAAAAAACTACGAGTTTCCTGAAATCTAAGCACACCTTTTTTCACCCAATCTTGATTACACTTTCAGATAATGATCAGTAAGCCAATCCCACTTGGCTCACCAAATTTCGTTCTTCTAGGTTAAACTGTTCGTTGGCAGTAAAGTTTTAATTTTTAGGTTTCACTCTGTTTTCTCCTATATGGATACATGTAGTTGGAACTCTAAATCAAAGACGGTTTGTGCTAGCTCTTTGAAAATTGACACAATAAAGCTGTTCCAAGTTCTATCTCTACGGTTTGTTTCCTATTGATGTAGCCCTAAGCAGAGACCGGCGCAAATCACTCTCATGAATAGGGGTTGACAAGCTTCCAAAAAACCACGAGTTTTCTGAAATCTCAGCACACATTTTTTCACCCAATCTTGATTACACTTTCAGATAATGATCAGTAAGCCAATCCCACTTGGCTCACCAAATTTCGTTCTTCTAAGTTAAACCGTTCATTGGCAGTAAAGTTTTAATTTTTAGGTTTCACTCTGTTTTCTCCTATATGGATACATGTAGTTGGAACTCTAAATCAAAGACGGTTTGTGCTAGCTCTTTGAAAATTGATACAATAAAGTAGTTCCAAGTTCTATCTCTACGGTTTTTTTACTATTGATGTAGCCCTAAGCAGAGAACGGCGCAAATCACTTTCATGGAAAGGGGTTGACAAGCTTCCAAAAAACCACGAGTTTTCTGAAGTCTCAGCACACATTTTTTCACACAATCTGGATGACACTTTCAGGAATAGATCAGTACCCCAATCCCACTTGGCTCACCAAATTTCGTTCTTCTAGGTTAAACCATTCGTTGGCAGTAACAGTTTTAATTTTTAGGTTACACTCTGTTTTCTCCTATATGGATACATGTATTTGGAACTCTAAATCAAACACGGTTTGTGCTAGCTCTTGAAAACTTGACACAATAAAGGAGTTCCCAGTTCTGTCTCTATGGTTTGTTTCCTATTTATGTAGCCCTAAGCAGAGACTGGCGCAAATCACTTTCATGGAAAGGGGTTGCCAAGCTTCCAAAAAACTACAATTTTCCTGAAATCTCAGCACACTGTTTTTCACCCAATCTTGATGACACTTTCAGGTAATGATCAGTACCCCAATCCCACTTGGTTCCCCAAATTTCGTTCATCTAGGTTAAACAGTTCGTTGGCAGTAACAGTTATAATTTTTAGGTTTCACTCTGTTTTCTCCTATATGGATACATGTAGTTGGAACTCTAAATCAAACACGGTTTGTGGTAGCTCTTTGAAACTTGACACAATAAAGTAGTTCCAAGTTCTATCTCTATGGTTTGTTTCCTTTTGATGTAGCCCTAAGAAGAGACTGGCGCAAATCTCTTTCATGGAAAGGGGTTGCCAAGCTTCCAAAAAACTACGAGTTTCCTGAAATCTCAGCACACATTTTTTCACCCAATCTTGATGACACTTTCAGGTAATGATCAGTACCCCAATCACACTTGGCTCACCAAATTTCGTTCTTCTAAGTTAAACGGTTCATTGGCAGTAACAGTTTTAATTTTTAGGTTTCACTCTGTTTTCTCCTATATGGATACATGTAGTTGGAACTCTAAATCAAACACAGTTTGTGCTAGCTCTTGAAAACTTGACACAACAAAGTAGTTCCAAGTTCTATCACTATGGTTTGTTTTCTATTGATGTAGCCCTAAGCAGAGAGCGGCGCAAATCACATTCATGGAAAGGGGTTTCCAAGCTTCCAAAAAACTACAAGTTTTCTGAAATCTCAGCACACATTTATTCACCCAATCTTGATGACTTTTTCAGGTAATGATCAGTACCCCAATCCCACTTGGCTCACCAAATTTCATTGTTCTAGGTTAAACCGTTCGTTGGCAGTAACAGTTTTAATTTTTAGGTTTCACTCTGTTTTCTCCTATATGTATAGAAGTAGTTGGGACTCTAAAAGACGGTTTGTGGTAGCTCTTTGAAACTTGACACAATAAAGTAGTTCCAAGTTCTATCTCTACGGTTTGTTTCCTATTGATGTAGCCCTATGCAGAGATCGGCGCAAATACTTTCATGGAAAGGGGTTGACAAGCTTCCAAAAAACCACGAGTTTCCTGAAATCTCCGCACACCTTTTTTCACCCAATCTTGATGACACTTTCAGATAATGATTAGTACCCCAATCCCACTTGGCTCACCAAATTTAGTTCTTCTAAGTTAATCTGTTCGTTGGCAGTAACAGTTTTAATTTTAAGGTTTCACTCTGTTTTCTCCTATATGTATACATGTAGTTGGAATTCTAAATCAAAGACAGTTTGTGCTAGCTCTTTGAAAATTGACACAATAAAGTAGTTCCAAGTTCTATCTCTATGGTTTGTTTCCTATTGATGTAGCCCTTAGCACAGACCGGCGCAAATCACTTTTATGGAAAGGGGTTGACAAGTTTCCAAATAACCACGAGTTTCCTGAAATCTCAGCACACATTTTTTCACCCAATCTTGATGACACTTTCAGATAATGATCAGTACCCCAATCCCACTTGGCTCACCAAATTTCGTTCTTCTAGGTTAAACCGTTCTTTGGCAGTAACGGTTTTAATTTTTAGGTTTCACTCTGTTTTCTCCTATATGTATACATGTACTTGGGACTCTAAATCAAAGACGGTTTGTGCTAGCTCTTTGAAACTTGACACAATAAAGTAGTTCCAAGTTCTATCTGTATGGTTTGTTTCCTATTGATGTAGCCCTAAGCAGAGACTGGCACAAATCCCTTTCATTGAAATGGGTTGCCAAGCTTCCAAAAAACTACGAGTTTCTTGAAATCGCAGCACACATTTTTTCACCCAATCTTGATGACACTTTCAGGTAATGATCAGTACCCCAATCCCACTTGGCTCACCAAATTTCGTTCTTCTAGGTTAAACCCTTCGTTGGCTGTAACAGTTTTAATTTTTAGGTTTCACTCTGCTTTCTCCTATATGGATACATGTAGTTGGAACTCTAAATCAAACACGGTTTGTCTAGCTCTTTGAAACTAGACACAATAAACTAGTTCCAAGTTCTATCTCTATGGTTTGTTTCCTATTGATGTAGCCCTAAGCAGAGACTGGCGCAAATCACTTTCATGGAAACGGGTTGCCAAGCTTCCAAAAAACTACGAGTTTTGTGAAATCTCAGCACACATTTTTTCACCCAATCTTTCAGGTAATGATCAGTACCCCAATCCCACTTATCTCACCAAATTTCGTTCTTCTAGGTTTAACTGTTCGTTGGCAGTAACAGTTTTAATTTTTAGGTTTCACTCTGTTTTCTCCTATATGGATACATGTAGTTGGAACTCTAAATCAAACATGGTTTGTGCTAGCTCTTGAAAACTTGACACAATTAAGTAGTTCCATGTTCTATCTCTAAGGTTCTTTCCTATTGATGTAGCCCTAAGCAGAGACCGGCGCAAATCCTTTCATGGAAAGGGGTTGCCAAGCTTCCAAAAAACTACGCGTTTCCTGAAATCTCAGCACACATTTTTTCACCCAATCTTGATGACACTTTCAGGTAATGATCAGTACCCCAATTCCACTTGGCTCACCACATTTCGTTCTTCTAGGTTAAACCGTTCGTTGGCAGTAACAGTTTTAATTTTTAGGTTTCACTCTGTTTTCTCCTATATGGTTACATGTAGTTGGAACTCTAAATCAATTCGGTTTGTGCTAGCTCTTGGAAAGTTGACACAATAAAGTAGTTCCAACTTGTGTCTCTAAGGTTTCTTTCCTATTGATGTAGCCCTAAGCAGAGATCGGCGCAAATCCTTTCATGGAAAGGGGTTGCCAAGCTTCCAAAAAACTACGAGTTCCCTGAAATCTCAGCACAAATTTTTTCACCCAATCTTGATGACACTTTCAGGTAATGATCAGTACCCCCATCCCACTTGGCACACCTAATATCATTCTTCTAGGTTAAACCGTTCGTTGGCAGTAACAGTTTTAATTTTTAGGTTTCACTCTGTTTTCTCCTATATGGATACATGTAGTTGGAACTCTAAATCAAACACGGTTTGTGCTAGCTCTTTGAAACTTGACACAATAGAGTAGTTCCAAGTTCTATCTCTATGGTTCGTTTGCTATTGATGTAGCCCTAAGCAGAGACCGGGGCAAATCAATTCCATGGAAAGGGGTTGCCAATCTTCCAAAAAACTATGAATTTCCTGAAATCTCAGCACACATTTTTTCACCCAAACTTGATGACACTTTCAGGTAATGATCAGTAACCCAATCCCACTTGGTTCACCAAATTTCGTTCTTCTAGGTTAAACCGTTCGTTGGCAGTAACAGTTTTAATTTTTAGGTTTCACTCTGTTTTCTCCTATATGGATACATGTAGTTGGAACTCTAAATCAAACACGGTTTGTGCTAGCTCTTGAAAACTTGACACAACAAAGTAGTTCCAAGTTCTATCACTATGGTTATTTTCCTATTGATGTAGCCCTAAGCAGAGAGCGGTGCAAATCACTTTCATGGAAAGGGGTTTACAAAGCTTCCAAAAAACTACAAGTTTTCTGAAATCTCAGCACACATTTTTTCACCCAATCTTGATGACTCCTTCAGGTAATGATCAGTACCCCAATCACACTTGTCTCACCAAATTTCGTTCTTCTAGGTTAAACGGTTCATTGGCAGTAACAGTTTTAATTTTTAGGTTTCACTCTGTTTTCTCCTATATGGATACATGTAGTTGGAACTCTAAATCAAACACGGTTTGTGCTAGGTCTTGAAAACTTGACACAACAAAGTAGTTCCAAGTTCTATCACTATGGTTTGTTTTCTATTGATGTAGCCCTAAGCAGAGAGCGGCGCAAATCACTTTGATGGAAAGGGGTTTCCAAGCTTCCAAAAAACTACAAGTTTTCTGAAATCTCAGCACACATTTTTTCACCCAAACTTGATGACACTTTCAGGTAATGATCAGTAACCCAATCCCACTTGGTTCACCAAATTTCGTTCTTCTAGGTTAAACCGTTCGTTGGCAGTAACAGTTTTAATTTTTAGGTTTCACTCTGTTTTCTCCTATATGGATACATGTAGTTGGAACTCTATATCAAACACGGTTTGTGCTAGCTCTTTGAAACTTGACACAATAAAGTAGTTCCAAGTTCTATCTCTATGGTGTGTTTCCTATTGATGTTGCCCTCAGCAGAGACCGGCACAAATCACTTTCATGGAAAGGGGTTGCCAAACTTCCAAAATACTACGAGTTTCCTGAAATCTCAGCACACATTTTCTCACCCAATCTTGATGACTCTTTCAGGTAATGATCAGTACCCCAATCCCACTTGGCTCACCAAATTTCGTTCTTCTAGGTTAAACCGTTCGTTGGCACTAACAGTTTTAATTTTTAGGTTTCACTCTGTTTTCTCCTATATGGATACATGTAGTTAGAACTCTAAATCAAACACGGTTTGTGCTAGCTCTTGAAAACTTGACACAACAAAGTAGTTCCAAGTTCTATCACTATGGTTTGTTTCCTATTGATGTAGCCCTAAGCAGAGAGCGGCGCAAATCACTTTCATGGAAAGGGCTTTCCAAGCTTCCAAAAAACTACAAGTTTTCTGAAATCTCAGCACACATTTTTTCACCCAATCTTGATGACTCCTTCAGGTAATGATCAGTACCCCAATCCCACTTGGCTCACAAAATTTCGTTCTTCTAGGTTAAACCGTTCGTTGGCAGTAACAGTTTTAATTTTTAGGTTTCACTCTGTTTTCTCCTATATGGATACATGTAGTTGGAACTCTAAATCAAACACGGTTTGTCTAGCTCTTTGAAACTAGACACAATAAACTAGTTCCAAGTTCTATCTCTATGGTTTGTTTCCTTTTGATGTAGCCCTAAGAAGAGACTGGCGCAAATCTCTTTCATGGAAAGGGGTAGCCAAGCTTCCAAAAAACTACGAGTTTCCTGAAATCTCAGCACACATTTTTTCACCCAATCTTGATGACACTTTCAGGTAATGATCAGTACCCCAATCCCACTTGGCTCACCAAATTTCGTTCTTCTAGTTTAAACCGTTCGTTGGCAGTATCAGTTTTAATTTTTAGGTTTTAATCTGTTTTCTCCTATATGGATACATGTAGTTGGAACTCTAAATCAAACACGGTTTGTGCTAGCTCTTGAAAACTTGACACAACAAAGTAGTTCCAAGTTCTATCACTATGGTTATTTTCCTATTGATGTAGCCCTAAGCAGAGAGCGGTGCAAATCACTTTCATGGAAAGGGGTTTACAAAGCTTCCAAAAAACTACAAGTTTTCTGAAATCTCAGCACACATTTTTTCACCCAATCTTGATGACTCCTTCAGGTAATGATCAGTACCCCAATCACACTTGTCTCACCAAATTTCGTTCTTCTAGGTTAAACGGTTCATTGGCAGTAACAGTTTTAATTTTTAGGTTTCACTCTGTTTTCTCCTATATGGATACATGTAGTTGGAACTCTAAATCAAACACGGTTTGTGCTAGGTCTTGAAAACTTGACACAACAAAGTAGTTCCAAGTTCTATCACTATGGTTTGTTTTCTATTGATGTAGCCCTAAGCAGAGAGCGGCGCAAATCACTTTGATGGAAAGGGGTTTCCAAGCTTCCAAAAAACTACAAGTTTTCTGAAATCTCAGCACACATTTTTTCACCCAATCTTGATGACTTCTTCAGGTAATGATCAGTACCCCAATCCCACTTGGCTCACCAAATTTCGTTCTTCTAGGTTAAACCGTTCGTTGGCAGTAACAGTTTCAATTTTTAGGTTTCACTCTGTTTTCTCCTATATGGATACATGTAGTTGGAACTCTAAATCAAACATGGTTTGTGCTAGCACTTGAAAACTTGACACAATAAAGTAGTTCCAAGTTCTATCTCTATGGTTTGTTTCCTATTGATGTAGCCCTAAGCAGAGACTGGCGCAAATCACTTTCATGGAAAGGGGTTGCCAAGCTTCCAAAAAACTACGAGTTTCCTGAAATCTCAGCACACATTTTTTCACCCAATCTTGATGACTCTTTCAGGTAATGATCAGTACCCCAATCCCACTTGCCTCACCAAATTTCATTGTTCTAGGTTAAACCGTTCGTTGGCAGTAACAATTTTAATTTTTAGGTTTCACTCTGTTTTCTCCTATATGGATACATGTAGTTGGAACTCTAAATCAAACACGGTTTGTGCTAGCTCTTTAAAACTTGACACAATAAAGTAGTTCCAAGTTCTATATCTATGGTTTGTTTCCTATTGATGTAGCCCTAAGCAGAGACTGGCGCATATCACTTTCATGCAAAGGGGTTGCCAAGCTTCCAAAAAAAAAAAACGAGTTTCCTGAAGTCTCAGCACACATTTTTTCACCCAATCTTGATGACACTTTCAGGTAATGATCAGTACCCCAATGCTACTTGGCTCACCAAATTTCATTCTTCTAAGTTAAACCCTTAGTTGGCAGTAACAGTTTTAATTTTTAGGTTACACTCTCTTTTCTCCTATATGGATACATGTAGTTGGAACTCTAAATGAAACATGGTTTGTGCTAGCTCTTGAAAACTTGACACAACAAAGTAGTTCCAAGTTCTATCACTATGGTTTGTTTTCTATTGATGTAGCCCTAAGCAGAGAGCGGCGCAAATCACATTCATGGAAAGGGGTTTCCAAGCTTCCAAAAAACTACAAGTTTTCTGAAATCTCAGCACACATTTATTCACCCAATCTTGATGACTTTTTCAGGTAATGATCAGTACCCCAATCCCACTTGGCTCACCAAATTTCATTGTTCTAGGTTAAACCGTTCGTTGGCAGTAACAGTTTTAATTTTTAGGTTTCACTCTGTTTTCTCCTATATGTATAGATGTAGTTGGGACTCTAAATCAAAGACGGTTTGTGGTAGCTCTTTGAAACTTGACACAATAAAGTAGTTCCAAGTTCTATCTCTACGGTTTGTTTCCTATTGATGTAGCCCTATGCAGAGATCAGCGCAAATACTTTCATGGAAAGGGGTTGACAAGCTTCCAAAAAACCACGAGTTTCCTGAAATCTCCGCACACATTTTTTCACCCAATCTTGATGACACTTTCAGATAATGATTAGTACCCCAATCCCACTTGGCTCACCAAATTTAGTTCTTCTAAGTTAATCCGTTCGTTGGCAGTAACAGTTTTAATTTTAAGGTTTCACTCTGTTTTCTCCTATATGTATACATGTAGTTGGAATTCTAAATCAAAGACAGTTTGTGCTAGCTCTTTGAAAATTGACACAATAAAGTAGTTCCAAGTTCTATCTCTATGGTTTGTTTCCTATTGATGTAGCCCTTAGCAGAGACCGGCGCAAATCACTTTTATGGAAAGGGGTTGACAAGCTTCCAAATAACCACGAGTTTCCTGAAATCTCAGCACACATTTTTTCACCCAATCTTGATGACACTTTCAGATAATGATCAGTACCCCAATCCCACTTGGCTCACCAAATTTCGTTCTTCTAGGTTAAACCGTTCTTTGGCAGTAATGGTTTTAATTTTTAGGTTTCACTCTGTTTTCTCCTATATATATACATGTACTTGGGACTCTAAATCAAAGACGGTTTGTGCTAGCTCTTTGAAACTTGACACAATAAAGTAGTTCCAAGTTCTCTCTGTATGGTTTGTTTCCTATTGATGTAGCCCTAAGCAGAGACTGGCACAAATCCCTTTCATTGAAATGGGTTGCCAAGCTTCCAAAAAACTACGAGTTTCTTGAAATCGCAGCACACATTTTTTCACCCAATCTTGATGACACTTTCAGGTAATGATCAGTACCCCAATCCCACTTGGCTCACCAAATTTCGTTCTTCTAGGTTAAACCGTTCGTTGGCTGTAACAGTTTTAATTTTTAGGTTTCACTCTGCTTTCTCCTATATGGATACATGTAGTTGGAACTCTAAATCAAACACGGTTTGTCTAGCTCTTTGAAACTAGACACAATAAACTAGTTCCAAGTTCTATCTCTATGGTTTGTTTCCTATTGATGTAGCCCTAAGCAGAGACTGGCGCAAATCACTTTCATGGAAACGGGTTGCCAAGCTTCCAAAAAACTACGAGTTTTGTGAAATCTCAGCACACATTTTTTCACCCAATCTTTCAGGTAATGATCAGTACCCCAATCCCACTTATCTCACCAAATTTCGTTCTTCTAGGTTTAACTGTTCGTTGGCAGTAACAGTTTTAATTTTTAGGTTTCACTCTGTTTCTCCTATATGGATACATGTAGTTGGAACTCTAAATCAAACACGGTTTGTGCTAGCTCTTGAAAACTTGACACAATTAAGTAGTTCCATGTTCTATCTCTAAGGTTCTTTCCTATTGATGTAGCCCTAAGCAGAGACCAGCGCAAATCCTTTCATGGAAAGGGGTTGCCAAGCTTCCAAAAAACTACGAGTTTCCTCAAATCTCAGCACACATTTTTTCACCCAATCTTGATGACACTTTCAGGTAATGATCAGTACCCCAATCCCACTTGGCTCACCACATTTCGTTCTTCTAGGTTAAACCGTTCGTTGGCAGTAACAGTTTTAATTTTTAGGTTTCACTCTGTTTTCTCCTATATGGTTATATGTAGTTGGAACTCTAAATCAATTCGGTTTGTGCTAGCTCTTGGAAAGTTGACACAGTAAAGTAGTTCCAACTTGTGTCTCTAAGGTTTCTTTCCTATTGATGTAGCCCTAAGCAGAGATCGGCGCAAATCCTTTCATGGAAAGGGGTTGCCAAGCTTCCAAAAAACTACGAGTTCCCTGAAATCTCAGCACAAATTTTTTCACCCAATCTTGATGACACTTTCAGGTAATGATCAGTACCCCCATCCCACTTGGCACACCTAATATCGTTCTTCTAGGTTAAACCGTTCGTTGGCAGTAACAGTTTTAATTTTTAGGTTTCACTCTGTTTTCTCCTATATGGATACATGTAGTTGGAACTCTAAATCAAACACAGTTTGTCTAGCTCTTTGAAACTAGACACAATAAAGTAGTTCCAAGTTCTATCTCTATGGTTTGTTTCCTATTGATGTAGCCCTAAGCAGAGACTGGCGCAAATCACATTCATGGAAAGGGTTTGCCAAGCTTCCAAAAAACTACGAGTTTCCTGAAATCTCAGCACACATTTTTTCACCCAATCTTGATGACACTTTCAGGTAATGATCAGTACCCCAATCCCACTTGGCTCACCAAATTTCATTGTTCTAGGTTAAACCGATCGTTGGCAGTAACAGTTTTAATTTTTAGGTTTCACTCTGTTTTCTCCTATATGGATACATGTAGTTAGAACTCTAAATCAAACACGGTTTGTGCTAGCTCTTGAAAACTTGACACAACAAAGTAGTTCCAAGTTCTATCACTATGGTTTGTTTCCTATTGATGTAGCCGTAAGCAGAGAGCGGCGCAAATCACTTTCATGGAAAGGGGTTTCCAAGCTTCCAAAAAACTACAAGTTTTCTGAAATCTCAGCACACATTTTTTCACCCAATCTTGATGACTTCTTCAGGTAATGATCAGTACCCCAATCCCACTTGGCTCACCAAATTTCGTTCTTCTAGGTTAAACCGTTCGTTGGCAGTAACAGTTTTAATTTTTAGGTTTCACTCTGTTTTCTCCTATATGGATACATGTAGTTGGAACTCTAAATCAAACATGGTTTGTGCTAGCACTTGAAAACTTGACACAATAAAGTAGTTCCAAGTTCTATCTCTATGGTTTGTTTCCTATTGATGTAGCCCTAAGCAGAGACTGGCGCAAATCACTTTCATGGAAAGGGGTTGCCAAGCTTCCAAAAAACTACGAGTTTCCTGAAATCTCAGCACACATTTTTTCACCCAATCTTGATGACTCTTTCAGGTAATGATCAGTACCCCAATCCCACTTGGCTCACCAAATTTCATTGTTCTAGGTTAAACCGTTCGTTGGCAGTAACAATTTTAATTTTTAGGTTTCACTCTGTTTTCTCCTATATGGATACATGTAGTTGGAACTCTAAATCAAACACGGTTTGTGCTAGCTCTTTAAAACTTGACACAATAAAGTAGTTCCAAGTTCTATATCTATGGTTTGTTTCCTATTGATGTAGCCCTAAGCAGAGACTGGCGCATATCACTTTCATGCAAAGGGGTTGCCAAGCTTCCAAAAAAAAAACGAGTTTCCTGAAGTCTCAGCACACATTTTTTCACCCAATCTTGATGACACTTTCAGGTAATGATCAGTACCCCAATGCTACTTGGCTCACCAAATTTCATTCTTCTAAGTTAAACCCTTAGTTGGCAGTAACAGTTTTAATTTTTAGGTTACACTCTCTTTTCTCCTATATGGATACATGTAGTTGGAACTCTAAATGAAACATGGTTTGTGCTAGCTCTTGAAAACTTGACACAATAAAGTAGTTCCATGTTCTATCTCTATGGTTTGTTTCCTATTGATGTAGCCCTAAGCAGAGACTGGCGCAAATCACTTTCATGGAAAGGTGTTGCCAGGCTTCCATAAAACTACGAGTTTCCTGAAATCTCAGCACACATTTTTTCACCCAATCTTGATGAATATTTCAGGTAATGATCAGTACCCCAATCTCACTTGGCTCACCAAATTTCATTGTTCTAGGTTAAACCATTCATTGGCAGTAACAGTTTTAATTTTTAGGTTTCACTCTGTTTTCTCCTATATGGATACATGTATTTGGAACTCTAAATCAAACACGGTTTGTGCTAGCTCTTGAAAACTGGACACAATAAAGTAGTTCCAAGTTCTATCTCTATGGTTTGTTTCCTATTGATGTAGCCCTAAGCAGAGACTGGCGCAAATCACTTTAATGGAAAGGGGTTGCCAAGC
The DNA here is from genome assembly GCF_964194105.1 of Spermophilus citellus. Taxonomy (NCBI): domain Eukaryota; kingdom Metazoa; phylum Chordata; class Mammalia; order Rodentia; family Sciuridae; genus Spermophilus; species Spermophilus citellus. Next base: position 88,237,700 of record NC_138185.1, read on the forward strand.
TTCCAAAAAACTACGAGTTTCCTAAAATCTCAGCACACATTTTTTCACCCAATCTTGATGACACTTTCAGGTAATGATCAGTACCCCAATCCCACTTGGCTCACAAAATTTCGTTCTTCTAGGTTAAACCGTTCGTTGGCAGTATCAGTTTTAATTTTTAGGTTTTACTCTGTTTTCTCCTATATGGATACATGTAGTTGGAACTCTAAATAAAACACGGTTTGTGCTAGCTCTTGAAAACTTGACACAACAAAGTAGTTCCAAGTTCTATCACTATGATTTGTTTCCTATTGATGTAGCCCTAAGCAGAGAGCAGCGCAAATCACTTTCATGGAAAGGGGTTGCCAAGCTTCCAAAAAACTACGAGTTTTCTGAAATCTCAGCACACATTTTTTCACCCAATCTTGATGACTCTTTCAGGTAATGATCAGTACCCCAATCCCACTTGGCTCACCAAATTTCGTTCTTCTAGGTTAAACGGTTCATTGGCAGTAACAGTTTTAATTTTTAGGTTTCACTCTGTTTTCTCCTATATGGATACATGTAGTTGGAACTCTAAAACAAACACGGTTTGTGCTAGCTCTTTGAAACTTGACACAATAAAGTAGTTCCAAGTTCTATCTCTACGGTTTGTTTCCTATTGATTTAGCCCTAAGCAGAGACTGGCGCAAATCACTTTCATGGAAAGGGGTTGCCAAGCTTCAAAAAAAATACAAGTTTCCTGAAATCTCAGCACACATTTTTTCACCCAATCTTGATGACACTTTCACGTAATGACCAGTACCCCAATCACACTTAACTCACCAAATTTCGTTCTTCTAGGATAAACCGTTCGTTGGCAATAACACTTTTAATTTTTAGGTTTCACTCTGTTTTCTCCTATATGGATACATGTGGTTGGAACTCTAAATCAAACACGGTTTGTGCTAGCTCTTTGAAACTTGACACAATAAAGTAGTTCCAAGTTCCATCTCTATGGTTTTTTTCCTATTGATGTAGCCCTAAGCAGAGACTGGCACAAATCACTTTCATGGAAAGAGGTTCCCAAGCTTCCAAAAAACTACGAGTTTCCTGAAATCTCAGCACACATTTTTTCACCAAATCTTGATGACACTTTCATGTAATGATCAGTACCCCAATCCCACTTGGCTCACCAATTTTCGTTCTTGTATGTTAAACCATTCGTTGGCAGTAACAGTTTTAATTTTTAGGTTACACTCTGTTTTCTCCTATATGGATACATGTAGTTGGAACTCTAAATCAAACACAGTTTGTGCTAGCTCTTTGAAACTTGACACAATAAAGTAGTTGCAAGTTCTATCTCTATGGTTTGTTTCCTATTGATGTAGCCCTAAGCAGAGACTGGCGCAAATCACTATCATGGAAAGGGGTTGCCAAGCTTCCAAAAAACTACGAGTTTCCTGAAATCTAAGCACACCTTTTTTCACCCAATCTTGATTACACTTTCAGATAATGATCAGTAAGCCAATCCCACTTGGCTCACCAAATTTCGTTCTTCTAGGTTAAACTGTTCGTTGGCAGTAAAGTTTTAATTTTTAGGTTTCACTCTGTTTTCTCCTATATGGATACATGTAGTTGGAACTCTAAATCAAAGACGGTTTGTGCTAGCTCTTTGAAAATTGACACAATAAAGCTGTTCCAAGTTCTATCTCTACGGATTGTTTCCTATTGATGTAGCCCTAAGCAGAGACCGGCGCAAATCACTCTCATGGATAGGGGTTGTCAAGCTTCCAAAAAACCACGAGTTTTCTGAAATCTCAGCACACATTTTTTCACCCAATCTTGATTACACTTTCAGATAATGATCAGTAAGCCAATCCCACTTGGCTCACCAAATTTCGTTCTTCTAAGTTAAACCGTTCATTGGCAGTAAAGTTTTAATTTTTAGGTTTCACTCTGTTTTCTCCTATATGGATACATGTAGTTGGAACTCTAAATCAAAGACGGTTTGTGCTAGCTCTTTGAAAATTGATACAATAAAGTAGTTCCAAGTTCTATCTCTACGGTTTTTTTCCTATTGATGTAGCCCTAAGCAGAGAACGGCGCAAATCACTTTCATGGAAAGGGGTTGACAAGCTTCCAAAAAACCACGAGTTTTCTGAAGTCTCAGCACATATTTTTTCACACAATCTGGATGACACTTTCAGGAATAGATCAGTACCCCAATCCCACTTGGCTCACCAAATTTCGTTCTTCTAGGTTAAACCATTCGTTGGCAGTAACAGTTTTAATTTTTAGGTTACACTCTGTTTTCTCCTATATGGATACATGTAGTTGGGACTCTAAATCAAACACGGTTTGGGCTAGCTCTTGAAAACTTGAAACAATATAGTAGTTCCAAGTTCTATCTCTATGGTTTGTTTCCTATTGATGTAGCCCTAAGCAGAGACCGGCACAAATCTCTTTCATGGAAAGGTGTTGCCAGGCTTCCATAACACTACGAGTTTCCTGAAATCTCAGCACACATTTTTTCACCCAATCTTGATGAATATTTCAGGTAATGATCAGTACCCCAATCTCACTTGGCTCACCAAATTTCATTGTTCTAGGTTAAACCATTCATTGGCAGTAACAGTTTTAATTTTTAGGTTTCACTCTGTTTTCTCCTATATGGATACATGTATTTGGAACTCTAAATCAAACACGGTTTGTGCTAGCTCTTGAAAACTGGACACAATAAAGTAGTTCCAAGTTCTATCTCTATGGTTTGTTTCCTATTGATGTAGCCCTAAGCAGAGACTGGCGCAAATCACTTTCATGGAAAGGGGTTGCCAAGCTTCCAAAAAACTACGAGTTTCCTAAAATCTCAGCACACATTTTTTCACCCAATCTTGATGACACTTTCAGGTAATGATCAGTACCCCAATCCCACTTGGCTCACAAAATTTCGTTCTTCTAGGTTAAACCGTTCGTTGGCAGTATCAGTTTTAATTTTTAGGTTTTACTCTGTTTTCTCCTATATGGATACATGTAGTTGGAACTCTAAATAAAACACGGTTTGTGCTAGCTCTTGAAAACTTGACACAACAAAGTAGTTCCAAGTTCTATCACTATGATTTGTTTCCTATTGATGTAGCCCTCAGCAGAGAGCGGCGCAAATCACTTTCATGGAAAGGGGTTGCCAAGCTTCCAAAAAACTACGAGTTTTCTGAAATCTCAGCACACATTTTTTCACCCAATCTTGATGACTCTTTCAGGTAATGATCAGTACCCCAATCCCACTTGGCTCACCAAATTTCGTTCTTCTAGGTTAAAGGGTTCATTGGCAGTAACAGTTTTAATTTTTATTTTTCACTCTGTTTTCTCCTATATGGATACATGTAGTTGGAACTCTAAAACAAACACGGTTTGTGCTAGGTCTTTGAAACTTGACACAATAAAGTAGTTCCAAGTTCTATCTCTACGGTTTGTTTCCTATTGATGTAGCCCTAAGCAGAGACTGGCGCAAATCACTTTCATGGAAAGGGGTTTCCAAGCTTCAAAAAAAATACAAGTTTCCTGAAATCTCAGCACACATTTTTTCACCCAATCTGGATGACACTTTCACGTAATGATCAGTACCCCAATCACACTTAACTCACCAAATTTCGTTCTTCTAGGTTAAACCGTTCGTTGGCAGTAACACTTTTAATTTTTAGGTTTCATTCTGTTTTCTCCTATATGGATACATGTAGTTGGAACTCTAAATCAAACACGGTTTGTGCTAGCTCTTGAAAACTTGACACAATAAAGTAGTTACAAGTTCTATCTCTATGGTTTGTTTCATATTGATGTAGCCCTAAGCAGAGACCGGAGCAAATGACTTTCATGGAAATGGGTTGCCTAACTTCCAAAAAACTATGAGTTTCCTGAAATCTCAGCACACATTTTTTCACCCAATCTTGATGACAATTTCAGGTAATGATAAATACCCCAATTAAACTTGGCTCAGCAAATTTCGTTCTTCTAGGTTAAACCGTTCGTTGGCAGTAACAGTTTTAATTTTTAGGTTTCACTCTGTTTTCTCCTATATGGATACATGTGGTTGGAACTCTAAATCAAACACGGTTTGTGCTAGCTCTTTGAAACTTGACACAATAAAGTAGCTCCAAGTTCCATCTCTATGGTTTTTTTCCTATTGATGTAGCCCTAAGCAGAGACTGGCGCAAATCACTTTCATGGAAAGAGGTTGCCAAGCTTCCAAAAAACTACGAGTTTCCTGAAATCTCAGCACACATTTTTTCACCCAATCTTGATGACACTTTCATGTAATGATCAGTACCCCAATCCCACTTGGCTCACCAAATTTCGTTCTTCTAGGTTAAACCGTTCATTGGCAGTAACAGTTTTAATTTTTAGGTTTCACTCTGTTTTCTCCTATATGGATACATGTAGTTGGAACTCTAAATCAAACACGGTTTGTGCTAGCTCTTGAAAACTTGACACAATAAAGTAGTTCCAAGTTCTATCTCTATGGTTTGTTTCCTATTGATGTAGCCCTAAGCAGAGACCGGCACAAATCACTTTCATGGAAAGGGGTAGCCAAGCTTCCAAAAAACTACGAGTTTCATGAAATCTCAGCACACATTTTTTCACCCAATCTTGATGACCCTTTCAGGAAATGATCAGGACCCCAATCCCACTTGGCTCACTAATTTTCGTTCTTGTATGTTAAACCATTCGTTGGCAGTAACAGTTTTAATTTTTAGGTTACACTCTGTTTTCTCCTATATGGATACATGTAGTTGGAACTCTAAATCAAACACAGTTTGTGCTAGCTCTTTGAAACTTGACACAATAAAGTGGTTCCAAGTTCTATCTCTATGGTTTGTTTCCTATTGATGTAGCCCTAAGCAGAGACTGGCGCAAATCACTATCATGGAAAGGGGTTGCCAAGCTTCCAAAAAACTACGAGTTTCCTGAAATCTAAGCACACCTTTTTTCACCCAATCTTGATTACACTTTCAGATAATGATCAGTAAGCCAATCCCACTTGGCTCACCAAATTTCGTTCTTCTAGGTTAAACTGTTCGTTGGCAGTAAAGTTTTAATTTTTAGGTTTCACTCTGTTTTCTCCTATATGGATACATGTATTTGGAACTCTAAATCAAACACGGTTTGTGCTAGCTCTTTGAAAATTGACACAATACAGCTGTTCCAAGTTATATCTCTATGGTTTGTTTCCTATTGATGTAGCCCTAAGCAGAGACCTGCGCAAATCACTCTCATGGATAGGGGTTGACAAGCTTCCAAAAAACCACGAGTTTTCTGAAATCTCAGCACACATTTTTTCACCCAATCTTGATTATACTTTCAGATAATGATCAGTAAGCCAATCCCACTTGGCTCACCAAATTTCGTTCTTCTAAGTTAAACCGTTCATTGGCAGTAAAGTTTTAATTTTTAGGTTTCACTCTGTTTTCTCCTATATGGATACATGTAGTTGGAACTCTAAATCAAAGACGGTTTGTGCTAGCTCTTTGAAAATTGATACAATAAAGTAGTTCCAAGTTCTATCTCTACGGTTTTTTTCCTATTGATGTAGCCCTAAGCAGAGATCGGCGCAAATACTTTCATGGAAAGGGGTTGACAAGCTTCCAAAAAACCACGAGTTTCCTGAAATCTCAGCACACATTTCTTCACCCAATCTTGATGAGACTTTCAGGTAATGATCAGTACACCAATCCCACTTGGCTCACCAAATTTCGTTCTTCTAGGTTAATCCGTTCGTTGGCAGTAACAGTTTTAATTTTTAGGTTTCACTCTGTTTTCTCCTATATGGATACATGTAGTTGGAACTCTAAATCAAAGACGGTTTGTGCTAGCTCTTTGAAACTTGACACAATAATGTAGTTCCAAGTTCATTCTCTATGGTTTGTTTCCTATTCATGTAGCCCTAATGTGAGACCGGGGTAAATCACTTTAATGGAAAGGGGTTGCCAAGCTTCCAAAAAACTACGAGTTTCCTGAAATCCCAGCACATATTTTTACACCCAATCTTGATGAGACTTTCAGGTAATGATCAGTACCCCAATCCCACTTGGCTCACCAAATTTCGTTCTTCTAGGTTAAACCATTCGTTGGCAGTAACAGTTTAAATATTTAGGCTTCACTCAGTTTTCTCCTAAATGGATACATATAGTTGGAACTCTAAATCAAAGACGGTTTGTGCTAGCTCTTTGAAAATTGACACAATAAATTAGTTCCAAGTTCTATCTCTACGGTTTTTTTTTCCTATTGATGTAGCCCTAAGCAGAGACCGGCGCAAATCACTTTCATGGAAAGGGTTGACAAGCTTCCAAAAAACCACGAGTTTCCTGAAATCTCAGCACACATTTTTTAACCCAATCTTGACGACACTTTCAGATAATGATCAGTACCCCAATCCCACTTGGCTCCCCAAATTTCGTTCTTCTAGTTTAAACCGTTCGTTGGCAGTAACAGTTTTAATTTTTAGGTTTCACTCTGTTTTCTCCTATATGGATAAGAAAAGTTGGAACTCTAAATCAAACACGGTTTGTGCTAGCTCTAGAAAACTTGACACAATAAAGTAGTTCCAAGTTCTATCTCTATGGTTTGTTTCCTATTGATGTATCCCTAAGCAGAAACCGGCGCAAACCACTTTCATGAAAGGGGTTGCCAAGCTTCTAAAAAACTAGGAGTTTCCTGAAATCTCAGCACACATTTTTTCACCCAATCTTGATGACACTTTCAGGTAATGATCAGTACTCCAATCCCACATGGCTAACCAAATTTCGTTCTTCTAGGTTAAACCGTTCGTTGGCTGTAACAGTTTTAAATTTTAGGTTTCACTCTGTTTTCTCCTATATGGATACGAATAGTTGGAACTCTAAATCAAACACGGTTTGTGCTACCTCTTTTAAACTTGACACAATAAAGTAGTTCCAAGTTCTATCTCTATGGTTTGTTTCCTATTGATGTAGCCCTAAGCAGAGACCTACGCAAATCACTTCCATGGAAAGGGGTTGCCAAGCTTCCAAAAAACTACGAGTTTCCTGAAATCTCAGCACACGTTTTTTCACCCATCTTGATGACACTTTCAGGTAATGATCAGTAGCCCAATCCCACTTGGCTCACCAAACTTCGTTCTTCTAGGTTAAACCGTGCGTTGGCAGTAACAGTTTTAATTTTTAGGTTTCACTCTGTTTTCTCCTATATGGATACATATATTTCGAACTCTAAATCAAACACGGTTTGTGCTAGTTCTTTGAAACTTGACACAATAAAGTAGTTCCAAGTTCTATCTCTACGGTTTGTTTCCTATTGATGTAGCCCTAAGCAGAGATCAGCACAAATCACTTTCATAGAAAGGGGTTGACAAGCTTCAAAAAAACCACGAGTTTCCTGAAATCTCAGCACACATTTTTTCACCCAATCTTGATGACACTTTCAGATAATGATCAGTACCCGAATCCCACTGGGCTCACCAAACTTCGTTCTTCTAGGTTAAACCGTTCGTTGGCAGTAAAGTTTTAATTTTTAGGTAACACTCTGTTTTCTCCTATATGGATACATATATTTGGAACTCTAAATCAAACACGGATTGTGCTAGCTCTTTGAAACTTGACACAATAAAGTAGTTCCAAGTTCTAACACTATGGTTTGTTTCCTATTGATGTAGCCCTAAGCAGAGACTGGCGCAAATCACTTTCATGGAAAGGGGTTGCCAAGCTTCCAAAAAACTACGAGTTTCCTGAAATATCAGCGCACATTTTTTCACCCAATCTTGATGACACTTTCAGGTAATGATCAGTACCCCAATCCCACTTGGCGCACCAAATTTCGTTCTTCTAGGTTAAACCGTTCCTTAGCAGTAACAGTTTTAATTTATAGGTTTTACTTTGTTTTCTCCTATATGGATACATGTAGTTGGAACTATAAATCAAACACGGTTTGTGGTATCTCTTTGAAAATTCACACAATAAAGTAGTTCCTAGTTCTTTCTCTATGGTTTGTTTTCTGTTGATGTAGCCCTAAACAGAGGCCGGCGCAAATCACTTTCATGGAAAGGGGTTGCCAAGCTTCCAAATACTACGAGTTTCCTGAAATCTCAGCACACATTTTTCACCCAAACTTGATGACACTTTCACGTAATGATCAGTACCCCAATCCCACTTGGCTCACCAAATTTCGTTCTTCTAGGTTAATCCGTTCGTTGGCAGTAACAGTTTTAATTTTTATGTTTCACTCTGTTTTCTCCTATATGGATACATGTAGTTCGAACTCTAAATCAAACACGGTTTGTGCTAGCTCTTTGAAACTTGACACAATAAAGTAGTTCAAATTCTATCTCTATGGTTTTTTCCTATTGATGAAGCCCTAAGTAGAGGCTGGCGCAAATCACTTTCATGGAAAGGGGTTGCCAAGCTTCCAAAAAACTACGAGGTTCCTGAAATCTCAGCACAATTTTTTTCACCCAAACTTGATGACACTTTCAGGTAATGATCAGTACCCCAATCCCACTTGGCTCACCAAATTTCATTCTACTAGGTTAAACCGTTCGTTGGCAGTAACAGTTTTAATTTTTAGGTTTCACTCTGTTTTCTCCTATATGGATATATGTAGTTGGAACTCTAAATCAAACACGGTTTCTGCTAGCTCTTTGAAACTTGGCACAATAAAGTAGTTCCAAGTTCTATCTCTATGGTTTGTTTCCTATTGATGTAGCCCTAAGCAGAGACTGGCGCAAATCACTTTCATAAAATGGGGTTCCCAAGCTTCTAAAAAACTATGAGTTTCCTGAAATCTCAGCACACATTTTTTCAACCAAACTTGATGACACTTTCAGGTTATGATCAGTACGCCAATCCCACTTGGCTCACCAAATTTCGTTCTTCTAGGTTAATCCGTTCGTTGGCAGTAACAGTTTTAATTTTTAAGTTTCACTCTGTTTTCTCCTATATGGATACATGTAGTTCGAACTCTAAATCAAACACGGTTTGTGCTAGCTCTTTGAAACTTGACACAATAAAGTAGTTCAAATTCTATCTCTATGGTTTCTTTCCTATTGATGAAGCCCTAAGTAGAGGCTGGCGCAAATCACTTTCATGGAAAGGGGTTGCCAAGCTTCCAAAAAACTACGAGGTTCCTGAAATCTCAGCACAATTTTTTTCACCCAAACTTGATGACACTTTCAGGTAATGATCAGTACCCCAATCCCACTTGGCTCACCAAATTTCATTCTACTAGGTTAAACCGTTCGTTGGCAGTAACAGTTTTAATTTTTAGGTTTCACTCTGTTTTCTCCTATATGGATACATGTAGTTGGAACTCTAAATCAAACACGGTTTGTGCTAGCTCTTGCAAACTTCACACAATAAAGTAGTTCCAAGTTATATCTCTATGGTTTGTTTCTTATTGATGTAGCCCTAAGCAGAGAAGGGCGCAAATCACTTTCATGGAAAGGGGTTGCCAAGCTTCCAAAAAACTATGAGTTTCCTGAAATCTCAGCACACATTTTTTCACCCAAACATGATGACACTTTCAGGTAATGATCATTACACCAATCCCACTTGGCTCACCAAATTTCCTTCTTCTAGGTTAAACCGTTCGTTGGCAGTAACAGTTTTAATTTTTAGGTTTCACTCTGTTTTCTCCTATATGGATACATGTATTTGGAACTCTAAATCAAACACAGTTTGAGCTAGCTCTATGAAACTTGACACAATAAAGTAGTTCCAAGTCCTATCTCTATGCTTTGTTTCCTATTGATGTATTCCTAAGCAGAGACTTGCGCAAATCACTTTCATGGAAAGGGATTGCCCAGCTTCCAAAAAACTATGAGTTTCCTGAAATCTCAGCACACATTTTTTCACCCACACTTGATGACACTTTCAGGTAATGATCAGTACCCCAATCCCACTTGGCTCACCAAATTTCGTTCTTCTAGGTTAAACCGTTCGTTGGCAGTAACAGTTTTAATTTTTAGGTTTCACTCTGTTTTCTCCTATATGGATACATGTACTTGGAACTCTAAATCAAACATGGTTTGTGCTAGCTCTTTGAAACTTGACACAATAAAGTAGTTCCAAGTCCCTTCTCTATGGTTTTTTTTCTTATTGATTTATTCCTAAGCAGAGACTTGTGCAAATCACTTTCATGGAAAGGGATTGCCAAGCTTCCAAAAAACTACGGGTTTCCTGAAATCTCAGCACATATTTTTTCACCCAATCTTGATGACACTCAGGTAATGATCAGTACCCCAATCTCAATTGGCGCACCAAATTTCGTTCTTCTAGGTTAAACCGTTCCTTGCAGTAACAGTTTTAATTTTTAGGTTTCACTCTGCTTTCTCCTATATGGATACATATAGGTGGAACCCTAAATCAAACACGGTTTGTGCTAGCTCTTTGAAACTTGACACAATAATGCACTTCTAAGTTCTATATCTATGGTTTCTTTCCTATTGATGTAGCCCTAAGCAGAGACTGGCTCAAATCACTTTCATGGAAAGGGGTTGCAAAGCTTCCAAAAAACTATGAGTTTTCTGAAATCTCAGCACACGTTTTTTCACCCAATCTTAATTACACTTTCAGGTAATGATCAGTACCCCAATCCAACTTGGCTTACCAAAATTCCTTCGTCTAGGTTAAACCGTTCCTTGGCAGTAACAGTTTTAATTTTTAGGTTTCACTCTGTTTTCTCCTATATGGATACATGTAGTTGGAATCCTAAATCAAACACGGTTTGTGCTAGCTCTTTGAAACTTGACAAAATAATGTAGTTCCAAGTTCTATCTCTATGGTTTGTTTCCTATTGATGTAGCGCTAAGCAGAGACCGGAGAAATCACTTTCATGGAAAGGGGTTGCCAAGCTTCCAAAAAACTAAGAGTTTCCTGAAATCTCAGCACACATTTTTTCACCCAATCTTGATGACACATTCAGGTAATGATCAGTACCCAATCCAACTTGGCTCACCAAATTTCATCCTTCTATGTTAAACCGATCGTTGGCAGTAACAGTTTCAATTTTTAGGTTTCACTCTGTTTTCACCTATATGGATACATGTAGTTGTAACTCTAAATCAAACACGGTTTGTGCTAGCTCTTTGAATTTGACACAATAAAGTGGTTCCAAGTTCCATCTCTATGGTTTGTTTCCTATTGATGTAGCCCTAAGCAGAGACTGGCACAAATCACTATCATGGAAAGGGTTTGCCAAGCTTCCAAAAAAATACGAATATTTTGAAATCTCAGCACACATTTTTTCACCCAATCTTGATGACACTTTCAGGTAATGATCAGTATCCCAATCCCACATGGCTCACCAAATTTCGTTCTTCTAGGTTAAACCGTTCGTTGGCAGTAAAGTTTTAATTTTTAGGTTTCACTCTGTTTTCTCCTATATGGATACATGTATTTGGGACTCTAAATCAAAGACGGTTTGTGCTAGCTCTTTGAAACATGACACAATAAGGTAGTTCCAAGTTCTATCTCTATGGTTTGTTTCCTATTGATGTAGCCCTAAGCAGAGACTGGCGCAAATCACTTTCATGTAAACGGGTTGCCAAGCTTCCAAAAAACTATGAGATTCCTGAAATCTCAGCACACATTTTTTCACCCAATCTTGATGACACTTTCAGGTAATGATCAGTACCCCAATCCCACTTGGCGCACCAAATTTCGTTCTTCTAGGTTAAACCGTTCCTTGGCAGTAACAGTTTTAATTTTTAGGTTTCACTCTGCTTTCTCCTATATGGATACATATAGGTGGAACCCTAAATAAAACACGGTTTGTGCTAGCTCTTTGAAAATTGACACAATAATGTAGTTCCAAGTACTATCTCTATGGTTTGTTTCCTATTGATGTAGCGCTAAGCAGAGACCGGCGAAATCACTTTCATGGAAAGGGGTTGCCAAGCTTCCAAAAAACTACGAGTTTCCTGAAATCTCAGCACACATTTTTTCACCCAATCTGGATGACACTTTCACGTAATGATCAGTACCCCAATCACACTTAACTCACCAAATTTCGTTCTTCTAGGTTAAACAGTTCGTTGGCAGTAACACTTTTAATTTTTAGGTTTCACTCTGTTTTCTCCTATATGGATACATGTAGTTGGAACTCTAAATCAAACACGGTTTGTGCTAGCTCTTTGAAACTTGACACAATAATGTATTTCCAAGTTCTATCTCTATGGTTTGTTTTCTATTGATGTAGCCCTAAGCAGAGGCCGGCGCAAATCACTTTCATGGAATGGGGTTGCCAAGCTTCCAAAAAACTAAGAGATTCCTGAAATCTCAGCACACATTTTTTCACCCAATCTTGATGACACTTTTGGTAATGATCAGTACCCCAACCCCACTTGGCGCAAGAAATTTCGATCTTCTAGGTTAAACCGTTCGTTGGCAGTAACAGTTTCAATTTTTAGGTTTCACTCTGTTTTCTCCTATATGGATACATGTAGTTGGAACTCTAAATCAAACACGGTTTGTGCTAGCTCTTGGAAACTTGACACAATAAAGTAGTTCCAAGTTCTATCTCTATGGTTTGTTTCTTATTGATGTAGCCCTAAGCAGAGAAGGGCGCAAATCACTTTCATGGAAAGGGGTTGCCAAGCTTAAAAAAAACTACGAGTTTCCTGAAATCTCAGCACACATTTTTTCACCCAATCTTGATGACGCTTTCAGGTAATGATCAGTACGCCAATCCCATTTGGCTCACCAAATTTCGTTCTTCTAGGTTAAACCATTCGTTGGCTATAACAGTTTTAATTTTTAGGTTTCACTCTGTTTTCTCCTATATGGATACATGTAGTTGGAACTCTAAATCAAACACGGTTTGTGCTAGCTCTTTGAAACTTGACACAATAAAGTCGTTGCAAGTTCTATGTCTATGGTTTCTTTCCTATTGATGTAGCCCTAAGCAGAGGCCAGCGCAAATCACTTTCATGGAAAGTGGTTGCCAAGCTTCCAAATAAATACGAATTTCCTGAAATCTCAGCACACATTTTTTCAACCAATCTTGATGACACTTTCAGGTAATGATCAGTATCCCAATCCCACATGGCTCACCAAATTTCGTTCTTCTAGGTTAAACCGTTCGTTGGCAGTAAAGTTTTAATTTTTAGGTTTCACTCTGTTTTCTCCTATATGGATACATGTAGTTGGGACTCTAAATCAAACACGGTTTGTGCTAGCTTTTTGAAACATGACACAATAAAGTAGTTCCAAGTTCTATCTCTATGGTTTGTTTGCTATTGATGTAGCCCTAAGCAGAGACTGGCGCAAATCACTTTCATGTAAACGGGTTGCCAAGCTTCCAAAAAACTACGAGATTCCTGAAATCTCAGCACACATTTTTTCACCCAAACTTGATGACACTTTCAGGTAATGATCAGTACCCCAATCCCACTTGGCTCACCAAATTTCGTTCTTCTAGGTTAAACCGTTCGTTGGCAGTAACAGTTTTAATTTTTAGGTTTCACTCTGTTTTCTCCTATATGGATACATGTAGTTGGAACTCTAAATCAAACATGGTTTGTGCTAGCTCTTTGAAACTTGACACAACAAGGTAGTTCCAAGTCCTTTCTCTATGGTTTTTTTTCCTATTGATGTATTCCTAAGCAGAGACTTGTGCGAATCACTTTCATGGAAAGGGATTGCCAAGCTTCCAAAAAACTACGAGTTTCCTGAAATCTCAGCACATATTTTTTTCACCCAATCTTGATGACACTTTCAGGTAATGATCAGTACCCCAATCCCACTTGGCGCACCAAATTTCGTTCTTCTAGTTTAAACCGTTCCTTGGCAGTAACAGTTTTAATTTTTAGGTTTCACTCTGCTTTCTCCTGTACGGATACATATAGGTGGAACCCTAAATAAAACACGGTTTGTGCTAGCTCTTTGAAACTTGACACAATAATGTAGTTCCAAGTTCTATCTCTATGGTTTGTTTCCTATTGATGTAGTGCTAAGCAGAGACCGGCGAAATCACTTTCATGGAAAGTTGTTGCCAAGTTCCAAAAACTACGAGTTTCCTGAAATCTCAGCACACATTTTTTCACCCAATCTTGATGACACTTTCAGGTAATGATCAGTACCCCAATCCCACTTGGCTCACCAAATTTCGTTCTTCTAGGTTAAACCGTTCGTAGGCAGTAACAGTTTTAATTTTTAGGTTTCACTCTGTTTTCTCCTATATATATACATGTAGTTGGAACTCTAAATCAAACACGGTTTGTGCTAGCTCTTTGAAACTTGACAAAATAAAGTATTTCCAAGTTCTATCTCTATGGTTTGTTTTCTAATGATGTAGCCCTAAGCAGAGGCCGGCGCAAATCACTTTCATGGAAAGGGGTTGCCAAGCTTCCAAAAAACTAAGAGATTCCTGAAATCTCAGCACACATTTTTTCACCCAATCTTGATGACACTTTCAGGTAAGGATCAGTACCCCAATCCCAATTGGCTCACCAAATTTCGTTCTTCTAGGTTAAACCGTTTGTTGGCAGTAACAGTTTTAATTTTTAGGTTTCACTCTGTTTTCTCCTATATGGATACATGTAGTTGGAACTCTAAATCAAACACGGTTTGTGCTAGCTCTTTAAAATTTGACACAATAAAGTGGTTCCAAGTTCCATCTCTATGGTTTGTTTCCTATTGATGTAGCCCTAAGCAGAGACTGCCGCAAATCACTATCATGGAAAGGGTTTGCCAAGCTTCCAAAAAAATACGAGTTTCCTGAAATCTCAGCACACATTTTTTCACCCAATCTTGATGACACTTTCAGGTAATTATCAGTATCCCAATTCCACTTGGCTCACCAAATTTCGTTCATCTAAGTGAAACCATTCGTTGGCTATAACAGTTTTAATTTTTAGGTTTCACTCTGTTTTCTCCTATATGGATACATGTAGTTGGAACTCTAAATCAAACACGGTTTGTGCTAGCTCTTTGAAACTTGACACAATAAAGTAGTTCCAAGTTCTATCTCTATAGTTTGTTTCTTATTGATGTAGCCCTAAGCAGAGAAGGGCGCAAATCACTTTCATGAAAAGTGTTGCCAAGCTTCCAAAAAACTATGAGTTTCATGAAGTCTCAGCACACATTTTTTCACCCAATCTTGATGACACTCTCAGGTAATGATCAGTACCCCAATCCCACTTGGCACACTAAATTTCGTTCGTCTAGGTTTAACAGTTCGTTGGCAGTAACAGTTTCAATTTTTAGGTTTCACTCTGTTTTCTCCTATATGGATATATGTAGTTGGAAATCTAAATCAAACACGGTTTGTGCTACCTCTTGAAAACTTGACACAATAAATTAGTTCCAAGTTCTATCTCTATGGTTTGTTTCCTATTGATGTAGCCCTAAGCAGAGACTGGCACAAATCACTTTCATGGAAAGGGTTTGCCAAGCTTCCAAAAAACTACGAGATTCCTGAAATCTCAGCACACATTTTTTCACCCAATCATGATGACACTTTCAGGTAATGATCAGTACCCCAATCCCACTTGCTCACCAAATTTCGTTCTTCTAGGTTAAACCCTTCGTTGGCAGTAACAGTTTTAATTTTTAGGTTTCAGTCTGTTTTCTCCTATATGGATACATGTAGTTGGAACTCTAAATCAAACACGGTTTGTGCTACCTTTTGAAAACTTGACACAATAAATTAGTTCCAAGTTCTATCTCTATGGTTTGTTTCCTATTGATGTAGCCCTAAGCAGAGACTGGAGCAAATCACTTTCAGGGAAAGGGTTTGCCAAGCTTCCAAAAAACTACAAGTTTCCCGAAATCTCAGCACACATTTTTTCACCCAATCTTGATGACACTTTCAGGTAATGATCAGTACCCCAATCCCACTTGGCTCAACAAATTTCGTTCTTCTAGGTTAAACCGTAGGTTGGCAGTAACAGTTTTAAATTTTAGGTTTCACTCTGTTTTCTCCTATATGGATACATGTAGTTGGAACGCTAAATCAAACACGGTTTGTGCTAGCTCTTTGAAATTAGACACAATAAAGTAGTTCCAAGTTCTAACTCTATGGTTTGTTTCCTATTGATGTAGCCCTAAACAGAGACTGGCGCAAATCACTTTCATGGAAAGGGGTTGCCAAACTTCCAAAAAACTACGAGTTTCCTGAAATCTCAGCACACATTTTTTCACCCAATCTTGATGACACTTTCAGGTAATGATCAGTACCCCAATCCCAATTGGCACACTAAATTTCGTTCGTCTAGGTTTAACCGTTCGTTGGCAGTAACAGTTTTAATTTTTAGGTTTCACTCTGTTTTCTCCTATATGGATATATGTAGTTGGAACTCTAAATCAAACACGGTATGTGCTAGCTCTACAAAACTTGACACAATAATGTAGTTCAAATTTCTATCCCTATGGATAGTTTCCTATTGATATACCCTAAGCCGAGACCGGCGCAAAACACTTTCATGGAATGGGGTTGCCAAGCTTCCAAAAAACTACGAGTTTCCTGAAATCTCAGCACACATTTTTTCACCCAATCATGATGACACTTTCAGGTAATGATCAGTACCCCAATCCCACTTGCTCACCAAATTTAGTTCTTCTAGGTTAAACCCTTCGTTGGCAGTAACAGTTTTAATTTTTAGGTTTCACTCTGTTTTCTCCTATATGGATACATGTATTTGGAACTCTAAATCAAACACGGTTTGTGCTACCTCTTGAAAACTTGACACAATAAATTAGTTCCAAGTTCTATCTCTATGGTTTGTTTCCTATTGATGTAGCCCTAAGCAGAGACTGGAGCAAATCACTTTCATGGAAAGGGTTTGCAAAGCTTCCAAAAAACTAAAAGTTTCCCGAAATCTCAGCACACATTTTTTCACCCAATCTTGATGACACTTTCAGGTAATGATCAGTACCCCAATCCCACTTGGCTCACCAAATTTCATTCTTCTAGGATAAACCGTTCTTTGGCAGTAACAGTTTTTATTTTTAGTTTTCACTCTGTTTTCTCTTATATGGATACATGTAGTTGGAACTCTAAATGAAACACGGTTTGTGCTAGCTCTTGGAAACTTGACACACTAAAGTAGTTCCAAGTTCTACCCCTATGATTTGTTTCCTATTGATGTAGCCCTAAGCAGAGACTTGCGCAAATCACTTTCATGGAAAGGGGTTGCCAAGCTTCCAAAAAACTACGAGTTTCCTGAAATCTCAGCACACATTTTTTACCCAATCTTGATGATACTTTCAGGTATTGATCAGTACCCCGTTCTCACTTGGCTCACCAAATTTCGTTCTTCTAGGTTAAACCGTTCCTTGGCAGTAAGAGTTTAATTTTTAGGTTTCACTCTGTTTTCTCCTATATGGATACATATAGTTGGAACCCTAAATCAAACAGGGTTTGTTCTAGCTCTTTGAAATTTGACACAATAAAGTGGTTCCAAGTT
Organism: Spermophilus citellus; assembly: GCF_964194105.1. Classification (NCBI taxonomy): domain Eukaryota; kingdom Metazoa; phylum Chordata; class Mammalia; order Rodentia; family Sciuridae; genus Spermophilus; species Spermophilus citellus. The sequence continues at coordinate 88,255,089 of NC_138185.1, forward strand.
CCATCTCTATGGTTTGTTTCCTATTGATGTAGCCCTAAGCAGAGACTGGCGCAAATCAATAACATGGAAAGGGGTTGCCAAGATTTCAAAAACTACGAGTTTCCTGAAATCTCAGCACACATTCTTTCACACAATCTTGATGACACTTTCACGTAATGATTAGTACCCCAATCCCACTTGGTTCACCAAATTTCGTTCTTCTAGTTTAAAACGTTCATTGGCAGTAACAGTTTTAATTTTTAGGTTTCACTCTGTTTTCTCCTATATGGATACATGTTGTTGGACTCTAAATCAAACACGGTTTGTGCTAGCTCTTTGAAACTTGACACAATAAAGTATTTCCAAGTTCTATCTCTATGGTTTGTTTCCTATTGATGTAGCCCTAAGCAGAGAAGGGCGCAAATCACTTTCATGGAAAGTGTTGCCAAGCTTCCAAAAAACTATGAGTTTCCTGAAATCTCAGCACACATTTTTTCACCCAATCTTGATGACACTTTCAGGTAATGATCAGTACCCCAATCAAACTTGGCACACTAAATTACGTTCATCTAGGTTTAACCGTTCGTTGGCAGTAACAGTTTCAATTTTTAGGTTTCACACTGTTTTCTCCTATATGGATATATGTAGTTGGAAATCTAAATCAAACACGGTTTGTGCTACCTCTTGAAAACTTGACACAATAAATTAGTTCCAAGTTCTATCTCTATGGTTTGTTTCCTATTGATGTAGCCCCAAGCAGAGACTGGCGCAAATCACTTTCATGGAAAGGGTTTGCAAAGCTTCCAAAAATCTACGAGTTTCCTGAAATCTCAGCACACATTTTTTCACCCAATCATGATGACACTTTCAGGTAATGATCAGTACCCCAATCCCACTTGCTCACCAAATTTCGTTCTTCTAGGTTAAACCCTTAGTTGGCAGTAACAGTTTTAATTTTTAGGTTTCAGTCTGTTTTCTCCTATATGGATACATGTAGTTGGAACTCTAAATCAAACACGGTTTGTGCTACATCTTGAAAACTTGACACAATAAATTAGTTCCAAGTTCTATCTCTATGGTTTGTTTCCTATTGATGTAGCCCTAAGCAGAGACTGGCGCAAATCACTTTCATGGAATGGGGTTCCCAAGCTTCCAAAAAACTATGAGTTTCCTGAAATCTCAGCACACATTTTTTCACCCAATCTTGATGACACTTTCAGGTAATGATCTGTACCCCAATCCCACTTGGCACACCAAATTTCATTCTTCTAGTTTAAACCGTTCCTTGGCAGTAAGAGTTTAATTTTTAGGTTTCACTCTGTTTTCTCCTATATGGATACATATAGTTGGAACCCTAAATCAAACAGGGTTTGTTCTAGCTCTTTGAAATTTGACACAATAAAGTGGTTCCAAGTTCCATCTCTATGGTTTGTTTCCTATTGATGTAGCCCTAAGCAGAGACTGGCGCAAATCAATAACATGGAAAGGGGTTGCCAAGATTTCAAAAACTACGAGTTTCCTGAAATCTCAGCAAACATTTTTTCACACAATCTTGATGACACTTTCACGTAATGATCAGTACCCCAATCCCACTTGCTTCACCAAATTTCGTTCTTCTAGTTTAAACCGTTCATTGGCAGTAACAGTTTTAATTTTTAGGTTTCACTCTGTTTTCTCCTATATGGATACATGTAGTTGGAACTCTAAATCAAACACGGTTTGTGCTAGCTCTTGAAAACTTGACACAATAAATTAGTTCCAAGTTCTATCTCTATGGTTTGTTTCCTATTGACGTAGCCCTAAGCAGAGACCGAAGCAAATCACTTTCATGGAAACGGGTTGCCAAAATCTCAGCACACATTTTTTCACCCAATCTTGATGACACTTTCAGGTAATGATCAGTACCCCAATCCCACTTGCTCACCAAATTTCGTTCTTCTAGGTTAAACCCTTAGTTGGCAGTAACAGTTTTAATTTTTAGGTTTCAGTCTGTTTTCTCCTATATGGATACATGTAGTTGGAACTCTAAATCAAACACGGTTTTTGCTACCTCTTGAAAACTTGACACAATAAATTAGTTCCAAGTTCTATCTCTATGGTTTTTTTCCTATTGATGTAGCCCTAAGCAGAGACTGGAGCAAATCACTTTCAGGGAAAGTGTTTGCCAAGCTTCCAAAAAACTACAAGTTTCCCGAAATCTCAGCAAACATTTTTTCACCCAATCTTGATGACACTTTCAGGTAATGATCAGTACCCCAATCCCACTTGGCTCACCAAATTTCATCCTTCTAGGATAAACCGTTCTTTGGCAGTAACAGTTTTAATTTTTAGTTTTCACTCTGTTTTCTCTTATATGGATACATGTAGTTGGAACTCTAAATGAAACACGGTTTGTGCTAGCTCTTTGAAAATTGACACACTAAAGTAGTTCCAAGTTCTACCTCTATGATTTGTTTCCTATTGATGTAGCCCTAAGCAGAGACTTGCGCAAATCACTTTCATGGAAAGGGGTTGCCAAGCTTCCAAAAAACTACGAGTTTCCTGAAATCTCAGGACACATTTTTTCACCCAATCTTGATGACACTTTCAGGTAATGATCAGTACCCTGTTCCCACTTGGCTCACCAAATTTCGTTCTTCTAGGTTAAACCATTCGTTGGCAGTAACAGTTTTAATTTTTAGGTTTCACTCTGTTTTCTCCTATATGGATACATGTAGTTGGAACTCTAAATCCAACACGGTTTGTGCTAGCTCTTTGAAACTTGACACAATAAGGTAGTTCCAAGTTCTATCTTTATGGCTTGTTTCCTATTGATGTAGCCCTAAGCAAAAACCGGCGCAAATCACTTTCAAGGAAAGGGGTTGCCAAACTTCTAAAAAACTACGAGTTTCCTGAAATCTCAGCACACATTTTTTCACTCAGTCTTGATGACACTTTCAGGTAATGATCAGTACCCCAATCCCACTTGGCTTACCAAATTTCGTTCTTCTAGGTTAAACCGTTCGTTGGCAGTAACAGTTTTAATTATTAGGTTTCACTATGTTTTCTCCTATATGGATACATGAAGTTGGAACTCTAAATCAAACACGGTTTGTGCTAGCTCTAGAAAACTTGACACAATAAAGTAGTTCCAAGTTCTATCTCTATGGTTTGTTTCCTATTGATGTATCCCTAAGCAGAATCCGGCGCAAATAACTTTCATGGAAAGGGGTTGCCAAGCTTCTAAAAAACTAGGAGTTTCCTGAAATCTCAGCACACATTTTTTCACCCAATCTTGACGACACTTTCAGGTAATGATCAGTACCCCAATCCCACTTGGCTCAACAAATTTCGTTCTTCTAGGTTATACCATAGGTTGGCAGTAAGAGTTTTAAATTTTAGGTTTAACTCTGTTTTCTCCTATATGGATACATGTAGTTGGAACTCTAAATCAAACACGGTTTGTGCTAGCTCTTTGAAATTAGACACAATAAAGTAGTTCCAAGTTCTAACTCTATGGTTTGTTTCCTATTGATGTAGCCCTAAGCAGAGACTGGCGCAAATCACTTTCATGGAAAGGGGTTTCCAAACTTCCAAAAAACTACGAGTTTCCTGAAATCTCAGCACACATTTTTTCACCCAATCTTGATGACACTTTCAGGTAATGATCAGTACCCCAATCCCAATTGGCACACTAAATTTCGTTCGTCTAGGTTTAACCGTTCGTTGGCAGTAACAGTTTTAATTTTTAGGTTTCACTCTGTTTTCTCCTATATGGATACATGTAGTTGGAACTCTAAATCAAACACGGTATGTGCTAGCTCTTGAAAACTTGACACAATAAAGTAGTTCAAAGTTCTATCCCTATGGATAGTTTCCTATTGATATACCCTAAGCCGAGACCGGCGCAAATCACTTTCATGGAAAGGGGTTGCCAAGCTTCCAAAAATCTACGTGTTTCCTGACATCTCAGCACACATTTTTCACCCAATCATGATGACACTTTCAGATAATGATCAGTACCCCAATCCCACTTGCTCACCAAATTTCGTTCTTCTAGGTTAAACCCTTCGTTGGCAGTAACAGTTTTAATTTTTAGGTTTCACTCTGTTTTCTCCTATATGGATACATGTAGTTGGAACTCTAAATCAAACACAGTTTGTGCTAGCTCTTTGAAACTTGACACAATAAAGTAGTTCCAAGTTCTATCTCTATGGTTTGTTTCCTATTGATGTAGCCCTAAGCAGCGACTGGCGCAAATCACTTTCATGGAAAGGGGTTGCCAAGCTTCCAAAAAACTACGAGTTTCCTGAAATCTCAGCACACATTTTTTCACCCAATCTTGATGATACTTTCAGGTAATGATCAGTACCCCGTTCACACTTGGCTCACCAAATATCGTTCTTCTAGGTTAAACCGTTCGTTGGCAGTAACAGTTTAAATTTTTAGGTTTCACTCTGTTTTCTCCTATATGGATACATGTAGTTGGAACTCTAAATCAAACACGGTTTGTTCTAGCTCTTTGAAACTTGACACAATAAGGTAGTTCCAAGTTCTATCTTTATGGTTTGTTTCCTTGATGTAGCCCTGAGCAGAAACCGGCGCAAATCACTTTCAAGGAAAGGGGTTGCCAAACTTCTAAAAAACTACGAGTTTCCTGAAATCTCAGCACACATTTTTTTCACTCAGTCTTGATGACACTTTCAGGTAATGATCAGTACCCCAATCCCACTTGGCTCTCCAAATTTCGTTCTCCTATTTAAACCGTTCGTTGGCAGTAACAGTTTTATTTATTAGGTTTCACTCTGTTTTCTCTTATATGGATACATGTAGTTGGAACTCTAAATAAAACACGGTTTGTGCTAGCTCTTTGAATCTTGACACAATAAAGTAGTTCCAAGTTCTATCTCTATGGTTTGTTTCCTATTGATGTAGCAATAAGCAGAGACTGGCGCAAATCACTTTCATGGAAAGGGGTTGCCAAGCTTCCAAAAAACTACGAGTTTTGAAATCTCAGCACACATTTTTTCACCCAATCTTGATGACACTTTCAGGTAATGATCAGTACCCCAATCCCACTTGGCTCACCAAATTTCATTCTTCTGTGTTAAACCGTTTGTTGGCAGTATCAGTTTTAATTTTTAGGTTTCACTCTGTTTTCTCCTATATGGATACATGAAGTTGGAACTCTAAATCAAACACGGTTTGTGCTAGCTCTAGAAAACTTGACACAATAAAGTAGTTCCAAGTTCTATCTCTATGGTTTGTTTCCTATTGATGTATCCCTAAGTAGAAACCGGCGCAAATCACTTTCATGGAAAGGGGTTGCCAAGCTTCTAAAAAACTAGGAGTTTCCTGAAATCTCAGCACACATTTTTTCACCCAATTTTGATGACACTTTCAGGTAATGATCAGTACCCCAATCCCACTTGGCTCAACAAATTTCGTTCTTCTAGGTTAATCCGTAGGTTGTCAGTAACAGTTTTAATTTTTAGGTTTCACTCTGTTTTCTCCTATATGGATACATGTAGTCGGAACTCTAAATCAAACACGGTTTGTGCTAGCTCTTGAAAACTTGACACAATGAATCAGTTCCAAGTTCTATCTCTATGGTTTGTTTTTTATTGATGTAGCCCTAAGCAGAGACTGGCACAAATCACTTTCATGGAAAGGGGTTGCCAAGCTTCTAAAAAACTACGAGTTTCCTGAAATCTCAGCACACATTTTTTCACCCAATCTTGATGACACTTTCAGGTAATGATCAGTACCCCAATCCCACTTGGCTCACCAAATTTCGTTTTTCTAGGTTAAAACGTAGGTTGGCTGTAACAGTTTTAAATTTTAGGTTTCACTCTGTTTTCTCATATATGGATACATGTAGTTGGAACGCTAAATCAAACACGGTTTGTGCTAGCTCTTTGAAATTAGACACAATAAAGTAGTTCCAAGTTCTAACTCTATGGTTTGTTTCCTATTGATGTAGCCCTAAGCAGAGACCGGCGCAAATAACTTTCATGGAAAGGGGTTGCCAAGCTTCCAAAAAACTACGAGTTTCTTGAAATCTCAGCATACATTTTTTCACCCAATCTTGATCACACTTTCAGGTAATGATCAGTACCCCAATCCCACTTGGCTCACCAAATTTCGTTCTTCTAGGTTAAACCGTTCGTTGGCAGTAACAGTTTAAATTTTTAGGTTTCACTCTGTTTTCTCCTATATGGATACATGTAGTTGGAACTCTAAATCAAACATGGTTTGTGCTAGCTCTTTGAAATTTGACACAATAAAGTGGTTCCAAGTTCCTTCTCTATGGTTTGTTTCCTTTTGATGTAACCCTTAGCAGAGACCGGCGCAAATCACTATCATGGAAAGAGGTGCAAAGATTCCAAAAAACTATGAGTTTCCTGAAATCTCAGCACTCATTTTTTCACCCAATCTTGATGACACTTTCAGGTAATGATAAGTACCCCAATCCCACTTGGCTCACCAAATTTCGTTCTTCTAGGTTAAACCGTTCGTTGGCAGTGACAGTTTTAATTTTTAGTTTTCACTCTGTTTTCTCCTATATGGATACATGTAGTTGGAACTCTAAATCAAACACGGTTTGTGCTAGCTCTTTGAAACTAGACACAATAAAGTTGTTCCAAGTTCTAACTCTATGGTTTGTTTCCTATTGATGTAGCCCTAAGCAGAGACTGGCGCAAATCACTTTCATGGAAAAGGGTTGCCAAACTTCCAAAAAACTACGAGTTTCCTGAAATCTCAGCACACATTTTTTCACCCAATCTTGATGACACTTTTAGGTAATGATCAGTACCCCAATCCCACTTGGCTCACCAAATTTCGTTCTTCTAGTTTAAACCATTCGTTGGCAGTAACAGTTTTAATTTTTAGGTTTCACTCTGTTTTCTCCTATATGGATACATGTAGTTGGTACTCTAAATCAAACACGGTTTGTGCTAGCTCTTTGAAACTAATCACAATAACGTAGTTCCAAGTTTTAACTCTATGGTTTGTTTCCTATTGATGTAGCCCTAAGCAAAGACTGGCGAAAATCACTTTCAAGGAAAGGGGTTGCCAAACTTCCAAAAAACTACGAGTTTCTTGAAATCTCAGCATACATTTTTTCACCCAATCTTGATCACACTTTCAGGTAATGATCAGTACCCCAATCCCACTTGGCTCACCAAATTTCATTCTTCTAGGATAAACCGTTCTTTGGCAGTAACAGTTTTAATTTTTAGTTTTCACTCTGTTTTCTCTTATATGGATACATGTTGTTGGAACTCTAAATGAAACACGGTTTGTGCTAGCTCTTGGAAACTTGACACACTAAAGTAGTTCCAAGTTCTACCTCTATGATTTGTTTCCTATTGATGTAGCCCTAAGCAGAGACTGGCGCAAATCACTTTCATGGAAAGGGTTTGCCAAGCTTCCAAAAAACTACGAGTTTCCTGAAATCTCCGTACACATTTTTTCACCCAATCATGATGACACTTTCAGGTAATGATCAGTACCCCAATCTCACTTGCTCACCAAATTTCGTTCTTCTAGGTTAAAAACTTCGTTGGCAGTAACAGTTTTAATTTTTAGGTTTCACTCTGTTTTCTCCTATATGGATACATGTAGTTGGAACTCTAAATCAAACACGGTTTGTGCTACCTCTAGAAAACTTGACACAATAAATTAGTTCCAAGTTCTATCTCTATGGTTTGTTTCCTATTGATGTAGCCCTAAGCAGAGACTTGCACAAATCACTTTCATGGAAAGGGGTTGCCAAGCTTCCAAAAAACTACGAGTTTCCTGAAATCTCAGCACACATTTTTTCACCCAATCTTGATGACACTTTCAGGTAATGATCAGTACCCCGTTCTCACTTGGCTCACCAAACTTCGTTTTTCTAGGTAAAACCGTTCGTTGGCAGTAACAGTTTTAATTTTTAGGTTTCACTCTGTTTTCTCCTATATGGATACATGTAGTTGGAACTCTAAATCAAACACGGTTTGTGCTAGCTCTTTGAAACTTGACACAATAAGGTAGTTCCAAGTTCTATCTTTATGGTTTGTTTCCTATTGATGTAGCCCTAAGCAGAAACCGGCGCAAATCACTTTCAAGGAAAGGGGTTGCCAAACTTCCAAAAAACTACGAGTTTCCTGAAATCTCAGCACACATTTTTTCACCCAATCTTGATGACACTTTCAGGTAATGATCAGTACCCTGTTCTAACTTGGCTCACCAAATTTTGTTCTTCTAGGTTAAACCGTTCGTTGGCAGTAACAGTTTTAATTTTTAGGTTTCACTCTGTTTTCTCCTATATGGATACATGTAGTTGGAACTCTAAATAAAACACGGTTTGTGCTAGCTCTTTGAAACTTGACACAATAAAGTAGTTCCAAGTTCTATCTCTATGGTTTGTTTCCTATTGATGTAGCCCTAAGCAGAGACTGGCGCAAATCACTTTCATGGAAAGGGGTTGCCAATCTTCCAAAAAACTACGAGTTTTGAAATCTCAGCACACATTTTTTCACCCAATCTTGATGACACTTTCAGGTAATGATCAGTACCCCAATCCCACTTGGCTCACCAAATTTCATTCTTCTAGGTTAAACCGTTTGTTGGCAGTATCAGTTTTAATTTTTAGGTTTCACTCTGTTTTCTCCTATATGGATACATGAAGTTGGATCTCTAAATCAAACACGGTTTGTGCTACCTCTTGAAAACTTGACACAATAAAGTAGTTCCAAGTTCTATCTCTATGGTTTGTTTCCTATTGATGTAGCCCTAAGCAGAAACCGGCGCAAATCACTTTCATGGAAAGGGGTTGTCAAGCTTCCAAAAAACTAGGAGTTTCCTGAAATCTCAGCACACATTTTTTCACCCAATCTTGATGACACTTTCAGGTAATGATCAGTACCCCAATCCCACTTGGCTCAACAAATTTCATTCTTCTAAGTTAAACCGTAGGTTGGCAGTAACAGTTTTAAATTTTAGGTTTCACTCTGTTTTCTACTATATGGATACATGTAGTTGGAACGCTAAATCAAACACGGTTTGTGCTAGCTCTTTGAAATTAGACACAATAAATTAGTTCCAAGTTCTAACTCTATGGTTTGTTTCTTATTCTTGTAGCCCTAAGCAGAGACTGGCGCAAATCACTTTCATGGAAAGGGGTTGCCAAACTTCCAAAAAACTACGAGTTTCCTGAAATCTCAGCACATATTTTTTCACCCAATCTTGATGACACTTTCTGGTAATGATCAGTACCCCAATCCCAATTGGCACACTAAATTTCGTTCGTCTAGTTTTAACCGTTCGTTTGCAGTAACAGTTTTAATTTCTAGGTGTCACTCTGTTTTCTTTTATATGGATACATGTAGTTGGAAATCTAAATCAAACACGGTTTGTGCTAGCTCTTTGAAACTTGACACAATAGAGTAGTTCCAAGTTCTATCTCTATGGTTTGTTTCCTATTGATGTAGCCCTAAGCAGAGACCGCGGCAAATCAATTCCATGGAAAGGGGTTGCCAATCTTCCAAAAAGCTATGAGTTTCCTGAAATCTCAGCATACATTTTTAAACCCAATCTTGATGACACTTTCAGGTAATGATCAGTACCCCAATCCCACTTGGCTCACCAAATTTCGTTCTTCTATGTTAAACCGTTCATAGGCAGTAACAGTTTTAATTTTTAGGTTTCACTCTGTTTTCTCCTATATGGATACATGCAGGTGGAACTCTAAATCAAACACGGTTTGTGCTAGCTCTTTGAAACTTGACACAATAAAGTAGTTCCAAGTTCTATCTCTATGGTTTGTTTCCTATTGATGTAGCCCTAAGCAGAGACCTGCGCAAATCACTTTCATGGAAAGGGGTTGCCAAGCTTCCAAAAAAACTACGAGTTTCCTGAAATCTCAGCACACATTTTTTCACCCAAACTTGATGACACTTTCAGGTAATGATCAGTAACCCAATCCCACTTGGCTCACCAAATTTCATTCTTCTAGGTTACACCGTTCGTTGGCAGTAACAGTTTAAATTGTTAGGTATCACTCTGTTTTCTCCTATACGGATACATGTAGTTGGAACTCTAAATCAAACACGGTTTGTGCTAGCTCTTTGAAATTTGACACAATAAAGTGGTCCAAGTTCCATCTCTATGGATTGTTTCCTATTGATGTAGCCCTTAGTAGAGACCGGCGCAAATCACTATCATGGAAAGGGGTGCAAAGATTCCAAAAAACTACGAGTTACCTGAAATATCAGCACACATTTTTTCACCCAATCTTGATGACACTTTCAGGTAATGATAAGTACCCCAATCCCACTTGGCTCACCAAATTTCGTTCTTCTAGGTTAAACCGTTCGTTGGCAGTAACAGTTTAAATTTTTAGGTTTCACTCTGTTTTCTCCTATATGGATACATGTAGTTGGAACTCTTAATCAAACACGGTTTGTGGTAGCTCTTTGAAACTAGACACAATAAAGTAGTTCCAAGTATTAACTCTATGGTTTGTTTCCTATTGATGTAGCCCTAAGCAGAGACTGGCGAAAATCACTTTAAAGGAAAGGGGTTGCCAAACTTCCAAAAAACTACGAGTTTCCTGAAATCTCAGCACACATTTTTTCACCCAATCTTGATGACACTTTCAGGTAATGATCAGTACCCCAATCCCACTTGCTCACCAAATTTCATTCTTCTAGGTTAAACCGTTCGTTGGCAGTAACAGTTTTAATTTTTAGGTTTCACTCTGTTTTCTCCTATATGGATACATGTTGTTGGAACTCTAAATCAAACACGGTTTGTGCTACCTCTTGAAAACTTGACACAATATATTAGTTCCAAGTTCTATCTCTATGGTTTGTTTCCTATTGATGTAGCCCTAAACAGAGACTGGCACAAATCACTTTCATGGAAAGGGTTTTCCAAGCTTCCAAAAAACTACGAGTTTCCTGAAATCTCAGCACACATTTTTTCACCCAATCATGATGACACTTTCAGGTAATGATCAGTACCCCAATCCCACTTGCTCACCAAATTTCGTTCTTCTAGGTTAAACCATTCGTTGGCAGTAACAGTTTTAATTTTTAGGTTTCACTCTGTTTTCTCCTATATGGATACTTGTAGTTGGAACTCTAAATCAAACACGGTTTGTGCTAACTCTTGAAAACTTTACACAATAAATTAGTTCCAAGTTCTATCTCTATGGTTTGTTTCCTATTGATGTAGCCCTAAGCAGAGACTGGAGCAAATCACTTTCATGGAAAGTGTTTGCCAAGCTTCCAAAAAACTACAAGTTTCCTGAAAACTCAGCACACATTTTTTCACCCAATCTTGAGGACACTTTCAGGTAATGATCAGTACCCCAATCCCACTTGGCTCACCAAATTTTATTCTTCTAGGTTAAACCGTTTGTTGGCAGTATAAGTTTTAATTTTTAGGTTTCACACTGTTTTCTCCTATATCTATACATGAAGTTAGAACTCTAAATCAAACACGGTTTGTGCTAGCTCTAGAAAACTTGACACAATAAGGTAGTTCGAAGTTCTATCTCTATGGTTTGTTTCCTATTTATGTAGCCCTAAGCAGAAACTGGCACAAATCACTTTCATGGAAAGGGTTTGCCAAACTTCTAAAAAACTACGAGTTTCCTGATATCTCAGCACACATTTTTTTCACTCAATCTTGATGACACTTTCAGGTAATGATCAGTACCCCAATCCCACTTCCTCACCAAATTTTGTTCTCCTGGGTTAAACCGTTCGTTGGCAGTAACAGTTTTAATTATTAGGTTTCACTCTGTTTTCTCCTATATGGATACATGTATTTGGAACTCTAAATAAAACACGGTTTGTGCTAGCTTTTTGAAACTTGACACAATAAAGAGGTTCCAAGTTTTATCTCTATGGTTTGTTTCCTATTGATGTAGCCCTAAGCAGAGACTGGCGCAAATCACTTTCATGGAAAGGGGTTGCCAAGCTTCCAAAAAACTACGAGTTTTGAAATCTCAGCACACATTTTTTCACCCAATCTTGATGACACTTTCAGGGAATGATCACTACCCCAATCCCACTTGGCTCACCAAATTTCATTCTTCTAGGTTAAACCGTTTTTGTCAGTATAAGTTTTAATTTTTAGGTTTCATTCTGTTTTCTCCTATATGGATACATGAAGTTGGAACTCTAAATCAAACACGGTTTGTGCTAGCTCTTGAAAACTTGACACAATAAAGTAGTTCCAAGTTCTATCTCTATGGTTTGTTTCCTATTGATGTAGCCCTAAGCAGAAACCGGCGCAAATCACTTTCATGGAAAGGGGTTGCCCAGCTTCTAAAAAACTACATTTTCCGGAAATCTCAAAATACATTTTTTCACCCAAAATGATGACACTTTCAGGAAATGATCAGTACCCCAATCCCACTTGGCTCACCAAATTTCTTTTTTCTAGGTTAAACCGTTCGTTGGCATTAACAGTTTTAATTTTTAGGTTTCACTCTGTTTTCTCCTATATGGATACATGTAGTTGGAACTCTAAATCAAACACGGTTTGTGCTAGCTCTTGAAAACTTGACACAATAAAGTAGTTCCAAGTTCTATCTCTATGGTTTGTTTCCTATTGATGTAGCCCTAAGTAGAGACCAGCGCAAATCACTTTCATGGAAAGGGGTTGCCAAGCTTCCAAAAAACTATGAGTTTCCTGAAATCTCAGCACACATTTTTTCACCCAAACTTGATGACACTTTCAGGTAAGGATCAGTACCCCAATCCCACTTGGCTCACCAAATTTCATTCTTCTAGGATAAACCGTTCGGTGGCAGTAACAGTTTTAATTTTTAGGTTTCACTCTGTTTTCTCCTATATGGATACATGTAGTTGGAACTCTAAATAAAACACGGTTTGTGCTAGCTCTTGGAAACTTGACACACTAAAGTAGTTCCAAGTTCTACCTCTATGATTTGTTTCCTATTGATGTAGCCCTAAGCAGAGACTTGCGCAAATCACTTTCATGGAAAGGGGTTGCCAAGCTTCCAAAAAACTAGGAGTTTCCTGAAATCTCAGCACACATTTTTTCACCCAATCTTGATGACACTTTCAGGTAATGATCAGTACCCCAATCCCACTTGGCTCAACAAATTTCATTCTTCTAAGTTAAACCGTAGGTTGGCAGTAACAGTTTTAAATTTTAGGTTTCACTCTGTTTTCTACTATATGGATACATGTAGTTGGAACGCTAAATCAAACACGGTTTGTGCTAGCTCTTTGAAATTAGACACAATAAATTAGTTCCAAGTTCTAACTCTATGGTTTGTTTCTTATTCTTGTAGCCCTAAGCAGAGACTGGCGCAAATCACTTTCATGGAAAGGGGTTGCCAAACTTCCAAAAAACTACGAGTTTCCTGAAATCTCAGCACATATTTTTTCACCCAATCTTGATGACACTTTCTGGTAATGATCAGTACCCCAATCCCAATTGGCACACTAAATTTCGTTCGTCTAGTTTTAACCGTTCGTTTGCAGTAACAGTTTTAATTTCTAGGTGTCACTCTGTTTTCTTTTATATGGATACTTGTAGTTGGAACTCTAAATCAAACACGGTTTGTGCTAGCTCTTTGAAACTTGACAGAATAGAGTAGTTCCAAGTTCTATCTCTATGGTTTGTTTCCTATTGATGTAGCCCTAAGCAGAGACCGCGGCAAATCAATTCCATGGAAAGGGGTTTCCAATCTTCCAAAAAGCTATGAGTTTCCTGAAATCTCAGCATACATTTTTAAACCCAATCTTGATGACACTTTCAGGTAATGATCAGTACCCCAATCCCACTTGGCTCACCAAATTTCGTTCTTCTATGTTAAACCGTTCGTAGGCAGTAACAGTTTTAATTTTTAGGTTCCACTCTGTTTTCTCCTATATGGATACATGCAGGTGGAACTCTAAATCAAACACGGTTTGTGCTAGCTCTTTGAAACTTGACACAATAAAGTAGTTCCAAGTTCTATCTCTATGGTTTGTTTCCTATTGATGTAGCCCTAAGCAGAGACCTGCGCAAATCACTTTCATGGAAAGGGGTTGCCAAGCTTCCAAAAAAACTACGAGTTTCCTGAAATCTCAGCACACATTTTTTCACCCAAACTTGATGACACTTTCAGGTAATGATCAGTAACCCAATCCCACTTGGCTCACCAAATTTCGTTCTTCTAGGTTACACCGTTCGTTGGCAGTAACAGTTTAAATTGTTAGGTATCACTCTGTTTTCTCCTATACGGATACATGTAGTTGGAACTCTAAATCAAACACGGTTTGTGCTAGCTCTTTGAAATTTGACACAATAAAGTGGTCCAAGTTCCATCTCTATGGATTGTTTCCTATTGATGTAGCCCTTAGTAGAGACCGGCAAATCACTATCATGGAAAGGGGTGCAAAGATTCCAAAAAACTACGAGTTACCTGAAATATCAGCACACATTTTTTCACCCAATCTTGATGACACTTTCAGGTAATGATAAGTACCCCAATCCCACTTGGCTCACCAAATTTCGTTCTTCTAGGTTAAACCGTTCGTTGGCAGTAACAGTTTAAATTTTTAGGTTTCACTCTGTTTTCTCCTATATGGATACATGTAGTTGGAACTCTTAATCAAACACGGTTTGTGGTAGCTCTTTGAAACTAGACACAATAAAGTAGTTCCAAGTATTAACTCTATGGTTTGTTTCCTATTGATGTAGCCCTAAGCAGAGACTGGCGAAAATCACTTTAAAGGAAAGGGGTTGCCAAACTTCCAAAAAACTACGAGTTTCCTGAAATCTCAGCACACATTTTTTCACCCAATCTTGATGACACTTTCAGGTAATGATCAGTACCCCAATCCCACTTGCTCACCAAATTTCATTCTTCTAGGTTAAACCGTTCGTTGGCAGTAACAGTTTTAATTTTTAGGTTTCACTCTGTTTTCTCCTATATGGATACATGTTGTTGGAACTCTAAATCAAACACGGTTTGTGCTACCTCTTGAAAACTTGACACAATATATTAGTTCCAAGTTCTATCTCTATGGTTTGTTTCCTATTGATGTAGCCCTAAACAGAGACTGGCACAAATCACTTTCATGGAAAGGGTTTTCCAAGCTTCCAAAAAACTACGAGTTTCCTGAAATCTCAGCACACATCTTTTCACCCAATCATGATGACACTTTCAGGTAATGATCAGTACCCCAATCCCACTTGCTCACCAAATTTCATTCTTCTAGGTTAAACCATTCGCTGGCAGTAACAGTTTTAATTTTTAGGTTTCACTCTGTTTTCTCCTATATGGATACTTGTAGTTGGAACTCTAAATCAAACACGGTTTGTGCTAACTCTTGAAAACTTTACACAATAAATTAGTTCCAAGTTCTATCTCTATGGTTTGTTTCCTATTGATGTAGCCCTAAGCAGAGACTGGAGCAAATCACTTTCATGGAAAGTGTTTGCCAAGCTTCCAAAAAACTACAAGTTTCCTGAAAACTCAGCACACATTTTTTCACCCAATCTTGAGGACACTTTCAGGTAATGATCAGTACCCCAATCCCACTTGGCTCACCAAATTTCATTCTTCTAGGTTAAACCGTTTGTTGGCAGTATAAGTTTTAATTTTTAGGTTTCACACTGTTTTCTCCTATATCTATACATGAAGTTAGAACTCTAAATCAAACACGGTTTGTGCTAGCTCTAGAAAACTTGACACAATAAGGTAGTTCGAAGTTCTATCTCTATGGTTTGTTTCCTATTTATGTAGCCCTAAGCAGAAACTGGCACAAATCACTTTCATGGAAAGGGGTTGCCAAACTTCTAAAAAAACTACGAGTTTCCTGAAATCTCAGCACACATTTTTTTCACTCAATCTTGATGACACTTTCAGGTAATGATCAGTACCCCAATCCCACTTCCTCACCAAATTTTGTTCTCCTGGGTTAAACCGTTCGTTGGCAGTAACAGTTTTAATTATTAGGTTTCACTCTGTTTTCTCCTATATGGATACATGTAGTTGGAACTCTAAATAAAACACGGTTTGTGCTAGCTTTTTGAAACTTGACACAATAAAGTAGTTCCAAGTTTTATCTCTATGGTTTGTTTCCTATTGATGTAGCCCTAAGCAGAGACTGGCGCAAATCACTTTCATGGAAAGGGGTTGCCAAGCTTCCAAAAAACTACGAGTTTTGAAATCTCAGCACACATTTTTTCACCCAATCTTGATGACACTTTCAGGGAATGATCACTACCCCAATCCCACTTGGCTCACCAAATTTCATTCTTCTAGGTTAAACCGTTTTTGTCAGTATAAGTTTTAATTTTTAGGTTTCATTCTGTTTTCTCCTATATGGATACATGAAGTTGGAACTCTAAATCAAACACGGTTTGTGCTAGCTCTTGAAAACTTGACACAATAAAGTAGTTCCAAGTTCTATCTCTATGGTTTGTTTCCTATTGATGTAGCCCTAAGCAGAAACCGGCGCAAATCACTTTCATGGAAAGGGGTTGCCCAGCTTCTAAAAAACTACATTTTCCGGAAATCTCAAAATACATTTTTTCACCCAAAATGATGACACTTTCAGGAAATGATCAGTACCCCAATCCCACTTGGCTCACCAAATTTCTTTTTTCTAGGTTAAACCGTTCGTTGGCATTAACAGTTTTAATTTTTAGGTTTCACTCTGTTTTCTCCTATATGGATACATGTAGTTGGAACTCTAAATCAAACACGGTTTGTGCTAGCTCTTGAAAACTTGACACAATAAAGTGTTCCAAGTTCTATCTCTATGGTTTTTTTCCTATTGATGTAGCCCTAAGTAGAGACCAGCGCAAATCACTTTCATGGAAAGGGGTTGCCAAGCTTCCAAAAAACTATGAGTTTCCTGAAATCTCAGCACACATTTTTTCACCCAAACTTGATGACACTTTCAGGTAAGGATCAGTACCCCAATCCCACTTGGATCACCAAATTTCATTCTTCTAGGATAAACCGTTCGGTGGCAGTAACAGTTTTAATTTTTAGGTTTCACTCTGTTTTCTCCTATATGGATACATGTAGTTGGAACTCTAAATAAAACACGGTTTGTGCTAGCTCTTGGAAACTTGACACACTAAAGTAGTTCCAAGTTCTACCTCTATGATTTGTTTCCTATTGATGTAGCCCTAAGCAGAGACTTGCGCAAATCACTTTCATGGAAAGGGGTTGCCAAGCTTCCAAAAAACTACGAGTTTCCTGAAATCTCAGCACACATTTTTTCACCCAATCATGATGACACTTTCAGGTAATGATCAGTACCCCAATCCCACTTGGCTCTCCAAATTTCGTTCTCCTAGGTTAAACCGTTCCTTGGCAGTAACAGTTTTAATTATTAGGTTTCACTCTGTTTTCTCCTATATGGATTCATGTAGTTGGAACTCTAAATAAAACACGGTTTGTGCTAGCTCTTTGAAACTTGACAAAATAAAGTAGTTCCAAGTTCTATCTCTATGGTTTTTTTCCTTTTGATGTAGCCCTAAGCAGAGACTGGTCAAATAACTTTCATGGAAAGGGGTTGCCAAGCTTCCAAACAATTACGAGTATCCGGAAATCTCAGCATACATTTTTTCACCCAATCTTGATGACACTTTCAGGTAATGATCAGTACCCCAATCCCACTTGGCTCACCAAATTTCGTTTTTCTAGGTTAAACCGTTCGGTGGCAGTAACAGTTTTAAATTTTAGGTTTCACTCTGTTTTCTCCTATATGGATACATGTATTTGGAACTCTAAATCAAACACGGTTTGTGCTAGCTCTTGAAAGCTTGACACAATAAAGTAGTTCCACGTTATATCTCTATGGTTTGTTTCCTATTGATGTAGTCCTAAGCAGAGACCAGCGCAAATCACTTTCAGGGAAAGGGGTTGCCAAGCTTCCAAAAAACTACGAGTTACCTGAAATCTCAGCACACATTTTTTTCACCCAATCTTGATGACACTTTCAGGTAATGATCAGTACCCCAATCCCACTTGGCTCTCCTATTTCGTTCTCCTAGGTTAAACCGTTCGTTGGCAGTAACAATTTTAATTATTAGGTTTCACTCTGTTTTCTCCTATATGGATACATGTAGTTGGAACTCTAAATCAAACACGGTTTGTGCTACCTCTTGAAATCTTGACACAATTATTTAGTTCCAAGTTCTAACTCTATGGTTTGTTTCCTATTGATGTAGCCCTAAGCAGAGACCTGCGCAAATCACTTTCATGAAAAGTTGTTGCCAAGCTTCCAAAAAACTACGAGTTTCCTGAAATCTCAGCACACATTTTTTCACCCAATCTTGATGACACTTTCAGGAAATGATCAGTACCCCAATCCCACTTGGCTCACCAAATTTTGTTTTTCTAGGTTAAACCGTTCGTTGGCAGTAACAGTTTTAATTTTTAGGTTTCACTCTGTTTTCTCCTATATGGATACATGTAGTTGGAACTCTAAAACAAACACGTGTTTGTGCTAGCTCTTTCAAACTTGACACAATAAAGTAGTTCCAAGTTCTATCTCTATGGTTTGTTTCCTATTGATGTAGCCCTAAGCAGAAACCGGCGCAAATCACTTTCATGGAAAGGGGTTGCCCAGCTTCTAAAAAACTACGAGTTTCCGGAAATCTCAAAATACATTTTTTCACCCAATCTTGATGACACTTTCAGGAAATGATCAGTACCCCAATCCCACTTGGCTCACCAAATTTTGTTTTTCTAGGTTAAACCGTTCGTTGGCAGTAACAGTTTTAATTTTTAGGTTTCACTCTCTTTTCTCCTATATGGATATATGTAGTTGGAACTCTAAATCAAACACGGTTTGTGCTAGCTCTTTGAAACTAGACACAATAAAGTAGTTCCAAGTTCTATCTGTATGGTTTGTTTCCTATTGTTGTAGCCCTAAGCGGAGACTGGCGCAACTCACTCTCATGGAAAGGGGTCTCCCAGCTTCCAAAAAACTACGAGTTTCCGGAAATCTCAGCGTACATTTTTTCACCCAATCTTGATGAAACTTTCAGGTAATGATAAGTAACCCAATCCCACTTGGCTCACCAAATTTCGTTTTTCTAGGTTAAACCGTTCGTTGGCAGTAACAGTTTTAATTTTTAGGTTTCACTCTGTTTTCTACTATATGGATACATGTATTTGGAACTCTAAATCAAACACGGTTTGTGCTAGCTCTTTGAAACTTGACACAATAATGTAGTTCCAAGTTCTATCTGTATGGTTTGTTTCCTATTGATGTAGCCCAAGCAGAGACTGGCGCAAATCCCTTTCATGGAAAGGGGTTGCCAAGCTTCCAAAAAACTACGAGTTTCCTGAAGTCTCAGCACACATTTTTTCACCCAATCTTGATGACACTTTCAGGCAATGATCAGTAGCCCAATCCCACTTGGCTCACCAAATTTCGTTCTTCTAGGATAAACAGTTCGTTTACAGCAACAGTTTTAATTTTTAGGTTTCACTCTGTTTTCTCCTATATGGATACATGTAGTTGGAACTCTAAATCAAACACGGTTTGTGCTAGCTCTTGGAAACGTGACACAATAAAGTAGTTCCAAGTTCTATCTCTATGGTTTGTTTCCTATTGATGTAGCCCTAAGAAGAGACTGGCGCAAATCACTTTCATGGAAAGGGGTTTCCCAGCGTCCAAAAAACAACGAGTTTCCGGAAATCTCAGCATACGTTTTTCACCCAATCTTGATGACATTTTCAGGTAATGATCAGTACCCCAATCCCACTTGCTCACCAAATTTCGTTCTTCTAGGTTAAACCGTTCGTTGGCAGTAACACTTTTAATTTTTAGGTTTCACTCTGTTTTTTCCTATATGGATACGTGTAGTGGGAACTCTAAATCAAAAACGGTTTGTGCTAGCTCTTGAAAACTTGACACAATAAAGTAGTTCCAAGTTCTGTCTCTATGGTTTGTTTCCTATTGACGTAGCCCTAAGCAGAGACTGGCGCAAATCACTTTCATGGAAAGGGGTTGCCAAGCTTCCAAAAAACTACGAGTTTCCTGAAATCTCAGCACACATTTTTTCACCCAACCTTGATGACACTTTCAGGTAATGATCAGTTCCCCAATCCCACTTGGCTCACCAAATTTCGTTCTTTTAGGTTACACCGTTGGTTGGCAGTAACAGTATTAATTTTAGGTTTCACTCTGTTTTCGCCTATATGGATACATGTAGTTGGAACTCTAAATCAAACTACGTTTGTGCTAGCTCTTTGAAACTTGACACAATAAAGTAGTTCCAACCTCTATCTCTCTGGTTTATTTCCTATTGATGTAGCCCTAAGCAGAGACTGGCGCAAATCACTTTCATGGAAAGGGGTTGCCAAGCTTCCAAAAAACTACGAATTTCCTGAAATCTCAGCACACATTTTTTCATCCAACCTTGATGACACTTTCAGGTAAGGATCAGTTCCCCAATCCCACTTGGCTCACCAAATTTCGTTCTTTCAGGTTAAACCATTCATTGGTAGTAACAGTTTTAATTTTTAGGTTTCACTCTGTTTTCTCCATATGGATACATGTAGTTGGAACTCTAAATCAAAGATGGTTTGTGCTAGAGCTTTGAAACTTGACACAATAAAGTAGTTCCAAGTTCTATCTATGTGGTTTGTTTCCTATTGATGTAGCCCTAAGCAGAGACTGGCGCAAATCACTTTCATTGAAAGGGGTTGGCAAGCTTCCAAAAAACCAGTTTCCTGAAATCTCAGCACACATTTTTTCACCCAATCTTGATGACACTTTCAGGTAATGATCAGTACCCCAATCCCACTTGGCTGACCAAATTTCATTTTTCTAGGATATATCGTTCGTTGGCAGTTACAGTGTAAATTTCCAGGTTTCACTCTGTTTTCTCCTATATGGATACATGTAGTTGGAACTTTAAATCAAACACGGTTTGTGCAAGCTCTTTGAAACTTGACACAACAAAGTAGTTCAAAGTTCTATCTCTAGCGTTTGTTTCCTATTGATGTTGCTCTAAGCAGAGACTGGTGCAAATCACGTTCATGGAAAGCGTTGCCAAGCTTCCAAAATACTACGAGTTTCCTGAAATCTCAGCACACATTTTTTCACCCAATCTTGATGACACTTTCAGGTAATGATCAGTACCCCAATCCCACTTGGCTCATCAAATTTCATTCTTCTAGGTTAAACAGTTCGTTGGCAGTAAGAGTTTTAAATTTAGGTTTCACTCTGTTTTCTCCTATATGGGTACATGTAGTTGGAACTCTAAATCAAACACGGTTTGTGCTAGCTCTTTGAAACTTGACACCATAAAGTAGTTCCAACTTCTATCTCTATGGTTTGTTTCCTATTGATGTAGCCCTAAGCAGAGACTGGCGCAAATCACTTTCATGGAAAGGGGTTGCCAAGCTTCCAAAAAACTACGAGTTTCCTGAAATGTCAGCACATATTTTTTCACCTAATCTGGTGACACTTTCAGGTAATGATCAGTACCCCAATCCCACTTGGCTCACCAAATTTCATTCTTCTAGGTTAAACCGTTCGTTGGCAGTAACAGTTTTAATTTTAAGGTATCACTCTGTTTTCTCCTATATGGATACATGTAGTTGGAACTCTAAATCAAACACGGTTTGTGCTAGCTCTTGGAAACTTCACACAATAAAGTAGTTCCAAGTTATATCTCTATGGTTTGTTTCTTATTGATGTAGCCCTAAGCAGAGAAGGGCGCAAATCACTTTCATGGAAAGGGGTTGCCAAGCTTCCAAAAAACTACGAGATTCCTGAAATCTCAGCACACATTTTTTCACCCAATCTTGATGACACATTCAGGTAATGATCAGTAACCCAATCCCACTTGGCTCACGAAATTTTGATTTCTAGTTTAAACCGTTCGTAGGCAGTAACAGTTTTAATTTTTAGGTTTCACTCTGTTTTCTCCTATATGGATACATGTGGTTGGAACTCTAAATCAAACACGGTTTGTGCTAGCTCTTTGAAACTTGACACAATAAAGTAGTTCCAAGTTCTATCTCTATGGTTTCTTTCCTATTGATGAAGCCCTAAGCAGAGGCTGGCGCAAATCACTTTCATGGAAAGGGGTTGCCAAGCTTCCAAAAAACTATTAGTTTCCTAAAATCTCAGCACACATTTTTTCACCCAATCTTGATGAGACTTTCAGGTAATGATCAGTACCCCAATCCCACTTGGCTCACCAAATTTCGTTCTTCTAGGTTAAACCGTTCGTTGGCAGTAACAGTTTTAATTTTTAGGTTTCACTCAGTTTTCTCCTATATGGATATATGTAGTTGGAACTCTAAATCAAACACGGATTGTGCTAGCTCTTTGAAACTTGGCACAATAAAGTAGTTCCAAGTTCTATCTCTATGGTTTGTTTCCTATTGATGTAGCCCTAAGCAGAGACTGGCGCAAATCACTTTCATGGAATGGGGTTCCCAAGCTTCCAAAAAACTATGAGTTTCCTGAAATCTCAGCACACATTTTTTCAACCAAACTTGATGACACTTTCAGGTTATGATCAGTATGCCAATCCCACTTGGCTCACCAAATTTCGTTATTCTAGGTTAAACCGTTCGTTGGCAGTAACACTTTTAATTTTTAGGTTTCACTCTGTTTTCTCCTATATGGATACATGTATTTGGAACTCTAAATCAAACACGGTTTGGGCTAGCTCTTTGAAACTTGACACAATAAAGTAGTTCCAAGTCCTATCTCAATGCTTTGTTTCCTATTGATGTATTCCTAAGCAGAGACTTGCGCAAATCACTTTCATGGAAAGGGATTGCCCAGCTTCGAAAAAACTACGGGATTCCTGAAATCTCAGCACACATTTTTTCACCCAAACTTGATGACACTTTCAGGTAATGATCAGTACCCCAATCCCACTTGGCTCACCAAATTTCGTTCTTCTAGGTTAAACCGTTCGTTGGCAGTAACAGTTTTAATTTTTAGGTTTCACTCTGTTTTCTCCTATATGGATACATGTAGTTGGAACTCTAAATCAAACATGGTTTGTGCTAGCTCTTTGAAACTTGACACAATAAAGTAGTTCCAAGTCCTTTCTCTATGGTTTTTTTTCCTATTTATTTATTCCTAATGAGAGACTTGTGCAAATCACTTTCATGGAAAGGGATTGTCAAGCTTCCAAAAAACTACGAGTTTCCTGAAATCTCAGCACATATTTTTTCACTCAATCTTGATGACACTAAGGTAATGATGAGTACCCCAATCCCACTTGGCGCACCAAATTTCGTTCTTCTAGGTTAAACCGTTCGTTGGCAGTAACAGTTTTAATTTTTAGATTTCACTCTGTTTTCTCCTATATGGATACATGTATTTGGAACTCTAAATCAAACACGATTTGTGCTAGCTCTTTGAAACTTGACACAATAAAGTAATTCCAAGTTCTATCTTTCTGGTTTGTTTCCTATTGATGTAGCCCTAAGCAGAGACTGGTGCAAATCACTTTCATGGAAAGGGGTTGCCAAGCTTCCAAAAAACTACGAGTTTCCGGAAATCTCAGCACACATTTTTTCACCCAATCTTGATGTCACTTTCAGGTAATGATCAGTACCCCAATCCCACTTGGCTCACCAAATTTCGTTCTTCTAGGTTTAACCGTTCGTTGGTAGTAACAGTTTGAATTTTTAGGTTTCACTCTGTTTTCTCCTATATGGGTACATGTAGTTGGAACTCTAAATCAAACACGGTTCGTGCTAGATCCTTGAAACTTGACACAATAAAGAAGTTCCAAGTTCTATCTCTATTGTTTGTTTCCTATTGATGTAGCCCTAAGCAGAGACTGGTGCAAATCACTTTCATGGAAAGGGTTGCCAAACTTCCAAAAAACTTCGAGTTTTCTGAAATCTCAGCACACATTTTTTCACCCAATCTTGATGACAGTTTCAGGTAATGATCAGTACCCCAATCCCACTTGGCTCACCAAATTTCATTTTTCTAGGTTATATCGTTCGTTGGCAGTTACAGTGTAAATTTCCAGGTTTCACTCTGTTTTCTCCTATATGGATACATGTAGTTGGAACTCTAAATCAAACATGGTTTGTTCTAGCTCTTTGAAACTTGACACAATAAAGTTCTTCCAAGTTCTATCTCTATGGTTTGTTTCCTATTGATGTAGAACTAAGCAGAGACTGGCACAAATCACTTTCATGGAAACGGGTTGCCAAGCTTCCAAAAAACTACGAGGTTCCTGAAATCTCAGCACACATTTTTTCACCCAATCTTGATGACACTTTCAGGTAATGATCAGTACCCCAATCCCACTTGGCTCACCAAATTTCGTTCATCTAGGTGAAACCGTTCGTTGGCAGTAACAGTTTTAATTTTTAGGTTTCACTCTGTTTTCTCCTATATGGATACATGTAGTTGGGACTCTAAATCAAACACGGTTTGTGCTAGCTCTTTGAAATTTGACACAATAAAGTGGTTCCAAGTTCCATCTCTATGGTTTGTTTTCTATTGATGTAGCCCTAAGCAGAGACTGGCGCAAATCACTATCATGGAAAGGGTTTGCCAAGCTTCCAAAAAAATACGAGTTTCCTGAAATCTCAGCACCCATTTTTTTAACCCAATCTTGATGACACTTTCAGGTAATGATCAGTACGCCAATCCCACTTGGCTCACCAAATTTCGTTCTTCTAGTTTAAACCATTCGTTGGCTATAACATTTTTAATTTTTAGGTTTCACTCTGTTTTCTCCTATATGGATACATGTAGTTGGAACTCTAAATCAAACACGGTTTGTGCTAGCTCTTTGAAACTTGACACAATAAAGTCGTTACAAGTTCTGTCTCTATGGTTTCTTTCCTATTGATGTAGCCCTAAGCAGAGGCCAGCGCAAATAACTTTCATGCAATGGGGTTGCCAAGCTTCCAAAAAACTATGAGTTTCCTGAAATCTCAGCATACATTTTTTCACCCAATCTTGAAGACACTTTCAGGTAATGATCAGTACCCCAATCCCACTTGGCTCACCAAATTTCGTTCTTCTAGGTTAAACCGTTCGTTGGCAGTAACAGTTTTAATTTTTAGGTTTCACTCTGTATTCTCCTATATGGATACATGTAGTTGGAACTCTAAATCAAACACGGTTTGTGCTAGCTCTTGAAAACTTGACACAATAAAGTACTTCCACGTTATATCTCTATGGTTTGTTTCCTATTGATGTAGTCCTAAGCAGAGACCAGCGCAAATCACTTTCATGGAAAGGGGTTGCCAAGCTTCCAAAAAACTACGAGTTTTGAAATCTCAGCACACATTTTTTCACCCAAAATTCATGACACTTTCAGGTAATGATCAGTACCCCAATCCCACTTGGCTCACCAAATTTCATTCTTCTAGGTTAAACCGTTTGTTGGCATTATCAGTTTTAATTTTTAGGTTTCACTCTGTTTTCTCCTATATGGATACATGAAGTTGGAACTCTAAATCAAACACGGTTTGTGCTAGCTCTAGAAAACTTGACACAATAAAGTAGTTCCAAGTTCTAACTCTATGGTTTGTTTCCTATTGATGTATCCCTAAGCAGAAACCGGCACAAATCACTTTCATGAAAGGGGATGCCAAACTTCCAAAAAACTACGAGTTTCCTGAAATCTCAGCACACATTTTTTCACCCAATCTTGATGACACTTGCAGGTAATGATCAGTACCCCAATCCCACTTGGCACACTAAATTTCGTTCGTCTAGGTTTAACCGTTCGTTGGCAGTAACAGTTTTAATTTTTAGGTTTCACTCTGTTTTCTCCTATATGGATACATGTAGTTGGAACTCTAAATCAAACACGGTATGTCCTAACTCTTGAAAACTTGACACAATAAAGTAGTTCAAAGTTCTATCTCTATGGATTGTTTCCTATTGATATAGCCCTAAGCAGAGACCGGCGCAACTCACTCTCATGGAAAGGGTTTTCCAAGCGTCCAAAAAACTACGAGTTTCCTGAAATCTCAGCACACATTTTTTCACCCAATGTTGATGACACTTTCAGGTAATGATCAGTACCCCAATCCCACTTGGCTCACCAAATTTGGTTCTTCTAGGTTAAACCGTTCGTTGGCAGTATCAGTTTTAATTTTAGGTTTCACTCTGTTTTCTCCTATATGGATACATGTAGTTGGAACTCTAAATCAAACACGGTTTGTGCTAGCTCTTTGAAACTTGACACAATAAAGTAGTTCCAAGTTTTATCTCTATGGTTTTTTCCTATTGATGTAGTCCTAAGCAGAGACTGGCGCAAATCACTTCCAAGGAAAGGGGTTGCCAAGCTTCCAAAAAACTACGAGTTTCCTGAAATCTCAGCATTCATGTTTTCACCCAATCTTGATGACACTTTCAGGTAATGATCACTACCCCAATCCCACTTGGCTCACCAAATTTCATTCTTCTAGGTTAAACCGTTCGTTGGCAGTATCAGTTTTAATTTTTAGGTTTCACTCTGTTTTCTCCTATATGGATACATGTAGTTGGAACTCTAAATCAAACACGGTTTGTGCTAGCTCTGTGAAACTAGACACAATAACGTAGTTCCAAGTTCTATCTCTATGGTTTGTTTCCTATTGATGTAGCCCTAAGCAGAGTCCGGCACAAATCACTTTCATGTAAAGTTCTTGCCAAGCTTCCAAAAAACTACGAGTTTCCTGGAATCTCAGCACATATTTTTTCACCCAATCTTGATGACACTTTCAGGTAATGATCACTACCCCAATCCCACTTGGCTCACCAAATTTCGTTCTTCTAGGTTAAACCATTCGTTGGCAGTAACAGTTTTAATTTTTAGTTTTCACTCTGTTTTCTCCTGTATGGATACATGTAGTTGGAACTCTAAATCAAACACGGTATGTGCTAGCTCTTTCAAACTTGACACAATAAAGTAGTTCCAAGTTCTATCTCTATGGTTTGTTTCCTATTGATGTAGCCCTAAGCAGAGACTGGCGCAAATCACTTTCATGGAAAGGGGTTGACAAGCTTCAAAAAAACTACGTGTTTCCTGACATCTCAGCACACATTTTTTCACCCAATCTTGATGACACTTTCAGGTAATGATCAGTACCGCAATCCCACTTGGCTCACCAAATTTCATTCTTCTAGGTTAAACAGTTCGTTGGCAATATCAGTTTTAATTTTTAGGTTTCACTCTGTTTTCTCCAATATGGATACATGTAGTTGGAACTCTAAATCAAACACGGTTTGTGCTAGATCGGGGAAACATGACACAATAAAGTAGTTCCAAGTTCTATCTCTATGATTTGTTTCCTATTGATGTAGCCGTAAGCAGAGACTGGCGCATATCACTTTCATGGAAAGTTGTTGCCAAGCTTCCAAAAAACTACGAGTTTCCTGAAATTTCAGCACACATTTTTTCACCAAACTTGATGACACTTTCAGGTAATGATCAGTACCCCAATCCCACTTGGCTCACCAAATTTCGTTCTTCCAGGTTAAACCGTTCGTTGGCAGTATCAGTTTTAATTTTTAGGTTTCACTCTGTTATCTCCTACATGGATACATGTAGTTGGAACTCTAAATCAAACACGGTTTGTGCTAGCTCTTGGAAACTTGACACAATAAAGTAGTTCCAAGTTCTATCTCTATGGTTTGTTTCCTATTGATGTAGCCCTAAGCAGAAACTGGCGCAAATCACTTTCATGGAAAGGGGTTGCAAAGCTTCCAAAAAAATACGAGTTTCCTGAAATCTCAGCATATATTTTTTTCAACCAATCTTGAAGACACTTTCAGGTAATGATCAGTTCCCTAATCCCAATTGGCTCACCAAATTTCGTTCTTCTATGTGAAACCGTTCTTTGGCAGTAACAGTTTTAATTTTTAGGTTTCACTCTGTTTTCTCCTATATGGATACATGTAGTTGGAACTCTAAATCAAACACGGTTTGTGCTAGCTCTTGGAAACGTGACATAATAAAGTAGTTCCAAGTTCTATCTCTATGGTTTGTTTCCTATTGATGTAGCCCTAAGCAGAGACTGGTGCAAATCACTTTCATGGAAAGGGGTTGCCAAGCTTCCAAAAAACTACGAGTTTCCTAAAAACTCAGCACATATTTTTTCACCCAATATTGATGACCCTTTCAGGTAATTATCAGTACCCCAATCCCACTTGCTCACCAAATTTTGTTCTTCTAGGTTAAACCGTTCGTTAACAGTATCAGTTTTCATTTTTAGGTTTCACTCTGTTTTCTCCAATATGGATACATGTAGTTGGAATTCTAAATCAAACACGGTTTGTGCTAGATCTGGGAAACTTTACACAATAAAGTAGTTCCAAGTTCTATCTCTATGGTTTGTTTCCTATTGATGTAGCCCTAAGCAGAGACTGGCGCAACTCACTCTCATGGAAAGGGTTTGCCAAGCGTCCAAAAAACTACGAGTTTCCTGAAATCTCAGCACACATTTTTTCACCCAATGTTGATGACACTTTCAGGTAATGATCAGTACCCCAATCCCACTTGGCTCACCAAATTTGGTTCTTCTAGGTTAAACCGTTCGTTGGCAGTATCAGTTTTAATTTTAGGTTTCACTCTGTTTTCTCCTATATGGATACATGTAGTTGGAACTCTAAATCAAACACGGTTTGTGCTAGCTCTTTGAAACTTGACACAATAAAGTAGTTCCAAGTTTTATCTCTATGGTTTTTTCCTATTGATGTAGTCCTAAGCAGAGACTGGCGCAAATCACTTCCAAGGAAAGGGGTTGCCAAGCTTCCAAAAAACTACGAGTTTCCTGAAATCTCAGCATTCATATTTTCACCCAATCTTGATGACACTTTCAGGTAATGATCACTACCCCAATCCCACTTGGCTCACCAAATTTCATTCTTCTAGGTTAAACCGTTCGTTGGCAGTATCAGTTTTAATTTTTAGGTTTCACTCTGTTTTCTCCTATATGGATACATGTAGTTGGAACTCTAAATCAAACACGGTTTGTGCTAGCTCTGTGAAACTAGACACAATAACGTAGTTCCAAGTTCTATCACTATGGTTTGTTTCCTATTGATGTAGCCCTAAGCAGAGTCCGGCACAAATCACTTTCATGTAAAGTTCTTGCCAAGCTTCCAAAAAACTACGAGTTTCCTGGAATCTCAGCACATATTTTTTCACCCAATCTTGATGACACTTTCAGGTAATGATCACTACCCCAATCCCACTTGGCTCACCAAATTTCGTTCTTCTAGGTTAAACCATTCGTTGGCAGTAAGAGTTTTAATTTTTAGTTTTCACTCTGTTTTCTCCTGTATGGATACATGTAGTTGGAACTCTAAATCAAACACGGTATGTGCTAGCTCTTTGAAACTTGACACAATAAAGTAGTTCCAAGTTCTATCTCTATGGTTTGTTTCCTGTTGATGTAGCCCTAAGCAGAGACTGGCGCAAATCACTTTCATGGAAAGGGGTTGACAAGCTTCAAAAAAACTACGTGTTTCCTGACATCTCAGCACACATTTTTTCACCCAATCTTGATGACACTTTCAGGTAATGATCAGTACCCCAATCCCACTTGGCTCACCAAATTTCATTCTTCTAGGTTAAACAGTTCGTTGGCAGTATCAGTTTTAATTTTTAGGTTTCACTCTGTTTTCTCCAATATGGATACATGTAGTTGGAACTCTAAATCAAACACGGTTTGTGCTAGATCGGGGAAACATGACACAATAAAGTAGTTACAAGTTCTATCTCTATGATTTGTTTCCTATTGATGTAGCCGTAAGCAGAGACTGGCGCATATCACTTTCATGGAAAGTTGTTGCCAAGCTTCCAAAAAAATACGAGTTTCCTGAAATTTCAGCACACATTTTTTCACCAAACTTGATGACACTTTCAGGTAATGATCAGTACCCCAATCCCACTTGGCTCACCAAATTTCGTTCTTCCAGGTTAAACCGTTCGTTGGCAGTATCAGTTTTAATTTTTAGTTTTCACTCTGTTATCTCCTACATGGATACATGTAGTTGGAACTCTAAATCAAACACGGTTTGTGCTAGCTCTTGGAAACTTGACACAATAAAGTAGTTACAAGTTCTATCTGTATGGTTTGTTTCCTATTGATATAGCCGTAAGCAGAGACCGGCGTAAATCACTTTCATGGAAAGGGGTTGCCAAGCTTCCAAAAAACTACGAGTTTCCTGAAATCTCAGCATACATTTTTTCACCCAATCTTGATGACACTTTCAGGTAATGATCAGTACCCCAATCCCACTTGGCTCACCAAATTTCGTTCTTCTAGGTTAAACCTTTCGTTGGCAGAAAGAGTTTTAATTTTTAGGTTTCACTCTGTTTTCTCCTGCATGGATACATGTAGTTGGAACTCTAAATCAAACACAGTTTCTGCTAGCCCTTGGAAACTTGACACAATAAGGTAGTTCCAAGTTCTATCTCTATGTTTTGTTTTCTATTGAGTAGCCCTAAGCAGAGAGTGGCACAAATCACTTTCATGGAAAGGGGTTGCCAAACTTCCAAAAAACTACGAGTTTCCTGAAATCTCAGCATACATTTTTTCACCCAATCTTGAAGACACTTTCAGGTATTGATCAGTACCCCAATCCCACTTGGCTCACCAAATTTCGTTCTTCTAGATTAAACCGTTCGTTGGCAGTAACAGTTTTAATTTTTAGGTTTCACTCTGTATTCTCCTATATGGATACATGTAGTTGGAACTCTAAATCAAACACGGTTTGTGCTAGCCCTTGGAAACTTCACACAATAAAGTAGTTCCAAGTTCTATCTCTATGGTTTGTTTTCTATTGATGTAGCCCTAAGCAGAGACTGGCGCAAATCACTTTCATGGAAAGGGTTGCCAAGGTTCCAAAAAACTACGAGTTTCCTGAAACCTCAGCACACATTTTCTCACCCAAACTTGATGACACTTTCAGGTAATGATCAGTACCCCAATCCCACTTGGCTCACCAAATTTCGTTCTCCTAGGTTACACTGTTCGTTAGCACTAACAGTTTTAATTTTTAGGGTTCACTCTGTTTTCTCCTATATGGATACATGTATTTGGAACTCTAAATCAAACACGGTTTGTGCTAGCTCTTTGAAACTTGACACAATAAAGTAGTTGCAAGTTCTATATCTATGGTTTGTTTCCTATTGATGTAGCCCTAAGCAGAGACCGGCGAAAATCACTTGCATGGAAAGGGGTTGCCAAGCTTCCAAAAAACTACGAGTTTCCTGAAATCTCAGCACACATTTTTTCACCCAATCTTGATGACACTTTCAGGTAATGATCAGTACCCCAATCCCACTTGGCTCACCAAATTTCGTTCTTCTAGGTTAAACCTTTCGTTGGCAGAAAGAGTTTTAATTTTTAGGTTTCACTCTGTTTTCTCCTGCATGGATACATGTAGTTGGAACTCTAAATCAAACACAGTTTCTGCTAGCCCTTGGAAACTTGACACAATAAGGTAGTTCCAAGTTCTATCTCTATGTTTTGTTTTCTATTGAGTAGCCCTAAGCAGAGAGTGGCACAAATCACTTTCATGGAAAGGGGTTGCCAAACTTCCAACAAACTACGAGTTTCCTGAAATCTCAGCATACATTTTTTCACCCAATCTTGAAGACACTTTCAGGTATTGATCAGTACCCCAATCCCACTTGGCTCACCAAATTTCGTTCTTCTAGATTAAACCGTTCATTGGCAGTAACAGTTTTAATTTTTAGGTTTCACTCTGTATTCTCCTATATGGATACATGTAGTTGGAACTCTAAATCAAACACGGTTTGTGCTAGCCCTTGGAAACTTCAAACAATAAAGTAGTTCCAAGTTCTATCTCTATGGTTTGTTTTCTATTGATGTAGCCCTAAGCAGAGACTGGCGCAAATCACTTTCATGGAAAGGGTTGCCAAGGTTCCAAAAAACTACGAGTTTCCTGAAACCTCAGCACACATTTTCTCACCCAAACTTGATGACACTTTCCGGTAATGATCAGTACCCCAATCCCACTGGGCTCACCAAATTTCGTTTTTCTAGGTTAAACCGTTCATAGGCAGTAACAGTTTTAATTTTTAGGTTTCACTCTGTTTTCTCCTATATGGATACATGCAGTTGGAACTCTAAATCAAACACGGTTTGTGCTAGCTATTTGAAACTTGACACACTAAAGTAGTTCCAAGTTCTATCTCTATGGTTTGTTTCCTATTGATATAGCCCTAAGCAGCGACCGGCTCAAATCACTTTCATGGAAAGGGGTTGCCAAGCTTCCAAAAAACTATGAGCTTCCTGAAATCTCAGCATACACTTTTTCACCCAATATTGATGACACTTTCAGGTAATGATCAGTACCCCAATCCCACTTGGCTTACCAAATTTCGTTCTCCTAGGTTAAACCAATCGTTGGCAGTAACAGTTTTAATTTTTAGGTTCAATCAGTTTTCTCCTATATGGATACATGTAGTTGGAACTCTAAATCTAACATGGTTTCTGCTAGCAATTTGAAACTTGACACAATAAAGTAGTTCCAAGTTCTATCTCTATGGTTCGTTTCCTATTGATGTAGCCCTAAGCAGAGACCGGCGCAAATGACTTTCATGGAAAGGGGTTGCCTACCTTCCAAAAAACTACGAGTTTCCTGAAATGTCAGCACATATTTTTTCACCCAATCTTGATGACACTTTCAGGTAATGATCAGTACCCCAATCAAACTTGGCTCACCAAATTTCGTTCTAGGTTATACAGTTCGTTGGCAGTAACAGTTTTAATTTTTAGGTTTCAGTGTGTTTTCTCCTATATGGATACATGTAGTTGGAACTCTAAATCAAACACGGTTTATGCTAGCTCTTGAAAACTTGACACAATAAAGTTGTTCCAAGTTCTATTACTATGGTTTGTTTCCTATTGATGTAGCCCTAAGCAGAAAGCGGCGCAAATCACTTTCATGGAAAGGGTTTGCCAAGCTTCCTAAAACCTATGAGTTTTCTGAAATCTCAGCACACATTTTTTCACCCAATCTTGATGACTCCTTCAGGTAATGATCAGTACCCCAATCCCACTTGGCTCACCAAATTTCGTACTTCTAGGTTAAACCGTTCGTTGGCAGTAACAGTTTTAATTTTTAGGTTTCACTCTGTTTTCTCCTATATGGATACATATAGTTGGAACTCTAAATCAAACACGGTTTGTGCTAGCTCTTGGAAACGTGACATAATAAAGTAGTTCCAAGTTCTATCTCTATGGTTTGTTTCCTATTGATGTAGCCCTAAGCAGAGACTGGTGCAAATCACTTTCATGAAAAGGGGTTGCCAAGCTTCCAAAAAACTACGAGTTTCCTAAAATCTCAGCACACATTTTTTCACCCAATATTGATGACCCTTTCAGGTAATTATCAGTACCCCAATCCCACTTGCTCACCAAATTTTGTTCTTCTAGGTTAAACCGTTCGTTGGCAGTAACAGTTTTAATTTTTAGGTTTCACTCTGTTTTCTCCTATATGGATACATATAGTTGGAACTCTAAATCAAACACGGTTTGTGCTAGCTCTTGGAAACGTGACATAATAAAGTAGTTCCAAGTTCTATCTCTATGGTTTGTTTCCTATTGATGTAGCCCTAAGCAGAGACTGGTGCAAATCACTTTCATGAAAAGGGGTTGCCAAGCTTCCAAAAAACTACGAGTTTCCTAAAATCTCAGCACACATTTTTTCACCCAATATTGATGACCCTTTCAGGTAATTATCAGTACCCCAATCCCACTTGCTCACCAAATTTTGTTCTTCTAGGTTAAACCGTTCGTTAACAGTATCAGTTTTCATTTTTAGGTTTCACTCTGTTTTCTCCAATATGGATACATGTAGTTGGAATTCTAAATCAAACACGGTTTGTGCTAGATCTGGGAAACTTGACACAGTAAAGTAGTTCCAAGTTCTATCTCTATGGTTTGTTTCCTATTGATGTAGCCCTAAGCAGAGACTGGCGCAACTCACTCTCATGGAAAGGGTTTGCCAAGCTTCCAAAAAACTACGAGTTTCCTGAAATCTCAGCACACATTTTTTCACCCAATGTTGATGACACTTTCAGGTAATGATCAGTACCCCAATCCCACTTGGCTCACCAAATTTGGTTCTTCTAGGTTAAACCGTTCTTTGGCAGTATCAGTTTTAATTTTAGGTTTCACTCTGTTTTCTCCTATATGGATACATGTAGTTGGAACTCTAAATCAAACACGGTTTGTGCTAGCTCTTTGAAACTTGACACAGTAAAGTAGTTCCAAGTTTTATCTCTATGGTTTTTTCCTATTGATATAGTCCTAAGCAGAGACTGGCGCAAATCACTTCCAAGGAAAGGGGTTGCCAAGCTTCCAAAAAACTACGAGTTTCCTGAAATCTCAGCATTCATATTTTCACCCAATCTTGATGACACTTTCAGGTAATGATCACTACCCCAATCCCACTTGGCTCACCAAATTTCATTCTTCTAGGTTAAACCGTTCGTTGGCAGTATCAGTTTTAATTTTTAGGTTTCACTCTGTTTTCTCCTATATGGATACATGTAGTTGGAACTCTAAATCAAACACGGTTTGTGCTAGCTCTGTGAAACTAGACACAATAACGTAGTTCCAAGTTCTATCTCTATGGTTTGTTTCCTATTGATGTAGCCCTAAGCAGAGTCCTGCACAAATCACTTTCATGTAAAGTTCTTGCCAAGCTTCCAAAAACTACGAGTTTCCTGGAATCTCAGCACATATTTTTTCACCCAATCTTGATGACACTTTCAGGTAATTATCACTACCCCAATCCCACTTGGCTCACCAAATTTCGTTCTTCTAGGTTAAACCATTCGTTGGCAGTAACAGTTTTAATTTTTAGTTTTCACTCTGTTTTCTCCTGTATGGATACATGTAGTTGGAACTCTAAATCAAACACGGTTTGTGCTAGCTCTTTGAAACTTGACACAATAAAGTAGTTCCAAGTTCTATCTCTATGGTTTGTTTCCTATTGATGTAGCCCTAAGCAGAGACTGGCGCAAATCACTTGCATGGAAAGGGGTTGCCAAGCTTCAAAAAAACTACGTGTTTCCTGACATCTCAGCACACATTTTTTCACCCAATCTTGATGACACTTTCAGGTAATGATCAGTACACCAATCCCACTTGGCTCACCAAATTTCATTCTTCTAGGTTAAACAGTTCGTTGGCAGTATCAGTTTTAATTTTTAGGTTTCACTCTGTTTTCTCCAATATGGATACATGTAGTTGGAACTCTAAATCAAACACGGTTTGTGCTAGATCGGGGAAACATGACACAATAAAGTAGTTCCAAGTTCTATCTCTATGATTTGTTTCCTATTGATGTAGCCGTAAGCAGAGACTGGCGCATATCACTTTCATGGAAAGTTGTTGCCAAGCTTCCAAAAAACTACGAGTTTCCTGAAATTTCAGCACACATTTTTTCACCAAACTTGATGACACTTTCAGGTAATGATCAGTACCCCAATCCCACTTGGCTCACCAAATTTCGTTCTTCCAGGTTAAACCGTTCGTTGGCAGTATCAGTTTTAATTTTTAGGTTTCACTCTGTTATCTCCTACATGGATACATGTAGTTGGAACTCTAAATCAAACACGGTTTGTGCTAGCTCTTGGAAACTTGACACAATAAAGTAGTTCCAAGTTCTATCTCTATGGTTTGTTTCCTATTGATATAGCCGTAAGCAGAGACCGGCGTAAATCACTTTCATGGAAAGGGGTTGCCAAGCTTCCAAAAAACTACGAGTTTCCTGAAATCTCAGCATACATTTTTTCACCCAATCTTGAAGACACTTTCAGGTATTGATCAGTACCCCAATCCCACTTGGCTCACCAAATTTCGTTCTTCTAGGTTAAACCGTTCGTTGGCAGTAACAGTTTTAATTTTTAGGTTTCACTCTGTATTCTCCTATATGGATACATGTAGTTGGAACTCTAAATCAAACACGGTTTGTGCTAGCTCTTGGAAAGTTGACACAATAAAGTAGTTGCAAGTTCTATCTCTATGGTTTGTTTCCTATTGATGTAGCCCTAAGCAGAGACCGGCACAAATCACTTTCATGGAAAGGGGTTGCCAAGCTTCCAAAAAACTACGAGTTTTCAGAAATCTCAGCACACATTTTTTCACCCAAACTTGATGACACTTTCAGGTCATGATGAGTACCCCAATCCCACTTGGCTTACCAAATTTCATTCTTCTATATTAAACCTTTCTTTGGCAGTATCAGTTTTAATTTTTAGGTTTCACTCTGTTTTCTCCTATATGGATACATGTAGTTGGAACTCTAATTCAAACACGGTTTGTTCTAGCTCTGCAAACTTGACACAATAAAGTAATTCCAAGTGTATCTCTATGGTTTGTTTCCTATTCATGTGGCCCTAAGCAGAGACCGGCCCAAATCACACTCATGGAAAGGGGTTGCCAAGCTTCCAAAATCTACGAGTTTCCTGAAATCTCAGCACACATTTTTTTCACTCAATCTTGATGACACTTTCCGGTAATGATCAGTACCCCAATCCCACTAGGCTTACCAAATTTAGTTCTCCTAGGTTAAACCGATCATTGGCAGTAACAGTTTTAATTTTTAGGTTCAATCAGTTTTCTCCTATATGGATACATGTAGTTGGAACTCTAAATCTAACACGGTTTCTGCTAGCAATTTGAAACTTTACACAATAAAGTAGTTCCAAGTTCTATCTCTATGTTTCGTTTCCTATTGATATAGCCCTAAGCAGAGACTGGCGCAAATCACTTTCATGGAAAGGTTTGCCAAGGTTCCAAAAAACTACGAGTTTCCTGAAACCTCAGCACACATTTTTTCAACCAATCTTGATGACATTTTCAGGTAATGATCAGGACCGCAACCCCACTGGGCTCACCAAATTTCGTTTTTCTAGGTTAAACCGTTCATAGGCAGTAACAGTTTTAATTTTTAGGTTTCACTCTGTTTTCACCTATATGGATACATGCAGTTGGAACTCTAAATCAAACACGGTTTGTGCTAGCTATTTGAAACTTGACACAATAAAGTAGTTCCAAGTTCTATCTCTATGGTTTGTTTCCTATTGATATAGCCCTAAGCAGCGACCGGCTCAAATCACTTTCATGGAAAGGGGTTGCCAAGCTTCCAAAAAACTATGAGCTTCCTGAAATCTCAGCATACACTTTTTCACCCAATATTGATGACACTTTCAGGTAATGATCAGTACCCCAATCCCACTTGGCTTACCAAATTTCGTTCTCCTAGGTTAAACCAATCGTTGGCAGTAACAGTTTTAATTTTTAGGTTCAATCTATTTTCTCCTATATGGATACATGTAGTTGGAACTCTAAATCTAACATGGTTTCTGCTAGCAATTTGAAACTTGACACAATAAAGTAGTTCCAAGTTCTATCTCTATGGTTCGTTTCCTATTGATGTAGCCCTAAGCAGAGACCGGCGCAAATGACTTTCATGGAAAGGGGTTGCCTACCTTCCAAAAAACTACGAGTTTCCTGAAATGTCAGCACATATTTTTTCACCCAATCTTGATAACACTTTCAGGTAATGATCAGTACCCCAATCAAACTTGGCTCACCAAATTTCGTTCTAGGTTATACAGTTCGTTGGCAGTAACAATTTTAATTTTTAGGTTTCTGTGTGTTTTCTCCTATATGGATACATGTAGTTGGAACTCTAAATCAAACACGGTTTGTGCTAGCTCTTGAAAACTTGACACAATAAAGTTGTTCCAAGTTCTATTACTATGGTTTGTTTCCTATTGATGTAGCCCTAAGCAGAAAGCGGCGCAAATCACTTTCATGGAAAGGGTTTGCCAAGCTTCCTAAAACCTATGAGTTTTCTGAAATCTCAGCACACATTTTTTCACCCAATCTTGATGACTCCTTCAGGTAATGATCAGTACCCCAATCCCACTTGGCTCACCAAATTTCGTACTTCTAGGTTAAACCGTTCGTTGGCAGTAACAGTTTTAATTTTTAGGTTTCACTCTGTTTTCTCCTATATGGATACATGTAGTTGGAACTCTAAATCAAACACGGTTTGTGCTAGCTCTGGAAAACTTGACACAATAAAGTAGTTCCCAGTTCTATCTCTATGGTTTGTTTCCTATTGTGGTAGCCCTAAGCAGAGACCGTTGCAAATGACTTTCATGGAAAGGGGTTGCCTACCTTCCAAAAAACTACGAGTTTCCTGAAATTTCAGCACACATTTTTTCACCCAGACTTTATGACACTTTCAGGTAATGGTCAGTAACCCAATCAAAGTTGGCTCACCAAATTTCGTTCTTCTATGTGAAACCGTTCTTTGGCAGTAACAGTTTTAATTTTTAGATTTCACTCTGTTTTCTCCTACATGGATACCTGTAGTTGGAACTCTAAATCACACACGGTTTGTGCTAGCTCTTTAAAACTAGATACAATAAAATAGTTCCAATTCCTATCTCTATGGTTTGTTTCCTATTGATGTATCCCTAAGCAGAAACCGGCGCAAATCACTTTCATGAAAGGGGTTGCCAAACTTCCAAAAAACTACGAGTTTCCTGAAATCTCAGCACACATTTTTTCACCCAATCTTGATGACACTTTCAGGTAATGATCAGTACCCCAATCCGACTTGGCACACTAAATTTCGTTCGTCTAGGTTTAACCGTTCGTTGGCAGTAACAGTTTTAATTTTTAGGTTTCACTCTGTTTTCTCCTATATGGATACATGTAGTTGGAACTCTAAATCAAACACGGTATGTCCTACCTCTTGAAAACTTGACACAATAAAGTAGTTCAAAGTTCTATCTCTATGGATTGTTTCCTATTGATATAGCCCTAAGCAGAGACCGGCGCAAATCACTTTCATGGAAAGGGGTTGCCAAGCTTCCAAAAAACTACGAGTTTCCTGAAATCTCAGCACACATTTTTTCACCCAATCTTGATGATGCTTTCAGGTAATGATCAGTACCCCAATCCCACTTGCTCACCAAATTTTGTTCTTCTAGGTTAAATCATTCGATGGCAGTAACAGTTTAAATTTTTAGGTTTCACTCTGTTTTCTCCTATATGGATACATGTAGTTGGAACTCTAAATCAAACACGGTTTGTGCTAGCTCTTGAAAACTTGACACAATAAATTAGTTCCAATTTCTATCTCTATGGTTTGTTTCCTATTGATGTAGCCCTAAGCAGAGACTGGCGCAAATCACTTTCATGGAAAGGGGTTGCCAAGCTTCTAAAAAACTACGAGTTTCCTGAAATCTCAGCACACATTTTTTCACCCAATCTTGATGACACTTTCAGGTAATGATCCGTACCCCAATCCCACTTGGATCACCAAATTTCGTTTTTCTAGGTTAAACCTTTCGTTGGCAGAAACAGTTTTAATTTTTAGGTTACACTCTGTTTTCTCCTATATGGATACATGTAGTTGGAACTCTAAATCAAACACGGTTTGTGCTAGCTCTTGGAAACTTGACACAATAAAGTAGTTCCAAGTTCTACCTCTATGGTTTGTTTCCTATTGATGTAGCCCTAAGCAGAGACTGGCGCAAATCACATTCATGGAAAGGGGTTGCCAAGCTTCCAAAAAATACGAGTTTCCTGAAATCTCAGCACACATTTTTTCACCCAATCTTGATGACACTTTCAGGTAAGAATCAGTACCCCACTCCCACTTGGCTCACTAAATTTCGTTCTTCTAGGTTAAACCATAGGTTGGCAGTAACAGTTTTAATTTTTAGGTTTCACTCTGTTTTCTCCTATATGGATACATGTAGTTGGAACTCTGAATCAAACACGGTTTTTGCTAGCCCTTGGAAACTTGACACAATAAAGTAGTTCCAAGTTCTATCTCTATGGTTTGTTTCCTATTGATGTAGCCCTAAGCAGAAACTGGCGCAAATCACTTTCATGGAAAGGGGTTGCAAAGCTTCCAAAAAATACGAGTTTCCTGAAATCTCAGCATATATTTTTTTCAACCAATCTTGAAGACACTTTCAGGTAATGATCAGTTCCCCAATCCCACTTGGCTCACCAAATTTCGTTCTTCTATGTGAAACCGTTCTTTGGCAGTAACAGTTTTAATTTTTAGGTTTCACTCTGTTTTCTCCTATATGGATACATATAGTTGGAACTCTAAATCAAACACGGTTTGTGCTAGCTCTTGGAAACGTGACATAATAAAGTAGTTCCAAGTTCTATCTCTATGTTTTGTTTCCTATTGATGTAGCCCTAAGCAGAGACTGGTGCAAATCACTTTCATGAAAAGGGGTTGCCAAGCTTCCAAAAAACTACGAGTTTCCTAAAATCTCAGCACACATTTTTTCACCCAATATTGATGACCCTTTCAGGTAATTATCAGTACCCCAATCCCACTTGCTCACCAAATTTTGTTCTTCTAGGTTAAACCGTTCGTTAACAGTATCAGTTTTCATTTTTAGGTTTCACTCTGTTTTCTCCAATATGGATACATGTAGTTGGAATTCTAAATCAAACACGGTTTGTGCTAGATCTGGGAAACTTGACACAGTAAAGTAGTTCCAAGTTCTATCTCTATGGTTTGTTTCCTATTGATGTAGCCCTAAGCAGAGACTGGCGCAACTCACTCTCATGGAAAGGGTTTGCCAAGCTTCCAAAAAACTACGAGTTTCCTGAAATATCAGCACACATTTTTTCACCCAATGTTGATGACACTTTCAGGTAATGATCAGTACCCCAATCCCAGTTGGCTCACCAAATTTGGTTCTTCTAGGTTAAACCGTTCGTTGGCAGTATCAGTTTTAATTTTAGGTTTCACTCTGTTTTCTCCTATATGGATACATGTAGTTGGAACTCTAAATCAAACACGGTTTGTGCTAGCTCTTTGAAACTTGACACAGTAAAGTAGTTCCAAGTTTTATCTCTATGGTTTTTTCCTATTGATGTAGTCCTAAGCAGAGACTGGCGCAAATCACTTCCAAGGAAAGGGGTTGCCAAGCTTCCAAAAAACTACGAGTTTCCTGAAATCTCAGCATTCATATTTTCAACCAATCTTGATGACACTTTCAGGTAATGATCACTACCCCAATCCCACTTGGCTCACCAAATTTCATTCTTCTAGGTTAAACCGTTCGTTGGCAGTATCAGTTTTAATTTTTAGGTTTCACTCTGTTTTCTCCTATATGGATACATGTAGTTGGAACTCTAAATCAAACACGGTTTGTGCTAGCTCTGTGAAACTAGACACAATAACGTAGTTCCAAGTTCTATCTCTATGGTTTGTTTCCTATTGATGTAGCCCTAAGCAGAGTCCTGCACAAATCACTTTCATGTAAAGTTCTTGCCAAGCTTCCAAAAAACTACGAGTTTCCTGGAATCTCAGCACATATTTTTTCACCCAATCTTGATGACACTTTCAGGTAATTATCACTACCCCAATCCCACTTGGCTCACCAAATTTCGTTCTTCTAGGTTAAACCATTCGTTGGCAGTAACAGTTTTAATTTTTAGTTTTCACTCTGTTTTCTCCTGTATGGATACATATAGTTGGAACTCTAAATCAAACACGGTTTGTGCTAG
The DNA here is from genome assembly GCF_964194105.1 of Spermophilus citellus. NCBI lineage: Eukaryota > Metazoa > Chordata > Mammalia > Rodentia > Sciuridae > Spermophilus > Spermophilus citellus. Next base: position 88,296,589 of record NC_138185.1, read on the forward strand.
CTCTTTGAAACTTGACACAATAAAGTAGTTCCAAGTTCTATCTCTATGGTTTGTTTCCTATTGATGTAGCCCTAAGCAGAGACTGGCGCAAATCACTTGCATGGAAAGGGGTTGCCAAGCTTCAAAAAAACTACGTGTTTCCTGACATCTCAGCACACATTTTTTCACCCAATCTTGATGACACTTTCAGGTAATGATCAGTACACCAATCCCACTTGGCTCACCAAATTTCATTCTTCTAGGTTAAACAGTTCGTTGGCAGTATCAGTTTTAATTTTTAGGTTTCACTCTGTTTTCTCCAATATGGATACATGTAGTTGGAACTCTAAATCAAACACGGTTTGTGCTAGATCGGGGAAACATGACACAATAAAGTAGTTCCAAGTTCTATCTCTATGATTTGTTTCCTATTGATGTAGCCGTAAGCAGAGACTGGCGCATATCACTTTCATGGAAAGTTGTTGCCAAGCTTCCAAAAAACTACGAGTTTCCTGAAATTTCAGCACACATTTTTTCACCAAACTTGATGACACTTTCAGGTAATGATCAGTACCCCAATCCCACTTGGCTCACCAAATTTCGTTCTTCCAGGTTAAACCGTTCGTTGGCAGTATCAGTTTTAATTTTTAGGTTTCACTCTGTTATCTCCTACATGGATACATGTAGTTGGAACTCTAAATCAAACACGGTTTGTGCTAGCTCTTGGAAACTTGACACAATAAAGTAGTTACAAGTTCTATCTCTATGGTTTGTTTCCTATTGATATAGCCGTAAGCAGAGACCGGCGTAAATCACTTTCATGGAAAGGGGTTGCCAAGCTTCCAAAAAACTACGAGTTTCCTGAAATCTCAGCATACATTTTTTCACCCAATCTTGATGACACTTTCAGGTAATGATCAGTACCCCAATCCCACTTGGCTCACCAAATTTCGTTCTTCTAGGTTAAACCTTTCGTTGGCAGAAAGAGTTTTAATTTTTAGGTTTCACTCTGTTTTCTCCTGCATGTATACATGTAGTTGGAACTCTAAATCAAACACAGTTTCTGCTAGCCCTTGGAAACTTGACACAATAAGGTAGTTCCAAGTTCTATCTCTATGTTTTGTTTTCTATTGAGTAGCCCTAAGCAGAAACTGGCGCAAATCACTTTCATGGAAAGGGGTTGCAAAGCTTCCAAAAAATACGAGTTTCCTGAAATCTCAGCATATATTTTTTTCAACCAATCTTGAAGACACTTTCAGGTAATGATCAGTTCCCCAATCCCACTTGGCTCACCAAATTTCGTTCTTCTATGTGAAACCGTTCTTTGGCAGTAACAGTTTTAATTTTTAGGTTTCACTCTGTTTTCTCCTATATGGATACATATAGTTGGAACTCTAAATCAAACACGGTTTGTGCTAGCTCTTGGAAACGTGACATAATAAAGTAGTTCCAAGTTCTATCTCTATGTTTTGTTTCCTATTGATGTAGCCCTAAGCAGAGACTGGTGCAAATCACTTTCATGAAAAGGGGTTGCCAAGCTTCCAAAAAACTACGAGTTTCCTAAAATCTCAGCACACATTTTTTCACCCAATATTGATGACCCTTTCAGGTAATTATCAGTACCCCAATCCCACTTGCTCACCAAATTTTGTTCTTCTAGGTTAAACCGTTCGTTAACAGTATCAGTTTTCATTTTTAGGTTTCACTCTGTTTTCTCCAATATGGATACATGTAGTTGGAATTCTAAATCAAACACGGTTTGTGCTAGATCTGGGAAACTTGACACAGTAAAGTAGTTCCAAGTTCTATCTCTATGGTTTGTTTCCTATTGATGTAGCCCTAAGCAGAGACTGGCGCAACTCACTCTCATGGAAAGGGTTTGCCAAGCTTCCAAAAAACTACGAGTTTCCTGAAATATCAGCACACATTTTTTCACCCAATGTTGATGACACTTTCAGGTAATGATCAGTACCCCAATCCCAGTTGGCTCACCAAATTTGGTTCTTCTAGGTTAAACCGTTCGTTGGCAGTATCAGTTTTAATTTTAGGTTTCACTCTGTTTTCTCCTATATGGATACATGTAGTTGGAACTCTAAATCAAACACGGTTTGTGCTAGCTCTTTGAAACTTGACACAGTAAAGTAGTTCCAAGTTTTATCTCTATGGTTTTTTCCTATTGATGTAGTCCTAAGCAGAGACTGGCGCAAATCACTTCCAAGGAAAGGGGTTGCCAAGCTTCCAAAAAACTACGAGTTTCCTGAAATCTCAGCATTCATATTTTCAACCAATCTTGATGACACTTTCAGGTAATGATCACTACCCCAATCCCACTTGGCTCACCAAATTTCATTCTTCTAGGTTAAACCGTTCGTTGGCAGTATCAGTTTTAATTTTTAGGTTTCACTCTGTTTTCTCCTATATGGATACATGTAGTTGGAACTCTAAATCAAACACGGTTTGTGCTAGCTCTGTGAAACTAGACACAATAACGTAGTTCCAAGTTCTATCTCTATGGTTTGTTTCCTATTGATGTAGCCCTAAGCAGAGTCCTGCACAAATCACTTTCATGTAAAGTTCTTGCCAAGCTTCCAAAAAACTACGAGTTTCCTGGAATCTCAGCACATATTTTTTCACCCAATCTTGATGACACTTTCAGGTAATTATCACTACCCCAATCCCACTTGGCTCACCAAATTTCGTTCTTCTAGGTTAAACCATTCGTTGGCAGTAACAGTTTTAATTTTTAGTTTTCACTCTGTTTTCTCCTGTATGGATACATATAGTTGGAACTCTAAATCAAACACGGTTTGTGCTAGCTCTTTGAAACTTGACACAATAAAGTAGTTCCAAGTTCTATCTCTATGGTTTGTTTCCTATTGATGTAGCCCTAAGCAGAGACTGGCGCAAATCACTTGCATGGAAAGGGGTTGCCAAGCTTCAAAAAAACTACGTGTTTCCTGACATCTCAGCACACATTTTTTCACCCAATCTTGATGACACTTTCAGGTAATGATCAGTACACCAATCCCACTTGGCTCACCAAATTTCATTCTTCTAGGTTAAACAGTTCGTTGGCAGTATCAGTTTTAATTTTTAGGTTTCACTCTGTTTTCTCCAATATGGATACATGTAGTTGGAACTCTAAATCAAACACGGTTTGTGCTAGATCGGGGAAACATGACACAATAAAGTAGTTCCAAGTTCTATCTCTATGATTTGTTTCCTATTGATGTAGCCGTAAGCAGAGACTGGCGCATATCACTTTCATGGAAAGTTGTTGCCAAGCTTCCAAAAAACTACGAGTTTCCTGAAATTTCAGCACACATTTTTTCACCAAACTTGATGACACTTTCAGGTAATGATCAGTACCCCAATCCCACTTGGCTCACCAAATTTCGTTCTTCCAGGTTAAACCGTTCGTTGGCAGTATCAGTTTTAATTTTTAGGTTTCACTCTGTTATCTCCTACATGGATACATGTAGTTGGAACTCTAAATCAAACACGGTTTGTGCTAGCTCTTGGAAACTTGACACAATAAAGTAGTTACAAGTTCTATCTCTATGGTTTGTTTCCTATTGATATAGCCGTAAGCAGAGACCGGCGTAAATCACTTTCATGGAAAGGGGTTGCCAAGCTTCCAAAAAACTACGAGTTTCCTGAAATCTCAGCATACATTTTTTCACCCAATCTTGATGACACTTTCAGGTAATGATCAGTACCCCAATCCCACTTGGCTCACCAAATTTCGTTCTTCTAGGTTAAACCTTTCGTTGGCAGAAAGAGTTTTAATTTTTAGGTTTCACTCTGTTTTCTCCTGCATGTATACATGTAGTTGGAACTCTAAATCAAACACAGTTTCTGCTAGCCCTTGGAAACTTGACACAATAAGGTAGTTCCAAGTTCTATCTCTATGTTTTGTTTTCTATTGAGTAGCCCTAAGCAGAGACTGGCACAAATCACTTTCATGGAAAGGGGTTGCCAAACTTCCAAAAAACTACGAGTTTCCTGAAATCTCAGCATACATTTTTTCACCCAATCTTGAAGACACTTTCAGGTATTGATCAGTACCCCAATCCCACTTGGCTCACCAAATTTCGTTCTTCTAGGTTAAACCGTTCGTTGGCAGTAACAGTTTTAATTTTTAGGTTTCACTCTGTATTCTCCTATATGGATACATGTAGTTGGAACTCTAAATCAAACACGGTTTGTGCTAGCCCTTGGAAACTTCACACAATAAAGTAGTTCCAAGTTCTATCTCTATGGTTTGTTTTCTATTGATGTAGCCCTAAGCAGAGACTGGCGCAAATCACTTTCATGGAAAGGGTTGCCAAGGTTCCAAAAAACTACGAGTTTCCTGAAACCTCAGCACACATTTTCTCACCCAATCTTGATGACACTTTCAGGTAATGATCAGTACCCCAATCCCACTTGGCTCACCAAATTTCGTTCTCCTAGGTTACACTGTTCGTTAGCAGTAACAGTTTTAATTTTTAGGGTTCACTCTGTTTTCTCCTATATGGATACATGTAGTTGGAACTCTAAATCAAACACGGTTTGTGCTAGCTCTTTGTAACTTGACACAATAAAGTAGTTCCAAGTTCTATCTCTATGGTTTGTTTCCTATTGATGTAGCCCTAAGCAGAGACTGGCACAAATCACTTTCATGGAAAGGGTTGCCAAGGTTCCAAAAAACTACGAGTTTCCTGAAACCTCAGCACACATTTTCTCACCCAATCTTGATGACACTTTCAGGTAATGATCAGTACCCCAATCCCACTTGGCTCACCAAATTTTGTTCTTCTAGGTTAAACCGTTTATTGGCAGTAACAGTTTTAATTTTTAGGTTTCACTCTGTTTTCTCCTATATGGATACATGTATTTGGAACTCTAAATCAAACACGGTTTGTGCTAGCTCTTTGAAACTTGACACAATAAAGTAGTTGCAAGTTCTATCTCTATGGTTTGTTTCCTATTGATGTAGCCCTAAGCAGAGACCGGCGAAAATCACTTGCATGGAAAGGGGTTGCCAAGCTTCCAAAAAACTACGAGTTTCCTGAAATCTCAGCACACATTTTTTCACCCAATCTTGATGACACTTTCAGGTAATGATCAGTACCCCAATCCCACTTGGCTCACCAAATTTCGTTCTTCTATGTGAAACCGTTCTTTGGCAGTAACAGTTTTAATTTTTAGGTTTCACTCTGTTTTCTCCTATATGGATACATGTAGTTGGAACACTAAATCAAACACGGTTTGTGCTAGCTCTTGAAAACTAGACACAGTAAAGTAGTTCCAAGTTCTATCTCTATGGTTCGTTTCCTATTGATGTAGCCCTAAGCAGAGACTGGCGCAAATCACTTTCATGGAAAGGGGTTGCCAAGCTTCCAAAAAACAACTAGTTTCCTAAAATCTCAGCACACATTTTTTCACCCAATCTTGATGACTCTTTCAGGTAATGATCAGTACCGCAACCCCACTGGGCTCACCAAATTTCGTTCTTCTAGGTTAAACCGTTCATAGGCAGTAACAGTTTTAATTTTTAGGTTTCACTCTGTTTTCACCTATGTGGATACATGCAGTTGGAACTCTAAATCAAACACGGTTTTTGCTAGCTATTTGAAACTGGACACAATAAAGTAGTTCCAAGTTCTATCTCTATGGTTTGTTTCCTATTCATATAGCCCTAAGCAGCGACCGGCTCAAATCACTTTCATGGAAAGGGGTTGCCAAGCTTCCAAAAAACTACAAGTTTCCTGAAATCTCAGCATACACTTTTTCACCCAATGTTGATGACACTTTCAGGTAATGATCAGTACCCCAATCCCACTTAGCTCACCAAATTTCGTTCTTCTATGTTAAACCGTTCATTGGCTGTAACAGTTTAAATTTTTAGGTTTGACTCTGTTTTCTCCTATATGGGTACATGTAGTTGGAACTCTAAATCAAACACGGTTTGTGCTAGTTCTTGAAAACTTGACACATTATAGTAGTTGCAAGTTCTATCTCTATGGTTTGTTTCCTATTGATGTAGCCCTAAGCAGAGACCGGCACAAATCACTTTCATGGAAAGGGGTTGCCTACCTTCCAAAAAACTATGAGTTTCCTGAAATGTCAGCACACATATTTTCACCCAATCTTGATGACACTTTCAGGTAATGATCAGTACCCCAATCCCACTTGGCTCACCAAATTTCATTCTTCTAGGTTAAATCGTTTGTTGGCAGTAACAGTTTTAATTTTTAGGTTTCACTCTGTTTTCTCCTATATGGATACATGCAGTTGGAACTCTAAATCAAACACGGTTTGTGCTAGCTCTTGAAAACTTGACACAATAAAGTAGTTCCAAGTTGTATCACTATGGTTTGTTTCCTATTGATGTAGCCCTAAGCAGAGAGCGGCGCAAATCACTTTCATGGAAAGGGGTTGCCAAGCTTCCAAAAAACTACAAGTTTCCTGAAATCTCAGCACACTGTTTTTCACCCAATCTTGATGACACTTTCAGGTAATGATCAGTACCCCAATCCCACTTGGCTCCCCAAATTTCGTTCATCTAGGTTAAACCGTTCGTTGGCAGTAACAATTTTAATTTTTAGGTTTCACTCTGTTTTCTCCTATATTGATACATGTATTTGGAACTCTAAATCAAACACGGATTGTGCTACCTCTTTGAAACTTGACAGAATAAAGTAGTTCCAAGTTCTATCTCTATGGTTTGTTTCCTATTGATGTAGCCCTAAGCAGAGACTGGCGCATATCACTTTCATGGAAAGGGGTTGCCAAGCTTCAAAAAAACTACGAGTTTCCTGAAATCTCAGCACACATTTTTTAACCCAATCTTGATGACACTTTCAGGTAATGATCAGTACCCCAATGCTACTTAGCTCACCAAATTTCATTCTTCTATGTTAAACCGTTAGTTGGCAGTAACAGTTTTAATTTTTAGATTACACTCTGTTTTCTCCTATATGGATACATGTAGTTGGAACTCTAAATTAAACATGGTTTGTGCTAGCTCTTGAAAACTTGACAGAATAATGTAGTTCCATGTTCCATCTCTATGGTTTGTTTCCTATTGATGTAGCCCTAAGCAGAGACTGGCGCAAATCACTTTCATGGAAAGGGGTTGCCAAGCTTCCAAAAAACTACGAGTTTCCTGAAATGTCAGCACACATTTTTTCACCCAATCTTGATGACACTTTCAGGAAATGATCAGTACCCCAATCCAACTTGGCTCACCTAATTTCGTTCTTCCAGGTTAAACCGTTCGTTGGCAGTGACAGTTTTAATTTTTAGGTTTCACTCTGTTTTCTCCTCTATGGATACATGTAGTTGGAACTCTAAATCAAACACGGTTTGTGCTAGCTCTTGAAAACTTGACACAATAAAGTAGTTCCAAGTTCTATCTCTATGGTTTGTTTCCTATTGATGTAGCCCTAAGCAGAGACTGGCGCAAATCACTTTCATGGAAAGGGGTTGCCAAGCTTCCAAAAAACTACGAGTTTCCTGAAATCACAGCACACATTTTTTCACCTAATCTTGATGACTCTTTCAGGTCATGATCAGTACCCCAATCCCACTTGGCTCCCCAAATTTCGTTCATCTATGTTAAACCGTTCGTTGGCAGTAACAATTTTAATTTTTAGGTTTCACTCTGTTTTCTCCTATATGGATACATGTATATGGAACTCTAAATCAAACACGGATTGTGGTACCTATTTGAAACTTGACAGAATAAAGTAGTTCCATGTTCTATCTCTAGGGTTTGTTTCCTATTGATGTAGCCCTAAGCAGAGACTGGCGCAAATCACTTTCATGGAAAGGGGTTGCCAAGCTTCCAAAAAACTACGAGTTTCCTGAAATCTCAGCACACATTTTTTCACCAAATCTGGATGACACTTTCAGGAAATGATCAGTGCCCCAATCCCACTTGGCTCACCTAATTTCATTCTTCCAGGTTAAACCATTCGTTTGCAGTAACAGTTTTAATTTTTAGGTTACACTCTGTTTTCTCCTGTATGGATACATGTAGTTGGAACTCTAAATCAAACACGGTTGGTGCTAGCTCTTAAAAACTTGACACAATAAAGTAGTTCCAAGTTCTATCTCTATGATTTCTTTCCTATTGAGGTAGCCCTAAGCAGAGACCAGCGCAAATGACTTTCATGGAAAGGGGTTGCCTACCTTCCAAAAAACTACGAGTTTCCTGAAATGTCAGCACACATTTTTTCACCCAATCTTGATGACACTTTCAGGTAATGATCAGTACCCCAATCCCACTTGGCTCACCAAATTTCGTTCTTCTAGGTTAAACAGTTCATTGGCAGTAACAGTTTTAATTTTTAGGTTTCACTCTGATTTCTCCTATATGGATACCTGTACTTGGAACTCTAAATCAAACACGGTTTGTGCTAGCTCTTGAAAACTTGACACAATAAAGTGTTCCAAGTTCTATCTCTATGGTTTGTTTCCTATTGAGGTAGCCCTAAGCAGAGACCGGCACAAATGACTTTCATGGAAAGGGGTTGCCTACCTTCCAAAAAACTACTAGTTTCCTGAAATGTCAGCACACATTTTTTCACCCAATCTTGATGACACTTTCAGGTAATGATCAGTACCCCAATCAAACTTGGCTCACCAAATTTTGTTCTAGGTTATACCGTTCGTTGGCCGTAACAGTTTTAATTTTTAGGTTTCAGGCTGTTTTCTCCTATATGGATACATGTAGTTGGAACTCTAAATCAAACACGGTTTTTGCTAGCTCTTGAAAACTTGACACAATAGAGTAGTTCCAAGTTCTATCTCTATGGTTTCTTTCCTATTGTGGTAGCCCTAAGCAGAGACCGTTGCAAATGACTTTCATGGAATGGGGTTGCCTACCTTCCAAAAAACTACGAGTTTCCTGAAATCTCAGCACACATTTTTTCACCCAAACTTTATGACACTTTCAGGTAATGATCAGTAACCCAATCAAACTTGGCTCACCAAATTTCATTGTTCTAGGTTAAACCGTTCGTTGGCAGTGACAGTTTTAATTTTTAGGTTTCACTCTGTTTTCTCCTCTATGGATACATGTAGTTGGAACTCTAAATGAAACACGGTTTGTGCTAGCTCTTGAAAACTTGACACAATAAAGTAGTTCCAAGTTCTATCTCTATGGTTTGTTTCCTATTGATGTAGCCCTAAGCAGAGACTGGCTCAAATCACTTTCATGGAAAGGGGTTGCCAAGCTTCCAAAAAACTACGAGTTTCCTGAAATCACAGCACACATTTTTTCACCTAATCTTGATGACTCTTTCAGGTAATGATCAGTACCCCAATCCCACTTGGCTCACCAAATTTCATTGTTCTAGGTTAAACCGTTCGTTGGCAGTGACAATTTTAATTTTTAGGTTTCACTCTGTTTTCTCCTATATGGATACATGTAGTTGGAACTCTAAATCAAACACGGTTTGTGCTAGCTCTTGAAAACTGGACACAATAAAGTAGTTCCAAGTTCTATCTCCATGGTTTGTTTCCTATTGATGTAGCCCTAAGCAGAGACTGGCGCAAATCACTTTCATGGAAAGGGGTTGCCAAACTTCCAAAAAACGACGAGTTTCCTGAAATCTCAGCACACATTTTTTCACCCAATCTTGATGACACTTTCAGGTAATGATCAGTACCCCAATCCCACTTGGCTCCCCAAATTTCGTTCATCTAGGTTAAACCGTTCGTTGGCAGTAACAATTTTAATTTTTAGTTTTCACTCTGTTTTCTCCTATATGGATACATGTATTTGGAACTCTAAATCAAACACAAATTGTGATACCACTTTGAAACTTGACACAATAAAGTAGTTCCCAGTTCTATCTCTATGGTTTGTTTCCTATTGATGTAGCGCTAAGCAGAGACTGGCTCATATCACTTTCATGGAAAGGGGTTGCCAAGCTTCCAAAAAACTACGAGTTTCCTGAAATCTCAGCACACATTTTTTCACCCAATCTGGATGACACTTTCAGGAAATGATCAGTACCCCAATCCCAATTGGCTCACCTAATTTCGTTCTTCCAGGTTAAACCATTCGTTGGCAGTAACAGTTTTAAATTTAGGTTACACTCTGTTTTCTCCTATATGGATACATGTAGTTGTAATTCTAAATCAAACACGGTTGGTGCTAGCTCTTAAAAACTTGACACAATATAGTAGTTCCTAGTTCTATCTCTATGGTTTGTTTCCTATTGAGGTAGCCCTAAGCAGAGACCGGCGCAAATGACTTTCATGGAAAGGGGTTGCCTACCTTCCAAAAAACTACGAGTTTCCTGAAATGTCAGCACACATTTTTTCACCCAATCTTGATGACACTTTCAGGTAATGATCAGTACACCAATCAAACTTGGCTCACCAAATTTCGTTCTAGGTTATACCATTCGTTGGCAGTAACAGTTTTAATTTTTAGGTTTCACTCTGTTTTCTCCTATATGGATACATGTAGTTGGAACTCTAAATCAAACACGGTTTGTGCTAGCTCTTGAAAACTGGACACAATAAAGTAGTTCCAAGTTCTATCTCCATGGTTTGTTTCCTATTGATGTAGCCCTAAGCAGAGACCGGCGCAAATCACTTTCATGGAAAGGGGTTGCCAAGCTTCCAAAAAACTACGAGTTTCCTGAAATCTCAGCACACTGTTTTTCACCCAATATTGATGACACTTTCAGGTCATGATCTGTACCCCAATCCCACTTGGCTCCCCAAATTTCGTTCATCTATGTTAAACCGTTCGTTGGCAGTAACAATTTTAATTTTTAGGTTTCACTCTGTTTTCTCCTATATGGATACATGTATTTGGAACTCTAAATCAAACACGGATTGTGCTACCTCTTTGAAACTTGACAGAATAAAGTAGTTCCATGTTCTATCTCTAGGGTTTGTTTCCTATTGATGTAGCCCTAAGCAGAGACTGGCGCAAATCACTTTCATGGAAAGGGGTTGCCAAGCTTCCAAAAAACTACGAGTTTCCTGAAATCTCAGCACACATTTTTTCACCCAATCTGGATGACACTTTCAGGAAATGATCAGTGCCCCAATCCCACTTGGCTCACCTAATTTCATTCTTCCAGGTTAAACCATTCGTTTGCAGTAACAGTTTTAATTTTTAGGTTACACTCTGTTTTCTCCTGTATGGATACATGTAGTTGGAACTCTAAATCAAACACGGTTGGTGCTAGCTCTTAAAAACTTGACACAATAAAGTAGTTCCAAGTTCTATCTCTATGATTTCTTTCCTATTGAGGTAGCCCTAAGCAGAGACCGGCGCAAATGACTTTCATGGAAAGGGGTTGCCTACCTTCCAAAAAACTACGAGTTTCCTGAAATATCAGCACACATTTTTTCACCCAACCTTGATGACACTTTCAGGTAATGATCAGTACCCCAATCCCACTTGGCTCACCAAATTTCGTTCTTCTAGGTTAAACGGTTCATTGGCAGTAACAGTTTTAATTTTTAGGTTTCACTCTGTTTTCTCCTATATGGATACCTGTAGTTGGAACACTAAATGAAACACGGTTTGTGCTAGTTCTTGAAAACTTGACACAATAAAGTGTTCCAAGTTCTATCTCTATGGTTTGTTTCCTATTGAGGTAGCCCTAAGCAGTGACCGGCGCAAATGACTTTCATGGAAAGGGGTTGACTACCTTCCAAAAAACTACGAGTTTCCTGAAATGTCAGCACACATTTTTTCACCCAATCTTGATGACACTTTCAGGTAATGATCAGTACCCCAATCAAACTTGGCTCACCAAATTTTGTTCTAGGTTATACCGTTCGTTGGCCGTAACAGTTTTAATTTTTAGGTTTCAGGCTGTTTTCTCCTATATGGATACATGTAGTTGGAACTCTAAATCAAACACGGTTTGTGCTAGCTCTTGAAAACTTGACACAATAAAGTAGTTCCAAGTTGTATCACTATGGTTTGTTTCCTATTGATGTAGCCCTAAGCAGAGACCGGCGCAAATCACTTTCATGGAAAGGGGTTGCCAAGCTTCCAAAAACCTACGAGTTTTCTGAAATCTCAGCACACTTTTTTTCACCCAATCTTGGTGACTCCTTCAGGTAATGATCAGTACCCCAATCCCACTTGGCTCACCAAATTTCGTTCTTCTAGGTTAAACGGTTCGTTGGCAGTAACAGTTTTAATTTTTAGGTTTCACTCTGTTTTCTCCTATATGGATACATGTAGTTGGAACTCTAAATCAAACACGGTTTGTGGTAGCTCTTGAAAACTGGACACAATAAAGTAGTTCCAAGTTCTGTCTCTATGGTTCGTTTCCTATTGATGTAGCCCTAATCAGAGACTGGCGCAAATCACTTTCATGGAAAGGGGTTGCCAAGCTTCCAAAAAACTACAAGTTTCCTGAAATCTCAGCACACTGTTTTTCACCCAATCTTGATGACACTTTCAGGTAATGATCAGTACCCCAATCCCACTTGGCTCCCCAAATTTCGTTCATCTAGGTTAAACCGTTCGTTGGCAGTAACAATTTTAATTTTTAGGTTTCACTCTGTTTTCTGCTATATGGATACATGTATTTGGAACTCTAAATCAAACACTGATTGTGCTACCTCTTTGAAACTTGACAGAATAAAGTAGTTCCAAGTTCTATCTCTATGGTTTGTTTCCTATTGATGTAGCCCTAAGCAGAGACTGGCGCATATCACTTTCATGGAAAGGGGTTGCCAAGCTTCAAAAAAACTACGAGTTTCATGAAATCTCAGCACACATTTTTTCACCCAATCTTGATGACTCCTTCAGGTAATGATCAGTACCCCAATCCCACTTGGCTCACCAAATTTCGTACTTCTAGGTTAAACCGTTCGTTGGTAGTAACAGTTTTAATTTTTAGGTTTCACTCTGTTTTCTCCTATATGGATACATGTAGTTGGAACTCTAAATCAAACACGGTTTTTGCTAGCTCTTGAAAACTTGACACAATAAAGTAGTTCCAAGTTCTATCTCTATGGTTTGTTTCCTATTGTGGTAGCCCTAAGCAGAGACCGTTGCAAATGACATTCATGGAATGGGGTTGCCTACCTTCCAAAAAACTACGAGTTTCCTGAAATCTCAGCACACATTTTTTCACCCAAACTTTATGACACTTTCAGGTAATGATCAGTAACCCAATCAAACTTGGCTCACCAAATTTCATTGTTCTAGGTTAAACCGTTCGTTGGCAGTGACAGTTTTAATTTTTAGGTTTCACTCTGTTTTCTCCTCTATGGATACATGTAGTTGGAACTCTAAATGAAACACGGTTTGTGCTAGCTCTTGAAAACTTGACACAATAAAGTAGTTCCAAGTTCTATCTCTATGGTTTGTTTCCTATTGATGTAGCCCTAAGCAGAGACTGGCTCAAATCACTTTCATGGAAAGGGTTTGCCAAGCTTCCAAAAAACTACGAGTTTCCTGAAATCACAGCACACATTTTTTCACCTAATCTTGATGACTCTTTCAGGTAATGATCAGTACCCCAATCCCACTTGGCTCACCAAATTTCATTGTTCTAGGTTAAACCGTTCGTTGGCAGTAACAATTTTAATTTTTAGGTTTCACTCTGTTTTCTCCTATATGGATACATGTAGTTGGAACTCTAAATCAAACACGGTTTGTGCTAGCTCTTGAAAACTGGACACAATAAAGTAGTTCCAAGTTCTATCTCCATGGTTTGTTTCCTATTGATGTAGCCCTAAGCAGAGACTGGCGCAAATCACTTTCATGGAAAGGGGTTGCCAAGCTTCCAAAAAACTACGAGTTTCCTGAAATCTCAGCACACTGTTTTTCACCCAATTTTGATGACACTTTCAGGTCATGATCTGTACCCCAATCCCACTTGGCTCCCCAAATTTCGTTCATCTATGTTAAACCGTTCGTGGGCAGTAACAATTTTAATTTTTAGGTTTCACTCTGTTTTCTCCTATATGGATACATGTATTTGGAACTCTAAATCAAACACGGATTGTGCTACCTCTTTGAAACTTGACAGAATAAAGTAGTTCCATGTTCTATCTCTAGGGTTTGTTTCCTATTGATGTAGCCCTAAGCAGAGACTGGCGCAAATCACTTTCATGGAAAGGGGTTGCCAAGCTTCCAAAAAACTACGAGTTTCCTGAAATCTCAGCACACATTTTTTCACCCAATCTGGATGACACTTTCAGGAAATGATCAGTGCCCCAATCCCACTTGGCTCACCTAATTTCATTCTTCCAGGTTAAACCATTCGTTTGCAGTAACAGTTTTAATTTTTAGGTTACACTCTGTTTTCTCCTGTATGGATACATGTAGTTGGAACTCTAAATCAAACACGGTTGGTGCTAGCTCTTAAAAACTTGACACAATAAAGTAGTTCCAAGTTCTATCTCTATGATTTCTTTCCTATTGAGGTAGCCCTAAGCAGAGACCGGCGCAAATGACTTTCATGGAAAGGGGTTGCCTACCTTCCAAAAAACTACGAGTTTCCTGAAATATCAGCACACATTTTTTCACCCAATCTTGATGACACTTTCAGGTAATGATCAGTACCCCAATCCCACTTGGCTCACCAAATTTCGTTCTTCTAGGTTAAACGGTTCATTGGCAGTAACAGTTTTAATTTTTAGGTTTCACTCTGTTTTCTCCTATATGGATACCTGTAGTTGGAACACTAAATGAAACACGGTTTGTGCTAGTTCTTGAAAACTTGACACAATAAAGTGTTCCAAGTTCTATCTCTATGGTTTGTTTCCTATTGAGGTAGCCCTAAGCAGAGACCGGCGCAAATGACTTTCATGGAAAGGGGTTGCCTACCTTCCAAAAAACTACGAGTTTCCTGAAATGTCAGCACACATTTTTTCACCCAATCTTGATGACACTTTCAGGTAATGATCAGTACCCCAATCAAACTTGGCTCACCAAATTTTGTTCTAGGTTATACCGTTCGTTGGCCGTAACAGTTTTAATTTTTAGGTTTCAGGCTGTTTTCTCCTATATGGATACATGTAGTTGGAACTCTAAATCAAACACGGTTTGTGCTAGCTCTTGAAAACTTGACACAATAAAGTAGTTCCAAGTTGTATCACTATGGTTTGTTTCCTATTGATGTAGCCCTAAGCAGAGACCGGCGCAAATCACTTTCATGGAAAGGGGTTGCCAAGCTTCCAAAAACCTACGAGTTTTCTGAAATCTCAGCACACTTTTTTTCACCCAATCTTGATGACTCCTTCAGGTAATGATCACTACCCCAAAGCCACTTGGCTCACCAAATTTCGTTCTTCTAGGTTAAACGGTTCGTTGGCAGTAACAGTTTTAATTTTAGGTTTCACTCTGTTTTCTCCTATATGGATACATGTAGTTGGAACTCTAAATCAAACACGGTTTGTGCTAGCTCTTTGAAACTTGACACAATAAAGTATTTCCATGTTCTATCTCTATGGTTCGTTTCCTATTGATGTAGCCCTAATCAGAGACTGGCGCAAATCACTATCATGGAAAGGGGTTGCCAAGCTTCCAAAAAACTAAGATTTTCCTGAAATCTCAGCACACATTTTTTTCACCCAATCTTGATGACACTTTCAGGTAATGATCAGTACCCCATTCCCACTTGTCTCACCAAATTTCGTTCATCTAGGTTAAACCGTTCGTTGGCAGTAACAGTTTTAATTTTTAGGTTTCTCTCTGTTTTCTCCTATATGGATACATGTAGTTGGAACTCTAAATCAAACACGGTTTGTGCTACCTCTTTGAAACTTGACAAAATAAAGTAGTTCCAAGTTCTATCTCTATGGTTTGTTTCCTATTGATGTAGCCCTAAGCAGAGACTGGCGCAATTCACTTTCATGGAAAGGGTTGCCAAGCTTCCAAAAAACTACGAGTTTCCTGAAATCTCAGCACACATTTTTTCACCCAATCTTGATGACACTTTCAGGTAATGATCAGTACCCCAAAGCCACTTGGCTCTCCAAGTTTCGTTCTTCTAGGTTAAACCGTCCGTTGGCAGTAAGAGTTTTAATTTTAGGTTTCACTCTGTTTTCTCCTATATGGATACATGTAGTTGGAACTCTAAATCAAACACGGTTTGTGCTAGCTCTTTGAAACTTGACACAATAAAGTAGTTCCAAGTTCTATCTCTATGGTTTGTTTCCTATTGATGTAGCCCTAAGCAGCGACTGGCGCAAATCACTTCCATGGAAAGGGGTTGCCAAGCTTCCAAAAAACTACGAGTTTCCTGAAATCTCAGCGCACATTTTTTCACCCAATCTTGATGACACTTTCAGGTAATGATCAGTACCCCAATCCCACTTGGCTCACCAAATTTCGTTCTTCTAGGTTAAACCGTTCGTTGGCAGTAACAGTTTTAATTTTTAGGTTTCACTCTGTTTTCTCCTATATGGATACATGTAGTTGGAACTCTAAATCAAACACGGTTTGTGCTAGCTCTTTGAAACTTGACACAATAAAGTACTTCCAAGTTCTATCTCTATGGTTTGTTTCCTATTGATGTAGCCCTAAGCAGAGACCGGCGCAAATCACTTTCATGGAAAGGGGTTGCCAAGCTTCCAAAAAACTACGAGTTTCCTGAAATCTCAGCACACATTTTTTTCACCCAATCTTGATGACACTTTCAGGTAATGATCAGTACCCCAATCCCACTTGGCTCACGAAATTTCGTTCTTCTAGGTTAAACCGTTCCTTGGCAGTAACAGTTTTAATTATTAGGTTTCACTCTGTTTTCTCCTATATGGATACAAGTAGTTGGAACTCTAAGTCAAACACGGTCTGTGCTAGCTCTTTGAAACTTGACACAATAAAGTAGTTCCACGTTCTATCTCTATGGTTTGTTTCCTATTGATGTAGCCATAAGCAGAGGCCGGCACAAATCACTTTCATGGAAAGGGGTTGCCAAGCTTCAAAAAAAATATGAGTTTCCTGAAATCTCAGCACACATTTTTTCACCCAATCTTGATGACACTTTCAGGTAATGATCAGTACCGCAATCCCACTTGGCTTACCAAATTTCGTTCTTCTAGGTTAAACCGTTCGTTGGCAGTAACAGTTTTAATTTTTAGGTTTCACTCTGTTTTCTCCTATATGCATACATGTAGTTAGAACTCTAAATCAAACACGGTTTGTGCTAGCTCTTTGAATCTTGACACAATAAAGTATTTCCAAGTTCTATCTCTATGGTTTGTTTTCTATTGATGTAGCCCTAAGCAGAGGCCAGCGCAAATCTCTTTCATGGAAAGGGGTTGCCAAGCTTCCAAAAAACTACGAGATTCCTGAAATCTGAGCACACATTTTTTCACCCAATCTTGATGACACTTTCAGGTAATGATCAGTACCGCAATCCCACTTGGCTCACCAAATTTCGTTCTTCTAGGTTAAACCGTTCGTTGGCAGTAACAGTTTTAATTTTTAGGTTTCACTCTGTTTTCTCCTATATGGATACATGTAGTTGGAACTCTAAATCAAACACGGTTTGTGCTAGCTCTTTGAAACTTGACACAATAAAGTAGTTCCACGTTCTATCTCTCTGGTTTGTTTCCTATTGATGTAGCCCTAAGCAGAGACTGGCACAAATCACTTTCATGGAAATAGGTTGCCAAGCTTCCAAAAAACTACGATTTTCCTGAAATCTCAGCACACATTTTTTCACCCAATCTTGATGACACTTTCAGGTAATGATCAGTACCCCAATCCCACTTGTCTCACCAAATTTCGTTCTTCTAGGTTAAACCGTTCATTGGCAGTAACAGTTTTAATTTTTAGGTTTCTCTCTGTTTTCTCCTATATGGATACATGTAGTTGGAACTCTAAATCAAACACGGTTTGTGCTAGCTCTTTGAAATGACACAATAGAGTAGTTCCAAGTTCTATCTCTATGGTTTGTTTCCTATTGATGTAGCCCTAAGCAGAGACTGGCGCAAATCACTTTCATGGAAAGGGGTTGCCAAGCTTCCAAAAAACTACGAGTTTCCTGAAATCTCAGCACATATTTTTTCACCCAATCTTGATAACACTTTCAGGTAATGATCAGTACCCCAAAGCCACTTGGCTCACTAAATTTCGTTCTTCTAGGTTAAACCGTCCGTTGGCAGTAACAGTTTTAATTTTAGGTTTCACTCTGTTTTCTCCTATATGGATACATGAAGATGGAACTCTAAAAAAAAACACGTTTTGTGCTAGCTCTTTGAAACTTGACACAATAAATTAGTTCCAAGTTCTGTTTCTAGGGTTTGTTTCCTATTGATGAAGCAGAAAGCCGAGAGTGGGGCAAATCTTTTCATGGAAAGGGGTTGACAAGCTTCCAAAAAACTCGAGTTTCCTGAAATCTCAGCAAACATTTTTTCACCCAATCTTGATGACACGTTCAGGTAAGGATCAGTAAACCAATCCCACTTGGCTCACCAAATTACATTCTTCTAGGTTAAACCGTTCGTTGGCAGTAACAGTTTTAATTTTTAAGTTTCACTCAGTTTTCTCCTATAGGGATACATGTAGTTCGAATTCTAAATCAAAAACAGATTGTGCTTGCTCTTTGAAACTTGACACAATAAAGTAGTTCCAAGTTCTATCTCTATGGTTTGTTTCATATTTATTTAGCCCTAAGCACAGACTGGCGCAAATCACTTTCATGGAAAGGGGTTGCCATGCTACCAAAAAACTACGAGTTTCCTGAAATGTCAGCACACATTTTTTCATCCAATCTTGATGAAACATTCAGGTAATGATCAGTACCCCAATCCCACTTGGCTCACCAATTTTCGTTCTTCTAAGTTAAGCCGTTCGTTGGCAGTAACAGTTTTAATTTTTAGCTTTCACTCTGTTTTCTCCTATATGGATACATGAAGATGGAACGCTAAAAAAAACACGGTTTGTGCTAGCTCTCTGAAAGTTTACACAATAATGTACTTCCAAGTTCTATCTCTATGGTTTGTTTCCTATTAATGTAGCCCTAGCAGAGACTGGCACAAATCACTTTCATGGAAAGGGTTTGCCAAGCTTCCAAAAAACTAGGAGTTTCCTGAAATCTCAGCACACATTGTTTCACCCAATCTTGATGACATTTTCAGGTAATTATCAGTACCCCAATCCCACTTGGCTCACCAAATTTCGTTCTTCTAGGTTCAACCGTTCGTTGGCAGTAACAGATTTAATTTTTAGGTTTTTCTCTGTTTACTCCGTTTTGGATACATGTAGTTGGAACTCCAAATAAACCAGGTTTGTGCTAGCTCTTTGAAACTTGACACAATAAAGTAGTTACAAGTTCTATCACTATGGTTTGTTTCCTGATAATGTAACCCTAAGCAGAGAATGGCGCAAATCTGTTTCATGGTAAGGGGTTGCCAAGCTTCCAAAAAACTAGGAGTTTCCTGAAATCTCAGCACATATTTTTTCACCCAATCTTGATGACACTTTCAGGTAATGATCAGTACCCCAATCCCACTTGTCTCACCAAATTTCGTTCTTCTAGTTTAAACCGTTCGTTGGCAGTAACAGTTTTAATTTTTAGGTTTCACTCTGTTTTCTCCTATATGGATACATGGAGATGGAACTCTAAAAAAAAACACGGTTTGTGCTAGCTCTTTGAAACTTGACACAATAAAGTAGTTCCAAGTTCTATCTCTATAGATTCTCTC
This sequence comes from Spermophilus citellus, assembly GCF_964194105.1. Classification (NCBI taxonomy): domain Eukaryota; kingdom Metazoa; phylum Chordata; class Mammalia; order Rodentia; family Sciuridae; genus Spermophilus; species Spermophilus citellus. The sequence goes on from NC_138185.1 coordinate 88,316,215, forward strand.
TTATTAATGTAGCCCTAAGCAGGGACTGGCACAAATGACTTTCATTGAAAGGGGTTGCCAAGCTTCCAAAAAACTACGAGTTTCCTGAAATATCAGCACACATTTTTTCACCCAATCTTGATGACACTTTCAGGTAATGATCAGTACCCTAATCCCACATGGCTCAACAAATTTCATTCTTCTAAGTTAAACCGTTCGTTGGCAGTAACAGTTTTAATTTTTAGGTTTCACTCTGTTTTCTCCTATATGGATACATGTAGTTGGAACTCTAAATCAAACACGGTTTGTGCTAGCTCTTTGAAACTTGACACAATAAAGTAGTTCCAAGTTCTATCTCTATGGTTTTTTCCTATTGATGTAGCCCTAAGCAGAGACCGTCGCAAATCACTTTCATGGAAAGGTGTTGCCAAGCTTCCAAAAAACTACGAGTTTCCTGAAATCTCAGGACACATTTTTTCACCCAATCTTGATTACACTTTCAGGTAATGATCAGTACCCCAATCCCACTTGGCTCACCAAATTTCGTTCTTCTAGGTTAAACCGTTCATTGGCATTAAGAGTTTTAATTTTTAGGTTTCACTCTGTTTTCTCCTATATGGGTACTTGTAGTTGGAACTCTCAATCAAACACGGTTTTTGCTAGCCCTTGGAAACCTGACACAATAAAGTAGTTCCAAGTTCTATCTCTATTGTTTGTTTCCTATTGATGTAGCCCTAAGCAGAGAACAGCGCGAATCACTTTCATGGAAAGGGGTTGCCAAACTTCCAAAAAACTACGAGTTTCCTGAAATCTCAGCATACATTTTTTCACCCAATCTTGATGACACTTTCAGGTAATGATCACTACCCCAATCCCACTTGGCTCACCAAATTTCGTTCTTCTATGTTAAACCGTTCGTTGGCAGTAACAGTTTTAATTTTTAGATTTCACTCTGTTTTCTCCTATATGGATACATGTAGTTGGAACTCTAAATCAAACACGGTTTGTGCTAGCTCTTTGAAACTTCAAACAATAAAGTAGTTCCAAGGTCTATCTCTATGGTTTGTTTCCTATTGATGTAGCCCTAAGCAGAGACTGGCGCAAATCACTTTCATGGAAAGTTGTTGCCAAGCTTCCAAAAAACTACGAGTTTCCTGAAATATCAGCACACATTTTTTCACCCAATCTTGATTACACTTTCAGGTAATGATCAGTACCCCAATCCCACTTGGCTCACCAAATTTCGTTCTTCTAGGTTAAACCGTTCGTTGGCAGTAACAGTTTTAATTTTTAGGTTTCACTCTGTTTTCTCCTATATGGATACATGTAGTTGGAACTCTAAATCAAACACGGTTTGTGCTAGCTCTTTGAAACTTGACACAATAAAGTAGTTCCAAGTTCTATCTCTATGGTTTGTTTCCTATTGATGTAGCCCTAAGCAGAGATGGGCGCAAATCACTTTAATGGAAATTTGTTGCCAAGCTTCCAAAAAACTACGAGTTTCCTGAAATCTCAGCATACATTTTTTCACCCAATCTTGATGACACTTTCAGGTAATGATCAGTACCCCAATCCCACTTGGCTCACCAAATTTCATTCTTCTAGGTTAAACCGTTCGTTGGTAGTATCAGTTTTAATTTTTAGGTTTCACTCTGTTTTCTCCTATATGGATACATGTAGTTGGAACTCTAAATCAAACACGGTTTGTGCTAGATCTTGGAAACTTGACACAATAAAGTAGTTCCATGTTCTATCTCTATGGTTTGTTTCCTATTGATGTAGCCCTAAGCACAGACCAGCGCAAATCACTTTCATGGAAAGGGGTTTCCAAACTTCCAAAAAAGTACGAGTTTCCTGAAATCTCATCATACATTTTTTCACCCAATCTTGATGACACTTTCAGGAAATGATCAGAACCCCAATCCCACTTGGCTCACTAAATTTCGTTCTTCTAGGTTAAACCGTTCGTTGGCAGTATCAGTTTTAATTTGTAGGTTTCACTCTGTTTTCTCCTATATGTATACACGTAGTTGGAACTCTAAATCAAACACGTTTTGTGCTAGCTCTTTGAAACTTGACACAATAAAGTAGTTCCAAGTTCTATCTCTATGGTTTCTTTCCTATTGATGTAGCCCTAAGCAGACACCGTCGCAAATCACTTTCATGGAAAGTTGTTGCCAAGCTTCCAAAAAACTACGAGTTTCCTGACATCTCAGCATACATATTTTCACCCAATCTTGATGACACTTTCAGGTAATGATCACTACCCCAATCCCAATTGGCTCAACGAATTTCATTCTTCTAGTTTAAACCGTTCGTTGGCAGTATCAGTTTTAATTTTTAGGTTTCACTCTGTTTTCTCCTATATGGATATATGTAGTTGGAACTCTAAATCAAACACGGTTTGTGCTAGCCCTTGGAAACTTGACACAATAAAGTAGTTCCAAGTTCTATCTCTATGGTTTGTTTCCTATTGATGTAGCCCTAAGCAGAGACTGGTGCGAATCCCTTTCATAGAAAGGGGTTGCCAAACTTCCAAAAAACTACGAGTTTCCTGAAATCTCAGCATACATTTTTTCACCCAATCTTGATGAAACTTTCAGGAAATGATCAGTACCCCAGTCCCACTTGGCTCACCAAATTTCGTTCTTCTAGGTTAAACCGTTTGTTGGCAGTAACAGTTTTAATTTTTAGATTTCACTCTGTTTTCTCCTATATGGATACATGTAGTTGGAACTCTGAATCAAACACGGTTTGTGCTAGCTCTTTGAAACTTGACACAATAAAGTAGTTCCAAGGTCTATCTCTATGGTTTGTTTCCTATTGATGTAGCCCTAAGCAGAAACTGGCGCAAATCACTTTCATGGAAAGGGGTTGCCAAGCTTCCAAAAAACTACGAGTTTCCTGAAAACTCAGCACACATTTTTTCACCCAATCTTTATGACACTTTCAGGTAAATATCAGTACCCCAATCCCACTTGGCTCACCAAATTTCGTTCTTCTAGGTTAAACCGTTCGTTGGCAGTATCAGTTTTAATTTTTAGGTTTTACTCTGTTTTCTCCTATATGGATACATGTAGTTGGAACTCTAAATCAAACACGGTTTATGCTAGCCCTTGGAAACTTGACACAATAAAGTAGTTCCAAGTTCTATTTCTATGGTTTGTTTCCTATTGATGTAGCCCTAAGCAGAGACTGGCACAAATCACTTTCATGGAAAGGGGTTAGCAAGCTTCCAAAAAACTACGAGTTTCCTGAAATCTCAGCATACATTTTTTCACCCAATCGTGATGACACTTTCAGGTATTGATCAGTACCCCAATCCCACTGGGCTCACCAAATTTCGTTCTTCTAGGTAAAACCGTTCGTTGGCAGTAACAGTTTTAATTTTTAGGTTTCACTCTGTTTTCTCGTATATGGATACATGTAGTTGGAAACCTAAATCAAACACGGTTTGTGCTAGCTCTTTGAAACTTGACACAATAAAGTAGTTCCAAGTTCTAACTCTATGGTTTGTTTCCTATTGATGTAGCCCTAAGCAGAGACTGGTGCAAATCACTTTTATGGAAAGGGGTTGCCAGGCTTCCAAAAAACTACGAATTTCCTGAAATCTCAGCACACATTTTTTCACCCAATCTTGATGACACTTTCAGGTAATGATCAGTACCCCAATCCCACTTGGCTCAGCAAATTTCATTCTTCTAGGTTAAACCGTTCGTTGGCAGTATCAGTTTTAATTTTTAGGTTTCACTCTGTTTTATCCTGTATGGATACATGTAGTTGGAACTCTAAATCAAACACGGTTTGTGCTAGGTCTTTGAAACTTGACACAATAAAGTAGTTCCAAGTTCTATCTCTATGGTTTCTTTCCTATTGATGTAGCCCTAAGCAGAGACCTTCGCAAATCACTTTCATGGAAAGTTGTTGCCAACCTTCCAAAAATCTACGAGTTTCCTGACATCTCACCACACATTTTTTCACCCAATCTTGATGACACTTTCAGGTAATGATCAGTACCCCAATCCCACTTGGCTCACCAAATTTCGTTCTTCTAGGTTAAACCGTTCGTTGGCAGTAACAGTTTTAATTTTTAGGTTTCACTCTGTTTTCTCCTATATGGATACATGTAGTTGGAACTCTAAATCAAACACGGTTTGTGCTAGCCCTTGGAAACTTGTCACAATAAAGTAGTTCCAAGTTCTATCTCTATGGTTTGTTTCCTATTGATGTAGCCCTAAGCACAGACTGGCACAAATCACTTTCATGGAAAGGGGTTGCCAAGCTTCCAAAAAACTACGAGTTTCCTGAAATCTCAGCATGCATTTTTTCACCCAATCATGATGACACTTTCAGGTAATGATCAGTACCCCAATCCCACTTGGCTCACCAAATTTCATTCTTCTCGGTTAAACCGTTCGTTGGCAGTAACAGTTTTAATTTTTAGGTTTTACTCTGTTTTCTCCTATATGGATACATGTAGTTGGAACTCTAAATCAAACACGGTTTGTGCTAGCTCTTTGAAACTTGACACAATAAAGTAGTTCCAAGTTCTATCTCTATGGTTTGTTTCCTATTGATGTAGCCCTAAGCAGAGATGGGCGCAAATCACTTTCATGGAAATTTGTTGCCAAGCTTCCAAAAAACTACGAGATTCCTGAAATCTCAGCACACATTATTTCACCCAATCTTTATGACACTTTCAGGTAAATATCAGTACCCCAATCCCACTTGGCTCACCAAATTTCCTTCTTCTAGGTTAAACCGTTCGTTGGCAGTATCAGTTTTAATTTTTAGGTTTCACTCTGTTTTCTCCTAAATGGATACATGTAGTTGGAACTCTAAATCAAACACGGTTTGTGCTAGCCCTTGGAAACTTGACACAATAAAGTAGTTCCAAGTTCTGTTTCTATGGTTTGTTTCCTATTGATGTAGCCCTAAGCAGAGACTGGCACAAATCCCTTTCATGGAAAGGGGTTGCCAAGCTTCCAAAAAACTACGAGTTTCCTGAAATCTCAGCACACATTTTTTCACCCAATCTTGATGACACTTTCAGGTAATGATCAGTACCCCAATCCCACTTGGCTCACCATATTTCGTTCTTCTAGGTTAAACCGTTCGTTGGCAGTAACAGTTTTAATTTTTAGGTTTCACTCTGTTTTTTCCTATATGGATACATGTAGTTGGAACTCTAAATCAAACACGGTTTGTGCTAGCTCTTTGAAACTTCAAACATTAAAGTAGTTCCAAGGTCTATCTCTATGGTTTGTTTCCCATTGATGTAGCCCTAAGCAGAGACTGGCGCAAATCACTTTCATAGAAAGTTGTTGCCAAGCTTCCAAAAAACTAAGAGTTTCCTGAAATCTCAGCACACATTTTTTCACCCAATCTTCATGACACTTTCAGGTAATGATCAGTACCCCAATCCCACTTGGCTCACCAAATTTCGTTCTTCTAGGTTAAACCGTTCATTGGCAGTAACAGTTTTAATTTTTAGGTTTCACTTTGTTTTCTCCTATATGGATACATGTAGTTGGAACTCTAAATCAAACACGGTTTGTGCTAGCTCTTTGAAACTTGACACAATAAAGTAGTTCCAAGTTCTATCTCTATGGTTTGTTTCCTATTGATGTAGCCCTAAGCAGAGATGGGCACAAATCACTTTCATGGAAATTTGTTGCCAAGCTTCCAAAAAACTACGGGTTTCCTGAAATCTCAGCACACAGTTTTTCTCCCCATGTTGATGACACTTTCAGATAATGATCAGTACCCCAATCCCACTTGGCTCACCAAATTTCATTCTTCTAGGTTAATCCGTTCGTTGGCATCATCAGTTTAAATTTTTAGGTTTCACTCTCTTTTCTCCTTATGGATACATGTAGTTGGAACTCTAAATCAAACACGGTTTGTGCTAGATCTTGGAAACTTTACACAATAAAGTAGTTCCATGTTCTATCTCTATGGTTTGTTTCCTATTGATGTAGCCCTAAGCACAGACCAGCGCAAATCACTTTCATGGAAAGGGGTTTCCAAACTTCCAAAAAAGTACGAGTTTCCTGAAATCTCATCATACATTTTTTCACCCAATCTTGATGACACTTTCAGGTAATGATCAGAACCCCAGTCCCACTTGGCTCACTAAATTTCGTTCTTCTAGGTTAAACCGTTCGTTGGCAGTATCAGTTTTAATTTGTAGGTTTCACTCTGTTTTCTCCTATATGGATACATGTAGTTGGAACTCTAAATCAAACACGGTTTGTGCTAGCTCTTTGAAACTTGACACAATAAAGTAGTTCCAAGTTCTATCTCTATGGTTTCTTTCCTATTGATGTAGCCCTAAGCAGAGACCGTCGAAAATCACTTTCATGGAAAGTTGTTGCCAAGCTTCCAAAAAACTACGAGTTTCCTGAAATATCAGCACACATTTTTTCACCCAATCTTGATTACACTTTTAGGTAATGATCAGTACCCCAATCCCACTTGGCTCACCAAATTTCGTTCTTCTAGGTTAAACCATTCGTTGGCAGTAACAGTTTTAATTTTTAGGTTTCACTCTGTTTTCTCCTATATGGATACATGTATTTGGAACTCTAAATCAAACACGTTTTGTGCTAGATCTTGGAAACTTGACACAATAAAGTAGTTCCAAGTTCTATCTCTATGGTTTGTTTCCTATTGATGTAGCCCTAAGCAGAGACTGGCGCGAATCCCTTTCATAGAAAAGGGTTGCCAAACTTCCAAAAAACTACGAGTTTCCTGAAATCTCAGCATACATTTTTTCACCCAATCTTGATGAAACTTTCAGGTAATGATCAGTACCCCAATCCCACTTGGCTCACCAAATTTCGTTCTTCTAGGTTAAACCGTTTGTTGGCAGTAACAGTTTTAATTTTTAGATTTCACTCTGTTTTCTCCTATATGGATACATGTAGTTGGAACTCTAAATCAAACACGGTTTGTGCTAGCTCTTTGAAACTTGACACAATAAAGTAGTTCCAAGGTCTATCTCTATGGTTTGTTTCCTATTGATGTAGCCCTAAGCAGAGACTGGCACAAATCACTTTCATGGAAAGGGGTTGCCAAGCTTCCAAAAAACTACGAGTTTCCTGAAAACTCAGCACACATTTTTTCACCCAATCTTTATGACACTTTCAGGTAAATATCAGTACCCCAATCCCACTTGGCTCACCAAATTTCGTTCTTCTAGGTTAAACCGTTCGTTGGCAGTAACAGTTTTAATTTTTAGGTTTCACTCTGTTTTCTCCTATATGGATACATGTAGTTGGAACTCTAAATCAAACACGGTTTGTGCTAGCCCTTGGAAACTTGTCACAATAAAGTAGTTCCAAGTTCTATCTCTATGGTTTGTTTCCTATTGATGTAGCCCTAAGCACAGACTTGCACAAATCACTTTCAGGAAAGGGGTTGCCAAGCTCCAAAAAACTACGTGTTTCCTGAAATCTCAGCATACATTTTTTCACCCAATCGTGATGACACTTTCAGGTAATGATCAGTACCCCAATCCCACTTGGCTCACCAAATTTCGTTCTTCTAGGTTAAACCGTTCGTTGGCAGTATCAGTTTTAATTTTTAGGTTTCACTCTGTTTTCTCCTATATGGATACATGTAGTTGGAACTCTAAATCAAACACGGTTTGTGCTAGCTCTTTGAAACTTGACACAATAAAGTAGTTCCAAGTTCTATCTCTATGGTTTCTTTCCTATTGATGTAGCCCTAAGCAGGGACCATCGCAAATCACTTTCATGGAAAGTTGTTGCCAAGCTTCCAAAAAACTACGAGTTTCCTGAAATATCAACACACATTTTTTCACCAAATCTTGATTACACTTTCAGGTAATGATCAGTACGCCAATCCCACTTGGCTCACCAAATTTCGTTCTTCTAGGTTAAACCGTTCGTTGACAGTAACAGTTTTAATTTTTAGGTTTCACTCTGTTTTCTCCTATGTGGATATATGTAGTTGGAAGTCTAAATCAAACACGGTTTGTGCTAGCCCTTGGAAACTAGACACAATAAAGTAGTTCCAAGTTTTATTTCTATGGTTTGTTTCCTATTGATGTAGCCCTAAGCAGAGACTGGCACAAATCCCTTTCATGGAAAGGGGTTGCCAAGCTTCCAAAAAACTTCGAGTTTCCTGAAATCTCAGCATGCATTTTTTCACCCAATCATGATGACACTTTCAGGTAATGATCAGTACCCCAATCCCACTTGGCTCACCAAATTTCGTTCTTCTCGGTTAAACCGTTCGTTGGCAGTAACAGTTTTAATTTTTAGGTTTCTCTCTGTTTTCTCCTCTATGGATACATGTAGTTGGAACTCTAAATCAAACACGGTTTTTGCTAGCTCTTTGAGTCTTGTCACAATAAAGTAGTTCCAAGTTCTATCTCTATGGTTTGTTTCCTATTGATGTAGCCCTAAGCAGAGACTGGCACAAATCACTTTCATGGAAATTTGTTGCCAAGCTTCCAAAAAACTACGAGTTTCCTGACATCTCAGCACATATTCTTTCACCCAATCTTGATGACACTTTCAGGTAATGATCAGTACCCCAATCCTACTTGGCTCACCAAATTTCGTTCTTCTATGTGAAACTGTTCGTTGGCAGTATCAGTTTTAATTTTTAGATTTCACTCTGTTTTCTCCTATATGGATACATGTAGTTGGAACTCTAAATCAAACACGGTTTGTGCTAGCTCTTTGAAACTTGACACAGTAAAGTAGTTCCAAGGTCTATCTCTATGGTTTGTTTCCTATTGATGTAGCCCTAAGCAGAGACTGGCGCAAATCACTTTCATGGAAAGGGGTTGCCAAGCTTCCAAAAAACTACGAGTTTTTTGAAATTTCAGCACACATTTTTTCACCCAATCTTTATGACACTTTCAGGTAAATATCAGTCCCCAATCCCACTTGGCTCACCAAATTTCGTTCTTCTAGGTTAAACCGTTCGTTGGCAGTATCAGTTTTAATTTTTAGGTTTCACTCTGTTTTCTCCTATATGGATACATGTAGTTGGAACTCTAAATCAAACACGGTTTGTGCTAGCCCTTGGAAACTTGACACAATAAAGTAGTTCCAAGTTCTATTTCTATGGTTTGTTTCCTATTGATGTAGCCCTAAGCAGAGACTGGCACAAATCACTTTCATGTAAAGGGGTTGCCAAGCTTCCAAAAAACTACGAGTTTCCTGAAATCTCAGCATACATTTTTTCACCCAATCGTGATGACACTTTCAGGTATTGATCACTACCCCAATCCCACTTGGCTCACCAAATTTCGTTCTTCTAGGTTAAACCGTTCGTTGGCAGTAACAGTTTTAATTTTTAGGTTTCACTCTGTTTTCTCCTATATGGATACATGTAGTTGGAACTCTAAATCAAACACGGTTTGTGCTAGCTCTTGGAAACTTGACACAATAAAGTAGTTCCAAGTTCTAACTCTATGGTTTGTTTCTTATTGATGTAGCCCTAAGCAGAGACTGGCGCAAATCACTTTCATGGAAATTTGTTGCCAAGCTTCCAAAAAACTACGAGTTTCCTGAAATCTCAGCACACATTTTTTCACCCAATCTTGATGACACTTTCAGGTAATGATCAGTACCCCAATCCCACTTGGCTCAAAAATTTCATTCTTCTAGGTTAAACCGTTCCTTGGCCTTATCAGTTTTAATTTTTATGTTTCACTCTGTTTTCTCCTATATGGATACATGTTGTTGGACCTCTAAATCAAACACGGTTTGTGGTAGCTCTTGGAAACTTCAAACAATAAAGTAGTTCCAAAGTCTATCTCTATGGTTTGTTTCCTATTGATGTAGCCCTAAGCAGAGACTGGCGCAAATCACTTTCATGTAAAGGGGTTGCCAAGCTTCCAAAAAATACAAGTTTCTTGAAATCTCAGCACACATTTTTTTCACCCAATCTTGATGAAACTTTCACGTAATGATCAGTACCCCAATCCCACTTTTCTCACCAAATTTCGTTCTTCTAGGTTAAACCGTTCGTTGGCAGTATCAGTTTTAATTTTTAGGATTCACTGTGTTTTCTCCTATATGGATATAGTAGTTGGAACTCTAAATCAAACACGGTTTGTGCTAGCCCTTGGAAACTTGACACAATAAAGTAGTTCCAAGTTCTATCTCTATGGTTTGTTTCCTATTGATGTAGCCCTAAGCAGAGACTGGCGCAAATCACTTTAATGGAAAGCCGTTGCCTAGCTTCCAAAAAACTACGAGTTTCCTGAAATCTCAGCACAGATTTTTTCACCCAATCTTGATGACACTTTCAGATAATGATCAGTACCCCAATCGCACTTGGCACACCAAATTTCATTCTTCTAGGTTAAACCGTTCATTGGTAGTAACAGTTTAAATTTTTAAGTTTCACTGTGTTTTCTCCGATATGGATACATGTAGTTGGAAATCTAAATCAAACACGGTTTGTGCTAGCTCTTTGAAACGTGACACAATAATGTAGTTCCAAGTTCTATCTCTATGGTTTGTTTCCTATTGATGTAGCCCTAAGCAGAGACCTGCGCAAATCACTTTCATGGAAAGTTGTTCCCAAGCTTCCAAAAAACTACAGGTTTCCTGAAATCTCAGCACACATTTTTTTCACCCAAACTTGATGACACTTTCAGGTAAATATCAGTACCCCAATCCCACTTGGCTCACCAAATTTAGTTCTTCTAGTTTAAACTGTTCGTTGGCAGTAACAGTTTGAATTTTTAGGTTTATCTCTGTTTTCTCCTATATGGATACATGTAATTGAAACTCTAAATCAAACACGGTTTGTGCTAGCCCTTGGAATATTGACACAATAAAGTAGTTCCAAATTCTTTCTCTATGGTTTGTTTCCTATTGATGTAGCCCTAAGCAGAGACTGGCACAAATCACTTTAATGGAAAGGGGTTGCCATGCTTCCAAAAAACTACGAGTTTCCTGAAATCTCAGCATACATTTTTTCACCCAATCTTGATGACACTTTCAGGTAATGATCAGTACCCCAATCCCACTTGGCTCACCAATTTTCGTTCTTCTAGGTTAAACCGTTCGTTGGCAGTATCAGTTTTAATTTTTAGATTTCACTCTGTTTTCTCCTATATGATTACATGTATTTGGAACTCTAAATCAAACACGGTTTGTGCTAGCTCTTGGAAACTTGACACAATAAAGTAGTTCAAAGTTCTATCTCTATGGTTTGTTTCCTATTGATGTAGCCCTAAGCAGAGACTGGCGCAAATCACTTTCATGGAAATTTGTTGCCAAGCTTCCAAAAAACTACGAGTTTCCCGAAATCTCAGCACACATTTTTTCAACCAATCTTGATGACACTTTCAGGTAATGATCAGTACCCCAATCCCACTTGGCTCACCATTTTTCGTTCTTCTATGTTAAACCGTTCGTTGGCAGTATCAGTTTTAATTTTTAGGTTTCACTCTGTTTTCTCCTATATGGATACATGTAGTTGGAACTCTAAATCAAACACGGTTTGTGCTAGCTCTTTGAAACTTGACACAATAAAGTAGTTCCAAGTTCTATCTCTATGGTTTCTTTCCTATTGATGTAGCCCTAAGCAGGGACCATCGCAAATCACTTTCATGGAAAGTTGTTGCCAAGCTTCCAAAAAACTACGAGTTTCCTGAAATATCAGCACATATTTTTTCACCCAATCTTGATTACACTTTCAGGTAATGATCAGTACCCCAATCCCACTTGGCTCACCAAATTTCGTTCTTCTAGGTTAAACCGTTCGTTGGCAGTAACAGTTTTAATTTTTAGGTTTCACTCTGTTTTCACCTATATGGATACATGTCGTTGGAACTCTAAATCAAACACGGTTTGTGCTAGCCCTTGGAAACTAGACACAATAAAGTAGTTCCAAGTTTTATTTCTATGGTTTGTTTCCTATTGATGTAGCCCTAAGCAGAGACTGGCACAAATCCCTTTCATGGAAAGGGGTTGCCAAGCTTCCAAAAAACTACGAGTTTCCTGAAATCTCAGCATGCATTTTTTCACTCAATCATGATGACACTTTCAGGTAATGATCAGTACCCCAATCCCACTTGGCTCACCAAATTTCGTTCTTCTCGGTTAAACCGTTCGTTGGCAGTAACAGTTTTAATTTTTAGGTTTTACTCTGTTTTCTCCTATATGGATACATGTAGTTGGAACTCTAAATCAAACACGGTTTGTGCTAGCTCTTTGAAACTTGACACAATAAAGTAGTTCCAAGTTCTATCTCTATGGTTTGTTTCCTATTGATGTAGCCCTAAGCAGAGATGGGCGCAAATCACTTTCATGGAAATTTGTTGCCAAGCTTCCAAAAAACTACGAGATTCCTGAAATCTCAGCACACATTATTTCACCCAATCTTTATGACACTTTCAGGTAAATATCAGTACCCCAATCCCACTTGGCTCACCAAATTTCCTTCTTCTAGGTTAAACCGTTCGTTGGCAGTATCAGTTTTAATTTTTAGGTTTCACTCTGTTTTCTCCTATATGGATACATGTAGTTGGAACTCTAAATCAAACACGGTTTGTGCTAGCCCTTGGAAACTTGACACAATAAAGTAGTTCCAAGTTCTGTTTCTATGGTTTGTTTCCTATTGATGTAGCCCTAAGCAGAGACTGGCACAAATCCCTTTCATGGAAAGGGGTTGCCAAGCTTCCAAAAAACTACGAGTTTCCTGAAATCTCAGCACACATTTTTTCACCCAATCTTGATGACACTTTCAGGTAATGATCAGTACCCCAATCCCACTTGGCTCACCATATTTCGTTCTTCTAGGTTAAACCGTTCGTTGGCAGTAACAGTTTTAATTTTTAGGTTTCACTCTGTTTTTTCCTATATGGATACATGTAGTTGGAACTCTAAATCAAACACGGTTTGTGCTAGCTCTTTGAAACTTCAAACATTAAAGTAGTTCCAAGGTCTATCTCTATGGTTTGTTTCCCATTGATGTAGCCCTAAGCAGAGACTGGCGCAAATCACTTTCATAGAAAGTTGTTGCCAAGCTTCCAAAAAACTAAGAGTTTCCTGAAATATCAGCACACATTTTTTCACCCAATCTTGATGACACTTTCAGGTAATGATCAGTACCCCAATCCCACTTGGCTCACCAAATTTCGTTCTTCTAGGTTAAACCGTTCATTGGCAGTAACAGTTTTAATTTTTAGGTTTCACTTTGTTTTCTCCTATATGGATACATGTAGTTGGAACTCTAAATCAAACACGGTTTGTGCTAGCTCTTTGAAACTTGACACAATAAAGTAGTTCCAAGTTCTATCTCTATGGTTTGTTTCCTATTGATGTAGCCCTAAGCAGAGACTGGCGCGAATCCCTTTCATAGAAAAGGGTTGCCAAACTTCCAAAAAACTACGAGTTTCCTGAAATCTCAGCATACATTTTTTCACCCAATCTTGATGAAACTTTCAGGTAATGATCAGTACCCCAATCCCACTTGGCTCACCAAATTTCGTTCTTCTAGGTTAAACCGTTTGTTGGCAGTAACAGTTTTAATTTTTAGATTTCACTCTGTTTTCTCCTATATGGATACATGTAGTTGGAACTCTAAATCAAACACGGTTTGTGCTAGCTCTTTGAAACTTGACACAATAAAGTAGTTCCAAGGTCTATCTCTATGGTTTGTTTCCTATTGATGTAGCCCTAAGCACAGACTTGCACAAATCACTTTCATGGAAAGGGGTTGCCAAGCTCCAAAAAACTACGTGTTTCCTGAAATCTCAGCATACATTTTTTCACCCAATCGTGATGACACTTTCAGGTAATGATCAGTACCCCAATCCCACTTGGCTCACCAAATTTCGTTCTTCTAGGTTAAACCGTTCGTTGGCAGTATCAGTTTTAATTTTTAGGTTTCACTCTGTTTTCTCCTATATGGATACATGTAGTTGGAACTCTAAATCAAACACGGTTTGTGCTAGCTCTTTGAAACTTGACACAATAAAGTAGTTCCAAGTTCTATCTCTATGGTTTCTTTCCTATTGATGTAGCCCTAAGCAGGGACCATCGCAAATCACTTTCATGGAAAGTTGTTGCCAAGCTTCCAAAAAACTACGAGTTTCCTGAAATATCAGCACACATTTTTTCACCAAATCTTGATTACACTTTCAGGTAATGATCAGTACGCCAATCCCACTTGGCTCACCAAATTTCGTTCTTCTAGGTTAAACCGTTCGTTGGCAGTAACAGTTTTAATTTTTAGGTTTAACTCTGTTTTCTCCTATGTGGATATATGTAGTTGGAAGTCTAAATCAAACACGGTTTGTGCTAGCCCTTGGAAACTAGACACAATAAAGTAGTTCCAAGTTTTATTTCTATGGTTTGTTTCCTATTGATGTAGCCCTAAGCAGAGACTGGCACAAATCCCTTTCATGGAAAGGGGTTGCCAAGCTTCCAAAAAACTTCGAGTTTCCTGAAATCTCAGCATGCATTTTTTCACCCAATCATGATGACACTTTCAGGTAATGATCAGTACCCCAATCCCACTTGGCTCACCAAATTTCGTTCTTCTCGGTTAAACCGTTCGTTGGCAGTAACAGTTTTAATTTTTAGGTTTCTCTCTGTTTTCTCCTCTATGGATACATGTAGTTGGAACTCTAAATCAAACACGGTTTTTGCTAGCTCTTTGAGTCTTGTCACAATAAAGTAGTTCCAAGTTCTATCTCTATGGTTTGTTTCCTATTGATGTAGCCCTAAGCAGAGACTGGCACAAATCACTTTCATGGAAATTTGTTGCCAAGCTTCCAAAAAACTACGAGTTTCCTGACATCTCAGCACATATTTTTTCACCCAATCTTGATGACACTTTCAGGTAATGATCAGTTCCCCAATCCTACTTGGCTCTCCAAATTTCGTTCTTCTATGTGAAACTGTTCGTTGGCAGTATCAGTTTTAATTTTTAGATTTCACTCTGTTTTCTCCTATATGGATACATGTAGTTGGAACTCTAAATCAAACACGGTTTGTGCTAGCTCTTTGAAACTTGACACAATAAAGTAGTTCCAAGGTCTATCTCTATGGTTTGTTTCCTATTGATGTAGCCCTAAGCAGAGACTGGCGCAAATCACTTTCATGGAAAGGGGTTGCCAAGCTTCCAAAAAACTACGAGTTTTTTGAAATTTCAGCACACATTTTTTCACCCAATCTTTATGACACTTTCAGGTAAATATCAGTCCCCAATCCCACTTGGCTCACCAAATTTCGTTCTTCTAGGTTAAACCGTTCGTTGGCAGTATCAGTTTTAATTTTTAGGTTTCACTCTGTTTTCTCCTATATGGATACATGTAGTTGGAACTCTAAATCAAACACGGTTTGTGCTAGCCCTTGGAAACTTGACACAATAAAGTAATTCCAAGTTCTATTTCTATGGTTTGTTTCCTATTAATGTAGCCCTAAGCAGAGACTGGCACAAATCACTTTCATGGAAAGGGGTTGCCAAGCTTCCAAAAAACTACGAGGTTCCTGAAATCTCAGCATACATTTTTTCACCCAATCGTGATGACACTTTCAGGTATTGATCACTACCCCAATCCCACTTGGCTCACCAAATTTCGTTCTTCTAGGTTAAACCGTTCGTTGTCAGTAACAGTTTTAATTTTTAGGTTTCACTCTGTTTTCTCCTATATGGATACATGTAGTTGGAACTCTAAATCAAACACGGTTTGTGCTAGCTCTTGGAAACTTGACACAATAAAGTAGTTCCAAGTTCTAACTCTATGGTTTGTTTCCTATTGATGTAGCCCTAAGCAGAGACTGGCGCAAATCACTTTCATGGAAATTTGTTGCCAAGCTTCCAAAAAACTACGAGTTTCCTGAAATCTCAGCACACATTTTTTCACCCAATCTTGATGACACTTTCAGGTAATGATCAGTACCCCAATCCCACTTGGCTCAAAAATTTCATTCTTCTAGGTTAAACCGTTCCTTGGCCTTATCAGTTTTAATTTTTATGTTTCACTCTGTTTTCTCCTATATGGATACATGTTGTTGGAGCTCTAAATCAAACACGGTTTGTGGTAGCTCTTGGAAACATCAAACAATAAAGTAGTTCCAAAGTCTATCTCTATGGTTTGTTTCCTATTGATGTAGCCCTAAGCAGAGACTGGCGCAAATCACTTTCATGTAAAGGGGTTGCCAAGCTTCCAAAAAAAAAAAGTTTCTTGAAATCTCAGCACACATTTTTTTCACCCAATCTTGATGACACTTTCAGGTAATGATCAGTACCCCATTCCCACTTTTCTCACCAAATTTCGTTCTTCTAGGTTAAACCGTTCGTTGGCAGTATCAGTTTTAATTTTTAGGATTCACTGTGTTTTCTCCTATATGGATATTGTAGTTGGAACTCTAAATCAAACACGGTTTGTGCTAGCCCTTGGAAACTTGACACAATAAAGTAGTTCCAAGTTCTATCTCTATGGTTTGTTTCCTATTGATGTAGCTCTAAGCAGAGACTGGCACAAATCACTTTCATAAAAAGCGGTTGCCAAGCTTCCAAAAAACAACGATTTTCCTGAAATCTCAGCATACATTTTTTCCCCCAATCTTGATGACACTTTCAGGTAATGATCAGTACCCCAATCCCACTTGGCTCACCAAATTCCATTCTTCTAGGTGAAACCGTTCGTTGTCAGTATCAGTTTTAATTTTTAGCTTTCACTCTGTTGTCTCCTATACGGATACATGTCGTTGGAACTCTAAATCAAACACGGTTTGTGCTATCCCTTGGAAACTTGACACAATAAAGTAGTTCCAAGTTCTATCTCTATGGTTTGTTTCCTATTGATGTAGCCCTAAGCAGAGACTGGCGCAAATCACTTTAATGGAAAGCCGTTGCCTAGCTTCCAAAAAACTACGAGTTTCCTGAAATCTCAGCACAGATTTTTTCACCCAATCTTGATGACACTTTCAGATAATGATCAGTACCCCAATCGCACTTGGCACACCAAATTTCGTTCTTCTAGGTTAAACCGTTCATTGGTAGTAACAGTTTAAATTTTTAAGTTTCACTGTGTTTTCTCCGATATGGATACATGTAGTTGGAAATCTAAATCAAACACGGTTTGTGCTAGCTCTTTGAAACGTGACACAATAATGTAGTTCCAAGTTCTATCTCTATGGTTTGTTTCCTATTGATGTAGCCCTAAGCAGAGACCTGCGCAAATCACTTTCATGGAAAGTTGTTCCCAAGCTTCCAAAAAACTACAAGTTTCCTGAAATCTCAGCACACATTTTTTTCACCCAAACTTGATGACACTTTCAGGTAAATATCAGTACCCCAATCCCACTTGGCTCACCAAATTTAGTTCTTCTAGTTTAAACTGTTCGTTGGCAGTAACAGTTTTAATTTTTAGGTTTATCTCTGTTTTCTCCTATATGGATACATGTAATTGAAACTCTAAATCAAACACGGTTTGTGCTAGCCCTTGGAATATTGACACAATAAAGTAGTTCCAAGTTCTTTCTCTATGGTTTGTTTCCTATTGATGTAGCCCTAAGCAGAGACTGGCGCAAACCACTTTAATGGAAAGGGGTTGCCAAGCTTCCAAAAAACTACGAGTTTCCTGAAATCTCAGCATACATTTTTTCACCCAATCTTGATGACACTTTCAGGTAATGATCAGTACCCCAATCCCACTTGGCTCACCAATTTTCGTTCTTCTAGGTTAAACCGTTTGTTGGCAGTATCAGTTTTAAATTTTAGATTTCACTCTGTTTTCTCCTATATGATTACATGTATTTGGAACTCTAAATCAAACACGGTTTGTGCTAGCTCTTGGAAACTTGACACAATAAAGTAGTTCAAAGTTCTATCTCTATGGTTTGTTTCCTATTGATGTAGCCCTAAGCAGAGACTGGCGCAAATCATTTTCATGGAAATTTGTTGCCAAGCTTCCAAAAAACTACGAGTTTCCTGAAATCTCAGCACACATTTTTTCAACCAATCTTGATGACACTTTCCGGTAATGATCAGTACCCCAATCCCACTTGGCTCACCATTTTTCGTTCTTCTATGTTAAACCGTTCGTTGGCAGTATCAGTTTTAATTTTTAGGTTTCACTCTGTTTTCTCCTATATGGATACATGTAGTTGGAACTCTAAATCAAACATGGTTTGTGCTAGATCTTGGAAACTTGACACAATAAAGTAGTTCCAAGTTCTATCTCTATGGTTTGTTTCCTATTGATGTAGCCCTAAGCAGAGACTGGCGCAAATCACTTTCATGGAAAGGGGTTGCCAAGCTTCCAAAAAACTACGAGTTTCCCGAAATCGCAGCACACATTTTTTCACCGAATCTTGATGACACTTTCAGGTAATGATCAGTACCCCAATCCCACTTGGCTCACCAAATTTTGTTCTTCTATGTTAAACCGTTCGTTGGCAGTAACAGTTTTAACTTTCAGGTTTCATTCTGTTTTCTCCTATATGGATACATGTAATTGGAACTCTAAATCAAACACGGTTTTTGCTAGCTCTTTGAAACTTGACACAATAAAGTAGTTCCAAGTTCTATCTCTATGGTTTGTATCCTATTGATGTAGCCCTAAGCAGAGACCGGTGCAAATAACTTTCATGGAAAGGGGTTGCCAAGCTTCCAAAAAACTACGAGTTTCATGAATTCTCAGAACACATTCTTTCACCCAATCTTGATGACACTTTCAGGTAATGATACGTACCCCAATCCCACTTGGCTCACCAAATTTCGTTATTCTAGGTTAAACCGTTCGTTGGCAGTATCAGTTTTAATATTTAGGTTTCACTCTGTTTTCTCCTATATGGATACATGTATTTGGAACTCTAAATCAAACACGGTTTGTGCTAGATCTTGGAAACTTGACAAAATAAAGTATTTCCAAGTTCTATCTCTATGGTTTGTTTCCTATTGATGTAGCCCTAAGCAGAGACCGGCACAAATCACTTTCATGGAAAGGGTTTGCCAAACTTCCAAAAAACTACGAGTTTCCTGAAATCTCAGCATATATTTTTTCACCCAATCTTGAAGACACTTTCAGGTAATGATCAGTTCCCCAATCCCACTTGGCTCACCAAATTTCGTTCTTCTAGGTTAAACCGTTCATTGGCAGTAACAGTTTTAATTTTTATTTTTCACTCTGTTTTCTCCTACATGGATACATGTAGTTGGAACTCTAAATCAAACACGGTTTGTGCTAGCCCTTGGAAACTTGACACAATAAAGTAGTTCCAAGTCTATCTCTATGGTTTGTTTCCTATTGAGTAGCCCTAAGCAGAGACTGGCACAAATCACTTATAAAAAGGGGTTGCCAAGCTTCCAAAAAACTACGAGTTTCCTGATATCTCTGCACACATTTTTTCACCCAATCTTTATGACACTTTCAGGTAATGATCAGCACCCCAATCCCACTTGGCTCACCAAATTTGTTTCTTCTAAGTTAAACCGTTCGTTGGCAATATCAGTTTTAATTTTTAGGTTTCACTCTGTTTTGTCCTATATGGATACATGTAGTTGGAACTCTAAATCAAACACGGATTGTGCTAGCCCTTGGAATCTTTACACTATAAAGTAGTTCCAAGTTCTATCTCTATGGTTTGTTTCCTATTGATGTAGCCCTAAGCAGAGACTGGCGCAAATCACTTTCATGGAATGGGGTTGCCAAGCTTCCAAAAAACTACGAGTTTCCTGATATCTCAGCACACATTTTTTCAGCTGAACTTGATGACACATTCAGGTAATAATCTGTATCCCAATCCCACTTGGCTCACCAAATTTCGTTCTTCTAGGTTAAACCGTTCGTTGGCAGTATCAGTTTTAATTTTTATTTTTCACTCTGTTTTCTCCTACATGGATACATGTAGTTGGAACTCTAAATCAAACACGGTTTGTGCTACCCCTTGGAAACTTGACACAATAAAGTAGTTCCAAGTTCTATCTGTATGGTTTGTTTCCTATTTATGTAGCCCTAAGCAGAGACTGGCGCAAATCACTTTCATGGAAAGGGGTTGCCAAGCTTCAAAAAAAAACTACGAGTTTCCTGAAATCTCAGCATACATTTTTTCACCCAATCTTGATGACACTTTCAGGTAATGATCAGTACCCCAATCCCACTTGGCTCCCCAAATTTTGTTCTTCTAGGTTAATCCGTTCGTTGGCAGTAACAGTTTTAATTTTTAGTTTTCACTCTGTTTTCTCCTATATGGATACATGTAGTTGGAACTCTAAATCAAACACGGTTTGTGCTAGCTCTTGGAAACTTGACACAATAAAGTAGTTCCAAGTTCTATCTCTATGGTTTGTTTCCTATTGATGTAGCCCTAAGCAGAGACTGGTGCAAATTACTTTCATGGAAATTTGTTGCCAAGCTTCCATAAAACTACGAGTTTCCTGACATCTCAGCACACATTTTTTCACCCAATCTTGATGACACTTTCAGGTAATGATGAGTACCCCAATCCCACTTGGCTCACCAAATTTCGTTCTTCTAGGTTAAACCGTTCGTTGGCAGTAACAGTTTTAATTTTTAGGTTTCACTCTGTTTTCTCCTATATGGATACATGTAGTTGGAACTCTAAATCAAACACGGTTTGTGCTAGCTCATGGAAACTTGACACAATAAAGTAGTTCCAAGGTCTATCTCTATGGTTTGTTACCTATTGATGTAGCCCTAAGCAGAGACTGGCGCAAATCACTTTCATGGAAAGGGTTGCCAAGGTTCCAAAAAACTCCGAGTTTCCTGAAACCTCAGCACACATTTTCTCACCCAATCTTGATGACACTTTCAGGTAATGATTAGTACACCAATCCCACTTGGCTCACCAAATTTCCTTCTCCTAGGTTAAACTGTTCGTTGGCAGTAACAGTTTTAATTTTTAGGTTTCACTCTGTTTTCTCCTATATGGATACATGTAGTTGGAACTCTAAATCAAACACGGTTTGTGCTAGCTCTTTGAAACTTGACACAATAAAGTAGTTCCAAGTTCTATCTCTATGGTTTGTTTCCTATTGATGTAGCCCTAAGCAGAGACTGGCGCAAATCACTTTCATGAAAATGCGATGCCAAGCTTCCAAAAAAATATGAGTTTCCTGAAATCACAGCACACATTTTTTCACCCAATCTTGATGACACTTTCAGGTAATGATCAGTACCCCAATCCCACTTGGCTCACCAAATTTCATTCTTCTGGTTTAAACCGTTCCTTGGCAGAATCAGTTTTAATTTTTAGGTTTCACTCTGTTTTCTCCTATATGGATACATGTAGTTGGAACTCTAAATCAAACACGGTTTGTGCTAGCTCTTGGAAACTTGACACAATAAAGTAGTTCCAAGTTCTATCTCTATGTTTTGTTTCCTATTGATGTAGCCCTAAGCAGAGACTGGCGCAAATCACTTACATGGAAAGGGGTTGCCAAGCTTCCAAAAAACTACGAGTTTCCTGAAATCTCAGAACACATTTTTTCACCAAATCTTGATGACACTTTCAGGTAATGATCACTACCCCAATCCCACTTGGCTCACCAAATTTCGTTATTCTAGGTTAAACCGTTCGTTGGCAGTATCAGTTTTAATTTTTAGGTTTCACTCTGTTTTCTCCTATATGGATACATGTAGTTGGAACTCTAAATCAAACACGGTTTGTGCTAGCTCTTGGAAACTTGCCACAATAAAGTAGTTCCAAGTTCTATCTCTATGGTTTGTTTCCTATTGATGTAGCCTTAAGCAGAGACCGGCACAAATCATTTAATGGAAAGGGCTTGCCAAGTTTCCAAAAAACTACGAGTTTCCTGAAATCTCAGCATTCATTTTTTCACCCAATCTTGAAGACACTTTCAGGTAATGATCAGTACCACAATCCCACTTGGATCACCAAATTTCGTTCTTCTAGGTTAAACCGTTCGCTGGCAGTAACAGTTTTAATTTTTAGGTTTCACTCTGTTTTCTCCTATATGGATACATGTAGTTGGAACTCTAAATCAAACACGGTTTGTGCTAGCTCTTTGAAACTTGACACAATAAAGTAGTTCCAAGTTCTATCTCTATGGTTTGTTTCCTATTGATGTAGCCCTAAGCAGAGACCGGCGCAAATCACTTTCATGGAAAGTTGTTGCCAAGCTTCCAAAAAACTACGAGTTTCCTGGTATCTCAGCACACATTTTTTCACCCAAACTTGATGACACTTTCAGGTAATGATCAGTACCCCAATCCCACTTGGCTCACCAAATTTCGTTCTTCTAGGTTAAACCGTTCGTTAGCAGTATCAGTTTTAATTTTTAGGTTTCACTCTGTTTTCTCCAATATGGATACATGTAGTTGGAACTCTAAATCAAACACGGTTTGTGCTAGATCTGGGAAACTTGACCCAATAAAGTAGTTCCAAGTTCTATCTCTATGGTTTGTTTTCTATTTATGTAGCGCTAAGCAGAGACTGGCGCAAATCACTTTCATGGAAAGGGGTTGCCAAGCTTCAAAAAAACTACGATTTTCCTGAAATCTCAGCATACATTTTTTCACCCAAACTTGATGACACTTTCAGGTAATGATCAGTACCCCATTCCCACTTGGCTCACCAAATTTCATTCTTCTAGGTTAAACCGTTCGTTGGCAGTATCAGTTTAAATTTTTTGGTTTCACTCTGTTTTCTCCTATATGGACATATTTAGTTGGAACTCTAAATCAAACAAGGTTTGTGCTAGCCCTTGGAATCTTGACACAATAAAGTAGTTCCAAGTTCTATCTCTATGGTTTGTTTCCTATTGATGTAGCCCTAAGCAGAGACTGGCGCAAATCACTTTCAAGGAAAGGGGTTGCCAAGCTTCCAAAAAACTACGAGTTTCCTGACATCTCAGCATACATATTTTCACCCAATCTTGATGACACTTTCAGGTAATGATCACTACCCCAATCCCACTTGGCTCTCCAAATTTCATTCTTCTAGTTTAAACCGTTCATTGGCAGTATCAGTTTTAATTTTTAGGTTTCAATCTGTTTTCTCCTATATGGATACAGGTAGATGGAACTCTAAATCAAACACGGTTTGTTCTAGCCCTTGGAAATTTGACACAATAAAGTAGTTCCAAGTTCTATCTCTATGGTTTGTTTCCTATTGAGTAGCCCTAAGCAGAGACTGGCACAAATCACTTTCAAAAAAGGTGTTGCCAAGCTTCCAAAAAACTACGAGTTTCCTGATATCTCAGCACACATTTTTTCACCCAATCTTGATGACACTTGAGGGAATGATCAGAACCCCAATCCCACTTGGTTCACCAAATTTGGTTTTTCTAGGTTAATCCGTTCGTTGGCAGTAACAGTTTTAATTTTTAGGTTTCACTCTGTTTTCTCCTATATGGATACATGTAGTTGGAACTCTAAATCAAACACGGTTTGTGCTAGCTCTTTGAAACTTGACACAATAAAGTAGTTCCAAGTTCTATCTCTATAGTTTGTTTCCTATTGATGTAGCCCTAAGCAGAGACTGGCACAAATCACTTTCATGGAAAGGGGTTGCCAAGCTTCCAAAAAACTACGAGTTTCCTAACATCTCAGCACACATATTTTCACCCAATCTTGATGACACTTTCAGGTAATGATCACTACCCCAATCCCACTTGGCTCACCAAATTTCGTTCTTCTAGGTTAAACCGTTCGTTGGCAGTAACAGTTTTAATTTTTAGTTTTCACTCTGTTTTCTCCTATATGGATACATGTAGTTGGAACTCTAAATCAAACACGGTTTGTGCTAGCCCTTGTAAACTTGACACAATACAGTAGTTCCTAGTTCTATCTCTATGGTTTGTTTCCTATTGAGTAGCCCTAAGCAGAGACTGGCACAAATCACTTTGAAATAAAGGGGTTGCCAATCTTCCAAAAAACTACGAGTTTCCTGACATCTCAGCATACATATTTTCACCCAATCTTGATGACACTTTCAGGTAATGATCAGTACCCCAATCCCACTTTTCTCACCAAATTTCATTCTTCTAGTTTAAACCGTTCGTTGGCAGTATCAGTTTTAATTTTTAGGTTTCACTCTGTTTTCTCCTATATGGATACATGTAGTTGGAACTCTAAATCAAACACGGTTTGTGCTAGCCCTTGGAAACTTGACACAATAAAGTAGTTCCAAGTTCTATCTCTATGGTTTGTTTCCTATTGAGTAGCCCTAAGCAGAGACTGGCACAAATCACTTTCAAAAATGTGGTTGCCAAGCTTCCAAAAAACTACGAGTTTCCTGATATCTCAGCACACATTTTTTCACCCAATCTTGATGACACTTTCAGGTAATGATCAGCACCCCAATCCCACTTGGCTCACCAAATTTCGTTCTTCTAGGTTACACCGTTCGTTGGCAGTAACAGTTTAAATTTTTAGTTTTCACTCTGTTTTCTCCTATATGGATACATGTAGTTGGAACTCTAAATCAAACACGGTTTGTGCTAGCTCTTTGAAACTCGCCACAATAAAGTAGTTCCAAGTTCTATCTCTATGGTTTGTTTCGTATTGATGTAGCCCTAAGCAGAGACTGGCGCAAATCACTTTCATGAAAAGGCGATGCCAAGCTTCCAAGAAAATATGAATTTCCTGAATTCTCAGCACACATTTTTAAACCCAATCTTGATGACACTTTCAGGTAATGATCAGTACCCCAATCCCACTTGGCTCACCAAATTTCGTTCTTCTAGGTTAAACCTTTCGTTGCCAGAAACAGTTTTAATTTTTAGGTTTCACTCTGTTTTCTCCTATATGGATATATGTAGTTGGAACTCTAAATCAAACACGGTTTGTGCTAGCCCTTGGAATCTTGACACAATAAAGTAGTTCCAAGTTCTATCTCTATGGTTTGTTTCCTATTGATGTAGCCCTAAGCAGAGACTGGCGCAAATCACTTTCAAGGAAAGGGGTTGCCAAGATTCCAAAAAACTACGAGTTTCCTGACATCTCAGCATACATATTTTCACCCAATCTTGATGACACTTTCAGGTAATGATCACTACCCCAATCCCACTTGGCTCACCGAAATTCATTCTTCTAGTTTAAACCGTTCGTTGGCAGTATCAGTTTTAATTTTTAGGTTTCACTCTGTTTTCTCCTATATGGATACAGGTAGATGGAACTCTAAATCAAACACGGTTTGTTCTAGCCCTTGGAAATTTGACACAATTAAGTAGTTCGAAGTTCTATCTCTATGGTTTGTTTCCTATTGAGTAGCCCTAAGCAGAGACTGGCACAAATCACTTTCAAAAAAGGGGTTGCCAAGCTTCCAAAAAACTACGAGTTTCCTGATATCTCAGCACACATTTTTTCACCCAATCTTGATGACACTTTCAGGTAATGATCAGCACCCCAATCCCACTTGGCTCACCAAATTTCATTCTTCTAGGTTACACCATTCGTTGGCAGTAACAGTTTAAATTTTTAGTTTTCACTCTGTTTTCTCCTATATGGATACATGTAGTTGGAACTCTAAATCAAACACGGTTTGTGCTAGCTCTTGGAAACTTGACACAATAAAGTAGTTCCAAGTTCTATCTCTATGTTTTGTTTCCTATTGATGTAGCCCTAAGCAGAGACTGGCGCAAATCACTTTCATGGAAAGGGGTTGCCAAGCTTCCAAAAAACTACGAGTTTCCTGAAATCTCAGCATACATATTTTTACCCAATCTTGATGACATTTCAGGTAATGATCACTACCCCAATCCCACTTGGCTCACCAAATTTCGTTCTTCTAGGTTAAACCGTTCGTTGGTAGTAACAGTTTTAATTTTTAGTTTTCACTCTGTTTTCTCCTATATGGATACATGTAGTTGGAACTCTAAATCAAACACGGTTTGTGCTAGCTCTTTGAAACTTGACACAATAAAGTAGTTCCAAGTTCTATCTCTATGGTTTGTTTCCTATTGATGTAGCCCTAAGCAGAGACTGGCGCAAATCACTTTCATGGAAATTTGTTGCCAAGCTTCCAAAAAACTACGAGTTTCCTGACATCTCAGCACACATTTTTTCACCCAATCTTGATGACACTTTCAGGTAATGATCAGTACCCCAATCCCACTTGGCTCACCGAATTTCTTTCTTCTAGGTTAAACCGTTGTTTGGCAGTATCAGTTTAAATTTTTAGGTTTCACTCTGTTTTCTCCTATATGGATACATGTAGTTGGAACTCTAAATCAAACAGGGTTTGTGCTAGCTCTTTGAAACTTGACACAATAAAGTAGTTCCAAGTTCTATCTCTATGGTTTGTTTCCTATTTATGTAGCCCTAAGCAGAGACTGGCGCAAATCACTTTCATGGAAACGGGTTGCCAAGCTTCCAAAAAATACGAGTTTCCTGATATCTCAGCACACATTTTTTCACCCAATCTTGATGACACTTTCAGGTAATGATCAGCACCCCAATCCCATTTGGCTCACCAAATTTGGTTCTTCTAGGTTAAACCGTTCGTTGGCAGTATCAGTTTTAATTTTTAGGTTTCACTCTGTTTTCTCCTATATGGATACATGTAGTTGGAACTCTAAATCAAACACGGTTTGTGCTAGCCCTTGGAATCTTGACACAATAAAGTAGTTCCAAGTTCTATCTCTATGGTTTGTTTCATATTGATGTAGCCCTAAGCAGAGACTGGCGCAAATCACTTTCAAGGAAAGGGGTTGCCAAGCTTCCAAAAAACTACGAGTTTCCTGACATCTCAGCATACATATTTTCACCCAATCTTGATGACACTTTCAGGTAATGATCACTACCCCAATCCCAATTGGCTCACCGAATTTCATTCTTCTAGTTTAAACCGTTCGTTGGCAGTATCAGTTTTAATTTTTAGGTTTCACTCTGTTTTCTCCTATATGGATATATGTAGTTGGAACTCTAAATCAAACACGGTTTGTGCTAGCCCTTGGAAACTTGACACAATAAAGTAGTTCCAAGTTCTATCTCTATGGTTTGTTTCCTATTGAGTAGCCCTAACCAGAGACTGGCACAAATCACTTTCAAAAATGGGGTTGCCAAGCTTCCAAAAAACTATGAGTTTCCTGATATCTCAGCACACATTTTTTCACCCAATCTTGATGACACTTTCAGGTAATGATCAGCGCCCCAATCCCACGTGGCTCACCAAATTTGGTTTTTCTAGGTTAAACCGTTTGTTGGCAGTATCAGTTTAAATTTTTAGGTTTCACTCAGTTTTCTCCTATATGGATACATATATTTGGAACTCTAAATCAAACACGGTTTGTGCTAGCTCTTGGAAACTTGACACAATAAAGTAGTTCCAAGTTCTATCTCTATGTTTTGTTTCCTATTGATGTAGCCCTAAGCAGAGACTTGGGGAAAATCACTTTCATGGAAAGGATTGCCAAGCTTCCAAAAAACTACGAGTGTCCTGACATCTCAGCATACATATTTTCACCCAATCTTGATGACACATTCAGGTAATGATCAGTACCCCAATCCCACTTGACTCACCAAATTTCGTTCTTCTAGGTTAAACCTTTCGTTGGCAAAAAAAGTTTTAATTTTTAGGTTTCACTCTGTTTTCTCCTATATGGATACATGTAGTTGGAACTCTAAATCAAACACGGTTTGTGCTAGCTCTTGGAAACTTGACACAATAAAGTAGTTCCAAGTTCTATCTCTATGGTTTGTTTCCTATTCATGTAGCCCTAAGCAGAGACTGGCACAAATCACTTTCATGGAAAGGGGTTGCCAAGCTTCCAAAAAACTACGAGATTCCTGATATCTCAGCACACATTTTTTCACCCACACTTGATGACACTTTCAGGTAATGATCAGTACATCAATCCCACTTGGCTCACCAAATGTCGTTCTTCTAGGTTAAACCGTTCGTTAGCAGTATCAGTTTTAATTTTTAGGTTTCACTCTGTTTTCTCCAATATGGATACATGTAGTTGGAACTCTAAATCAAACACGGTTTGTGCTAGATCTGGGAAACTTGACACAATAAAGTAGTTCCAAGTTCTATCTCTATGGTTTGTTTCCTATTGATGTAGCCCTAAGCAGAGACCGGCGCAAATCACTTTCATGGAAAGTTTTTGACAAGCTTCCAAAAAACTACGAGTTTCCTGAATTATCAGCACACATTTTTTCACCCAAACTTGATGACACTTTCAGGTAATGATCAGTACCCCAATCCCACTTGGCTCACCGAATTTCATTCTTCTAGTTTAAACCGTTCGTTGGCAGTATCAGTTTAAATTTTTAGGTTTCACTCTGTTTTCTCCTATATGGATACATGTAGTTGGAACTCTAAATCAAACACGGTTTGTGCTAGCTCTTTGAAACTTGACACAATAAAGTAGTTCCAAGTTCTATCTCTATGGTTTGTTTCCTATTTATGTAGCCCTAAGCAGAGACTGGCGCAAATCACTTTCATGGAAACGGGTTGCCAAGCTTCCAAAAAATACGAGTTTCCTGATATCTCAGCACACATTTTTTCACCCAATCTTGATGACACTTTCAGGTAAGGATCAGCACCCCAATCCCATTTGGCTCACCAAATTTGGTTCTTCTAGGTTAAACCGTTCGTTGGCAGTATCAGTTTTAATTTTTAGGTTTCACTATGTTTTCTCCTATATGGATACATGTAGTTGGAACTCTAAATCAAACACGGTTTGTGCTAGCTCTTTGAAACTCGCCACAATAAAGTAGTTCCAAGTTCTATCTCTATGGTTTGTTTCGTATTGATGTAGCCCTAAGCAGAGACTGGCGCAGATCACTTTCATGAAAAGGCGATGCCAAGCTTCCAAGAAAATATGAATTTCCTGAATTCTCAGCACACATTTTTAAACCCAATCTTGATGACACTTTCAGGTAATGATCAGTACCCCAATCCCACTTGGCTCACCAAATTTCGTTCTTCTAGGTTAAACCTTTCGTTGGCAGAAACAGTTTTAATTTTTAGGTTTCACTCTGTTTTCTCCTATATGGATATATGTAGTTGGAACTCTAAATCAAACACGGTTTGTGCTAGCCCTTGGAATCTTGACACAATAAAGTAGTTCCAAGTTCTATCTCTATGGTTTGTTTCCTATTGATGTAGCCCTAAGCAGAGACTGGCGCAAATCACTTTCAAGGAAAGGGGTTGCCAAGATTCCAAAAAACTACGAGTTTCCTGACATCTCAGCACACATATTTTCACCCAATCTTGATGACACTTTCAGGTAATGATCACTACCCCAATCCCACTTGGCTCACCGAATTTCATTCTTCTAGTTTAAACCGTTCGTTGGCAGTATCAGTTTTAATTTTTAGGTTTCACTCTGTTTTCTCCTATATGGATACAGGTAGATGGAACTCTAAATCAAACACGGTTTGTTCTAGCCCTTGGAAATTTGACACAATAAAGTAGTTCGAAGTTCTATCTCTATGGTTTGTTTCCTATTGAGTATCCCTAAGCAGAGACTGGCACAAATCACTTTCAAAAAAGGGGTTGCCAAGCTTCCAAAAAACTACGATTTTCCTGATATCTCAGCACACATTTTTTCACCCAATCTTGATGACACTTTCAGGTAATGATCAGCACCCCAATCCCACTTGGCTCACCAAATTTCGTTCTTCTAGGTTACACCGTTCGTTGGCAGTAACAGTTTAAATTTTTAGTTTTCACTCTGTTTTCTCCTATATGGATACATGTAGTTGGAACTCTAAATCAAACACGGTTTGTGCTAGCTCTTGGAAACTTGACACAATAAAGCAGTTCCAAGTTCTATCTCTATGTTTTGTTTCCTATTGATGTAGCCCTAAGCAGAGACTGGCGCAAATCACTTTCATGGAAAGGGGTTGCCAAGCTTCCAAAAAACTACGAGTTTCCTGAAATCTCAGCATACATATTTTCACCCAATCTTGATGACATTTCAGGTAATGATCACTACCCCAATCCCACTTGGCTCACCAAATTTCGTTCTTCTAGGTTAAACCGTTCGTTGGTAGTAACAGTTTTAATTTTTAGTTTTCACTCTGTTTTCTCCTACATGGATACATGTAGTTGGAACTCTAAATCAAACACGGTTTGTGCTAGCTCTTTGAAACTTGACACAATAAAGTAGTTCCAAGTTCTATCTCTATGGTTTGTTTCCTATTGATGTAGCCCTAAGCAGAGACTGGCGCAAATCACTTTCATGGAAATTTGTTGCCAAGCTTCCAAAAAACTACGAGTTTCCTGACATCTCAGCACACATTTTTTCACCCAATCTTGATGACACTTTCAGGTAATGATCAGTACCCCAATCCCACTTGGCTCACCGAATTTCTTTCTTCTAGGTTAAACCGTTCTTTGGCAGTATCAGTTTAAATTTTTAGGTTTCACTCTGTTTTCTCCTATATGGATACATGTAGTTGGAACTCTAAATCAAACACGGTTTGTGCTAGCTCTTTGAAACTTGACACAATAAAGTAGTTCCATGTTCTATCTCTATGGTTTGTTTCATATTGATGTAGCCCTAAGCAGAGACTGGCGCAAATCACTTTCATGGAAATTTATTTCCAAGCTTCCAAAAAACTACGAGTTTCCTGACATCTCAGCACACATTTTTTCACCAATCTTGATGACACTTTCAGGTAATGATCAGTACCCCAATCCCACTTGGCTCACCAAATTTCATTATTCTAAGTTAAACCGTTCGTTGGCAGTATCAGTTTAAATTTTTAGCTTTCACTCTGTTTTCTTCTATATGGATACATGTAGTTGGAACTCTAAATCAAACACGGTTTGTGCTAGCTCTTGGAAACTTGACACAATAAAGTAGTTCCAAGTTCTATCTCTATGGTTTGTTTCCTATTTATGTAGCCCTAAGCAGAGACTGGCGCAAATCACTTTCATGGAAACGGGTTGCCAAGCTTCCAAAAAATACGAGTTTCCTGATATCTCAGCACACATTTTTTCACCCAATCTTGATGACACTTTCAGGTAATGATCAGCACCCCAATCCCATTTGGCTCACCAAATTTGGTTCTTCTAGGTTAAACCGTTCGTTGGCAGTATCAGTTTTAATTTTTAGGTTTCACTCTGTTTTCTCCTATATGGATACATGTAGTTGGAACTCTAAATCAAACACGGTTTGTGCTAGCCCTTGGAATCTTGACACAATAAAGTAGTTCCAAGTTCTATCTCTATGGTTTGTTTCATATTGATGTAGCCCTAAGCAGAGACTGGCGCAAATCACTTTCAAGGAAAGGGGTTGCCAAGCTTCCAAAAAACTACGAGTTTCCTGACATCTCAGCATACATATTTTCACCCAATCTTGATGACACTTTCAGGTAATGATCACTACCCCAATCCCAATTGGCTCACCGAATTTCATTCTTCTAGTTTAAACCGTTCGTTGGCAGTATCAGTTTTAATTTTTAGGTTTCACTCTGTTTTCTCCTATATGGATATATGTAGTTGGAACCCTAAATCAACCACGGTTTGTGCTAGCCCTTGGAAACTTGACACAATAAAGTAGTTCCAAGTTCTATCTCTATGGTTTGTTTCCTATTGAGTAGCCCTAACCAGAGACTGGCACAAATCACTTTCAAAAATGGGGTTGCCAAGCTTCCAAAAAACTATGAGTTTCCTGATATCTCAGCACACATTTTTTCACCCAAACTTGATGACACTTTCAGGTAATGATCAGCGCCCCAATCCCACTTGGCTCACCAAATTTGGTTTTTCTAGGTTAAACCGATTGTTGGCAGTATCAGTTTAAATTTTTAGGTTTCACTCAGTTTTCTCCTATATGGATACATGTATTTGGAACTCTAAATCAAACACGGTTTGTGCTAGCTCTTGGAAACTTGACACAATAAAGTAGTTCCAAGTTCTATCTCTATGTTTTGTTTCCTATTGATGTAGCCCTAAGCAGAGACTTGGGGAAAATCACTTTCATGGAAAGGATTGCCAAGCTTCCAAAAAACTACGAGTGTCCTGACATCTCAGCATACATATTTTCACCCAATCTTGATGACACTTTCAGGTAATGATCAGTACCCCAATCCCACTTGGCTCACCAAATTTCGTTCTTCTTGGTTAAACCTTTCGTTGGCAAAAAAAGTTTTAATTTTTAGGTTTCACTCTGTTTTCTCCTATATGGATACATGTAGTTGGAACTCTAAATCAAACACGTTTGTGCTAGCCCTTGGAAACTTGACACAATACAGTAGTTCCAAGTTCTATCTCTATGGTTTGTTTCCTATTGAGTAGCCCTAAGCAGAGACTGTCACAAATCACTTTCAAGGAAAGGGGTTGCCAATCTTCCAAAAAACTACGAGTTTCCTGAAATCTCAGCATACATTTTTTCACCCAAACTTGATGACACTTTCAGGTAATGATCACTACCCCAATCCCACTTGGCTCACCAAATTTCGTTCTTCTAGGTTACACCGTTCGTTGGCAGTATCAGTTTTAATTTTTAGTTTTCACTCTGTTTTCTCCTATATGGATACATGTAGTTGGAACTCTAAATCAAACACGGTTTGTGCTAGCCCTTGGAAACTTGACACAATAAAGTAGTTCCAAGTTCTATCTCTATGGTTTGTTTCCTATTGAGTAGCCCTAACCAGAGACTGGCACAAATCACTTTCAAAAATGGGGTTGCCAAGCTTCCAAAAAACTATGAGTTTCCTGATATCTCAGCACACATTTTTTCACCCAATCTTGATGACACTTTCAGGTAATGATCAGCGCCCCAATCCCACTTGGCTCACCAAATTTGGATTTTCTAGGTTAAACCGATTGTTGGCAGTATCAGTTTAAATTTTTAGGTTTCACTCAGTTTTC
Source organism: Spermophilus citellus (assembly GCF_964194105.1). Taxonomy (NCBI): domain Eukaryota; kingdom Metazoa; phylum Chordata; class Mammalia; order Rodentia; family Sciuridae; genus Spermophilus; species Spermophilus citellus. The sequence continues at coordinate 88,348,968 of NC_138185.1, forward strand.
TCCTATATGGATACATGTATTTGGAACTCTAAATCAAACACGGTTTGTGCTAGCTCTTGGAAACTTGACACAATAAAGTAGTTCCAAGTTCTATCTCTATGTTTTGTTTCCTATTGATGTAGCCCTAAGCAGAGACTTGGGGAAAATCACTTTCATGGAAAGGATTGCCAAGCTTCCAAAAAACTACGAGTGTCCTGACATCTCAGCATACATATTTTCACCCAATCTTGATGACACTTTCAGGTAATGATCAGTACCCCAATCCCACTTGGCTCACCAAATTTCGTTCTTCTAGGTTAAACCTTTCGTTGGCAAAAAAAGTTTTAATTTTTAGGTTTCACTCTGTTTTCTCCTATATGGATACATGTAGTTGGAACTCTAAATCAAACACGTTTGTGCTAGCCCTTGGAAACTTGACACAATACAGTAGTTCCAAGTTCTATCTCTATGGTTTGTTTCCTATTGAGTAGCCCTAAGCAGAGACTGTCACAAATCACTTTCAAGGAAAGGGGTTGCCAATCTTCCAAAAAACTACGAGTTTCCTGAAATCTCAGCATACATTTTTTCACCCAAACTTGATGACACTTTCAGGTAATGATCACTACCCCAATCCCACTTGGCTCACCAAATTTCGTTCTTCTAGGTTACACCGTTCGTTGGCAGTATCAGTTTTAATTTTTAGTTTTCACTCTGTTTTCTCCTATATGGATACATGTAGTTGGAACTCTAAATCAAACACGGTTTGTGCTAGCTCTTGAAAACTAGACACAATAAACTAGTTCCAAGTTCTATCTGTATGGTTTGTTTCCTATTGATGTAGCCCTAAGCAGAGACTGGCGCAAATCACTTTCATGGAAAGGGTTGCCAAGGTTCCAAAAAACTACGAGTTTCCTGAAACCTCAGCACACATTTTCTCACCCAATCTTGATGACACTTTCAGGTAATGATCAGTACCCCAATCCCACTTGGCTCACCAAATTTCGTTCTTCTAGGTTAAACCGTTCGTTGGCAGTATCAGTTTTAATTTTTAGGTTTCACTCTGTTTTCTCCTATATGGATACATGTAGTTGGAACTCTAAATCAAACACAGTTTGTGCTAGCTCTTGGAAACTTGACACAATAAAGTAGTTCCAAGTTCTATCTCTATGGTTTGTTTCCTATTCATGTAGCCCTAAGCAGAGACTGGCGCAAATCACTTTCATGGAAAGGGGTTGCCAAGCTTCCAAAAAACTACGAGTTTCCTGATATCTCAGCACACATTTTTTCACCCACACTTGATGACACTTTCAGGTAATGATCAGTACATCAATCCTACTTGGCTCACCAAATGTCGTTCTTCTAGGTTAAACCGTTCGTTAGCAGTATCAGTTTTAATTTTTAGGTTTCACTCTGTTTTCTCCAATATGGATACATGTAGTTGGAACTCTAAATCAAACACGGTTTGTGCTAGATCTGGGAAACTTGACACAATAAAGTAGTTCCAAGTTCTATCTCTATGGTTTGTTTCCTATTGATGTAGCCCTAAGCAGACACTGGCACAAGTCACTTTCAAAAAAGGGGTTGCCAAGCTTCCAAAAAACTACGAGTTTCCTGATATCTCAGCACACATTTTTTCACCCAATCTTGATGACACTTTCAGGTAATGATCAGGACCCCAATCCCACTTGGTTCACCAAATTTGGTTTTTCTAGGTTAAACCGTTCGTTGGCAGTATCAGTTTTAATTTTTAGGTTTCACTCAGTTTTCTCCTATATGGATACATGTAGTTGGAACTCTAAATCAAACACGGTTTGTGCTAGCTCTTGGAAACTTGACACAATAAAGTAGTTCCAAGTTCTATCTCTATGTTTTGTTTCCTATTGATGTAGCCCTAAGCAGAGACTGGCGCAAATCACTTTCATGGAAAGGGGTTGCCAAGCTTCCAAAAAACTACGAGTTTCCTGAAATCTCAGCATACATATTTTCACCCAATCTTGATGACACTTTCAGGTAATGATCACTACCCCAATCCCACTTGGCTCACCAAATTTCGTTCTTCTAGGTTAAACTGTTACTTGGCAGTAACAGTTTTAATTTTTAGGTTTCACTCTGTTTTCTCCTATATGGATACATGTAGTTGGAACTCTAAATCAAACACGGTTTGTGCTAGCTCTTTGAAACTTGACACAATAAAGTAGTTCCAAGTTCTATCTCTATGGTTTGTTTCCTATTGATGTAGCCCTAAGCAGAGACTGGCGCAAATCACTTTCATGGAAATTTGTTGCCAAGCTTCCAAAAAACTACGAGTGTCCTGACATCTCAGCACACATTTTTCACCCAATCTTGATGACACTTTCAGGTAATGATCAGTACCCCAATCCCACTTGGCTCACTGAATTTCTTTCTTCTAGGTTAAACCGTTCTTTGGCAGTATCAGTTTAAATTTTTTGGTTTAACTCTGTTTTCTCCTATATGGATACATGTAGTTGGAACTCTAAATCAAACACGGTTTGTGCTAGCTCTTTGAAACTTGACACAATAAAGTAGTTCCATGTTCTATCTCTATGGTTTGTTTCATATTGATGTAGCCCTAAGCAGAGACTGGCGCAAATCACTTTCATGGAAATTTATTTCCAAGCTTCCAAAAAACTACGAGTTTCCTGACATCTCAGCACACATTTTTTCACCCAATCTTGATGACACTTTCAGGTAATGATCAGTACCCCAATCCCACTTGGCTCACCGAATTTCATTCTTCTAAGTTAAACCGTTCGTTGGCAGTATCAGTTTAAATTTTTAGCTTTCACTCTGTTTTCTCCTATATGGATACATGTAGTTGGAACTCTAAATCAAACACTTTTTGTGCTAGCTCTTGGAAACTTGACACAATAAAGTAGTTCCAAGTTCTATCTCTATGGTTTGTTTCCTATTTATGTAGCCCTAAGCAGAGACTGGCGCAAATCACTTTCATGGAAACGGGTTGCCAAGCTTCCAAAAAATACGAGTTTCCTGATATCTCACCACACATTTTTTCACCCAATCTTGATGACACTTTCAGGTAATGATCAGCACCCCAATCCCATTTGGCTCACCAAATTTGGTTTTTCTAGGTTAAACCGTTTGTTGGCAGTATCAGTTTAAATTTTTAGGTTTCACTCAGTTTTCTCCTATATGGATACATGTATTTGGAACTCTAAATCAAACACGGTTTGTGCTAGCTCTTGGAAACTTGACACAATAAAGTAGTTCCAAGTTCTATCTCTATGTTTTGTTTCCTATTGATGTAGCCCTAAGCAGAGACTTGGGGAAAATCACTTTCATGGAAAGGATTGCCAAGCTTCCAAAAAACTACGAGTGTCCTGACATCTCAGCATACATATTTTCACCCAATCTTGATGACACTTTCAGGTAATGATCAGTACCCCAATCCCACTTGGCTCACCAAATTTCGTTCTTCTAGGTTAAACCTTTCGTTGGCAAAAAAAGTTTTAATTTTTAGGTTTCACTCTGTTTTCTCCAATATGGATACATGTAGTTGGAACTCTAAATCAAACACGTTTGTGCTAGCCCTTGGAAACTTGACACAATACAGTAGTTCCAAGTTCTATCTCAATGGTTTGTTTCCTATTGAGTAGCCCTAAGCAGAGACTGGCACAAATCACTTTCAAGGAAAGGGGTTGCCAATCTTCCAAAAAACTACGAGTTTCCTGAAATCTCAGCATACATTTTTTCACCCAAACTTGATGACACTTTCAGGTAATGATCACTACCCCAATCCCACTTGGCTCACCAAATTTCGTTCTTCTAGGTTACACCGTTCGTTGGCAGTATCAGTTTTAATTTTTAGTTTTCACTCTGTTTTCTCCTATATGGATACATGTAGTTGGAACTCTAAATCAAACACGGTATGTGCTAGCTCTTGAAAACTAGACACAATAAACTAGTTTCAAGTTCTATCTGTATGGTTTGTTTCCTATTGATGTAGCCCTAAGCAGAGACTGGCGCAAATCACTTTCATGGAAAGGGTTGCCAAGGTTCCAAAAAACTACGAGTTTCCTGAAACCTCAGCACACATTTTCTCACCCAATCTTGATGACACTTTCAGGTAATGATCAGTACACCAATCCCACTTGGCTCACCAAATTTCGTTCTCCTAGGTTAAACTGTTACTTGGCAGTAACAGTTTTAATTTGTAGGTTTCACTCTGTTTTCTCCTATATGGACACATGTAGTTGGAACTCTAAATCAAACACGGTTTGTGCTAGCTCTTTGAAACTTGCCACAATAAAGTAGTTCCAAGTTCTATCTCTATGGTTTGTTTCCTATTGAGGTAGCCCTAAGCAGAGACTGGCGCAAATCACTTTCATGGAAAGTTGTTCCCAAGCTTCCAAAAAACTACGAGTTTCCTGATATCTCAGCACACATTTTTTCACCCAAACTTGATGACACTTTCAGGTAATGATCAGTACACCAATCCCACTTGGCTCACCAAATGTCGTTCTTCTAGGTTAAACCGTTCGTTAGAAGTATCAGTTTTAATTTTTAGGTTTCACTCTGTTTTCTCCAATATGGATACATGTAGTTGGAACTCTAAATCTAACACGGTTTGTGCTAGATCTGGGAAACTTGACACAATAAAATAGTTCCAAGTTCTATCTCTATGGTTTGTTTCCTATTGATGTAGCCCTAAGCAGAGACCGGCGCAAATCACTTTCATGGAAAGTTTTTGACAAGCTTCCAAAAAACTACGAGTTTCCTGAAATATCAGCACACATTTTTTCACCCAAACTTGATGACACTTTCAGGTAATGATCAGTACCCCAATCCCACTTGGCTCACCAAATATCCTTCTTCTAGGTTAAACCGTTCGTTGGCAGTATCAGTTTTAATTTTTAGGTTTCACTCTGTTTTCTCCTACATGGATACATGTAGTTGGAACTCTAAATCAAACACGGATTTTGCTAGCCCTTGGAAACTTGAAACAATAAAGTAGTTCCAAGTTCTACCTCTATGGTTTGTTTCCTATTTATGTAGCCCTAAGCAGAGACTGGCGCAAATCACTTTCATGGAAAGGGGTTGCCAAGCTTCAAAAAAACTACGAGTTTCCTGCAATCTCAGCATACATTTTTTCACCCAATCTTGATGACACTTTCAGGTAATGATCAGTACCCCAATCCCACTTGGCTCACCAAATTTCGTTCTTCTAGGTTAAACCATTCGTTGGCAGTAACAGTTTAAATTTTTAGGTTTCACTCTGTTTTCTCCTATATGGATACATGTAGTTGGAACTCTAAATCAAACACGGTTTGTGCTAGCTCTTTGAAACTTGACACAATAAAATAGTTCCAAGTTCTATCTCCATGGTTTGTTTCCTATTGATGTAGCCCTAAGCAGAGACCGGAGCAAATCACTTTCATGGAAAGGGGTTGCCAAACTTCCAAAAAACTAGGAGTTTACTGAAATCTCAGCATACATTTTTTCACCCAATCTTGAAGACATTTTCAGGTAACGATCAGTACCCCAATCCCACTTGGCTCACGAAATTTCGTTCTTCTAGATTAAACTGTTCGTTGGCAGTAACAGTTTTAATTTTTAGTTTTCACTCTGTTTTCTCCTATATGGATACATGTAGTTGGAACTCTAAATCAAACACGGTTTGTGCTAGCTCTTGAAAACTAGACACAATAAACTAGTTCCAAGTTCTATCTGTATGGTTTGTTTCCTATTGATGTAGCCCTAAGCAGAGACTGGCGCAAATCACTTTCAATGAAAGGGTTGCCAAGGTTCCAAAAAACTACGAGTTTCCTGAAACCTCAGCACACATTTTCTCACCCAATCTTGATGACACTTTCAGGTAATGATCAGTACACAAATCCCACTTGGCTCACCAAATTTCGTTCTCCTAGGTTAAACTGTTCGTTGGCAGTAACAGTTTTAATTTTTAGGTTTCACTCTGTTTTCTCCTATATGGATACAAGTAGTTGGAACTCTAAATCAAACACGGTTTGTGCTAGCTCTTTGAAACTTCACACAATAAAGTAGTTCCAAGTTCTATCTCTATGGTTTGTTTCCTATTGATGTAGCCCTAAGCAGAGACTGGCGCAAATCACTTTCATGGAAATTTGTTGCCAAGCTTCCAAATAAATATGAGTTTCCTGAAATCTCAGCACACACTTTTTTACCCAATCTTGATGACACTTTCAGGTAATGATCAGTACCCCAATCCCACTTGGCTCACCAAATTTCATTCTTCTAGGTTAAACCATTCCTTGGCAGAATCAGTTTTAATTTTTAGGTTTCACTCTGTTTTCTCCAATATGGATACATGTAGTTGGAACTTAAATCAAACACATTTTGTGCTAGCTCTTGGAAACTTGACACAATAAAGTAGTTTCAAGTTCTATCTCTATGGTTTTTTTCCTATTGATGTAGCCCTAAGCAGAGACTGGCGCAAATCACTTTCATGGAAAGTTGTTGCCAAGCTTCCAAAAAACTACGAGTTCCTGAAATCTCAGCACACATTTTTTCACCCAATCTTCATGACACTTTCAGGTAAATATCAGTACCCCAATCCCACTTGGCTCACCAAATTTCGTTCTTCTAGGTTAAACCGTTCGTTGGCAGTAAGAGTTTTAATTTTTAGGTTTCACTCTGTTTTCCCCTATAAGGATGCATGTAGTTGGAACTCTAAATCAAACACGGTTTGTGCTAGCTCTTGGAAACTTGACACAATAAAGTAGTTCCAAGTTCTATCTCTATGGTTTGTTTCCTATTGATGTAGACCTAAGGAGAGACCGGCGCAAATCATTTAATGGAAAGGGGTTGCCAAGTTTCCAAAAAACTACGAGTTTTCTCAAATCTCAGCATACGTTTTTTCACCCTATCTTGAAGACACTTTCAAGTAATGATCTGTACCCCAATCCCACTTGGCTCACCAAATTTCGTTTTCTAGGTTAAACCGTTCTTTGGCAGTAACAGTTTTAATTTTTAGGTTTCACTCTGTTTTCTCCTATATGGATATTTGTATTTGGAACACTAAATCAAACACGGTTTGTGCTAGCCCTTGGAAACTTGAAACAATAAAGTAGTTCCAAGTTCTGTCTCTATGGTTTGTTTCCTATTGAGTAGCCCTAAGCAGAGACTGGCACAAATCACTTTCAAAAAAGGGGTTGCCAAGCTTCCAAAAAACTACGAGTTTCCTGAAATCTCAGCATACATTTTTTCACCCAATCTTGATGACACTTTCAGGTAATGATCAGTACCCCTATCCCACTTGGCTCACCAAATTTCGTTCTTCTATTTTAAACCGTTCGTTGGCAGTAACAGTTTTAATTTTTAGTTTTCACTCTGTTCTCTCCTATATGATTACATGTATTTGGAACTCTAAATCAAACACGGTTTGTGGTAGCTCTTGGAAACTTGACACAATAAAGTAGTTCAAAGTTCTATCTCTATGGTTTGTTTCCTTGATGTAGCCCTAAGCAGAGACTGGCGCAAATCACTTTCATGGAAAGGGGTTGCCAAGCTTCCAAAAAACTACGAGTTTCCTGAAATCTCAGCACACATTTTTTCACCCAATCTTCATGACACTTTCAGGTAATCATCAGTACCCCAATCCCACTTGGCTCACCAAATTTCGTTCTCCTAATTTAAACCGTTCGTTGCCATTATCAGTTTTAATTTTAAGATTTCACTCAGTTTTCTCCTATATGAATACATGTAGTTGGTACTCTAAATCAAACACGGTTTGTGCTAGCTCTTCGAAACTTGACTAAATAACGTAGTTCCAAGTTCTATCTCTATGGTTTGTTTCCTATTGATTTAGCCCTAAGCAGGACCGGCAGAAATCATTTCAAGTAAATGGGTTGCCAAGCTTCCAAAAAACTACGAGTTTCCTGAAATCTCAGCACACATTTTTTCACCAAATCTTGATGGTACTTTCAGGTAATGATCAGTACCTCAATCCCACTTGGCTCACCAAATTTCGTTATTCTAGTTTAAACTCTTTGTTGGCAGTAACAGTTTTAATTTTTAGGTTTCACTCTGTTTTCTCCTATATGGATATATGTAGTTGGAACTCTAAATCAAACATGGTTTGTGTTAGCTCTTTAAACTTACACAATAAAGAAGTTCCATGTTCTATCTCTATGGTTTCTTTAGTATTGATGTAGCCCTAAGCAGAGACCGGCGCAAATCACTTTCATGGAAAGGGGTTGCCAAGCTTCCGAAAAACTACGTGTTTCCTGAAATCTCAGCATACATTTTTTCACCCAATCTTGATGACACTTTCAGGTAATGATCAGTACCCCAATCCCACTTGGCTCACCAAATTTCATTCTTCTAAGTTAAACCGTTCGTTGGCAGTATCAGTTTTAATTTTTAGGTTTCACTCTGTTTTCTCCTATATGGATACATGTAGTTGGAACTCTAAATCAAACACGGTTTGTGCTAGCTCTTGAAAACTGGACACAATAAAGTAGTTCCAAGTTCTATCTCTATGGTTTTTTCCTATTGATGTAGCCCTAAGCAGAGACTGGCGCAAATCACTTTCATGAAAAGGGGTTGCCAATCTTCCAAAAAACTACGAGTTTCCTGAAATCTCAGCACACAATTTTTCACCCAAATTTGATGACACTTTCAGGTAATGATCAGTACCCCAATCCCACTTGGCTCACCAAATTTCGTTCTTCTAGGTTAAACCGTTCGTTGGCTGTAACAGTTTTAATTTTTAGGTTTCACTCTGTTTTCTCCTATATGGAAACATGTAGTTGGAACTCTAAATCAAACACGGTTTGTGCTAGCACTTGGAAACTTGACACAATAAAGTAATTCAAAGTTCTATCTCTATGGTTTCTTTCCTATTGATGTAGCCCTAAACAGAGACTGGCGCAAATCACTTTCATGGAAAGGGGTTGCCAAGCTTCCAAAAAACTATGAGTTTCCTGAAATCTCAGCACACATTTTTTCACCCAATCTTGATGACACTTTCAGGTAATGATCAGTACACCAATCCCACTTTGCTCACCAAACTTCGTTCTTTTAGGTTAAACTGTTCGTTGGCACTAACAGTTTTAATTTTTAGGTTTCACTCTGTTTTCTCCTATATGGATATATGTAGTTGGAACTCTAAATCAAACATGGTTTGTGTTAGCTCTTTAAACTTGACACAATAAAGTAGTTCCAAGTTCTATCTCTATGGTTTGTTTCCTATTGATGTAGCCCTAAGCAGAGACTGGCGCAAATCAATTTCATGGAAAGGGGTTGCCAAGCTTCCAAAAAACTACGAGTTTCCTGAAATCTCAGCACACATTTTTTCACCCAAATTTGATGACACTTTCAGGTAATGATCAGTACCCCAATCCCACTTGGCTCACCAAATTTCGTTCTTCTAGTTTAAACCGTTCGTTGGCAGTAACAGTTTTAATTTTTAGTTTTCACTCTGTTTTCTCCTATATGATTACATGTATTTGGAACTCTAAATCAAAAACGGTTTGTGCTAGCTCTTTGAAACTTGACACAATAAAGTAGTTCCAAGTTCTATCTCTATGGTTTGTTTCATATTGATATAGCCCTAAGCAGAGACTGGCGCAAATCACTTTCATGGAAATTTGTTGCCAAGCTTCCAAAAAACTACGAGTTTCCTGACATCTCAGCACACATTTTTTCACCCAATCTTGATGACACTTTCAGGTAATGATCAGTACCCCAATCCCACTTGGCTCACCAAATTTCATTCTTCTAGGTTAAACCGTTCGTTGGCAGTATCAGTTTTAATTTTTAGGTTTCACTCTGTTTTCTTCTATATGGATACATGTAGTTGGAACTCTAAATCAAACACGGTTTGTGCTAGCTCTTGGAAACTTGACACAATAAAGTAGTTCCAAGTTCTATCTCTATGGTTTGTTTCCTATTGATGTAGCCCTAAGCAGACTGGCGCAAATCACTTTCATGGAAAGTGGTTGCCAAGCTTCCAAAAAACTACGAGTTTCCTGATATCTCAGCACACATTTTTTCACCCACACTTGATGACACTTTCAGGTAATGATCAGTACATCAATCCCACTTGGCTCACCAAATGTCGTTCTTCTAGGTTAAACCGTTCGTTAGCAGTATCAGTTTTAATTTTTAGGTTTCACTCTGTTTTCTCCAATATGGATACATGTAGTTGGAACTCTAAATCAAACACGGTTTGTGCTAGATCTGGGAAACTTGACACAATAAAGTATTTCCAAGTTCTATCTCTATGGTTTGTTTCCTATTGATGTAGCCCTAAGCAGAGACTGGCGCAAATCACTTTCATGGAAATGGGTTGCCAAGCTTCCAAAAAACTACGAGTTTCCTGAAATCTCAGCACACATTTTTTCACCCAATCTTCATGACACTTTCAGGTAATCATCAGTACCCCATCCCACTTGGCTCAACAAATTTCGTTCTCCTAAGTAAAACCGTTCGTTGCCATTATCAGTTTTATTTTTAAGATTTCACTCAGTTTTCTCCTTTATGAATACATGTAGTTGGTACTCTAAATCAAACACGGTTTGTGCTAGCTCTTCGAAACTTGACAAAATAAAGTAGTTCCAGGTTCTATCTCTATGGTTTGTTTCCTATTGATTTAGCCCTAAGCAGGACCGGCACAAATCCTTTCAAGTAAAAGGGTTGCCAAGCTTCCAAAAAACTACGAGTTTCCTGAAATCTCAGCACACATTTTTTCAACCAATATTGATGGTACTTTCAGGTAATGATCAGTACCCCAATCCCACTTGGCTCACCAAATTTCGTTCTTCTAGGTTAAACCGTTCGTTGGCAGTATCAGTTTTAATTTTTAGGTTTCACTCTGTTTTCTCCTATATGGATACATGTAGTTGGAACTCTAAATCAAACACGGTTTGTGCTAGCCCTTGGACACTTGACACAATAAAGTAGTTAAATGTTCTATCTCTATGGTTTGTTTAGTATTGATGTAGCCCTAAGCAGAGACCGGCGCAAATCACTTTCATGGAAAGGGGTTGCCAAGATTCAAAAAAACTACGAGTTTCCTGAAATCTCAGCACACATTTTTTCACCCAATCTGATGACACTATCAGGTAATGATCAGTACCCCAATCCCACTTGGCTCACCAAATTTCGTTCTTGTAGGTTAAACCGTTCGTTGTCAGTATCAGTTTTAATTTTTAGGTTTCACTCTGTTTTCCCCTATATGGATACATGTATTTGGAACTCTAAATCAAACACGGTTTGTGCTAGCTCTTGGAAACTTGAACAATAAAGTAGTTCGAAGTTCTATCTCTATGGTTTGTTTCCTATTGATGTTGCCCTAAGCAGAGACTGGCGCAAATCACTTTCATGGAAAGGGGTTGCCAATGTTCCAAAAAACTAGGAGTTTCCTGAAATCTCAGCACACATTTTTTCACCCAATCTTGATGACTCTTTCAGGTAATGATCAGTACCCCTATCCCACTTGTCTAACCAATTTCGTTATTCTAGGTTAAACCGTTCGTTGGCAGTATCAGTTTTAATTTTTAGGTTTCACTCTGTTTTCTCCTATATGGATACATGTAGTTGGAACTCTAAATCAAACACATTTTGTGCTAGCTCTTAGAAACTTGACACAATAAAGTAGTTCCAAGTTCTATCTCTATGGTTTTTTTCCTATTGATGTATCCCTAAGCAGAGACCTGCGCAAATCACTTTCATGGAAAGTTGTTGCCAAGCTTCCAAAAAACTACAAGTTTCCTGAAATCTCAGCACACATTTTTTCACCAAATCTTGATGACACTTTCAGGTAAATATCAGTACCCCAATCCCACTTGGCTCACCAAATTTCGTTCTTCTAGGTTAAACAGTTCGTTGGCAGTAACAGTTTTAATTTTTAGGTTTCTCTCTGTTTTCTCCTATATGGATACATGTAGTTGGAACTCTAAATCAAACATGGTTTGTGCTAGCCCTTGGAAACTTGACACAATAAAGTAGTTCCAAGTTCTATCTCTATGGTTTTTTCCTATTGATGTAGCCCTAAGCAGAGACTGGCGCAAATCACTTTCATGGAAATGGGTTGCCAAGCTTCCAAAAAACTACGAGTTTCCTGAAATCTCAGCACACATTTTTTCACCCAAATTTGATGACACTTTCAGGTAATGATCAGTACCCCAATCCCACTTGGCTCACCAAATTTCGTTCTTCTAGGTTAAACCGTTCGTTGGCTGTAACAGTTTTAATTTTTAGGTTTCACTCTGTTTTCTCCTATATGGAAACATGTAGTTGGAACTCTAAATCAAACACGGTTTGTGCTAGCTCTTGGAAACTTGACACAATAAAGTAGTTCCAAGTTCTATCTCTATGGTTTGTTTCCTATTCATGTAGTCCTAAGCAGAGACTGGCGCAAATCACTTTCAAGGAAAGGGGTTGCCAAGCTTCCAAAAAACTACTAGTTTCCTGAAATCTCAGCACACATTTTTTAACCCAATCTTGATGACACTTTCAGGTAATGATCAGTACCCCAATCCCACTTTGCTCACCAAACTTCGTTCTTCTAGGTTAAACTGTTCGTTGGCAGTAACAGTTTTAATTTTTAGGTTTCACTCTGTTTTCTCCTATATGGATATATGTAGTTGGAACTCTAAATCAAACATGGTTTGTGTTAGCTCTTTAAACTTGACACAATAAAGTAGTTCCAAGTTCTATCTCTATGGTTTGTTTCCTATTGATGTAGCCCTAAGCAGAGACCGGCGCAAATCACTTTCATGGAAAGGGCTTGCCAAGATTCCAAAAAACTACGAGTTTCCTGAAATCTCAGCATACATTTTTTCACCCAATCTGATGACACTATCAGGTAATGATCAGTACCCCTATCCCACTTGTCTCACCAATTTCGTTATTCTAGGTTAAACCGTTCGTTGGCAGTATCAGTTTTAATTTTTAGGTTTCACTCTGTTTTCTCCTATATGGATACATGTGGGGAGCCATTCTGACACGTGATTGGGTGACTCCCGTTAAGGGCCTGAGGCACTCTGGCTGTGTCGGAGTTATCCCGACCCTTTCCTGATGAGAGAGCCCATCCGTGTGGGGGTGTGCGTAACCACTGACCCTGGAGACCCAATCACTGACCCTGACCTTGGAGTACAGCCCCCCCTCAACCTTCATTGAATGGAATTCTCCGCTGAATCTCTTATCCCCCCAAATAAAAGGCTGATCCCCGGCGTGTTCACTCTCTCTCTCTCCTGCTAGCCCAGAGTAATCCTCGCTGCCCTGCTGAGCGGCTGGAGGCAGGGAAACAGGGAGACCGAGCCGTCTTGGACCTAGCATTAAAATAAGGTACTGTCTGTGTGTTTTATTTTGATCTCTTCTAACTAACTGAATGCCAGAACCTCATTAATGAAACCACTGCGCAGGCCGCGTGGTAGAGATACATGTAGTTGGAACTCTAAATCCAACACGGTTTGTGCTAGCTCTTTGTAACTTGACACAATAAAGTAGTTCCAAGTTCTATCTCTATGGTTTGTTTCCTATTGATGTAGCCCTAAGCAGAGACTGGCGCCAATCAATTTCATGGAAAGGGGTTGCCAAGCTTACAAAAACTATGAGTTTCCTGAAATCTCAGCACACATTTTTTCACCCAATCTTGATGACACTTTCAGGTAATGATCAGTACCCCAATCCCACTTGGCTCACCAAATTTCGTTCTTCTAGGTTAAACCGTTCGTTGGCAGTATCAGTTTTAATTTTTAGGTTTCACTCTGTTTTCTCCCATATGGATACATGTATTTGGAACTCTAAATCAAACACGGTTTGTGCTAGATCTTGGAAACTTGACACAATAAAGTAGTTCCAAGTTCTACCTCTATGGTTTTTTTCCTCTTGATGTAGCCCTAAGCAGAGACTGGCGCAAATCACTTTCATGGAAAGGGGTTGCCAAGCTTCCAAAATACTACGAGTTTCCTGAAATCTCAGCATACATTTTTTCGCCCAATCTTGATGACACTTTCAGATAATGATCAGGACAACAATCCCTCTTGGCTCTCCGATTTTCGTTCTTCTAGGTTAAACCGTTCGTTGGCAGTATCAGTTTTAACTTTTAGGTTTCAATCTGTTTTCTCCTATATGGATACATGTAGTTGGAACTCTAAATCAAACACGGTTTGTGCCAGCTCTTTGAAACTTGACACAATAAAGTAGTTCCAAGTTCTATCTCTATGGTTTGTTTCCTATTGATGTAGCCCTAAGCAGAGACCGGCGCAAATCACTTTCATGGAAAGTTGTTGCCAAGCTTCCAAAAAACTATGAGTTTCCTGAAATCTCAGCACACATTTTTTCACCCAATCTGGATGACACTTTCAGGTAATGATCAGTACCCCAATCCCACTTGGCTCACCAAATTTCGTTCTTCTAGGTTAATCCGTTCGTTGGCAGTAACAGTTTTAATTTTTAGGTTTCACTCTGTTTTCTCCTATATGGATACATATAGTCGGAACTCTAAATCAAACACGGTTTGTGCTAGCTCTTGGAAACTTGACACAATAAGGTAGTTCCAAGTTCTATCTCTATGGTTTGTTTCCTATTGATGTAGCCCTAAGCAGAGACTGGCACAAATCACTTTCATGGAAAGGGGTTGCCAAGCTTGCAAAATACTACGAGTTTCCTGAAATCTCAGTACACATTTTTTCACCCAATCTTGATGACACTTTCAGGTAATGATCAGTACCCCAATCCCACTTGGCTCACCAAATTTCGTTCTTCTAGGTTAAACAGTTCGTTGGCAGTATCAGTTTGAATTTTTAGGTATCACTCTGTTTTCTCCTATATGGATACATGTAGTTGGAACTCTAAATCAAACACGGTTTGTGCTAGCTCTTGGAAACTTGACACAATAAAGAAGTTCCAAGTTCTATCTCTATGGTTTGTTTCCCATTGATGTAGCCCTAAGCAGAGACTGGCGCAAATCAATTTCATGGAAAGGGGTTGCCAAGCTTACAAAAACTATGAGTTTCCTGAAATCTCAGCACACATTTTTTCACCCAATCTTGATGACACTTTCATGTAATGATCAGTACCCCAATCCCACTTGGCTCACCAAATTTCGTTCTTCTAAGTTAAACCGTTCGTTGGCAGTATCAGTTTTAATTTTAAGGTTTCACTCTGTTTTCTCCTATATGGATACATGTAGTTGGAACTCTAAATCAAACACGGTTTGTGCTAGCCCTTGGAATCTTGACACAATAAAGTAGTTCCAAGTTCTATCTCTATGGTTTGTTTCCTATTGATGTAGCCCTAAGCAGAGACTGGCGTAAATCACTTTCATGGAAAGGGGTTGCCAAGCTTCCAAAAAACTACGAGTTTCCTGAAATCTCAGTATACATTTTTTCACTCAATCTTGATGACACTTTCAGGTAATGATCAGTACCCCAATCCCACTTGGCTCACCAAATTTCGTTCTTCTAGGTTAAACCGTTCGTTGGCAGGAACAGTTTTAATTTTTAGGTATCACTCTGTTTTCTCCTATATGGATACATGTAGTTGGAACTCTAAATCAAACACGGTTTGTGCTAGCTCTTGGAAACTTGACACAATAAAGTAGTTCCAAGTTCTATCTCTATGGTTTGTTTCCTATTGATGTAGCCCTAAGCAGAGACTGGCGCAAATCAATTTCATGGAAAGGGGTTGCCAAGCTTACAAAAACTATGAGTTTCCTGAAATCTCAGCACACATTTTTTCACCCAATCTTGATGACACTTTCATGTAATGATCAGTACCCCAATCCCACTTGGCTCACCAAATTTCATTCTTCTAAGTTAAACCGTTCGTTGGCAGTATCAGTTTTAATTTTAAGGTTTCACTCTGTTTTCTCCTATATGGATACATGTAGTTGGAACTCTAAATCAAACACGGTTTGTGCTAGCCCTTGGACACTTGACACAATAAAG
This sequence comes from Spermophilus citellus, assembly GCF_964194105.1. NCBI lineage: Eukaryota > Metazoa > Chordata > Mammalia > Rodentia > Sciuridae > Spermophilus > Spermophilus citellus. The sequence continues at coordinate 88,364,864 of NC_138185.1, forward strand.
TAGTTCCAAGTTCTATCTCTGTGGTTTGTTTCCTATTTATGTAGCCCTAAGCAGAGACTGGCGCAAATCACTTTCATGGAAAGGGGTTGCCAAGCTTCCAAAAAACTACGAGTTTCCTGAAATATCAGCACACATTTGTTCACCCAATCTTGATGACACTTTCAGGTAATGATCAGTACCCCAATCCCACTTGGCTCACCAAATTTTGTTCTATTGGTTAAACCGTTCGTTGGCAGTATCAGTTTTAATTTTTAGGTTTCACTCTGTTTTCTCCTATATGGATACATGTAGTTGGAAGTCTAAATCAAACACGGTTTGTGCTAGCCCTTGGAATCTTGACACAATAGAGTAGTTCCAAGTTCTATCTCTATGGTTTGTTTCCTATTGATGTAGCCCTAAGCAGAGACTTTCGCAAATCACTTTCATGGAAAGGGGTTGCCAAGCTTCCAAAAAACTACGAGTCTCCTGAAATCTCAGCATACATTTTTTCACCCAATCTTGATGACACTTTAAGGTAATGATCAGTACGGAATCCCACTTGGCTCACCAAATTTCGTTCTTCTAGTTTAAACCGTTCCTTGGCAGTATCAGTTTTAATTTTTAGCTTTCACTCTGTTTTCTCCTATATGGATACATGTAGTTGGAACTCTAAATCAAACACGGTTTGTTCTAGCTCTTTGAAACTTGACACAATAAAGTAGTTCCAAGTTCTATCTCTATGGTTTGTTTCCTATTGATGTAGCCCTAAGCAGAGACCGGCGCAAATCACTTTTATGGAAAGTTGTTGCCAAGCTTCCAAAAAACTACGAGTTTCCTGAAATCTCAGCACACATTTTTTCACCCAAACTTGATGACACTTTCAGGTAATGATCAGTACGGAATCCCACTTGGCTCACCAAATTTCGTTCTTCTAGTTTAAACCGTTCCTTGGCAGTATCAGTTTTAATTTTTAGCTTTCACTCTTTTTTCTCCTATATGGATACATGTAGTTGGAACTCTAAATCAAACACTGTTTGTGCTAGCTCTTGGAAACTTGACACAATAAGGTACTTCCAAGTTCTATCTCTATGGTTTGTTTCCTATTGATGTAGCCCTAAGCAGAGACTGGCGCAAATCACTTTCATGGAAAGGGGTTGCCAAGCTTCCAAAAAACTATGAGTTTCCTGAAATCTCAGCACACATTTTTTCACCCAATCTTGATGACACTTTCATGTAATGATCAGTACCCCAATCCCACTTGGCTCACCAAATTTCGTTCTTCTAGGTTAAACCGTTCGTTGGCAGTAACATTTTTAATTTTTAGGTTTCACTCTGTTTTCTCCAATATGGATAAATGTAGTTGGAACTCTAAATCAAACACGGTTTGTGCTAGCTCTTTGAAACTTGACACAATAAAGTAGTTCTAAGTTCTATCTCTATGCTTTGTTTACTATTGATGTAGCCCTAAGCAGAGACTGGCGCAAATCACTTTCATGGAAAGGGGTTGCCAAGCTTCCAAAAAACTATGAGTTTCCTGAAATCTCAGCACACATTTTTTCACCCAGTCTTGATGACACGTTCAGGTAATGATCAGTACCCCAATCCCACTTGGCTCACCAAAATTCGTTCTTCTAGGTTAAACCGTTCGTTGGCAGTATCAGTTTTAATTTTTAGGTTTCACTCTGTTTTCTCCTATATGGATACATGTAGTTGGAACTCTAAATCAAACACGGTTTTTGCTAGCCCTTGGAATCTTGACACAATAGAGTAGTTCCAAGTTCTATCTCTATGGTTTGTTTCCTATTGATGTAGCCCTAAGCAGAGACTGGCGCAAATCACTTTCATGGAAAGGGGTTGCCAAGCTTCCAAAAAACTACGAGTCTCCTGAAATCTCAGCATACATTTTTTCACCCAATCTTGATGACACTTTCAGGTAATGATCAGTACGGAATCCCACTTGGCTCACCAAATTTCGTTCTTCTAGGTTAAACCGTTCGTTGGCAGTATCAGTTTTAATTTTTAGGTTTCACTCTGTTTTCTCCTATATGGATACATGTAGTTGGAACTCTAAATCAAACACGGTGTGCTAGCTCTTTGAAACTTGACACAATAAAGTAGTTCCAAATTCTATCGCTATGGTTTGTTTCCTATTGATGTAGCCCTAAGCAGAGACCGGCGCAAATCACTTTCATGGAAAGTTGTTGCCAAGCTTCCAAAAACACTACGAGTTTCCTGAAATCTCAGCACAAATTTTTTCACCCAATCTTGATGACACTTTCAGGTAATGATCAGTACCCCAATACCACTTGGCTCACCAAATTTCGTTATTCTAGGTTAAACGGTTCGTTGGCAGTAACAGTTTTAATTTTTAGGTTTCACTCTGTTTTCTCATATATTTATACATGTATTTGGAAGTATAAATCAAACACGGTTTGTGCTAGCTCTTGGAAACTTGACACAATAAAGAAGTTCCAAGTTCTATCTCTATGGTTTGTTTCCTATTGATGTAGCCCTAAGCAGAGACTGGTGCAAATCACTTTCATCGAAAGTTGTTTCCAAGCTTCCAAAAAACTACGAGTTTCCTGAAATCTCAGCACACATTTTTTCAACCAATTTGGATGACACTTTTAGGTAATGATCAATACCCCAATCCCACTTGGCTCACCAAATTTCGTTCTTCTAGGTTAAACCGTTCGTTGGCAGTAACAGTTTTAATTTTTAGGTTTCACTCTGTTTTCTCCTATATGGATACATGTAGTTGGAACTCTAAATCAAACACGGTTTGTGCTAGCTCTTGCAAACTTGACACAATGAGGTAGTTCCAAGTTCTATCTCTATGGTTTGTTTCCTATTGATGTAGCCCTAAGCAGAGATTGGCACAAATCACTTTCATGGAAATGGGTTGCCAAGCTTCCAAAATACTACGAGTTTCCTGAAATCTCAGTACACATTTTTTCACCCAATCTTGATGACACTTTCAGGTAATGATCAGTACCCCAATCCCACTTGGCTCACCAAATTTCGTTCTTCTAGGTTAAACCGTTCGTTGGCAGTATCAGTTTTAATTTTTAGGTTTCACTCTGTTTTCTCCTATATGGATACATGTAGCTGGAACTCTAAATCAAACACGGTTTGTGCTAGATCTTGGAAACTTGACACAATACAGTAGTTCCAAGTTCTATCTCTATGGTTTTTTTCCTATTGATGTAGCCCTAATCACAGACTGGCACAAATCACTTTCATGGAAAGGGGTTGCCAAGCTTCCAAAAAACTACCAGATTCCTGAAATCTTAGCACACACTTTTTTCACTCAATCTTGATGACACTTTCAGGTAATGATCAGTATCCCAATCCCACTTGGCTCACCAAATTTTGTTCTCCTAGGTTAAACAGATCGTTGGCAGTAACATTTTAAATTTTTAGGTTTCACTCTGTTTTCTCCTATATGGATAAATGTACTTGGAACTCTAAATCAAACACGGTTTGTGCTAGCTCTTGGAAACTTGACACAATAAAGTAGTTCCAAGTTCTATCTCTATGGTTTCTTTCCTATTGATGTAGCCCTAAGCAGAGACTGGCGCAAATCACTTTCATGGAAAGGGGTTGCCAAGCTTCCAAAAAACTATGAGTTTCCTGAAATCTCAGCACACATTTTTTCACCCAATCTTGATGACACTTTCATGTAATGATCAGTACCCCAATCCCAATTGGCTCACCAAATTTCGTTCTTCTAGGTTAAACCGTTCGTTGGCAGTAACATTTTTAATTTTTAGGTTTCACTCTGTTTTCTCCAATATGGATAAATGTAGTTGGAACTCTAAATCAAACACGGTTTGTAATAGCTCTTTGAAACTTGACACAATAAAGTAGTTCCAAGTTCTATCTCTATGCTTTGTTTACTATTGATGTAGCCCTAAGCAGAGACTGGCGCAAATCACTTTCATGGAAAGGGGTTGCCAAGTTTCCAAAAAACTATGAGTTTCCTGAAATCTCAGCACACATTTTTTCACCCAATCTTGATGACACTTTCAGGTAATGATCAGTACCCCAATCCCACTTGGCTCACCAAATTTCGTTCTTCTAGGTTAAGCAGTTCGTTGGAGAAACACTTTTAATTTTTAGGTTTCACTCTGTTTTCTCCTATATGGATACATGTAGTTGGAACTCTAAATCAAACACGGTTTGTGCTAGCCCTTGGAATCTTGACACAATAAAGTAGTTCCAAGTTCTATCTCGATGGTTTGTTTCCTATTGATGTAGCCCTAAGCAGAGAATGGCGCAAATCACTTAAATGGAAAGGGGTTGCCAAGCTTCCAAAAAACTACGAGTTTCCTGAAATCTCAGCACACATTTTTTCACCCAAACTTGATGACACTTTCAGGTAATGATCAGTACCCCAATCCCACTTGGCTCAACAAATTTCGTTCTTCTAGGTTAAACCGTTCATTGGCAGTAACAGTTTTAATTTTTAGGTTTCACTCTGTTTTCTCCTATATGGATACATGTAGTTGGAAGTCTAAATCAAACACGGTTTGTGCTAGCTCTTGGAAACTTGACACAATAAAGTAGTTCCAAGTTCTATCTTTATGGTTTGTTTCCTATTCATGTAGCCCTAAGCAGAGACTGGCGCAAATCACTTTCAAGGAAAGGGGTTGCCAAGCTTCCAAAAAACTACTAGTTTCCTGAAATCTCTGCACACATTTTTTCACCCAATCTTGATGACACGTTCAGGTAATGATCAGTACCCCAATCCCACTTGGCTCACCAAATTTCGTTCTTCTAGTTTAAACCGTTCGTTGGCAGTATCAGTTTTAATTTTTAGGTTTCACTCTGTTTTCTCCTATATGGATACATGTAGTTGGAACTCTAAATCAAACACGGTTTGTGCTAGCCCTTGGAATCTTGACACAATAGAGTAGTTCCAAGTTCTATCTCTATGGTTTGTTACCTATTGATGTAGCCCTAAGCAGAGACTGGTGCAAATCACTTTCATGGAAAGGGGTTGCCAAGCTTCCAAAAAACTACGAGTCTCCTGAAAACTCAGCATACATTTTTTCACCCAATCTTGATGACACTTTCAGGTAATGATCAGTACGGAATCCCACTTGGCTCACCAAATTTCGTTCTTCTAAGTTAAACCATTCGTTGGCAGGTATCAGTTTTAATTTTAAGGTTTCACTCTGTTTTCTCCTATATGGATACATGTAGTTGGAACTCTAAATCAAACACGGTTTGTGCTAGCCCTTGAACACTTGACACAATAAAGTAGTTCCAAGTTCTATCTCTGTGGTTTGTTTCCTATTGATGTAGCCCTAAGCAGAGACTGGCGCAAATCACTTTCATGGAAAGGGGTTTCCAAGATTCCAAAATACTATGAGTTTCCTGAAATCTCAGCACACATTTTTTCACCCAATCTTGATGACACTTTCAGGTAATGATCAGTACCCCAATCCCACTTGGCTCACCAAATTTTGTTCTTCTAGGATAACCGTTCATTGGCAGTATCAGTTTTAATTTTTAGGTTTCACTCTGTTTTCTCCTATATGGATACATGTAGTTGGAAGTCTAAATCAAACACGGTTTGTGCTAGCCCTTGGAATCTTGACACAATAGAGTAGTTCCAAGTTCTATCTCTATGGTTTGTTTCCTATTGATGTAGCCCTAAGCAGAGACTGGCGCAAATCACTTTCATGGAAAGGGGTTGCCAATCTTCCAAAAAACTACGAGTCTCCTGAAATCTCAGCATACATTTTTTCACCCAATCTTGATGACACTTTCAGGTAATGATCAGTACGGAATCCCACTTGGCTCACCAAATTTCGTTCTTCTAGGTTAAACCGTTCCTTGGCAGTATCAGTTTTAATTTTTAGGTTTCACTCTGTTTTCTCCTATATGGATACATGTAGTTGGAACTCTAAATCAAACACGGTTTGTTCTAGCTCTTTGAAACTTGACACAATAAAGTAGTTCCAAGTTCTATCTCTATGGTTTGTTTCCTATTGATGTAGCCCTAAGCAGAGACCGGCGCAAATCACTTTTATGGAAAGTTGTTGCCAATCTTCCAAAATACTACGAGTTTCCTGAAATCTCAGCACACATTTTTTCACCAAATCTTGATGACACTTTCAAGTAATGATCAGTACCCCAATCCCACTTGGCTCACCAAATTTCATTCTTCTAGGTTAAACCGTTCGCTGGCAGTAACAGTTTTAATTTTTAGGTTTCACTCTGTTTTCTCCTATATGGATACATGTAGTTGGAACTCTAAATCAAACACGGTTTGTGCTAGCTCTTTCAAACTTGACACAATAAAGTAGTTCCAAGTTCTATCTCTATGGTTTGTTTCCTATTGATGTAGCCCTAAGCAGAGACCTGCTCAAATCACTTTCATGGAAAGTTGTTGCCAAGCTTCCAACAAACTACGAGTTTCCTGAAATCTCAGCACACATTTTTTTCACCTAATATTGATGACACTTTCAGGTAATCATCAGTACCCCAATCCCACTTGGCTCACCAAATTTCGTTCTTCTAGGTTAAACCGTTCGTTGCCATTATCAGTTTTAATTTTTAGATTTCACTCAGTTCTCTCCTATATGAATACATGTAGTAGGAACTCTAAATCAAACACGGTTTGTGCTAGCTCTTCGAAACTTGACAAAATAACGTAGATCCAAGTTCTATCTCTATGGTTTGTTTCCTATTGATGTAGCTCTAAGCAGGACCGGCACAAATCATTTCAAGGAAATGGGTTGCCAAGCTTCCAAAAAACTATTAGTTTCCTGAAATCTCAGCATACATTTTTTCACCCAATCTTGAAGACACTTTCAGGTAATGATCAGTACCCCAATCCCACTTGGCTCACCAAATTTCGTTCTTCTAGGTTAAACCATTCATTGGCAGTAACAGTTTTAATTTTTAGGTTTCACTCTGTTTTCTCCTCTATGGATACATGTAGTTGGAACTCTAAATCAAACACGGTTTGTGTTAGCTCTTTGAAACTTGACACAATAAAGTAGTTCCAAGTTCTATCTCTATGGTTTGTTTCATATTGATATAGCCCTAAGCAGAGACTGGCGCAAATCACTTTCATGAAAGGGGTTGCCAAGCTTCCAAAAAACTATGAGTTTCCTGAAATCTTAGCACATATTTTTTCACCCAATCTTGATTACACTTTCAGGTAATGATCAGTACCCCAATCCCACTTGGCTCACCAAATTTCGTTCTTCTAGGTTAAACCGTTCCTTGGCAGTATCAGTTTTAATTTTTAGGTTTCACTCTCTTTTCTCCTATATGGATACATGTAGTTGGAACTCTAAATCAAACACATTTTGTGCTAGCTCATGGAAACTTTACACAATAAAGTAGTTTCAAGTTCTATCTCTATGGTTTTTTTCCTATTGATGTAGCTCTAAGCAGAGACCTGCGCAAATCACTTTCATGGAAAGTTGTTGCCAAGCTTCCAAAAAACTACGAGTTTCCTGAAATCTCAGCACACATTTTTTCACCCAATCTTGATGACACTTTCAGGTAATGATCAGTACCCCAATCCCACTTGGCTCACCAAATTTCGTTCTTCTAGTTTAAACCGTTCGTTGGCAGTATCAGTTTTAATTTTTAGGTTTCACTCTGTTTTCTCCTATATGGATACATGTAGTTGGAACTCTAAATCAAACACGGTTTGTGCTAGCTCTTTGAAACTTGATACAATAAAGTAGTTCCAAGGTCTATCTCTATGGTTTGTTTCCTATTGATGTAGCCCTAAGCAGAGACTGGCGCAAATCACTTTCATGGAAAGGGGTTGCCAATGTTCCAAAAAACTATGAGTTTCCTGAAATCTCAGCACACATTTTTTCACCCAATCTTGATGACACTTTCAGGTAATGATCAGTACCCCTATCCCACTTGGCTCACCAATTTCGTTATTCTAGGTTAAACCGTTCGTTGGCAGTATCAGTTTTAATTTTTAGGTTTCACTCTGTTTTCTCCTATATGTATACATGTAGTTGGAACTCTAAATCAAACACATTTTGTGCTAGCTCTTAGAAACTTGACACAATAAAGTAGTTCCAAGTTCTATCTCTATGGTTTTTTTCCTATTGATGTATCCCTAAGCAGAGACCTGCGCAAATCACTTTCATGGAAAGGGGTTGCCAAGCTTCCAAAAAACTACGAGTTTCCTGAAATCTCAGCACACAGTTTTTCACCCAAATTTGATGACACTTTCAGGTAATGATCAGTACCCCAATCCCTCTTGGCTCACCAAATTTCGTTCTTCTAGGTTAAACCGTCCGTTGGCTGTAACAGTTTTAATTTTTAGGTTTCACTCTGCTTTCTCGTATATGGATACATGTAGTTGGAACTCTAAATCAAACACGGTTTGTGCTAGCTCTTTGAAACTTGACACAATAAAGTAGTTCCAAGTTCTATCTCTATGGTTTTTTTCCTATTGATGTAGCCCTAAGCAGAGACTGGCGCAAATCACTTAAATGGAAAGGGGTTTCCATGCTTCCAAAAAACTACGAGTTTCCTGAAATCTCAGAATACATTTTTTCACCCAGTCTTGATGACACGTTCAGGTAATGATCAGTACCCCAATCCCACTTGGCTCACCAAAATTCGTTCTTCTAGGTTAAACCGTTCGTTGGCAGTATCAGTTTTAATTTTTAGGTTTCACTCTGTTTTCTCCTATATGGATACATGTAGTTGGAACTCTAAATCAAACACGGTGTGCTAGCTCTTTGAAACTTGACACAATAAAGTAGTTCCAAATTCTATCGCTATGGTTTGTTTCCTATTGATGTAGCCCTAAGCAGAGACCGGCGCAAATCACTTTCATGGAAAGTTGTTGCCAAGCTTCCAAAAACACTACGAGTTTCCTGAAATCTCAGCACAAATTTTTTCACCCAATCTTGATGACACTTTCAGGTAATGATCAGTACCCCAATACCACTTGGCTCACCAAATTTCGTTATTCTAGGTTAAACGGTTCGTTGGCAGTAACAGTTTTAATTTTTAGGTTTCACTCTGTTTTCTCATATATTTATACATGTATTTGGAAGTATAAATCAAACACGGTTTGTGCTAGCTCTTGGAAACTTGACACAATAAAGAAGTTCCAAGTTCTATCTCTATGGTTTGTTTCCTATTGATATAGCCCTAAGCAGAGACTGGTGCAAATCACTTTCATCGAAAGTTGTTTCCAAGCTTCCAAAAAACTACGAGTTTCCTGAAATCTCAGCACACATTTTTTCAACCAATTTGGATGACACTTTTAGGTAATGATCAATACCCCAATCCCACTTGGCTCACCAAATTTCGTTCTTCTAGGTTAAACCATTCGTTGGCAGTAACAGTTTTAATTTTTAGGTTTCACTCTGTTTTCTCCTATATGGATACATGTAGTTGGAAGTCTAAATCAAACACGGTTTGTGCTAGCCCTTGGAATCTTGACACAATAGAGTAGTTCCAAGTTCTATCTCTATGGTTTGTTTCCTATTGATGTAGCCCTAAGCAGAGACTTTCGCAAATCACTTTCATGGAAAGGGGTTGCCAAGCTTCCAAAAAACTACGAGTCTCCTGAAATCTCAGCATACATTTTTTCACCCAATCTTGATGACACTTTAAGGTAATGATCAGTACGGAATCCCACTTGGCTCACCAAATTTCGTTCTTCTAGTTTAAACCGTTCCTTGGCAGTATCAGTTTTAATTTTTAGCTTTCACTCTGTTTTCTCCTATATGGATACATGTAGTTGGAACTCTAAATCAAACACGGTTTGTTCTAGCTCTTTGAAACTTGACACAATAAAGTAGTTCCAAGTTCTATCTCTATGGTTTGTTTCCTATTGATGTAGCCCTAAGCAGAGACCGGCGCAAATCACTTTTATGGAAAGTTGTTGCCAAGCTTCCAAAAAACTACGAGTTTCCTGAAATCTCAGCACACATTTTTTCACCCAAACTTGATGACACTTTCAGGTAATGATCAGTACGGAATCCCACTTGGCTCACCAAATTTCGTTCTTCTAGTTTAAACCGTTCCTTGGCAGTATCAGTTTTAATTTTTAGCTTTCACTCTTTTTTCTCCTATATGGATACATGTAGTTGGAACTCTAAATCAAACACGGTTTGTGCTAGCTCTTGGAAACTTGACACAATAAGGTACTTCCAAGTTCTATCTCTATGGTTTGTTTCCTGATGTAGCCCTAAGCAGAGACTGGCGCAAATCACTTTCATGGAAAGGGGTTGCCAAGCTTCCAAAAAACTATGAGTTTCCTGAAATCTCAGCACACATTTTTTCACCCAATCTTGATGACACTTTCATGTAATGATCAGTACCCCAATCCCACTTGGCTCACCAAATTTCGTTCTTCTAGGTTAAACCGTTCGTTGGCAGTAACATTTTTAATTTTTAGGTTTCACTCTGTTTTCTCCAATATGGATAAATGTAGTTGGAACTCTAAATCAAACACGGTTTGTGCTAGCTCTTTGAAACTTGACACAATAAAGTAGTTCTAAGTTCTATCTCTATGCTTTGTTTACTATTGATGTAGCCCTAAGCAGAGACTGGCGCAAATCACTTTCATGGAAAGGGGTTGCCAAGCTTCCAAAAAACTATGAGTTTCCTGAAATCTCAGCACACATTTTTTCACCCAGTCTTGATGACACGTTCAGGTAATGATCAGTACCCCAATCCCACTTGGCTCACCAAAATTCGTTCTTCTAGGTTAAACCGTTCGTTGGCAGTATCAGTTTTAATTTTTAGGTTTCACTCTGTTTTCTCCTATATGGATACATGTAGTTGGAACTCTAAATCAAACACGGTTTTTGCTAGCCCTTGGAATCTTGACACAATAGAGTAGTTCCAAGTTCTATCTCTATGGTTTGTTTCCTATTGATGTAGCACTAAGCAGAGACTGGCGCAAATCACTTTCATGGAAAGGGGTTGCCAAGCTTCCAAAAAACTACGAGTCTCCTGAAATCTCAGCATACATTTTTTCACCCAATCTTGATGACACTTTCAGGTAATGATCAGTACGGAATCCCACTTGGCTCACCAAATTTCGTTCTTCTAGGTTAAACCGTTCGTTGGCAGTATCAGTTTTAATTTTTAGGTTTCACTCTGTTTTCTCCTATATGGATACATGTAGTTGGAACTCTAAATCAAACACGGTGTGCTAGCTCTTTGAAACTTCACACAATAAAGTAGTTCCAAATTCTATCGCTATGGTTTGTTTCCTATTGATGTAGCCCTAAGCAGAGACCGGCGCAAATCACTTTCATGGAAAGTTGTTGCCAAGCTTCCAAAAACACTACGAGTTTCCTGAAATCTCAGCACAAATTTTTTCACCCAATCTTGATGACACTTTCAGGTAATGATCAGTACCCCAATACCACTTGGCTCACCAAATTTCGTTATTCTAGGTTAAACGGTTCGTTGGCAGTAACAGTTTTAATTTTTAGGTTTCACTCTGTTTTCTCATATATTTATACATGTATTTGGAAGTATAAATCAAACACGGTTTGTGCTAGCTCTTGGAAACTTGACACAATAAAGAAGTTCCAAGTTCTATCTCTATGGTTTGTTTCCTATTGATGTAGCCCTAAGCAGAGACTGGTGCAAATCACTTTCATCGAAAGTTGTTTCCAAGCTTCCAAAAAACTACGAGTTTCCTGAAATCTCAGCACACATTTTTTCAACCAATTTGGATGACACTTTTAGGTAATGATCAATACCCCAATCCCACTTGGCTCACCAAATTTCGTTCTTCTAGGTTAAACCGTTCGTTGGCAGTAACAGTTTTAATTTTTAGGTTTCACTCTGTTTTCTCCTATATGGATACATGTAGTTGGAACTCTAAATCAAACACGGTTTGTGCTAGCTCTTGCAAACTTGACACAATGAGGTAGTTCCAAGTTCTATCTCTATGGTTTGTTTCCTATTGATGTAGCCCTAAGCAGAGATTGGCACAAATCACTTTCATGGAAATGGGTTGCCAAGCTTCCAAAATACTACGAGTTTCCTGAAATCTCAGTACACATTTTTTCACCCAATCTTGATGACACTTTCAGGTAATGATCAGTACCCCAATCCCACTTGGCTCACCAAATTTCGTTCTTCTAGGTTAAACCGTTCGTTGGCAGTATCAGTTTTAATTTTTAGGTTTCACTCTGTTTTCTCCTATATGGATACATGTAGCTGGAACTCTAAATCAAACACGGTTTGTGCTAGATCTTGGAAACTTGACACAATACAGTAGTTCCAAGTTCTATCTCTATGGTTTTTTTCCTATTGATGTAGCTCTAAGCAGAGACCTGCGCAAATCACTTTCATGGAAAGTTGTTGCCAAGCTTCCAAAAAACTACGAGTTTCCTGAAATCTCAGCACACATTTTTTCACCCAATCTTGATGACACTTTCAGGTAATGATCAGTACCCCAATCCCACTTGGCTCACCAAATTTCGTTCTTCTAGTTTAAACCGTTCGTTGGCAGTATCAGTTTTAATTTTTAGGTTTCACTCTGTTTTCTCCTATATGGATACATGTAGTTGGAACTCTAAATCAAACACGGTTTGTGCTAGCTCTTTGAAACTTGATACAATAAAGTAGTTCCAAGGTCTATCTCTATGGTTTGTTTCCTATTGATGTAGCCCTAAGCAGAGACTGGCGCAAATCACTTTCATGGAAAGGGGTTGCCAATGTTCCAAAAAACTATGAGTTTCCTGAAATCTCAGCACACATTTTTTCACCCAATCTTGATGACACTTTCAGGTAATGATCAGTACCCCTATCCCACTTGGCTCACCAATTTCGTTATTCTAGGTTAAACCGTTCGTTGGCAGTATCAGTTTTAATTTTTAGGTTTCACTCTGTTTTCTCCTATATGTATACATGTAGTTGGAACTCTAAATCAAACACATTTTGTGCTAGCTCTTAGAAACTTGACACAATAAAGTAGTTCCAAGTTCTATCTCTATGGTTTTTTTCCTATTGATGTATCCCTAAGCAGAGACCTGCGCAAATCACTTTCATGGAAAGGGGTTGCCAAGCTTCCAAAAAACTACGAGTTTCCTGAAATCTCAGCACACAGTTTTTCACCCAAATTTGATGACACTTTCAGGTAATGATCAGTACCCCAATCCCTCTTGGCTCACCAAATTTCGTTCTTCTAGGTTAAACCGTCCGTTGGCTGTAACAGTTTTAATTTTTAGGTTTCACTCTGCTTTCTCGTATATGGATACATGTAGTTGGAACTCTAAATCAAACACGGTTTGTGCTAGCTCTTTGAAACTTGACACAATAAAGTAGTTCCAAGTTCTATCTCTATGGTTTTTTTCCTATTGATGTAGCCCTAAGCAGAGACTGGCGCAAATCACTTAAATGGAAAGGGGTTTCCATGCTTCCAAAAAACTACGAGTTTCCTGAAATCTCAGAATACATTTTTTCACCCAGTCTTGATGACACGTTCAGGTAATGATCAGTACCCCAATCCCACTTGGCTCACCAAAATTCGTTCTTCTAGGTTAAACCGTTCGTTGGCAGTATCAGTTTTAATTTTTAGGTTTCACTCTGTTTTCTCCTATATGGATACATGTAGTTGGAACTCTAAATCAAACACGGTGTGCTAGCTCTTTGAAACTTGACACAATAAAGTAGTTCCAAATTCTATCGCTATGGTTTGTTTCCTATTGATGTAGCCCTAAGCAGAGACCGGCGCAAATCACTTTCATGGAAAGTTGTTGCCAAGCTTCCAAAAACACTACGAGTTTCCTGAAATCTCAGCACAAATTTTTTCACCCAATCTTGATGACACTTTCAGGTAATGATCAGTACCCCAATACCACTTGGCTCACCAAATTTCGTTATTCTAGGTTAAACGGTTCGTTGGCAGTAACAGTTTTAATTTTTAGGTTTCACTCTGTTTTCTCATATATTTATACATGTATTTGGAAGTATAAATCAAACACGGTTTGTGCTAGCTCTTGGAAACTTGACACAATAAAGAAGTTCCAAGTTCTATCTCTATGGTTTGTTTCCTATTGATATAGCCCTAAGCAGAGACTGGTGCAAATCACTTTCATCGAAAGTTGTTTCCAAGCTTCCAAAAAACTACGAGTTTCCTGAAATCTCAGCACACATTTTTTCAACCAATTTGGATGACACTTTTAGGTAATGATCAATACCCCAATCCCACTTGGCTCACCAAATTTCGTTCTTCTAGGTTAAACCGTTCGTTGGCAGTAACAGTTTTAATTTTTAGGTTTCACTCTGTTTTCTCCTATATGGATACATGTAGTTGGAAGTCTAAATCAAACACGGTTTGTGCTAGCCCTTGGAATCTTGACACAATAGAGTAGTTCCAAGTTCTATCTCTATGGTTTGTTTCCTATTGATGTAGCCCTAAGCAGAGACTTTCGCAAATCACTTTCATGGAAAGGGGTTGCCAAGCTTCCAAAAAACTACGAGTCTCCTGAAATCTCAGCATACATTTTTTCACCCAATCTTGATGACACTTTAAGGTAATGATCAGTACGGAATCCCACTTGGCTCACCAAATTTCGTTCTTCTAGTTTAAACCGTTCCTTGGCAGTATCAGTTTTAATTTTTAGCTTTCACTCTGTTTTCTCCTATATGGATACATGTAGTTGGAACTCTAAATCAAACACGGTTTGTTCTAGCTCTTTGAAACTTGACACAATAAAGTAGTTCCAAGTTCTATCTCTATGGTTTGTTTCCTATTGATGTAGCCCTAAGCAGAGACCGGCGCAAATCACTTTTATGGAAAGTTGTTGCCAAGCTTCCAAAAAACTACGAGTTTCCTGAAATCTCAGCACACATTTTTTCACCCAAACTTGATGACACTTTCAGGTAATGATCAGTACGGAATCCCACTTGGCTCACCAAATTTCGTTCTTCTAGTTTAAACCGTTCCTTGGCAGTATCAGTTTTAATTTTTAGCTTTCACTCTTTTTTCTCCTATATGGATACATGTAGTTGGAACTCTAAATCAAACACGGTTTGTGCTAGCTCTTGGAAACTTGACACAATAAGGTACTTCCAAGTTCTATCTCTATGGTTTGTTTCCTGATGTAGCCCTAAGCAGAGACTGGCGCAAATCACTTTCATGGAAAGGGGTTGCCAAGCTTCCAAAAAACTATGAGTTTCCTGAAATCTCAGCACACATTTTTTCACCCAATCTTGATGACACTTTCATGTAATGATCAGTACCCCAATCCCACTTGGCTCACCAAATTTCGTTCTTCTAGGTTAAACCGTTCGTTGGCAGTAACATTTTTAATTTTTAGGTTTCACTCTGTTTTCTCCAATATGGATAAATGTAGTTGGAACTCTAAATCAAACACGGTTTGTGCTAGCTCTTTGAAACTTGACACAATAAAGTAGTTCTAAGTTCTATCTCTATGCTTTGTTTACTATTGATGTAGCCCTAAGCAGAGACTGGCGCAAATCACTTTCATGGAAAGGGGTTGCCAAGCTTCCAAAAAACTATGAGTTTCCTGAAATCTCAGCACACATTTTTTCACCCAGTCTTGATGACACGTTCAGGTAATGATCAGTACCCCAATCCCACTTGGCTCACCAAAATTCGTTCTTCTAGGTTAAACCGTTCGTTGGCAGTATCAGTTTTAATTTTTAGGTTTCACTCTGTTTTCTCCTATATGGATACATGTAGTTGGAACTCTAAATCAAACACGGTTTTTGCTAGCCCTTGGAATCTTGACACAATAGAGTAGTTCCAAGTTCTATCTCTATGGTTTGTTTCGTATTGATGTAGCCCTAAGCAGAGACTGGCGCAAATCACTTTCATGGAAAGGGGTTGCCAAGCTTCCAAAAAACTACGAGTCTCCTGAAATCTCAGCATACATTTTTTCACCCAATCTTGATGACACTTTCAGGTAATGATCAGTACGGAATCCCACTTGGCTCACCAAATTTCGTTCTTCTAGGTTAAACCGTTCGTTGGCAGTATCAGTTTTAATTTTTAGGTTTCACTCTGTTTTCTCCTATATGGATACATGTAGTTGGAACTCTAAATCAAACACGGTGTGCTAGCTCTTTGAAACTTGACACAATAAAGTAGTTCCAAATTCTATCGCTATGGTTTGTTTCCTATTGATGTAGCCCTAAGCAGAGACCGGCGCAAATCACTTTCATGGAAAGTTGTTGCCAAGCTTCCAAAAACACTACGAGTTTCCTGAAATCTCAGCACAAATTTTTTCACCCAATCTTGATGACACTTTCAGGTAATGATCAGTACCCCAATACCACTTGGCTCACCAAATTTCGTTATTCTAGGTTAAACGGTTCGTTGGCAGTAACAGTTTTAATTTTTAGGTTTCACTCTGTTTTCTCATATATTTATACATGTATTTGGAAGTATAAATCAAACACGGTTTGTGCTAGCTCTTGGAAACTTGACACAATAAAGAAGTTCCAAGTTCTATCTCTATGGTTTGTTTCCTATTGATGTAGCCCTAAGCAGAGACTGGTGCAAATCACTTTCATCGAAAGTTGTTTCCAAGCTTCCAAAAAACTACGAGTTTCCTGAAATCTCAGCACACATTTTTTCAACCAATTTGGATGACACTTTTAGGTAATGATCAATACCCCAATCCCACTTGGCTCACCAAATTTCGTTCTTCTAGGTTAAACCGTTCGTTGGCAGTAACAGTTTTAATTTTTAGGTTTCACTCTGTTTTCTCCTATATGGATACATGTAGTTGGAACTCTAAATCAAACACGGTTTGTGCTAGCTCTTGCAAACTTGACACAATGAGGTAGTTCCAAGTTCTATCTCTATAGTTTGTTTCCTATTGATGTAGCCCTAAGCAGAGATTGGCACAAATCACTTTCATGGAAATGGGTTGCCAAGCTTCCAAAATACTACGAGTTTCCTGAAATCTCAGTACTCATTTTTTCACCCAATCTTGATGACACTTTCAGGTAATGATCAGTACCCCAATCCCACTTGGCTCACCAAATTTCGTTCTTCTAGGTTAAACCGTTCGTTGGCAGTATCAGTTTTAATTTTTAGGTTTCACTCTGTTTTCTCCTATATGGATACATGTAGCTGGAACTCTAAATCAAACACGGTTTGTGCTAGATCTTGGAAACTTGACACAATACAGTAGTTCCAAGTTCTATCTCTATGGTTTTTTTCCTATTGATGTAGCCCTAATCACAGACTGGCACAAATCACTTTCATGGAAAGGGGTTGCCAAGCTTCCAAAAAACTACCAGATTCCTGAAATCTTAGCACACACTTTTTTCACTCAATCTTGATGACACTTTCAGGTAATGATCAGTATCCCAATCCCACTTGGCTCACCAAATTTTGTTCTCCTAGGTTAAACAGATCGTTGGCAGTAACATTTTAAATTTTTAGGTTTCACTCTGTTTTCTCCTATATGGATAAATGTACTTGGAACTCTAAATCAAACACGGTTTGTGCTAGCTCTTGGAAACTTGACACAATAAAGTAGTTCCAAGTTCTATCTCTATGGTTTGTTTCGTATTGATGTAGCCCTAAGCAGAGACTGGCGCAAATCACTTTCATGGAAAGGGGTTGCCAAGCTTCCAAAAAACTATGAGTTTCCTGAAATCTCAGCACACATTTTTTCACCCAATCTTGATGACACTTTCATGTAATGATCATTACCCCAATCCCAATTGGCTCACCAAATTTCGTTCTTCTAGGTTAAACCGTTCGTTGGCAGTAACATTTTTAATTTTTAGGTTTCACTCTGTTTTCTCCAATATGGATAAATGTAGTTGGAACTCTAAATCAAACACGGTTTGTAATAGCTCTTTGAAACTTGACACAATAAAGTAGTTCCTAGTTCTATCTCTATGCTTTGTTTACTATTGATGTAGCCCTAAGCAGAGACTGGCGCAAATCACTTTCATGGAAAGGGGTTGCCAAGTTTCCAAAAAACTATGAGTTTCCTGAAATCTCAGCACACATTTTTTCACCCAATCTTGATGACACTTTCAGGTAATGATCAGTACCCCAATCCCACTTGGCTCACCAAATTTCGTTCTTCTAGGTTAAGCAGTTCGTTGGAGAAACACTTTTAATTTTTAGGTTTCACTCTGTTTTCTCCTATATGGATACATGTAGTTGGAACTCTAAATCAAACACGGTTTGTGCTAGCCCTTGGAATCTTGACACAATAAAGTAGTTCCAAGTTCTATCTCGATGGTTTGTTTCCTATTGATGTAGCCCTAAGCAGAGAATGGCGCAAATCACTTAAATGGAAAGGGGTTGCCAAGCTTCCAAAAAACTACGAGTTTCCTGAAATCTCAGCACACATTTTTTCACCCAAACTTGATGACACTTTCAGGTAATGATCAGTACCCCAATCCCACTTGGCTCAACAAATTTCGTTCTTCTAGGTTAAACCGTTCATTGGCAGTAACAGTTTTAAATTTTAGGTTTCACTCTGTTTTCTCCTATATGGATACATGTAGTTGGAAGTCTAAATCAAACACGGTTTGTGCTAGCTCTTGGAAACTTGACACAATAAAGTAGTTCCAAGTTCTATCTCTATGGTTTGTTTCCTATTCATGTAGCCCTAAGCAGAGACTGGCGCAAATCACTTTCAAGGAAAGGGGTTGCCAAGCTTCCAAAAAACTACTAGTTTCCTGAAATCTCAGCACACATTTTTTCACCCAATCTTGATGACACGTTCAGGTAATGATCAGTACCCCAATCCCACTTGGCTCACCAAATTTCGTTCTTCTAGTTTAAACCGTTCGTTGGCAGTATCAGTTTTAATTTTTAGGTTTCACTCTGTTTTCTCCTATATGGATACATGTAGTTGGAACTCTAAATCAAACACGGTTTGTGCTAGCCCTTGGAATCTTGACACAATAGAGTAGTTCCAAGTTCTATCTCTATGGTTTGTTACCTATTGATGTAGCCCTAAGCAGAGACTGGTGCAAATCACTTTCATGGAAAGGGGTTGCCAAGCTTCCAAAAAACTACGAGTCTCCTGAAAACTCAGCATACATTTTTTCACCCAATCTTGATGACACTTTCAGGTAATGATCAGTACGGAATCCCACTTGGCTCACCAAATTTCGTTCTTCTAAGTTAAACCATTCGTTGGCAGGTATCAGTTTTAATTTTAAGGTTTCACTCTGTTTTCTCCTATATGGATACATGTAGTTGGAACTCTAAATCAAACACGGTTTGTGCTAGCCCTTGGACACTTGACACAATAAAGTAGTTCCAAGTTCTATCTCTGTGGTTTGTTTCCTATTGATGTAGCCCTAAGCAGAGACTGGCGCAAATCACTTTCATGGAAAGGGGTTTCCAAGATTCCAAAATACTATGAGTTTCCTGAAATCTCAGCACACATTTTTTCACCCAATCTTGATGACACTTTCAGGTAATGATCAGTACCCCAATCCCACTTGGCTCACCAAATTTTGTTCTTCTAGGATAACCGTTCATTGGCAGTATCAGTTTTAATTTTTAGGTTTCACTCTGTTTTCTCCTATATGGATACATGTAGTTGGAAGTCTAAATCAAACACGGTTTGTGCTAGCCCTTGGAATCTTGACACAATAGAGTAGTTCCAAGTTCTATCTCTATGGTTTGTTTCCTATTGATGTAGCCCTAAGCAGAGACTGGCGCAAATCACTTTCATGGAAAGGGGTTGCCAATCTTCCAAAAAACTACGAGTCTCCTGAAATCTCAGCATACATTTTTTCACCCAATCTTGATGACACTTTCAGGTAATGATCAGTACGGAATCCCACTTGGCTCACCAAATTTCGTTCTTCTAGGTTAAACCGTTCCTTGGCAGTATCAGTTTTAATTTTTAGGTTTCACTCTGTTTTCTCCTATATGGATACATGTAGTTGGAACTCTAAATCAAACACGGTTTGTGCTAGCTCTTGGAAACTTGACACAATAAAGTAGTTTCAAGTCATATCTCTATGGTTTTTTTCCTATTGATGTAGCCCTAAGCAGAGACCTGCGCAAATCACTTTCATGGAAAGTTGCTGCCAAGCTTCCAAAAAACAACGAGTTTCCTGAAATCTCAGCACACATTTTTTCATACAATCTTCATGACACTTTCAGGTAAATATCAGTACCCCAATCCCACTTGGCTCACCAAATTTCGTTCTTCTATGTTATACCGTTCGTTGGCAGTAACAGTTTTAATTTTTAGGTTTCACTCTGTTTTCCCCTATAAGGATACATGTAGTTGGAACTCTAAATCAAACACGGTTTGTGCTAGCTCTTGGAAACTTGACACAATAAAGTAGTTCCAAGTTCTATCTCTATGGTTTCTTTCCTATTGATGAGCCCTAAGCAGAGACTGGCGCAAATCACTTTCATGGAAAGGTGTTGCCAAGCTTCCAAAAAACTACGAGTTTCCTAAAATCTCAGCACACATTTTTTCTCCCAATCTTGATGACACCTTCAAGTAATGATCAGTACCCCAATCCCACTTGGCTCACCAAATTTCATTCTTCTAGGTTAAACCGTTCGCTGGCAGTAACAGTTTTAATTTTTAGGTTTCACTCTGTTTTCTCCTATATGGATACATGTAGTTGGAACTCTAAATCAAACACGGTTTGTGCTAGCCCTTGGAATGTTGACACAAAAAAGTAGTTCCAAGTTCTTTCTCTATGGTTTGTTTCCTTTTGATGTAGCCCTAAGCAGAGACTGGCGCAAATCACTTTAATGGAAGGGGTTGCCATGCTTCCAAAAAACTACGAGTTTCCTGAAATCTCAGCATACATTTTTTCATCGAATCTTGATGACACTTTCAGGTAATGATCAGTACCCCAATCCCACTTGGCTCACCAAATTTCGTTCTTCTAGGTTAAACTCTTCGTTGGCAGTCTCAGTTTTAATTTTTACGTTTCACTCTGTTTTCTCCTATATGGATACATGTAGTTGGAACTCTAAATCAAACACGGTTTGTTTTAGCTCTTTGAAACTTGACACTATAAAGTAGTTCCAAGTTCTATCTCTATGGTTTGTTTCCTATTGATGTAGCCCTAAGTAGAGACCGACGCAAATCACTTTCATTGAAAGTTGTTGCCACGCTTCCAAAAAACTACGAGTTTCCTGAAATATCAGCACACATTTTTTCACCCAATCTGGATGACACTTTCAGGTATTGATCAGTACCCCAATCCCACTTGGCTCACCAAATTTCGTTCTTCTAGGTTAAACCGTTCGTTGGCAGTAACAGTTTTAATTTTTATGTATCACTCTGTTTTCTCCTATATGGATACATGTAGTTGGAACTCTAAATCAAACACGGTTTGTGCTAGTTCTTGGAAACTTGACACAATAAAGTAGTTCCAAGTTCTATCTCTATGGTTTGTTTCCTAGAGATGTAGCCCTAAGCAGAGACTGGCACAAATCACTTTCATGGAAAGGGGTTGCCAAGCTTCCAAAAAACTACGAGTTTCCTGAAATCTCAGTACACATTTTTTCACCCAAACTTGAAGACACTTTCAGGTAATGATCAGTACCCCAATCCGACTTGGCTCACCAAATTTCCTTCTTCTAGGTTAAACCGTTCGTTGGCAGTACCAGTTTTAATTTTTAAGTTTCACTCTGTTTTCTCCTATATGGATACATGTAGTTGGAACTCTAAATCAAACACGGTTTGTGCTAGCTCTTGGAAACTTGAAACAATAAATAGTTTCAAGGACTATCTCTATGGTTTGTTTCCTATTGATGTAGCCCTAAGCAGAGACTGGCGCAAATCACTTTCATGGAAAGGGGTTGCCAAGCTTCAAAAAAATACAGGTTTCCTGATATCTGAGCACACATTTTTTCACCCAATCTTGATGACACTTTCAAGTAATGATCAGCACCCCATTCCCACTTGGCTCACCAAATTTCGTTCTTCTAGGTTAAACAGTTCATTGACAGTATCAGTTTTAATTTTTAGGTTTCACTCTGTTTTCTCCTATATGGATACATGTAGTTGGAACTCTAAAACAAACATGGTTTCAGCTAGCTCTTGGAAACTTGACACAATAAAGTAGTTCCAAGTTCTATCTCTATGGTTTGTTTCCTATTGATGTAGCCCTAAGCAGAGACCGGCCCAAATCACTTTCATGGAAAGGGGTTGCCAAGCTTCCAAAAAACTACGAGTTTCCTGAAATCTCAGCATACATTTTTTCACCCAATCTTCATGACACTTTCAGGTAAATATCAGTACCCCAATTCCACTTGGTTCACCAAATTTCGTTCTTCTAGGTTATACCGTTCATTGGCAGTAACAGTTTTAATTTTTAGGTTTCACTCTGTTTTCCCCTATAAGGATACATGTAGTTGGAACTCTAAATCAAACACGGTTTGTGCTAGCTCTTGGAAACTTGACACAATAAAGTAGTTCCAAGTTCTATCTCTATGGTTTCTTTCCTATTGATGAGCCCTAATCAGAGACTGGCGCAAATCACTTTCATGGAAAGGGGTTGCCAAGCTTCCAAAAAACTACGAGTTTCCTAAAATCTCAGCACACATTTTTTCACCCAATCTTGATGACACCTTCAAGTAATGATCAGTACCCCAATCCCACTTGGCTCACCAAATTTCATTCTTCTAGGTTAAACCGTTCGCTGGCAGTAACAGTTTTAATTTTTAGGTTTCACTCTGTTTTCTCCTATATGTATACATGTAGTTGGAAATCTAAATCAAACACGGTTTGTGCTAGCCCTTGGAATGTTGACACAATAAAGTAGTTCCAAGTTCTTTCTCTATGGTTTGTTTCCTTTTGATGTAGCCCTAAGCAGAGACTGGCGCAAATCACTTTAATGGAAGGGGTTGCCATGCTTCCAAAAATCTACGAGTTTCCTGAAATCTCAGCATACATTTTTTCACCCAATCTTGATGACACTTTCAGGTAATGATCAGTACCCCAATCCCACTTGGCTCACCAAATTTCGTTCTTCTAGGTTAAACCGTTCGTTGGCAGTATCAGTTTTAATTTTTAGGTTTCACTCTGTTTTCTCCAATATGGATACTTGTAGTTGGAACTCTAAATCAAACACGGTTTGTGCTAGATCTGGGAAACTTGACACAATAAAGTAGTTCCAAGTTCTATCGCTATGATTTGTTTCCTATTGATGTAGCCCTAAGCAGAGACCTGCGCAAATCACTTTCATGGAAAAGGGTTGCCAAACTTCCAAAAAACTATGAGTTACCTGAAATCTCAGGATACATTTTTTCCTCCAATCTTGAATACACTTTCAGGTAATGATCAGTACCCCAATCCCACTTGGCTCAACAAATTTCGTTCTTCTAGGTTAAACCGTTCGTTGGCAGTATCAGTTTTAATTTTTAGGTTTCACTCTGTTTTCTCCTGTATGGATACATGTAGTTGGAACTCTAAATCAAACACGGTTTGTGCTAGCTCTTTGAAACTTCACACAATAAAGTAGTTCCAAGGTCTATCTCTATGGTTTGTTTCCTATATATGTAGCCCTAGGCAGAGATTGGCGCAAATCACTTTAATGGAAAGGGGTTGCCAAGCTTCCAAAAAACTACCAGTTTCCTGAAATCTCAGCACACATTTTTTCACCCAATCTTGATGACACTTTCAGATAATGATCAGTACCCCAATCCCACTTGGCACACCAAATTTCAATTTTCTAGGTTAAACCGTTCGTTGGCAGTAACAGTTTCAATTTTTAGGTTTCACTCTGTTTTCTCCTATATGGATACATGTAGTTGGAACTCTAAATCAAACACGGTTTGTGCTAGCTCTTGGAAACTTGACACAATAAAGTAGTTCCATGTTCTATCTCTATATTTTGTTTCCTATTGATGTAGCCCTAAGCAGAGACCGGCGCAAATCACTTACATGGAAAGGGGTTGCCAAGCTCCCAAAAAACTAGGAGTTTCCTGAAATCTCAGCATACATTTTTTCACCCAACCTTGAAGACACTTTCAGGTAATGATCTTACCCCAATCCCACTTGGCTCAACAAATTTTGTTCTTCTAGGTTAAACCGTTTGTTGCCATCATCAGTTTTAATTTTTAGGTTTCACTCAGTTTTCTCCTATATGGATACATGTAGTTGGAACTCTAAATCAAACACGGTTTTTGCTAGCTCTTTGAAACTTGACACAATAAAGTAGTTCCAAGTTCTATCTCTATGGTTTGTTTCATATTGATATAGCCCTAAGCAGAGACTGGCGCAAATCACTTTCATATAAAGGGGTTGCCAAGCTTCCAAAAAAGTATGAGTTTTCTGAAATCTCAGCACATATTTTTTCACCCAATCTTGATGACACTTTCAGGTAATGATCAGTACCCCAATCCCACTTGGCTCACCAAATTTCGTTCTTCTAGGTTAAACCGTTCCTTGGCAGTATCAGTTTTAATTTTTAGGTTTCACTCTGTTTTCTCCTATATGGATACATGTAGTTGGAACTCTAAAACAAACACGGTTTGTGCTAGCTCTTTCAAACTTGACACAATAAAGTAGTTCCAAGTTCTATCTCTATGGTTTGTTTCCTATTGATGTAGCCCTAAGCAGAGACCTGCGCAAATCACTTTCATGGAAAGGGGTTGCCAAGCTTCCAAAAAACTACGAGTTTCCTAAAATCTCAGCACACATTTTTTCACCCAATCTTGATGACACTTTCAGGTAATCATCAGTACCCCAATCCCACTTGGCTCACCAAATTTCGTTCTTCTAGGTTAAACCGTTCCTTGGCAGTATCAGTTTTAATTTTTAGGTTTCACTCTGTTTTCTCCTATAAGGATACATGTATTTGGAACTCTAAATCAAACACATTTTGTGGTAGCTCATGGAAACTTGACAGAGTAAAGTAGTTTCAAGTTCTATCTCTATGGTTTTTCTCCTATTGATGTAGCCCTAAGCAGAGACCTGCGCAAATCACTTTCATGGAAAGTTGTTGCCAAGCTTCCAAAAAACTACGAGTTTCCTGAAATCTCAGCACACATTTTTTCACCCAATCTTCATGACACTTTCAGGTAAATATCAGTACCCCAATCCCACTTGGCTCACCAAATTTCGTTCTTCTAGGTTAAACCGTTCGTTGGCAGTAACAGTTTTAATTTTTAGGTTTCACTCTGTTTTCCCCTATAAGGATACATGTAGTTGGAACTCTAAATCAAACACGGTTTGTGCTAGCTCTTGGAAACTTGACACAATAAAGTAGTTCCAAGTTCTATCTCTATGGTTTCTTTCCTATTGATGAGCCCTAAGCAGACACTGGCGCAAATCACTTTCATGGAAAGGAGTTGCCAAGCTTCCAAAAAACTACGAGTTTCCTAAAATCTCAGCACACATTTTTTCACCCAATCTTGATGACACTTTCAAGTAATGATCAGTACCACAATCCCACTTGGCTCACCAAATTTCATTCTTCTAGGTTAAACCGTTCGCTGGCAGTAACAGTTTTAATTTTTAGGTTTCACTCTGTTTTCTCCTATATGGATACATGTAGTTGGAACTCTAAATCAAACACGGTTTGTGCTAGCCCTTGGAATGTTGACACAATAAAGTAGTTCCAAGTTCTTTCTCTATGGTTTGTTTCCTATTGATGTAGCCCTAAGCAGAGACTGGCGCAAATCACTTTAATGGAAAGGGGTTGCCATGCTACCAAAAAACTACGAGTTTCCTGAAATCTCAGCATACATTTTTTCACCCAATCTTGATGACACTTTCAGGTAATGATCAGTACCCCAATCCCACTTGGCTCACCAAATTTCGTTCTTCTAGGTTAAACCGTTCGTTGGCAGCATCAGTTTTAATTTTTAGGTTTCACTCTGTTTTCTCCAATATGGATACATGTAGTTGGAACTCTAAATCAAACACGGTTTGTGCTAGATCTGGGAAACTTGACACAATAAAGTAGTTCCAAGTTCTATCGCTATGATTTGTTTCCTATTGATGTAGCCCTAAGCAGAGACCGGCGCAAATCACTTTCATGAAAAGTGTTGCCAAACTTCCAAAAAACTACGAGTTTCCTGAAATCTCAGCATACATTTTTTCAACCAATCTTGAAGACACTTTCAGGTAATGATCAGTACCCCAATCCCACTTGGCTCACCAATTTCGTTCTTCTAGGTTAAACCGTTCGTTGGCAGTAACAGTTTTAATTTTTAGGTTTCACTCTGCTTTCTCGTATATGGATACATGTAGTTGGAAATCTAAATCAAACACGGTTTGTGCTAGCTCTTTGAAACTTGACACAATAAAGTAGTTCCAAGGTCTATCTCTATGGTTTGTTTCCTATTGATGTAGCCCTAAGCAGTGACTGGCGCAAATCACTTAAATGGAAAGGGGTTTCCATGCTTCCAAAAAACTACGAGTTTCCTGAAATCTCAGCATACATTTTTTCATCCAATCTTGATGACACTTTCAGGTAATGATCAGTACCCCAATCCCACTTGGCTCACCAAATTTCGTTCTTCTAGGTTAAACTGTTCGTTTGCAGTCTCAGTTTTAATTTTTAGGTTTCACTCTGTTTTCTCCTATATGGATACATGTAGTTGGAACTCTAAATCAAACACGGTTTGTTTTAGCTCTTTGAAACTTGACACTATAAAGTAGTTCCAAGTTCTATCTCTATGGTTTGTTTCCTATTGATGTAGCCCTAAGCAGAGACTGGCGCAAATCACTTTAATGGAAAGCGGTTGCCAACTTCCAAAAAACTACGAGTTACCTGAAATCTCAGCATACATTTTTTCCTCCAATCTTGAATACACTTTCAGGTAATGATCAGTACTCCAATCCCACTTGGCTCACCAAATTTCATTCTTCTAGGTTAAACCGTTCGCTGGCAGTAACAGTTTTAATTTTTAGGTTTCACTCTGTTTTCTCCTATATGGATACATGTAGTTGGAACTCTAAATCAAACACGGTTTGTGCTAGCCCTTGGAATGTTGACACAATAAAGTAGTTCCAAGTTCTTTCTCTATGGTTTGTTTCCTATTGATGTAGCCCTAAGCAGAGACTGGCGCAAATCACTTTAATGGAAAGGGGTTGCCATGCTACCAAAAAATTACGAGTTTCCTGAAATCTCAGCATACATTTTTTCACCCAATCTTGATGACACTTTCAGGTAATGATCAGTACCCCAATCCCACTTGGCTCACCAAATTTCTTTCTTCTAGGTTAAACCGTTCGTTGGCAGTGTCAGTTTTAATTTTTAGGTTTCACTCTGTTTTCTCAAATATGGATACTTGTAGTTGGAACTCTAAATCAAACACGGTTTGTGGTAGATCTGGGAAACTTGACACAATAAAGTAGTTCCAAGTTCTATCGCTATGATTTGTTTCCTATTGATGTAGCCCTAAGCAGAGACCGGCGCAAATCACTTTCATGGAAAAGGGTTGCCAAACTTCCAAAAAACTAGGAGTTACCTGAAATCACAGCATACATTTTTTCCTCCAATCTTGAATACACTTTCAGGTAATGATCAGTACCCCAATCCCACTTGGCTCAACAAATTTCATTCTTCTAGGTTAAACCGTTCGTTGGCAGTATCAGTTTTAATTTTTAGGTTTCACTCTGTTTTCTCCTATATGGATACATGTAGTTGGAACTCTAAATCAAACACGGTTTGTGCTAGCTCTTTGAAACTTCACACAATAAAGTAGTTCCAAGGTCTTTCTCTATGGTTTGTTTCCTATATATGTAGCCCTAGGCAGAGATTGGCGCAAATCACTTTAATGGAAAGGGGTTGCCAAGCTTCCAAAAAACTACCAGTTTCCTGAAATCTCAGCACACATTTTTTCACCCAATCTTGATGACACTTTGAGATAATGATCAGTACCCCAATCGCACTTGGCACACCAAATTTCATTTTTCTAGGTTAAACCGTTCGTTGGCAGTAACAGTTTTAATTTTTAGGTTTCACTCTGTTTTCTCCTATATGGATACATGTATTTGGAACTCTAAATCAAACACGGTTTGTGCTAGCTCTTTGAAACTTCACACAATAAAGTAGTTCCAAGGTCTATCTCCATGGTTTGTTTCCTATTGATGTAGCACTAAGCAGAGACTGGCGCAAATCACTTTAATGGAAAGCGGTTGCCAAGCTTCCAAAAAACTACGAGTTTCCTGAAATCTCAGCACACATTTTTTCACCCAATCTTGATGACACTTTCAGATAATGATCAGAACCCCAATCGCACTTGGCACACCAAATTTCATTTTTCTAGGTTAAACCGTTCGTTGGCAGTAACAGTTTTAATTTTTAGGTTTCACTCTGTTTTCTCCTATATGGATACATGTAGTTGGAACTCTAAATCAAACACGGTTTGTGCTAGCTTATTGAAACTTGACACAGTAAAGCAGTTTCACATTCTAACTCTATGTTTTGTTTCCTTTTCATGTAGCCCTAAGCAGTGACTGGCGAGAAACACTTTCATTGAAAGGGGTTGCAAGCTTCCAAAAAACTACGAGTTTCCTGAAATCTCAGCACACATTTTTTCACCCAATCTTGATGACACTTTCAGATAATGATCAGTACCCCAATCGCACTTGGCACACCAAATTTCATTTTTCTAGGTTAAACCGTTCGTTGGCAGTAACAGTTTTAATTTTTAGGTTTCACTCTGTTTTCTCCTATATGGATACATGTAGTTGGAACTCTAAATCAAACACGGTTTGTGCTAGCTCTTGGAAACTTGACACAATAAAGTAGTTTCAAGTCATATCTCTATGGTTTTTTTCCTATTGATGTAGCCCTAAGCAGAGACCTGCGCAAATCACTTTCATGGAAAGTTGCTGCCAAGCTTCCAAAAAACAACGAGTTTCCTGAAATCTCAGCACACATTTTTTCATACAATCTTCATGACACTTTCAGGTAAATATCAGTACCCCAATCCCACTTGGCTCACCAAATTTCGTTCTTCTATGTTATACCGTTCGTTGGCAGTAACAGTTTTAATTTTTAGGTTTCACTCTGTTTTCCCCTATAAGGATACATGTAGTTGGAACTCTAAATCAAACACGGTTTGTGCTAGCTCTTGGAAACTTGACACAATAAAGTAGTTCCAAGTTCTATCTCTATGGTTTC
Source organism: Spermophilus citellus (assembly GCF_964194105.1). Classification (NCBI taxonomy): domain Eukaryota; kingdom Metazoa; phylum Chordata; class Mammalia; order Rodentia; family Sciuridae; genus Spermophilus; species Spermophilus citellus. Next base: position 88,393,901 of record NC_138185.1, read on the forward strand.
TTTCCTATTGATGAGCCCTAAGCAGAGACTGGCGCAAATCACTTTCATGGAAAGGTGTTGCCAAGCTTCCAAAAAACTACGAGTTTCCTAAAATCTCAGCACACATTTTTTCTCCCAATCTTGATGACACCTTCAAGTAATGATCAGTACCCCAATCCCACTTGGCTCACCAAATTTCATTCTTCTAGGTTAAACCGTTCGCTGGCAGTAACAGTTTTAATTTTTAGGTTTCACTCTGTTTTCTCCTATATGGATACATGTAGTTGGAACTCTAAATCAAACACGGTTTGTGCTAGCCCTTGGAATGTTGACACAATAAAGTAGTTCCAAGTTCTTTCTCTATGGTTTGTTTCCTTTTGATGTAGCCCTAAGCAGAGACTGGCGCAAATCACTTTAATAGAAGGGGTTGCCATGCTTCCAAAAAACTACGAGTTTCCTGAAATCTCAGCATACATTTTTTCACCCAATCTTGATGACACTTTCACGTAATGATCAGTACCCCAATCCCACTTGGCTCACCGAATTTCGTTCTTCTAGGTTAAACCGTTCGTTGGCAGTATCAGTTTTAATTTTTAGGTTTCACTCTGTTTTCTCCAATATGGATACTTGTAGTTGGAACTCTAAATCAAACACGGTTTGTGCTAGATCTGGGAAACTTGACACAATAAAGTAGTTCCAAGTTCTATCGCTATGATTTGTTTCCTATTGATGTAGCCCTAAGCAGAGACCGGCGCAAATCACTTTCATAAAAAAGGGTTGCCAAACTTCCAAAAAACTACGAGTTACCTGAAATCTCAGCATACATTTTTTCCTCCAATCTTGAATACACTTTCAGGTAATGATCAGTACGCCAATCCCACTTGGCTCAACAAATTTCGTTCTTCTAGGTTAAACCGTTCGTTGGCAGTATCAGTTTTAATTTTTAGGTTTCACTCAGTTTTCTCCTATATGGATACATGTAGTTGGAACTCTAAATCAAACACGGTTTTTGCTAGCTCTTTGAAACTTGACACAATAAAGTAGTTCCAAGTTCTATCTCTATGGTTTGTTTCATATTGATATAGCCCTAAGCAGAGACTGGCGCAAATCACTTTCATATAAAGGGGTTGCCAAGCTTCCAAAAAAGTATGAGTTTCCTGAAATCTCAGCACATATTTTTTCACCCAATCTTGATGACACTTTCAGGTAATGATCAGTACCCCAATCCCACTTGGCTCACCAAATTTCGTTCTTCTAGGTTAAACCGTTCCTTGGCAGTATCAGTTTTAATTTTTAGGTTTCACTCTGTTTTCTCCTATATGGATACATGTAGTTGGAACTCTAAAACAAACACGGTTTGTGCTAGCTCTTTCAAACTTGACACAATAAAGTAGTTCCAAGTTCTATCTCTATGGTTTGTTTCCTATTGATGTAGCCCTAAGCAGAGACCTGCACAAATCACTTTCATGGAAAGTTGTTGCCAAGCTTCCAAAAAACTACGAGTTTCCTGAAATCTCAGCACACATTTTTTCACCCAATCTTCATGACACTTTCAGGTAAATATCAGTACCCCAATCCCACTTGGCTCACCAAATTTCGTTCTTCTAGGTTAAACCGTTCGTTGGCAGTAACAGTTTTAATTTTTAGGTTTCACTCTGTTTTCCCCTATAAGGATACATGTAGTTGGAACTCTAAATCAAACATGGTTTGTGCTAGCTCTTAGAAACTTGACATAATAAAGTAGTTCCACGTTCTATCTCTATGGTTTCTTTCCTATTGATGTAGCCCTAAGCAGAGACTGGCGCAAATCACTTTCATGGAAAGGGGTTGCCAAGCTTCCAAAAAACTACGAGTTTCCTAAAATCTCAGCACACATTTTTTCACCCAATCTTGATGACACTTTCAGGTAATGATCAGTACCCCAATCCCACTTGGCTCACCAAATTTCGTTCTTCTAGGTTAAACCGTTCCTTGGCAGTATCAGTTTTAATTTTTAGGTTTCACTCTGTTTTCTCCTATATGGATACATGTATTTGGAACTCTAAATCAAACACATTTTGTGCTAGCTCATGGAAACTTGACACAGTAAAGTAGTTTCAAGTTCTATCTCTATGGTTTTTCTCCTATTGAAGTAGCCCTAAGCAGAGACCTGCGCAAATCACTTTCATGGAAAGTTGTTGCCAAGCTTCCAAAAAACTACGAGTTTCCTGAAATCTCAGCACACATTTTTTCACCCAGTCTTCATGACACTTTCAGGTAAATATCAGTACCCCAATCCCACTTGGCTCACCAAATTTCGTTCTTCTAGGTTAAACCGTTCCTTGGCAGTAACAGTTTTAATTTTTAGGTTTCACTCTGTTTTCCCCTATAAGGATACATGTAGTTGGAACTCTAAATCAAACACGGTTTGTGCTAGCTCTTGGAAACTTGACACAATAAAGTAGTTCCAAGTTCTATCTCTATGGTTTCTTTCCTATTGATGAGCCCTAAGCAGACACTGGCGCAAATCACTTTCATGGAAAGGAGTTTCCAAGCTTCCAAAAAACTACGAGTTTCCTAAAATTTCAGAACACATTTTTTCACCCAATCTTGATGACACTTTCAAGTAATGATCAGTACCCCAATCCCACTTGGCTCACCAAATTTCGTTCTTCTAGGTTAAACCGTTCCTTGGCAGTAACAGTTTTAATTTTTAGGTTTCACTCTGTTTTCTCCTATATGGATACATGTAGTTGGAACTCTAAATCAAACACGGTTTGTGCTAGCCCTTGGAATGTTGACACAATAAAGTAGTTCCAAGTTCTTTCTCTATGGTTTGTTTCCTATTGATGTAGCCCTAAGCAGAGACTGGCGCAAATCACTTTAATGGAAAGGGGTTGCCATGCTACCAAAAAACTACGAGTTTCCTGAAATCTCAGCATACATTTTTTCACCCAATCTTGATGACACTTTCAGGTAATGATCAGTACCCCAATCCCACTTGGCTCACCAAATTTCGTTCTTCTAGGTTAAACTGTTCATTGGCAGCATCAGTTTTAATTTTTAGGTTTCACTCTGTTTTCTCCAATATGGATACATGTAGTTGGAACTCTAAATCAAACACGGTTTGTGCTAGCTCTTTGAAACTTGACACAATAAAGTAGTTCCTAGTTCTATCTCTATGGTTTGTTTCCTATTGATGTAGCCCTAAGCAGAGACTGGCACAAATCACTTTAATGGAAAGCGGTTGCCAACTTCCAAAAAACTACCAGTTACCTGAAATCTCAGCATACATTTTTTCCTCCAATCTTGAATACACTTTCAGGTAATGATCAGTACTCCAATCCCACTTGGCTCACCAAATTTCGTTCTTCTAGGTTAAACCGTTCGTTGGCAGTAACCGTTTTAATTTTTAGGTTTCACTCTGTTTTCTCAAATATGGATACTTGTAGTTGGAACTCTAAATCAAACACGGTTTGTGCTAGATCTGGGAAACTTGACACAATAAAGTAGTTCCAAGTTCTATCGCTATGATTTGTTTCCTATTGATGTAGCCCTAAGCAGAGACCGGCGCAAATCACTTTCATGGAAAAGGGTTGCCAAACTTCCAAAAAACTACGAGTTACCTGAAATCTCAGCATACATTTTTTCCTCCAATCTTGAATACACTTTCAGGTAATGATCAGTACCCCAATCCCACTTGGCTCAACAAATTTCATTCTTCTAGGTTAAACCGTTCGTTGGCAGTATCAGTTTTAATTTTTAGGTTTCACTCTGTTTTCTCCTATATGGATACATGTAGTTGGAACTCTAAATCAAACACGTGTTTGTGCTAGCTCTTTCAAACTTGACACAATAAAGTAGTTCCAAGTTCTATCTCTATGGTTTGTTTCCTATTGATGTAGCCCTAAGCAGAGACCTGCGCAAATCACTTTCATGGAAAGTTGTTGCCAAGCTTCCAAAAAACTACGAGTTTCCTGAAATCTCAGCACACATTTTTTCACCCAATCTTCATGACACTTTCAGGTAAATATCAGTACCCCAATCCCACTTGGCTCACCAAATTTCGTTCTTCTAGGTTAAACCGTTCGTTGGCAGTAACAGTTTTAATTTTTAGGTTTCACTCTGTTTTCCCCTATAAGGATACATGTAGTTGGAACTCTAAATCAAACACGGTTTGTGCTAGCTCTTGGAAACTTGACACAATAAAGTAGTTCCACGTTCTATCTCTATGGTTTCTTTCCTATTGATGTAGCCCTAAGCAGAGACTGGCGCAAATCACTTTCATGGAAAGGGGATGCCAAGCTTCCAAAAAACTACGAGTTTCCTAAAATCTCAGCACACATTTTTTCACCCAATCTTGATGACACTTTCAGATAATGATCAGTACCCCAATCGCACTTGGCACACCAAATTTCATTTTTCTAGGTTAAACCGTTCGTTGGCAGTAACAGTTTTAATTTTTAGGTTTCACTCTGTTTTCTCCTATATGGATACATGTAGTTGGAACTCTAAATCAAACACGGTTTGTGCTAGCTTCTTGAAACTTGACACAGTAAAGCAGTTTCACATTCTAACTCTATGTTTTGTTTCCTTTTCATGTAGCCCTAAGCAGTGACTGGCGAGAAACACTTTCATTGAAAGGGGTTGCAAGCTTCCAAAAAACTACGAGTTTCCTGAAATCTCAGCACACATTTTTTCACCCAATATTGATGACACTTTCAGATAATGATCAGTACCCCAATCGCACTTGGCACACCAAATTTCATTTTTCTAGGTTAAACCGTTCGTTGGCAGTAACAGTTTTAATTTTTAGGTTTCACTCTGTTTTCTCCTATATGGATACATGTAGTTGGAACTCTAAATCAAACACGGTTTGTGCTAGCTCTTGGAAACTTGACACAATAAAGTAGTTTCAAGTTCTATCTCTATGGTTTTTTTCCTATTGATGTAGCCCTAAGCAGAGACCTGCGCAAATCACTTTCATGGAAAGTTGTTGCCAAGCTTCCAAAAAACTACGAGTTTCCTGAAACCTCAGCACACATTTTTTCAACCAATCTTCATGACACTTTCAGGTAAATATCAGTACCCCAATCCCACTTGGCTCACCAAATTTCGTTCTTCTAGGTTATACCGTTCGTTGGCAGTAACAGTTTTAATTTTTAGTTTTCACTCTGTTTTCCCCTATAAGGATACATGTAGTTGGAACTCTAAATCAAACACGGTTTGTGCTAGCTCTTGGAAACTTGACACAATAAAGTAGTTCCAAGTTCTATCTCTATGGTTTCTTTCCTATTGATGAGCCCTAAGCAGAGACTGGCGCAAATCACTTTCATGGAAAGGGGTTGCCAAGCTTCCAAAAAACTACGAGTTTCCTAAAATCTCAGCACACATTTTTTCTCCCAATCTTGATGACACCTTCAAGTAATGATCAGTACCCCAATCCCACTTGGCTCACCAAATTTCATTCTTCTAGGTTAAACCATTCGCTGGCAGTAACAGTTTTAATTTTTAGGTTTCACTGTGTTTTCTCCTATATGGATACATGTAGTTGGAACTCTAAATCAAACACGGTTTGTGCTAGCCCTTGGAATGTTGACACAATAAAGTAGTTCCAAGTTCTTTCTCTATGGTTTGTTTCCTTTTGATGTAGCCCTAAGCAGAGACTGGCGCAAATCACTTTAATGGAAGGGGTTGCCATGCTTCCAAAAAACTACGAGTTTCCTGAAATCTCAGCATACATTTTTTCACCCAATCTTGATGACACTTTCAGGTAATGATCAGTACCCCAATCCCACTTGGCTCACCAAATTTCGTTCTTCTAGGTTAAACCGTTCGTTGGCAGTATCAGTTTTAATTTTTAGGTTTCACTCTGTTTTCTCCAATATGGATACTTGTAGTTGGAACTCTAAATCAAACACGGTTTGTGCTAGATGTGGGAAACTTGACACAGTAAAGTAGTTCCAAGTTCTATCGCTATGATTTGTTTCCTATTGATGTAGCCCTAAGCAGAGACCGGCGCAAATCACTTTCATGGAGAAGGGTTGCCAAACTTCCAAAAAACTACGAGTTACCTGAAATCTCAGCATACATTTTTTCCTCCAATCTTGAATACACTTTCAGGTAATGATCAGTACCCCAATCCCACTTGGCTCAACAAATTTCGTTCTTCTAGGTTAAACCGTTCGTTGGCAGTATCAGTTTTAATTTTTAGGTTTCACTCTGTTTTCTCCTATATGGATACATGTAGTTGTTACTCTAAATCAAACACGGTTTGTGCTAGCTCTTTGAAACTTCACACAATAAAGTAGTTCCAAGGTCTATCTCTATGGTTTGTTTCCTATATATGTAGCCCTAGGCAGAGATTGGCGCAAATCACTTTAATGGAAAGGGGTTGCCAAGCTTCCAAAAAACTACCAGTTTCCTGAAATCTCAGCACACATTTTTTCACCCAATCTTGATGACACTTTCAGATAATGATCAGTACCCCAATCGCACTTGGCACACCAAATTTCATTTTTCCAGGTTAAACCGTTCGTTGGCAGTAACAGTTTTAATTTTTGGTTTCACTCTGTTTTCTCCTATATGGATACATGTAGTTGGAACTCTAAATCAAACACGGTTTGTGCTAGCTCTTTGAAACTTCACACAATAAAGTAGTTCCAAGGTCTATCTCTATGGTTTGTTTCCTATTGATGTAGCCCTAAGCAGAGACTGGCGCAAATCACTTTAATGGAAAGCGGTTGCCAAGCTTCCAAAAAACTACGAGTTTCCTGAAATCTCAGCACACATTTTTTCACCCAATCTTGAAGACACTTTCAGATAATGATCAGTACCCCAATCGCACTTGGCACACCAAATTTCATTTTTCTAGGTTAAACCGTTCGTTGGCAGTAACAGTTTTAATTTTTAGGTTTCACTCTGTTTTCTCCTATATGGATACATGTAGTTGGAACTCTAAATCAAACACGGTTTGTGCTAACTCTTGGAAACTTGACACAATAAAGTAGTTCCATGTTCTATCTCTATATTTTGTTTCCTATTGATGTAGCCCTAAGCAGAGACCGGCGCAAATCACTTACATGGAAAGGGGTTGCCAAGCTCCCAAAAAACTAGGAGTTTCCTGAAATCTCAGCATACATTTTTTCCTCCAATCTTGAATACACTTTCAGGTAATGATCAGTACCCCAATCCCACTTGGCTCACCAAATTTCGTTCTTCTAGGTTAAACCGTTTGTTGCCATCATCAGTTTTAATTTTTAGGTTTCACTCAGTTTTCTCCTATATGGATACATGTAGTTGGAACTCTAAATCAAACACGGTTTGTGCTAGCTCTTTGAAACTTGACACAATAAAGTAGTTCCAAGTTCTATCTCTATGGTTTGTTTCATATTGATATAGCCCTAAGCAGAGACTGGCGCAAATCACTTTCATATAAAGGGGTTGCCAAGCTTCCAAAAAAGTATGAGTTTCCTGAAATCTCAGCACATATTTTTTCACCCAATCTTGATGACACTTTCAGGTAATATTCAGTACCCCAATCCCACTTGGCTCACCAAATTTCATTCTTCTAGGTTAAACCGTTCCTTGGCAGTATCAGTTTTAATTTTTAGGTTTCACTCTGTTTTCTCCTATATGGATACATGTAGTTGGAACTCTAAAACAAACACGTGTTTGTGCTAGCTCTTTCAAACTTGACACAATAAAGTAGTTCCAAGTTCTATCTCTATGGTTTGTTTCCTATTGATGTAGCCCTAAGCAGAGACCTGCGCAAATCACTTTCATGGAAAGTTGTTGCCAAGCTTCCAAAAAACTACGAGTTTCCTGAAATCTCAGCACACATTTTTTCACCCAATCTTCATGACACTTTCAGGTAAATATCAGTACCCCAATCCCACTTGGCTCACCAAATTTCGTTCTTCTAGGTTAAACCGTTCGTTGGCAGTAACAGTTTTAATTTTTAGGTTTCACTCTCTTTTCCCCTATAAGGATACATGTAGTTGGAACTCTAAATCAAACACGGTTTGTGCTAGCTCTTGGAAACTTGACACAATAAAGTAGTTCCACGTTCTATCTCTATGGTTTCTTTCCTATTGATGTAGCCCTAAGCAGAGACTGGCGCAAATCACTTTCATGGAAAGGGGTTGCCAAGCTTCCAAAAAACTACGAGTTTCCTAAAATCTCAGCACACATTTTTTCACCCAATCTTGATGACACTTTCAGATAATGATCAGTACCCCAATCGCACTTGGCACACCAAATTTCATTTTTCTAGGTTAAACCGTTCGTTGGCAGTAACAGTTTTAATTTTTAGGTTTCACTCTGTTTTCTCCTATATGGATACATGTATTTGGAACTCTAAATCAAACACGGTTTGTGCTAGCTCTTTGAAACTTCACACAATAAAGTAGTTCCAAGGTCTATCTCCATGGTTTGTTTCCTATTGATGTAGCCCTAAGCAGAGACTGGCGCAAATCACTTTCATTGAAAGCGGTTGCCAAGCTTCCAAAAAACTACGAGTTTCCTGAAATCTCAGCACACATTTTTTCACCCAATCTTCATGACACTTTCAGATAATGATCAGAACCCCAATCGCACTTGGCACACCAAATTTCATTTTTCTAGGTTAAACCGTTCGTTGGCAGTAACAGTTTTAATTTTTAGGTTTCACTCTGTTTTCTCCTATATGGATACATGTAGTTGGAACTCTAAATCAAACACGGTTTGTGCTAGCTTCTTGAAACTTGACACAGTAAAGCAGTTTCACATTCTAACTCTATGTTTTGTTTCCTTTTCATGTAGCCCTAAGCAGTGACTGGCGAGAAACACTTTCATTGAAAGGGGTTGCAAGCTTCCAAAAAACTACGAGTTTCCTGAAATCTCAGCACACATTTTTTCACCCAATCTTGATGACACTGTCAGATAATGATCAGTACCCCAATCGCACTTGGCACACCAAATTTCATTTTTCTAGGTTAAACCGTTCGTTGGCAGTAACAGTTTTAATTTTTAGGTTTCACTCTGTTTTCTCCTATATGGATACATGTAGTTGGAACTCTAAATCAAACACGGTTTGTGCTAGCTCTTGGAAACTTGACACAATAAAGTAGTTTCAAGTTCTATCTCTATGGTTTTTTTCCTATTGATGTAGCCCTAAGCAGAGACCTGCGCAAATCACTTTCATGGAAAGTTGTTGCCAAGCTTCCAAAAAACTACGAGTTTCCTGAAATCTCAGCACACATTTTTTCACCCAATCTTCATGACACTTTCAGGTAAATATCAGTACCCCAATCCCACTTGGCTCACCAAATTTCGTTCTTCTAGGTTATACCGTTCGTTGGCAGTAACAGTTTTAATTTTTAGGTTTCACTCTGTTTTCCCCTATAAGGATACATGTAGTTGGAACTCTAAATCAAACACGGTTTGTGCTAGCTCTTGGAAACTTGACACAATAAAGTAGTTCCAAGTTCTATCTCTATGGTTTCTTTCCTATTGATGAGCCCTAAGCAGAGACTGGCGCAAATCACTTTCATGGAAAGGGCTTGCCAAGCTTCCAAAAAACTACGAGTTTCCTGAAATCTCAGCACACATTTTTTCACCCAATCTTGAAGACACTTTCAGATAATGATCTGTACCCCAATCGCACTTGGCACACCAAATTTCATTTTTCTAGGTTAAACCGTTCGTTGGCAGTAACAGTTTTAATTTTTAGGTTTCACTCTGTTTTCTCCTATATGGATACATGTAGTTGGAACTCTAAATCAAACACGGTTTGTGCTAGCTCTTGGAAACTTGACACAATAAAGTAGTTCCATGTTCTATCTCTATATTTTGTTTCCTATTGATGTAGCCCTAAGCAGAGACCGGCGCAAATCACTTACATGGAAAGGGGTTGCCAAGCTCCCAAAAAACTAGGAGTTTCCTGAAATCTCAGCATACATTTTTTCCTCCAATCTTGAATACACTTTCAGGTAATGATCAGTACCCCAATCCCACTTGGCTCACCGAATTTCGTTCTTCTAGGTTAAACCGTTTGTTGCCATCATCAGTTTTAATTTTTAGGTTTCACTCAGTTTTCTCCTATATGGATACATGTAGTTGGAACTCTAAATCAAACACGGTTTTTGCTAGCTCTTTGAAACTTGACACAATAAAGTAGTTCCAAGTTCTATCTCTATGGTTTGTTTCATATTGATATAGCCCTAAGCAGAGACTGGCGCAAATCACTTTCATATAAAGGGGTTGCCAAGCTTCCAAAAAAGTATGAGTTTCCTGAAATCTCAGCACATATTTTTTCACCCAATCTTGATGACACTTTCAGGTAATATTCAGTACCCCAATCCCACTTGGCTCACCAAATTTCATTCTTCTAGGTTAAACCGTTTTTTGGCAGTATCAGTTTTAATTTTTAGGTTTCACTCTGTTTTCTCCTATATGGATACATGTAGTTGGAACTCTAAAACAAACACGTGTTTGTGCTAGCTCTTTCAAACTTGACACAATAAAGTAGTTCCAAGTTCTATCTCTATGGTTTGTTTCCTATTGATGTAGCCCTAAGCAGAGACCTGCGCAAATCACTTTCATGGAAAGTTGTTGCCAAGCTTCCAAAAAACTACGAGTTTCCTGAAATCTCAGCACACATTTTTTCACCCAATCTTCATGACACTTTCAGGTAAATATCAGTACCCCAATCCCACTTGGCTCACCAAATTTCGTTCTTCTAGGTTATACCGTTCGTTGGCAGTAACAGTTTTAATTTTTAGGTTTCACTCTGTTTTCCCCTATAAGGATACATGTAGTTGGAACTCTAAATCAAACACGGTTTGTGCTAGCTCTTGGAAACTTGACACAATAAAGTAGTTCCAAGTTCTATCTCTATGGTTTCTTTCCTATTGATGAGCCCTAAGCAGAGACTGGCGCAAATCACTTTCATGGAAAGGGCTTGCCAAGCTTCCAAAAAACTACGAGTTTCCTGAAATCTCAGCACACATTTTTTCACCCAATCTTGAAGACACTTTCAGATAATGATCTGTACCCCAATCGCACTTGGCACACCAAATTTCATTTTTCTAGGTTAAACCGTTCGTTGGCAGTAACAGTTTTAATTTTTAGGTTTCACTCTGTTTTCTCCTATATGGATACATGTAGTTGGAACTCTAAATCAAACACGGTTTGTGCTAGCTCTTGGAAACTTGACACAATAAAGTAGTTCCATGTTCTATCTCTATATTTTGTTTCCTATTGATGTAGCCCTAAGCAGAGACCGGCGCAAATCACTTACATGGAAAGGGGTTGCCAAGCTCCCAAAAAACTAGGAGTTTCCTGAAATCTCAGCATACATTTTTTCCTCCAATCTTGAATACACTTTCAGGTAATGATCAGTACCCCAATCCCACTTGGCTCACCGAATTTCGTTCTTCTAGGTTAAACCGTTTGTTGCCATCATCAGTTTTAATTTTTAGGTTTCACTCAGTTTTCTCCTATATGGATACATGTAGTTGGAACTCTAAATCAAACACGGTTTTTGCTAGCTCTTTGAAACTTGACACAATAAAGTAGTTCCAAGTTCTATCTCTATGGTTTGTTTCATATTGATATAGCCCTAAGCAGAGACTGGCGCAAATCACTTTCATATAAAGGGGTTGCCAAGCTTCCAAAAAAGTATGAGTTTCCTGAAATCTCAGCACATATTTTTTCACCCAATCTTGATGACACTTTCAGGTAATATTCAGTACCCCAATCCCACTTGGCTCACCAAATTTCATTCTTCTAGGTTAAACCGTTTTTTGGCAGTATCAGTTTTAATTTTTAGGTTTCACTCTGTTTTCTCCTATATGGATACATGTAGTTGGAACTCTAAAACAAACACGTGTTTGTGCTAGCTCTTTCAAACTTGACACAATAAAGTAGTTCCAAGTTCTATCTCTATGGTTTGTTTCCTATTGATGTAGCCCTAAGCAGAGACCTGCGCAAATCACTTTCATGGAAAGTTGTTGCCAAGCTTCCAAAAAACTACGAGTTTCCTGAAATCTCAGCACACATTTTTTCACCCAATCTTCATGACACTTTCAGGTAAATATCAGTACCCCAATCCCACTTGGCTCACCAAATTTCGTTCTTCTAGGTTAAACCGTTCGTTGGCAGTAACAGTTTTAATTTTTAGGTTTCACTCTGTTTTCCCCTATAAGGATACATGTAGTTGGAACTCTAAATCAAACACGGTTTGTGCTAGCTCTTGGAAACTTGACACAATAAAGTAGTTCCACGTTCTATCTCTATGGTTTCTTTCCTATTGATGTAGCCCTAAGCAGAGACTGGCGCAAATCACTTTCATGGAAAGGGGTTGCCAAGCTTCCAAAAAACTACGAGTTTCCTAAAATCTCAGCACACGTTTTTTCACCCAATCTTGATGACACTTTCAGATAATGATCAGTACCCCAATCGCACTTGGCACACCAAATTTCATTTTTCTAAGTTAAACCGTTCGTTGGCAGTAACAGTTTTAATTTTTAGGTTTCACTCTGTTTTCTCCTATATGGATACATGTATTTGGAACTCTAAATCAAACACGGTTTGTGCTAGCTCTTTGAAACTTCACACAATAAAGTAGTTCCAAGGTCTATCTCCATGGTTTGTTTCCTATTGATGTAGCCCTAAGCAGAGACTGGCGCAAATCACTTTCATTGAAAGCGGTTGCCAAGCTTCCAAAAAACTACGAGTTTCCTGAAATCTCAGCACACATTTTTTCACCCAATCTTGATGACACTTTCAGATAATGATCAGAACCCCAATCGCACTTGGCACACCAAATTTCATTTTTCTAGGTTAAACCGTTCGTTGGCAGTAACAGTTTTAATTTTTAGGTTTCACTCTGTTTTCTCCTATATGGATACATGTAGTTGGAACTCTAAATCAAACACGGTTTGTGCTAGCTTCTTGAAACTTGACACAGTAAAGCAGTTTCACATTCTAACTCTATGTTTTGTTTCCTTTTCATGTAGCCCTAAGCAGTGACTGGCGAGAAACACTTTCATTGAAAGGGGTTGCAAGCTTCCAAAAAACTACGAGTTTCCTGAAATCTCAGCACACATTTTTTCACCCAATCTTGATGACACTTTCAGATAATGATCAGTACCCCAATCGCACTTGGCACACCAAATTTCATTTTTCTAGGTTAAACCGTTCGTTGGCAGTAACAGTTTTAATTTTTAGGTTTCACTCTGTTTTCTCCTATATGGATACATGTAGTTGGAACTCTAAATCAAACACGGTTTGTGCTAGCTCTTGGAAACTTGACACAATAAAGTAGTTTCAAGTTCTATCTCTATGGTTTTTTTCCTATTGATGTAGCCCTAAGCAGAGACCTGCGCAAATCACTTTCATGGAAAGATGTTGCCAAGCTTCCAAAAAACTACGAGTTTCCTGAAATCTCAGCACACATTTTTTCACCCAATCTTCATGACACTTTCAGGTAAATATCAGTACCCCAATCCCACTTGGCTCACCAAATTTCGTTCTTCTAGGTTATACCGTTCGTTGGCAGTAACAGTTTTAATTTTTAGGTTTCACTCTGTTTTCCCCTATAAGGATACATGTAGTTGGAACTCTAAATCAAACACGGTTTGTGCTAGCTCTTGGAAACTTGACACAATAAAGTAGTTCCAAGTTCTATCTCTATGGTTTCTTTCCTATTGATGAGCCCTAAGCAGAGACTGGCGCAAATCACTTTCATGGAAAGGGCTTGCCAAGCTTCCAAAAAACTACGAGTTTCCTGAAATCTCAGCACACATTTTTTCACCCAATCTTGAAGACACTTTCAGATAATGATCTGTACCCCAATCGCACTTGGCACACCAAATTTCATTTTTCTAGGTTAAACCGTTCGTTGGCAGTAACAGTTTTAATTTTTAGGTTTCACTCTGTTTTCTCCTATATGGATACATGTAGTTGGAACTCTAAATCAAACACGGTTTGTGCTAGCTCTTGGAAACTTGACACAATAAAGTAGTTCCATGTTCTATCTCTATATTTTGTTTCCTATTGATGTAGCCCTAAGCAGAGACCGGCGCAAATCACTTACATGGAAAGGGGTTGCCAAGCTCCCAAAAAACTAGGAGTTTCCTGAAATCTCAGCATACATTTTTTCCTCCAATCTTGAATACACTTTCAGGTAATGATCAGTACCCCAATCCCACTTGGCTCACCGAATTTCGTTCTTCTAGGTTAAACCGTTTGTTGCCATCATCAGTTTTAATTTTTAGGTTTCACTCAGTTTTCTCCTATATGGATACATGTAGTTGGAACTCTAAATCAAACACGGTTTTTGCTAGCTCTTTGAAACTTGACACAATAAAGTAGTTCCAAGTTCTATCTCTATGGTTTGTTTCATATTGATATAGCCCTAAGCAGAGACTGGCGCAAATCACTTTCATATAAAGGGGTTGCCAAGCTTCCAAAAAAGTATGAGTTTCCTGAAATCTCAGCACATATTTTTTCACCCAATCTTGATGACACTTTCAGGTAATATTCAGTACCCCAATCCCACTTGGCTCACCAAATTTCATTCTTCTAGGTTAAACCGTTCGTTGGCAGTATCAGTTTTAATTTTTAGGTTTCACTCTGTTTTCTCCTATATGGATACATGTAGTTGGAACTCTAAAACAAACACGTGTTTGTGCTAGCTCTTTCAAACTTGACACAATAAAGTAGTTCCAAGTTCTATCTCTATGGTTTGTTTCCTATTGATGTAGCCCTAAGCAGAGACCTGCGCAAATCACTTTCATGGAAAGTTGTTGCCAAGCTTCCAAAAAACTACGAGTTTCCTGAAATCTCAGCACACATTTTTTCACCCAATCTTCATGACACTTTCAGGTAAATATCAGTACCCCAATCCCACTTGGCTCACCAAATTTCGTTCTTCTAGGTTAAACCGTTCGTTGGCAGTAACAGTTTTAATTTTTAGGTTTCACTCTGTTTTCCCCTATAAGGATACATGTAGTTGGAACTCTAAATCAAACACGGTTTGTGCTAGCTCTTGGAAACTTGACACAATAAAGTAGTTCCACGTTCTATCTCTATGGTTTCTTTCCTATTGATGTAGCCCTAAGCAGAGACTGGCGCAAATCACTTTCATGGAAAGGGGTTGGCAAGCTTCCAAAAAACTACGAGTTTCCTAAAATCTCAGCACACGTTTTTTCACCCAATCTTGATGACACTTTCAGATAATGATCAGTACCCCAATCGCACTTGGCACACCAAATTTCATTTTTCTAAGTTAAACCGTTCGTTGGCAGTAACAGTTTTAATTTTTAGGTTTCACTCTGTTTTCTCCTATATGGATACATGTATTTGGAACTCTAAATCAAACACGGTTTGTGCTAGCTCTTTGAAACTTCACAAAATAAAGTAGTTCCAAGGTCTATCTCCATGGTTTGTTTCCTATTGATGTAGCCCTAAGCAGAGACTGGCGCAAATCACTTTCATTGAAAGCGGTTGCCAAGCTTCCAAAAAACTACGAGTTTCCTGAAATCTCAGCACACATTTTTTCACCCAATCTTGATGACACTTTCAGATAATGATCAGAACCCCAATCGCACTTGGCACACCAAATTTCATTTTTCTAGGTTAAACCGTTCGTTGGCAGTAACAGTTTTAATTTTTAGGTTTCACTCTGTTTTCTCCTATATGGATACATGTAGTTGGAACTCTAAATCAAACACGGTTTGTGCTAGCTTCTTGAAACTTGACACAGTAAAGCAGTTTCACATTCTAACTCTATGTTTTGTTTCCTTTTCATGTAGCCCTAAGCAGTGACTGGCGAGAAACACTTTCATTGAAAGGGGTTGCAAGCTTCCAAAAAACTACGAGTTTCCTGAAATCTCAGCACACATTTTTTCACCCAATCTTGATGACACTTTCAGATAATGATCAGTACCCCAATCGCACTTGGCACACCAAATTTCATTTTTCTAGGTTAAACCGTTCGTTGGCAGTAACAGTTTTAATTTTTAGGTTTCACTCTGTTTTCTCCTATATGGATACATGTAGTTGGAACTCTAAATCAAACACGGTTTGTGCTAGCTCTTGGAAACTTGACACAATAAAGTAGTTTCAAGTTCTATCTCTATGGTTTTTTTCCTATTGATGTAGCCCTAAGCAGAGACCTGCGCAAATCACTTTCATGGAAAGATGTTGCCAAGCTTCCAAAAAACTACGAGTTTCCTGAAATCTCAGCACACATTTTTTCACCCAATCTTCATGACACTTTCAGGTAAATATCAGTACCCCAATCCCACTTGGCTCACCAAATTTCGTTCTTCTAGGTTATACCGTTCGTTGGCAGTAACAGTTTTAATTTTTAGGTTTCACTCTGTTTTCCCCTATAAGGATACATGTAGTTGGAACTCTAAATCAAACACGGTTTGTGCTAGCTCTTGGAAACTTGACACAATAAAGTAGTTCCAAGTTCTATCTCTATGGTTTCTTTCCTATTGATGAGCCCTAAGCAGAGACTGGCGCAAATCACTTTCATGGAAAGGGGTTGCCAAGCTTCCAAAAAACTACGAGTTTCCTAAAATCTCAGCACACATTTTTTCTCCCAATCTTGATGACACCTTCAAGTAATGATCAGTACCCCAATCCCACTTGGCTCACCAAATTTCATTCTTCTAGGTTAAACCATTCGCTGGCAGTAACAGTTTTAATTTTTAGGTTTCACTCTGTTTTCTCCTATATGGATACATGTAGTTGGAACTCTAAATCAAACACGGTTTGTGCTAGCCCTTGGAATGTTGACACAATAAAGTAGTTCCAAGTTCTTTCTCTATGGTTTGTTTCCTTTTGATGTAGCCCTAAGCAGAGACTGGCGCAAATCACTTTAATGGAAGGGGTTGCCATGCTTCCAAAAAACTACGAGTTTCCTGAAATCTCAGCATACATTTTTTCACCCAATCTTGATGACACTTTCAGGTAATGATCAGTACCCCAATCCCACTTGGCTCACCAAATTTCGTTCTTCTAGGTTAAACCGTTCGTTGGCAGTATCAGTTTTAATTTTTAGGTTTCACTCTGTTTTCTCCAATATGGATACTTGTAGTTGGAACTCTAAATCAAACACGGTTTGTGCTAGATCTGGGAAACTTGACACAATAAAGTAGTTCCAAGTTCTATCGCTATGATTTGTTTCCTATTGATGTAGCCCTAAGCAGAGACCGGCGCATATCACTTTCATAAAAAAGGGTTGCCAAACTTCCAAAAAACTACGAGTTACCTGAAATCTCAGCATACATTTTTTCCTCCAATCTTGAATACACTTTCAGGTAATGATCAGTACCCCAATCCCACTTGGCTCACCAAATTTCGTTCTTCTAGGTTAAACCGTTCGTTGGCAGTATCAGTTTTAATTTTTAGGTTTCACTCTGTTTTCTCCTATATGGATACATGTAGTTGGAACTCTAAATCAAACACGGTTTGTGCTAGCTCTTTGAAACTTCACACAATAAAGTAGTTCCAAGGTCTATCACTATGGTTTGTTTCCTATATATGTAGCCCTAGGCAGAGATTGGCGCAAATCACTTTAATGGAAAGGGGTTGCCAAGCTTCCAAAAAACTACCAGTTTCCTGAAATCTCAGCACACATTTTTTCACCCAATCTTGATGACACTTTCAGATAATGATCAGTACCCCAATCGCACTTGGCACACCAAATTTCATTTTTCTAGGTTAAACCGTTCGTTGGCAGTATCAGTTTTAATTTTTAGGTTTCACTCTGTTTTCTCCTATATGGATACATGTAGTTGGAACTCTAATTCAAACACGGTTTGTGCTAGCTCTTTGAAACTTGACACAATAAATTAGTTCCAAGTTCTATCTCTATGGTTTGTTTCCTATTGATGTAGCCCTAAGCAGAGACTAGCGCAAATCACTTTAATGGAAAGCGGTTGCCAAGCTTCCAAAAAACTACGAGTTTCCTGAAATCTCAGCACACATTTTTTCACCCAATCTTGAAGACACTTTCAGATAATGATCAGTACCCCAATCGCACTTGGCACACCAAATTTCATTTTTCTAGGTTAAACCGTTCGTTGGCAGTAACAGTTTTAATTTTTAGGTTTCACTCTGTTTTCTCTTATATGGATACATGTAGTTGGAACTCTAAATCAAACACGGTTTGTGCTAGCTCTTTGAAACTTGACACAATAAAGTAGTTCCAAGTTCTATCTCTATGGTTTGTTTCCTATTGATGTAGCCCTAAGCAGAGACCGGCGCAAATCACTTACATGGAAAGGGGTTGCCTAGCTCCCAAAAAACTAGGAGTTTCCTGAAATCTCAGCATACATTTTTTCACCCAACCTTGAAGACACTTTCAGGTAATGATCAGTACCCCAATCCCACTTGGCTCACCAAATTTCGTTCTTCTAGTTTAAACCGTTTGTTGCCATCATCAGTTTTAATTTTTAGGTTTCACTCAGTTTTCTCCTATATGGATACATGTAGTTGGAACTCTAAATCAAACACGGTTTTTGCTAGCTCTTTGAAACTTGACACAATAAAGTAGTTCCAAGTTCTCTCTCTATGGTTTGTTTCATATTGATATAGCCCTAAGCAGAGACTGGCGCAAATCACTTTCATATAAAGGGGTTGCCAAGCTTCCAAAAAAGTATGAGTTTCCTGAAATCTCAGCACATATTTTTTCACCCAATCTTGATGACACTTTCAGGTAATGATCAGTACCCCAATCCCACTTGGCTCACCAAATTTCGTTCTTCTAGGTTAAACCGTTCCTTGGCAGTATCAGTTTTAATTTTTAGGTTTCACTCTGTTTTCTCCTATATGGATACATGTAGTTGGAACTCTAAATCAAACACGGTTTGTGCTAGCCCTTGGAATGTTGACACAATAAAGTAGTTCCAAGTTCTTTCTCTATGGTTTGTTTCCTTTTGATGTAGCCCTAAGCAGAGACTGGCGCAAATCACTTTAATGGAAGGGGTTGCCATGCTTCCAAAAAACTACGAGTTTCCTGAAATCTCAGCATACATTTTTTCACCCAATCTTGATGACACTTTCAGGTAATGATCAGTACCCCAATCCCACTTGGCTCACCAAATTTCGTTCTTCTAGGTTAAACCGTTCGTTGGCAGTATCAGTTTTAATTTTTAGGTTTCACTCTGTTTTCTCCAATATGGATACTTGTAGTTGGAACTCTAAATCAAACACGGTTTGTGCTAGATGTGGGAAACTTGACACAATAAAGTAGTTCCAAGTTCTATCGCTATGATTTGTTTCCTATTGATGTAGCCCTAAGCAGAGACCGGCGCAAATCACTTTCATGGAGAAGGGTTGCCAAACTTCCAAAAAACTACGAGTTACCTGAAATCTCAGCATACATTTTTTCCTCCAATCTTGAATACACTTTCAGGTAATGATCAGTACCCCAATCCCACTTGCCTCAACAAATTTCGTTCTTCTAGGTTAAACCGTTCCTTGGCAGTATCAGTTTTAATTTTTAGGTTTCACTCTGTTTTCTCCTATATGGATACATGTAGTTGTTACTCTAAATCAAACACGGTTTGTGCTAGCTCTTTGAAACTTCACACAATAAAGTAGTTCCAAGGTCTATCTCTATGGTTTGTTTCCTATATATGTAGCCCTAGGCAGAGATTGGCGCAAATCACTTTAATGGAAAGGGGTTGACAAGCTTCCAAAAAACTACCAGTTTCCTGAAATCTCAGCACACATTTTTTCACCCAATCTTGATGACACTTTCAGATAATGATCAGTACCCCAATCGCACTTGGCACACCAAATTTCATTTTTCTAGGTTAAACCGTTCGTTGGCAGTAACAGTTTTAATTTTTAGGTTTCACTCTGTTTTCTCCAATATGGATACATGTAGTTGGAACTCTAAATCAAACACGGTTTGTGCTAGCTCTTTGAAACTTCACACAATAAAGTAGTTCCAAGGTCTATCTCTATGGTTTGTTTCCTATTGATGTAGCCCTAAGCAGAGACTGGCACAAATCACTTTAATGGAAAGCGGTTGCCAAGCTTCCAAAAAACTACGAGTTTCCTGAAATCTCAGCACACATTTTTTCACCCAATCTTGAAGACACTTTCAGATAATGATCAGTACCCCAATCGCACTTGGCACACCAAATTTCATTTTTCTAGGTTAAACCGTTCGTTGGCAGTAACAGTTTTAATTTTTAGGTTTCACTCTGTTTTCTCCTATATGGATACATGTAGTTGGAACTCTAAATCAAACACGGTTTGTGCTAGCTCTTGGAAACTTGACACAATAAAGTAGTTCCATGTTCTATCTCTATATTTTGTTTCCTATTGATGTAGCCCTAAGCAGAGACCGGCGCAAATCACTTACATGGAAAGGGGTTGCCAAGCTCCCAAAAAACTAGGAGTTTCCTGAAATCTCAGCATACATTTTTACCTCCAATCTTGAATACACTTTCAGGTAATGATCAGTACCCCAATCCCACTTGGCTCACCAAATTTCGTTCTTCTAGGTTAAACCGTTTGTTGCCATCATCAGTTTTAATTTTTAGGTTTCACTCAGTTTTCTCCTATATGGATACATGTAGTTGGAACTCTAAATCAAACACGGTTTTTGCTAGCTCTTTGAAACTTGACACAATAAAGTAGTTCCAAGTTCTATCTCTATGGTTTGTTTCATATTGATATAGCCCTAAGCAGAGACTGGCGCAAATCACTTTCATATAAAGGGGTTGCCAAGCTTCCAAAAAAGTATGAGTTTCCTGAAATCTCAGCACATATTTTTTCACCCAATCTTGATGACACTTTCAGGTAATATTCAGTACCCCAATCCCACTTGGCTCACCAAATTTCGTTCTTCTAGGTTAAACCGTTCCTTGGCAGTATCAGTTTTAATTTTTAGGTTTCACTCTGTTTTCTCCTATATGGATACATGTAGTTGGAACTCTAAAACAAACACGTGTTTGTGCTAGCTCTTTCAAACTTGACACAATAAAGTAGTTCCAAGTTCTATCTCTATGGTTTGTTTCCTATTGATGTAGCCCTAAGCAGAGACCTGCGCAAATCACTTTCATGGAAAGTTGTTGCCAAGCTTCCAAAAAACTACGAGTTTCCTGAAATCTCAGCATACATTTTTTCATCCAATATTGATGACACTTTCAGGTAATGATCAGTACCCCAATCCCACTTGGCTCACCAAATTTCGTTCTTCTAGGTTAAACTGTTCGTTGGCAGTCTCAGTTTTAATTTTTAGGTTTCACTCTGTTTTCTCCTATATGGATACATGTAGTTGGAACTCTAAATCAAACACGGTTTGTTTTAGCTCTTTGAAACTTGACACTATAAAGTAGTTCCAAGTTCTATCTCTATGGTTTGTTTCCTATTGATGTAGCCCTAAGCAGAGACTGGCGCAAATCACTTTAATGGAAAGCGGTTGCCAAGCTTCCAAAAAACTACGAGTTTCCTGAAATCTCAGCACACATTTTTTCACCCAATCTTGATGACACTTTCAGGTAATGATCAGTACCCCATTCGCACTTGGCACACCAAGTTTCATTTTTCTAGGTTATACCGTTCGTTGGCAGTAACAGTTTTAATTTTTAGGTTTCACTCTGTTTTCTCCTATATGGATACATGTAGTTGGAACTCTAAATCAAACACGGTTTTTGCTAGCTCTTTGAAACTTGACACAATAAAGTAGTTCCAAGTTCTATCTCTATGGTTTGTTTCATATTGATATAGCCCTAAGCAGAGACTGGCGCAAATCACTTTCATATAAAGGGGTTGCCAAGCTTCCAAAAAAGTATGAGTTTCCTGAAATCTCAGCACATATTTTTTCACCCAATCTTGATGACACTTTCAGGTAATATTCAGTACCCCAATCCCACTTGGCTCACCAAATTTCGTTCTTCTAGGTTAAACCGTTCCTTGGCAGTATCAGTTTTAATTTTTAGGTTTCACTCTGTTTTCTCCTATATGGATACATGTAGTTGGAACTCTAAAACAAACACGTGTTTGTGCTAGCTCTTTCAAACTTGACACAATAAAGTAGTTCCAAGTTCTATCTCTATGGTTTGTTTCCTATTGATGTAGCCCTAAGCAGAGACCTGCGCAAATCACTTTCATGGAAAGTTGTTGCCAAGCTTCCAAAAAACTACGAGTTTCCTGAAATCTCAGCACACATTTTTTCACCCAATCTTCATGACACTTTCAGGTAAATATCAGTACCCCAATCCCACTTGGCTCACCAAATTTCGTTCTTCTAGGTTAAACCGTTCGTTGGCAGTAACAGTTTTAATTTTTAGGTTTCACTCTGTTTTCCCCTATAAGGATACATGTAGTTGGAACTCTAAATCAAACACGGTTTGTGCTAGCTCTTGGAAACTTGACACAATAAAGTAGTTCCACGTTCTATCTCTATGGTTTCTTTCCTATTGATGTAGCCCTAACCAGAGACTGGCGCAAATCACTTTCATGGAAAGGGGTTGCCAAGCTTCCAAAAAACTACGAGTTTCCTAAAATCTCAGCACACATTTTTTCACCCAATCTTGATGACACTTTCAGGTAATGATCAGTACCCCAATCCCACTTGGCTCACCAAATTTCGTTCTTCTAGGTTAAACCGTTCCTTGGCAGTATCAGTTTTAATTTTTAGGTTTCACTCTGTTTTCTCCTATATGGATACATGTATTTGGAACTCTAAATCAAACACATTTTGTGCTAGCTCATGGAAACTTGACACAATAAAGTAGTTTCAAGTTCTATCTCTATGGTTTTTCTCCTATTGATGTAGCCCTAAGCAGAGACCTGCGCAAATCACTTTCATGGAAAGTTGTTGCCAAGCTTCCAAAAAACTACGAGTTTCCTGAAATCTCAGCACACATTTTTTCACCCAATCTTCATGACACTTTCAGGTAAATATCAGTACCCCAATCCCACTTGGCTCACCAAATTTCGTTCTTCTAGGTTAAACCGTTCCTTGGCAGTAACAGTTTTAATTTTTAGGTTTCACTCTGTTTTCCCCTATATGGATACATGTAGTTGGAACTCTAAAACAAACACGTGTTTGTGCTAGCTCTTTCAAACTTGACACAATAAAGTAGTTCCAAGTTCTATCTCCATGGTTTGTTTCCTATTGATGTAGCCCTAAGCAGAGACTGGCGCAAATCACTTTCATTGAAAGCGGTTGCCAAGCTTCCAAAAAACTCGAGTTTCCTGAAATCTCAGCACACATTTTTTCACCCAATCTTGATGACACTTTCAGATAATGATCAGAACCCCAATCGCACTTGGCACACCAAATTTCATTTTTCTAGGTTAAACCGTTCGTTGGCAGTAACAGTTTTAATTTTTAGGTTTCACTCTGTTTTCTCCTATATGGATACATGTAGTTGGAACTCTAAATCAAACACGGTTTGTGCTAGCTTCTTGAAACTTGACACAGTAAAGCAGTTTCACATTCTAACTCTATGTTTTGTTTCCTTTTCATGTAGCCCTAAGCAGTGACTGGCGAGAAACACTTTCATTGAAAGGGGTTGCAAGCTTCCAAAAAACTACGAGTTTCCTGAAATCTCAGCACACATTTTTTCACCCAATCTTGATGACACTTTCAGATAATGATCAGTACCCCAATCGCACTTGGCACACCAAATTTCATTTTTCTAGGTTAAACCGTTCGTTGGCAGTAACAGTTTTAATTTTTAGGTTTCACTCTGTTTTCTCCTATATGGATACATGTAGTTGGAACTCTAAATCAAACACGGTTTGTGCTAGCTCTTGGAAACTTGACACAATAAAGTAGTTTCAAGTTCTATCTCTATGGTTTTTTTCCTATTGATGTAGCCCTAAGCAGAGACCTGCGCAAATCACTTTCATGGAAAGTTGTTGCCAAGCTTCCAAAAAACTACGAGTTTCCTGAAATCTCAGCACACATTTTTTCACCCAATCTTCATGACACTTTCAGGTAAATATCATTACCCCAATCCCACTTGGCTCACCAAATTTCGTTCTTCTAGGTTATACCGTTCGTTGGCAGTAACAGTTTTAATTTTTAGGTTTAACTCTGTTTTCCCCTATAAGGATACATGTAGTTGGAACTCTAAATCAAACACGGTTTGTGCTAGCTCTTGGAAACTTGACACAATAAAGTAGTTCCAAGTTCTATCTCTATGGTTTCTTTCCTATTGATGAGCCCTAAGCAGAGACTGGCGCAAATCACTTTCATGGAAAGGGGTTGCCAAGCTTCCAAAAAACTACGAGTTTCCTAAAATCTCAGCACACATTTTTTCTCCCAATCTTGATGACACCTTCAAGTAATGATCAGTACCCCAATCCCACTTGGCTCACCAAATTTCATTCTTCTAGGTTAAACCGTTCGCTGGCAGTAACAGTTTTAATTTTTAGGTTTCACTCTGTTTTCTCCTATATGGATACATGTAGTTGGAACTCTAAATCAAACACGGTTTGTGCTAGCCCTTGGAATGTTGACACAATAAAGTAGTTCCAAGTTCTTTCTCTATGGTTTGTTTCCTTTTGATGTAGCCCTAAGCAGAGACTGGCGCAAATCACTTTAATGGAAGGGGTTGCCATGCTTCCAAAAAACTACGAGTTTCCTGAAATCTCAGCATACATTTTTTCACCCAATCTTGATGACACTTTCAGGTAATGATCAGTACCCCAATCCCACTTGGCTCACCAAATTTCGTTCTTCTAGGTTAAACCGTTCGTTGGCAGTATCAGTTTTAATTTTTAGGTTTCACTCTGTTTTCTCCAATATGGATACTTGTAGTTGGAACTCTAAATCAAACACGGTTTGTGCTAGATCTGGGAAACTTGACACAATAAAGTAGTTCCAAGTTCTATCGCTATGATTTGTTTCCTATTGATGTAGCCCTAAGCAGAGACCGGCGCAAATCACTTTCATAAAAAAGGGTTGCCAAACTTCCAAAAAACTACGAGTTACCTGAAATCTCAGCATACATTTTTTCCTCCAATCTTGAATACACTTTCAGGTAATGATCAGTACCCCAATCCCACTTGGCTCAACAAATTTCGTTCTTCTAGGTTAAACCGTTCGTTGGCAGTATCAGTTTTAATTTTTAGGTTTCACTCTGTTTTCTCCTATATGGATACATGTAGTTGGAACTCTAAATCAAACACGGTTTGTGCTAGCTCTTTGAAACTTCACACAATAAAGTAGTTCCAAGGTCTATCACTATGGTTTGTTTCCTATATATGTAGCCCTAGGCAGAGATTGGCGCAAATCACTTTAATGGAAAGGGGTTGCCAAGCTTCCAAAAAACTACCAGTTTCCTGAAATCTCAGCACACATTTTTTCACCAATCTTGATGACACTTTCAGATAATGATCAGTACCCCAATCGCACTTGGCACACCAAATTTCATTTTTCTAGGTTAAACCGTTCGTTGGCAGTAACAGTTTTAATTTTTAGGTTTCACTCTGTTTTCTCCTTTATGGATACATGTAGTTGGAACTCTAAATCAAACACGGTTTGTGCTAGCTCTTGGAAACTTGACACAATAAAGTAGTTCCATGTTCTATCTCTATATTTTGTTTCCTATTAATGTAGCCCTAAGCAGAGACCGGCGCAAATCACTTACATGGAAAGGGGTTGCCAAGCTCCCAAAAAACTAGGAGTTTCCTGAAATCTCAGCATACAATTTTTCACCCAACCTTGAAGACACTTTCAGGTAATGATCAGTACCCCAATCCCACTTGGCTCACCAAATTTCGTTCTTCTAGGTTAAACCGTTTGTTGCCATCATCAGTTTTAATTTTTAGGTTTCACTCAGTTTTCTCCTATATGGATACATGTAGTTGGAACTCTAAATCAAACACGGTTTTTGCTAGCTCTTTGAAACTTGACACAATAAAGTAGTTCCAAGTTCTATCTCTATGGTTTGTTTCATATTGATATAGCCCTAAGCAGAGACTGGCGGAAATCACTTTCATATAAAGGGGTTGCCAAGCTTCCAAAAAAGTATGAGTTTCCTGAAATCTCAGCACATATTTATTCACCCAATCTTGATGACACTTTCAGGTAATGATCAGTACCCCAATCCCACTTGGCTCACCAAATTTCGTTCTTCTAGGTTAAACCGTTCCTTGGCAGTATCAGTTTTAATTTTTAGGTTTCACTCTGTTTTCTCCTATATGGATACATGTAGTTGGAACTCTAAATCAAACACGGTTTGTGCTAGCCCTTGGAATGTTGACACAATAAAGTAGTTCCAAGTTCTTTCTCTATGGTTTGTTTCCTTTTGATGTAGCCCTAAGCAGAGACTGGCGCAAATCACTTTAATGGAAGGGGTTGCCATGCTTCCAAAAAACTACGAGTTTCCTGAAATCTCAGCATACATTTTTTCACCCAATCTTGATGACACTTTCAGGTAATGATCAGTACCCCAATCCCACTTGGCTCACCAAATTTCGTTCTTCTAAATTAAACCGTTCGTTGGCAGTATCAGTTTTAATTTTTAGGTTTCACTCTGTTTTCTCCAATATGGATACTTGTAGTTGGAACTCTAAATCAAACACGGTTTGTGCTAGATGTGGGAAACTTGACACAATAAAGTAGTTCCAAGTTCTATCGCTATGATTTGTTTCCTATTGATGTAGCCCTAAGCAGAGACCGGCGCAAATCACTTTCATGGAGAAGGGTTGCCAAACTTCCAAAAAACTACGTGTTACCTGAAATCTCAGCATACATTTTTTCCTCCAATCTTGAATACACTTTCAGGTAATGATCAGTACCCCAATCCCACTTGGCTCAACAAATTTCGTTCTTCTAGGTTAAACCGTTCGTTGGCAGTATCAGTTTTAATTTTTAGGTTTCACTCTGTTTTCTCCTATATGGATACATGTAGTTGGAACTCTAAATCAAACACGGTTTGTGCTAGCTCTTTGAAACTTCACACAATAAAGTAGTTCCAAGGTCTATCTCTATGGTTTGTTTCCTATATATGTAGCCCTAGGCAGAGATTGGCGCAAATCACTTTAATGGAAAGGGGTTGCCAAGCTTCCAAAAAACTACCAGTTTCCTGAAATCTCAGCACACATTTTTTCACCCAATCTTGATGACACTTTCAGATAATGATCAGTACCCCAATCGCACTTGGCACACCAAATTTCATTTTTCTAGGTTAAACCGTTCGTTGGCAGTAACAGTTTTAATTTTTAGGTTTCACTCTGTTTTCTCCAATATGGATACATGTAGTTGGAACTCTAAATCAAACACGGTTTGTGCTAGCTCTTTGAAACTTCACACAATAAAGTAGTTCCAAGGTCTATCTCTATGGTTTGTTTCCTATTGATGTAGCCCTAAGAAGAGACCGGCGCAAATCACTTACATGGATAGGGGTTGCCAAGCTCCCAAAAAACTAGGAGTTTCCTGAAATCTCAGCATACATTTTTTCACCCAACCTTGAAGACACTTTCAGGTAATGATCAGTACCCCAATCCCACTTGGCTCACCAAATTTCGTTCTTCTAGGTTAAACCGTTTGTTGCCATCATCAGTTTTAATTTTTAGGTTTCACTCAGTTTTCTCCTATATGGATACATGTAGTTGGAACTCTAAATCAAACACGGTTTTTGCTAGCTCTTTGAAACTTGACACAATAAAGTAGTTCCAAGTTCTATCTCTATGGTTTGTTTCATATTGATATAGCCCTAAGCAGAGACTGGCGCAAATCACTTTCATATAAAGGGGTTGCCAAGCTTCCAAAAAAGTATGAGTTTCCTGAAATCTCAGCACATATTTTTTCACCCAATCTTGATGACACTTTCAGGTAATATTCAGTACCCCAATCCCACTTGGCTCACCAAATTTCGTTCTTCTAGGTTAAACCGTTCCTTGGCAGTATCAGTTTAAATTTTTAGGTTTCACTCTGTTTTCTCCTATATGGATACATGTAGTTGGAACTCTAAAACAAACACGTGTTTGTGCTAGCTCTTTCAAACTTGACACAATAAAGTAGTTCCAAGTTCTATCTCTATGGTTTGTTTCCTATTGATGTAGCCCTAAGCAGAGACCTGCGCAAATCACTTTCATGGAAAGTTGTTGCCAAGCTTCCAAAAAACTACGAGTTTCCTGAAATCTCAGCACACATTTTTTCACCCAATCTTCATGACACTTTCAGGTAAATATCAGTACCCCAATCCCACTTGGCTCACCAAATTTCGTTCTTCTAGGTTAAACCGTTCGTTGGCAGTAACAGTTTTAATTTTTAGGTTTCACTCTGTTTTCCCCTATAAGGATACATGTAGTTGGAACTCTAAATCAAACACGGTTTGTGCTAGCTCTTGGAAACTTGACACAATAAAGTAGTTCCACGTTCTATCTCTATGGTTTCTTTCCTATTGATGTAGCCCTAAGCAGAGACTGGCGCAAATCACTTTCATGGAAAGGGGTTGCCAAGCTTCCAAAAACCTACGAGTTTCCTAAAATCTCAGCACACATTTTTTCACCCAATCTTGATGACACTTTCAGGTAATGATCAGTACCCCAATCCCACTTGGCTCACCAAATTTCGTTCTTCTAGGTTAAACCGTTCCTTGGCAGTATCAGTTTTAATTTTTAGGTTTCACTCTGTTTTCTCCTATATGGATACATGTATTTGGAACTCTAAATCAAACACATTTTGTGCTAGCTCATGGAAACTTGACACAATAAAGTAGTTTCAAGTTCTATCTCTATGGTTTTTCTCCTATTGATGTAGCCCTAAGCAGAGACCTGCGCAAATCACTTTCATGGAAAGTTGTTGCCAAGCTTCCAAAAAACTACGAGTTTCCTGAAATCTCAGCACACATTTTTTCACCCAATCTTCATGACACTTTCAGGTAAATATCAGTACCCCAATCCCACTTGGCTCACCAAATTTCGTTCTTCTAGGTTAAACCGTTCCTTGGCAGTAACAGTTTTAATTTTTAGGTTTCACTCTGTTTTCCCCTATAAGGATACATGTATTTGGAACTCTAAATCAAACACGGTTTGTGCTAGCTCTTGGAAACTTGACACAATAAAGTAGTTCCAAGTTCTATATCTATGGTTTCTTTCCTATTGATGAGCCCTAAGCAGACACTGGCGCAAATCACTTTCATGGAAAGGAGTTGCCAAGCTTCCAAAAAACTACGAGTTTCCTAAAATCTCAGCACACATTTTTTCACCCAATATTGATGACACTTTCAAATAATGATCAGTACCCCAATCCCACTTGGCTCACCAAATTTCGTTCTTCTAGGTTAAACCGTTCGCTGGCAGTAACAGTTTTAAATTTTAGGTTTCACTCTGTTTTCTCCTATATGGATACATGTAGTTGGAACTCTAAATCAAACACGGTTTGTGCTAGCCCTTGGAATGTTGACACAATAAAGTAGTTCCAATTTCTTTCTCTATGGTTTGTTTCCTATTGATGTAGCCCTAGGCAGAGACTGGCGCAAATCACTTTAATGGAAAGGGGTTGCCATGCTACCAAAAAACTACGAGTTTCCTGAAATCTCAGCATACATTTTTTCACCCAATCTTGATGACACTTTCAGGTAATGATCAGTACCCCAATCCCACTTGGCTCACCAAATTTCGTTCTTCTAGGTTAAACCGTTCGTTGGCAGCATCAGTTTTAATTTTTAGGTTTCACTCTGTTTTCTCCAATATGGATACATGTAGTTGGAACTCTAATTCAAACACGGTTTGTGCTAGATCTGGGAAACTTGACACAATAAAGTAGTTCCAAGTTCTGTCGCTATGATTTGTTTCCTATTGATGTAGCCATAAGCAGAGACCGGCGCAAATCACTTTCATGGAAAAGGGTTGCCAAACTTCCAAAAAACTACGAGTTTCCTGAAATCTCAGCATACATTTTTTCAACCAATCTTGAAGACAATTTCAGGTAATGATCAGTACCGCAATCCCACTTGGCTCACCAATTTCGTTCTTCTAGGTTAAACCGTTCGTTGGCAGTAACAGTTTTAATTTTTAGGTTTCACTCTGCTTTCTCGTATATGGATACATGTAGTTGGAAATCTAAATCAAACACGGTTTGTGCTAGCTCTTTGAAACTTGACACAATAAAGTAGTTCCAAGTTCTATCTCTATGGTTTGTTTCCTATTGATGTAGCCCTAAGCAGTGACTGGCGCAAATCACTTAAATGGAAAGGGGTTTCAATGCTTCCAAAAAACTACGAGTTTCCTGAAATCTCAGCATACATTTTTTCATCCAATATTGATAACACTTTCAGGTAATTATCAGTACCCCAATCCCACTTGGCTCACCAAATTTCGTTCTTCTAGGTTAAACTGTTCGTTGGCAGTCTCAGTTTTAATTTTTAGGTTTCACTCTGTTTTCTCCTATATGGATACATGTAGTTGGAACTCTAAATCAAACACGGTTTGTTTTAGCTCTTTGAAACTTGACACTATAAAGTAGTTCCAAGTTCTATCTCTATGGTTTGTTTCCTATTGATGTAGCCCTAAGCAGAGACTGGCGCAAATCACTTTAATGGAAAGCGGTTGCCAAGCTTCCAAAAAACTACGAGTTTCCTGAAATCTCAGCACACATTTTTTCACCCAATCTTGATGACACTTTCAGATAATGATCAGTACCCCAATCGCACTTGGCACACCAAGTTTCATTTTTCTAGGTTATACCGTTCGTTGGCAGTAACAGTTTTAATTTTTAGGTTTCACTCTGTTTTCTCCTATATGGATACATGTAGTTGGAACTCTAAATCAAACACGGTTTGTGCTAGCCCTTGGAACGTTGACACAATAAAGTAGTTCCAAGTTCTTTCTCTATGGTTTGTTTCCTATTGATGTAGCCCTAAGCAGAGACTGGCGCAAATCACTTTAATGGAAGGGGTTGCCAAGCTTCCAAAAAACTACGAGTTTCCTGAAATCTCAGCATACATTTTTTCCTCCAATCTTGAATACACTTCAGGTAATGATCAGTACCCCAATCCCAATTGGCTCACCAAATTTCGTTCTTCTAGGTTAAACCGTTCGTTGGCAGTATCAGTTTTAATTTTTAGGTTTCACTCTGTTTTCTCCAATATGGATACTTGTAGTTGGAACTCTAAATCAAACACGGTTTGTGCTAGATCTGGGAAACTTGACACAATAAAGTAGTTCCAAGTTCTATCGCTATGATTTGTTTCCTATTGATGTAGCCCTAAGCAGAGTCCTGCGCAAATCACTTTCATGGAAAAGGGTTGCCAAGCTTCCAAAAAACTACGAGTTTCCTGAAATCTCAGCACACATTTTTTCACCCAATCTTGATGACACTTTCAAGTAATGATCAGTACCCCAATCCCACTTGGCTCACCAAATTTCATTCTTCTAGGTTAAACCGTTCACTGGCAGTAACAGTTTTAATTTTTAGGTTTCACTCTGTTTTCTCCTATATGGATACATGTATTTGGAAATCTAAATCAAACACGGTTTGTGCTAGCTCTTGGAAACTTGACACAATAAAGTAGTTCCATGTTCTATCTCTATATTTTGTTTCCTATTGATGTAGCCCTAAGCAGAGACCGGCGCAAATCACTTACATGGAAAGGGGTTGCCAAGCTTCCAAAAAACTAGGAGTTTCCTGAAATCTCAGCATACATTTTTTCACCCAACCTTGAAGACACTTTCAGGTAATGATCAGTACCCCAATCCCACTTGGCTCACCAAATTTCGTTCTTCTAGGTTAAACAGTTTGTTGCCATTATCAGTTTTAATTTTTAGGTTTCACTCAGTTTTCTCCTATATGGATACATGTAGTTGGAACTCTAAATCAAACACGGTTTGTGCTAGCTCTTTGAAACTTGACACAATAAAGTAGTTCCAAGTTCTATCTCTATGGTTTGTTTCATATTGATATAGCCCTAAGCAGAGACTGGCGCAAATCACTTTCATATAAAGGGGTTGCCAAGCTTCCAAAAAAGTATGAGTTTCCTGAAATCTCAGCACATATTTTTTCACCCAATCTTGATGACACTTTCAGGTAATGATGAGTACCCCAATCCCACTTGGCTCACCAAATTTCGTTCTTCTAGGTTAAACCGTTCCTTGGCAGTATCAGTTTTAATTTTTAGGTTTCACTCTGTTTTCTCCTATATGGATACATGTAGTTAGAACTCTAAAACAAACACGGTTTGTGCTAGCTCTTTCAAACTTGACACAATAAAGTAGTTCCAAGTTCTATCTCTATGGTTTGTTTCCTATTGATGTAGCCCTAAGCAGAGACCTCCGCAAATCACTTTCATGGAAAGTTGTTGCCAAGCTTCCAAAAAACTACGAGTTTCCTGAAATCTCAGCACACATTTTTTCACCCAATCTTCATGACACTTTCAGGTAAATATCAGTACCCCAATCCCACTTGGCTCACCAAATTTCGTTCTTCTAGGTTAAACCGTTCGTTGGCAGTAACAGTTTTAATTTTTAGGTTTCACTCTGTTTTCCCCTATAAGGATACATGTATTTGGAACTCTAAATCAAACACGGTTTGTGCTAGCTCTTTGAAACTTCACACAATAAAGTAGTTCCAAGGTCTATCTCTATGGT
The DNA here is from genome assembly GCF_964194105.1 of Spermophilus citellus. NCBI lineage: Eukaryota > Metazoa > Chordata > Mammalia > Rodentia > Sciuridae > Spermophilus > Spermophilus citellus. The sequence goes on from NC_138185.1 coordinate 88,426,430, forward strand.
TTGTTTCCTATATATGTAGCCCTAGGCAGAGATTGGCGCAAATCACTTTAATGGAAAGGGGTTGCCAAGCTTCCAAAAAACTACGAGTTTCCTGAAATCTCAGCAAACATTTTTTCACCCAATCTTGATGACACTTTCAAGTAATGATCAGTACTACAATCCCACTTGGCTCACCAAATTTCATTCTTCTAGGTTAAACCGTTCGCTGGCAGTAACAGTTTTAATTTTTAGGTTTCACTCTGTTTTCTCCTATATGGATACATGTAGTTGGAACTCTAAATCAAACACGGTTTGTGCTAGCCCTTGGAACGTTGACACAATAAAGTAGTTCCAAGTTCTTTCTCTATGGTTTGTTTCCTATTGATGTAGCCCTAAGCAGAGACTGGCGCAAATCACTTTAATGGAAGGGGTTGCCAAGCTTCCAAAAAACTACGAGTTTCCTGAAATCTCAGCATACATTTTTTCCTCCAATCTTGAATACACTTCAGGTAATGATCAGTACCCCAATCCCACTTGGCTCAACAAATTTCGTTCTTCTAGGTTAAACCGTTCGTTGGCAGTATCAGTTTTAATTTTTAGGTTTCACTCTGTTTTCTCCAATATGGATACTTGTAGTTGGAACTCTAAATCAAACACGGTTTGTGCTAGATCTGGGAAACTTGACACAATAAAGTAGTTCCAAGTTCTATCGCTATGATTTGTTTCCTATTGATGTAGCCCTAAGCAGAGTCCTGCGCAAATCACTTTCATGGAAAAGGGTTGCCAAGCTTCCAAAAAACTACGAGTTTCCTGAAATCTCAGCACACATTTTTTCACCCAATCTTGATGACACTTTCAAGTAATGATCAGTACCCCAATCCCACTTGGCTCACCAAATTTCATTCTTCTAGGTTAAACCGTTCACTGGCAGTAACAGTTTTAATTTTTAGGTTTCACTCTGTTTTCTCCTATATGGATACATGTATTTGGAAATCTAAATCAAACACGGTTTGTGCTAGCTCTTGGAAACTTGACACAATAAAGTAGTTCCATGTTCTATCTCTATATTTTGTTTCCTATTGATGTAGCCCTAAGCAGAGACCGGCGCAAATCACTTACATGGAAAGGGGTTGCCAAGCTTCCAAAAAACTAGGAGTTTCCTGAAATCTCAGCATACATTTTTTCACCCAACCTTGAAGACACTTTCAGGTAATGATCAGTACCCCAATCCCACTTGGCTCACTAAATTTCGTTCTTCTAGGTTAAACAGTTTGTTGCCATTATCAGTTTTAATTTTTAGGTTTCACTCAGTTTTCTCCTATATGGATACATGTATTTGGAAATCTAAATCAAACACGGTTTGTGCTAGCTCTTGGAAACTTGACACAATAAAGTAGTTCCATGTTCTATCTCTATATTTTGTTTCCTATTGATGTAGCCCTAAGCAGAGACCGGCGCAAATCACTTACATGGAAAGGGGTTGCCAAGCTTCCAAAAAACTAGGAGTTTCCTGAAATCTCAGCATACATTTTTTCACCCAACCTTGAAGACACTTTCAGGTAATGATCAGTACCCCAATCCCACTTGGCTCACTAAATTTCGTTCTTCTAGGTTAAACAGTTTGTTGCCATTATCAGTTTTAATTTTTAGGTTTCACTCAGTTTTCTCCTATATGGATACATGTAGTTGGAACTCTAAATCAAACACGGTTTGTGCTAGCTCTTTGAAACTTGACACAATAAAGTAGTTCCAAGTTCTATCTCTATGGTTTGTTTCATATTGATATAGCCCTAAGCAGAGACTGGCGCAAATCACTTTCATATAAAGGGGTTGCCAAGCTTCCAAAAAAGTATGAGTTTCCTGAAATCTCAGCACATATTTTTTCACCCAATCTTGATGACACTTTCAGGTAATGATGAGTACCCCAATCCCACTTGGCTCACCAAATTTGGTTCTTCTAGGTTAAACCGTTCCTTGGCAGTATCAGTTTTAATTTTTAGGTTTCACTCTGTTTTCTCCTATATGGATACATGTAGTTGGAACTCTAAAACAAACACGGTTTGTGCTAGCTCTTTCAAACTTGACACAATAAAGTAGTTCCAAGTTTTATCTCTATGGTTTGTTTTCTATTGATGTAGCCCTAAGCAGAGACCTCCGCAAATCACTTTCATGGAAAGTTGTTGCCAAGCTTCCAAAAAACTACGAGTTTCCTGAAATCTCAGCACACATTTTTTCACCCAATCTTCATGACACTTTCAGGTAAATATCAGTACCCCAATCCCACTTGGCTCACCAAATTTCGTTCTTCTAGGTTAAACCGTTCGTTGGCAGTAACAGTTTTAATTTTTAGGTTTCACTCTGTTTTCCCCTATAAGGATACATGTAGTTGGAACTCTAAATCAAACACGGTTTGTGCTAGCTCTTTGAAACTTCACACAATAAAGTAGTTCCAAGGTCTATCTCTATGGTTTGTTTCCTATATATGTAGCCCTAGGCAGAGATTGGCGCAAATCACTTTAATGGAAAGGGGTTGCCAAGCTTCCAAAAAACTACCAGTTTCCTGCAATCTCAGCACACATTTTTTCACCCAATCTTGATGACACTTTCAGATAATGATGAGTACCCCAATCGCACTTGGCACACCAAATTTCATTTTTCTAGGTTAAACCGTTCGTTGGCAGTAACAGTTTTAATTTTTAGGTTTCACTCTGTTTTCTCCTATATGGATACATGTAGTTGAAACTCTAAATCAAACACGGTTTGTGCTAGCTCTTTGAAACCTGACACAATAAAGTAGTTCCAAGTTCTATCTCTATGGTTTGTTTCCTATTGATGTAGCCCTAAGCAGAGACTGGCGCAAATCACTTTAATGGAAGGGGTTGCCAAGCTTCCAAAAAACTACGAGTTTCCTGAAATCTCAGCATACATTTTTTCCTCCAATCTTGAATACACTTCAGGTAATGATCAGTACCCCAATCCCACTTGGCTCAACAAATTTCGTTCTTCTAGGTTAAACCGTTCGTTGGCAGTATCAGTTTTAATTTTTAGGTTTCACTCTGTTTTCTCCAATATGGATACTTGTAGTTGGAACTCTAAATCAAACACGGTTTGTGCTAGATCTGGGAAACTTGACACAATAAAGTAGTTCCAAGTTCTATCGCTATGATTTGTTTCCTATTGATGTAGCCCTAACCAGAGTCCTGCGCAAATCACTTTCATGGAAAAGGGTTGCCAAGCTTCCAAAAAACTACGAGTTTCCTGAAATCTCAGCACACATTTTTTCACCCAATCTTGATGACACTTTCAAGTAATGATCAGTACCCCAATCCCACTTGGCTCACCAAATTTCATTCTTCTAGGTTAAACCGTTCACTGGCAGTAACAGTTTTAATTTTTAGGTTTCACTCTGTTTTCTCCTATATGGATACATGTATTTGGAAATCTAAATCAAACACGGTTTGTGCTAGCTCTTGAAAACTTGACACAATAAAGTAGTTCCATGTTCTATCTCTATATTTTGTTTCCTATTGATGTAGCCCTAAGCAGAGACCGGCGCAAATCACTTACATGGAAAGGGGTTGCCAAGCTTCCAAAAAACTAGGAGTTTCCTGAAATCTCAGCATACATTTTTTCACCCAACCTTGAAGACACTTTCAGGTAATGATCAGTACCCCAATCCCACTTGGCTCACCAAATTTCGTTCTTCTAGGTTAAACAGTTTGTTGCCATTATCAGTTTTAATTTTTAGGTTTCACTCAGTTTTCTCCTATATGGATACATGTAGTTGGAACTCTAAATCAAACACGGTTTGTGCTAGCTCTTTGAAACTTGACACAATAAAGTAGTTCCAAGTTCTATCTCTATGGTTTGTTTCATATTGATATAGCCCTAAGCAGAGACTGGCGCAAATCACTTTCATATAAAGGGGTTGCCAAGCTTCCAAAAAAGTATGAGTTTCCTGAAATCTCAGCACATATTTTTTCACCCAATCTTGATGACACTTTCAGGTAATGATGAGTACCCCAATCCCACTTGGCTCACCAAATTTCGTTCTTCTAGGTTAAACCGTTCCTTGGCAGTATCAGTTTTAATTTTTAGGTTTCACTCTGTTTTCTCCTATATGGATACATGTAGTTGGAACTCTAAAACAAACACGGTTTGTGCTAGCTCTTTCAAACTTGACACAATAAAGTAGTTCCAAGTTCTATCTCTATGGTTTGTTTCCTATTGATGTAGCCCTAAGCAGAGACCTCCGCAAATCACTTTCATGGAAAGTTGTTGCCAAGCTTCCAAAAAACTACGAGTTTCCTGAAATCTCAGCACACATTTTTTCACCCAATCTTCATGACACTTTCAGGTAAATATCAGTACCCCAATCCCACTTGGCTCACCAAATTTCGTTCTTCTAGGTTAAACCGTTCGTTGGCAGTAACAGTTTTAATTTTTAGGTTTCACTCTGTTTTCCCCTATAAGGATACATGTAGTTGGAACTCTAAATCAAACACGGTTTGTGCTAGCTCTTTGAAACTTCACACAATAAAGTAGTTCCAAGGTCTATCTCTATGGTTTGTTTCCTATATATGTAGCCCTAGGCAGAGATTGGCGCAAATCACTTTAATGGAAAGGGGTTGCCAAGCTTCCAAAAAACTACCAGTTTCCTGCAATCTCAGCACACATTTTTTCACCCAATCTTGATGACACTTTCAGATAATGATGAGTACCCCAATCGCACTTGGCACACCAAATTTCATTTTTCTAGGTTAAACCGTTCGTTGGCAGTAACAGTTTTAATTTTTAGGTTTCACTCTGTTTTCTCCTATATGGATACATGTAGTTGGAACTCTAAATCAAACACGGTTTGTGCTAGCTCTTGGAAACTTGACACAATAAAGTAGTTCCAAGTTCTATCTCTATGGTTTGTTTCCTATTGATGTAGCCCTAAGCAGTGACTGGCGCAAATCACTTAAATGGAAAGGGGTTTCCATGCTTCCAAAAAACTACGAGTTTCCTGAAATCTCAGCATACATTTTTTCATCCAATCTTGATGACACTTTCAGGTAATGATCAGTACCCCAATCCCACTTGGCTCACCAAATTTCGTTCTTCTAGGTTAAACTGTTCGTTGGCAGTCTCAGTTTTAATTTTTAGGTTTCACTCTGTTTTCTCCTATATGGATACATGTAGTTGGAACTCTAAATCAAACACGGTTTGTTTTAGCTCTTTGAAACTTGACACTATAAAGTAGTTCCAAGTTCTATCTCTATGGTTTGTTTCCTATTGATGTAGCCCTAAGCAGAGACTGGCGCAAATCACTTTAATGGAAAGCGGTTGCCAACTTCCAAAAAACTACGAGTTACCTGAAATCTCAGCATACATTTTTTCCTCCAATCTTGAATACACTTTCAGGTAATGATCAGTACTCCAATCCCACTTGGCTCACCAAATTTCATTCTTCTAGGTTAAACCGTTCGCTGGCAGTAACAGTTTTAATTTTTAGGTTTCACTCTGTTTTCTCCTATATGGATACATGTAGTTGGAACTCTAAATCAAACACGGTTTGTGCTAGCCCTTGGAATGTTGACACAATAAAGTAGTTCCAAGTTCTTTCTCTATGGTTTGTTTCCTATTGATGTAGCCCTAAGCAGAGACTGGCGCAAATCACTTTAATGGAAAGGGGTTGCCATGCTACCAAAATCTACGAGTTTCCTGAAATCTCAGCACACATTTTTTCACCCAATCTTGATGACACTTTCAGATAATGATCAGTACCCCAATCGCACTTGGCACACCAAATTTCATTTTTCTAGGTTAAACCGTTCGTTGGCAGTAACAGTTTTAATTTTTAGGTTTCACTCTGTTTTCTCCTATATGGATACATGTAGTTGGAACTCTAAATCAAACACGGTTTGTGCTAGCTCTTTGAAACCTGACACAATAAAGTAGTTCCAAGTTCTATCTCTATGGTTTGTTTCCTATTGATGTAGCCCTAAGCAGAGACTGGCGCAAATCACTTTAATGGAAAGCGGTTGCCAAGCTTCCAAAAAACTACGAGTTTCCTGAAATCTCAGCACACATTTTTTCACCCAATCTTGATGACACTTTCAGATAATGATCAGTACCCCAATCGCACTTGGCACACCAAATTTCATTTTTCTAGGTTAAACCGTTCGTTGGCAGTAACAGTTTTAATTTTTAGGTTTCACTCTGTTTTCTCCTATATGGATACATGTAGTTGGAACTCTAAATCAAACACGGTTTGTGCTAGCTCTTGGAAACTTGACACAATAAAGTAGTTCCATGTTCTATCTCTATATTTTGTTTCCTATTGATGTAGCCCTAAGCAGAGACCGGCGCAAATCACTTACATGGAAAGGGGTTGCCAAGCTTCCAAAAAACTAGGAGTTTCCTGAAATCTCAGCATACATTTTTTCACCCAGCCTTGAAGACACTTTCAGGTAATGATCAGTACCCCAATCCCACTTGGCTCACCAAATTTCGTTCTTCTAGGTTAAACCGTTTGTTGCCATTATCAGTTTTAATTTTTAGGTTTCACTCAGTTTTCTCCTATATGGATACATGTAGTTGGAACTCTAAATCAAACACAGTTTGTGCTAGCTCTTTGAAACTTGACACAATAAAGTAGTTCCAAGTTCTATCTCTATGGTTTGTTTCATATTGATATAGCCCTAAGCAGAGACTGGCGCAAATCACTTTCGTATAAAGGGGTTGCCAAGCTTCCAAAAAAGTATGAGTTTCCTGAAATCTCAGCACATATTTTTTCACCCAATCTTGATGATACTTTCAGGTAATGATCAGTACCCCAATCCCACTTGGCTCACCAAATTTTGTTCTTCTAGGTTAAACCGTTCCTTGGAGTATCAGTTTTAATTTTTAGGTTTCACTCTGTTTTCTCCTATATGGATACATGTAGTTGGAACTCTAAAACAAACACGGTTTGTGCTAGCTCTTTCAAACTTGACACAATAAAGTAGTTCCAAGTTCTATCTCTATGGTTTGTTTCTTATTGATTAGCCCTAAGCAGAGACCTGCGCAAATCACTTTCATGGAAAGTTGTTGCCAAGCTTCCAAAAAACTACGAGTTTCCTAAAATCTCAGCACACATTTTTTCACCCAATCTTGATGACACTTTCAAGTAATGATCAGTACCCAAATCCCACTTGGCTCACCAAATTTCGTTCTTCTAGTTTAAACCGTTCCTTGGCAGTATCAGTTTTAATTTTTAGGTTTCACTCTGTTTTCTCCTCTATGGATACATGTATTTGGAACTCTAAATCAAACACATTTTGTGCTAGCTCATGGAAACTTGACACAATAAAGTAGTTTCAAGTTCTATCTCTATGGTTTTTTTCCTATTGATGTAGCCCTAAGCAGAGACCTGCGCAAATCACTTTCATGGAAAGTTGTTGCCAAGCTTCCAAAAAACTACGAGTTTCCTAAAATCTCAGCACACATTTTTTCACCCAATCTTGATGACACTTTCAAGTAATGATCAGTACCCCAATCCCACTTGGCTCACCAAATTTCATTCTTCTAGGTTAAACCGTTCGCTGGCAGTAACAGTTTTAATTTTTAGGTTTCACTCTGTTTTCTCCTATATGGATACATGTAGTTGGAACTCTAAAACAAACACGGTTTGTGCTAGCTCTTTCAAACTTGACACAATAAAGTAGTTCCAAGTTCTATCTCTATGGTTTGTTTCCTATTGGTGTAGCCCTAAGCAGAGACCTGCGCAAATCACTTTCATGGAAAGTTGTTGCCAAGCTTCCAAAAAACTATGAGTTTCCTGAAATCTCAGCACACATTTTTTCACCTAATATTGATGACACTTTCAGGTAATCATCAGTACCCCAATCCCACTTGGCTCACCAAATTTCGTTCTTCTAGGTTAAACCGTTCGTTGGCAGTAACAGTTTTAATTTTTAGGTTTCACTCTGTTTTCTCCTATATGGATACATGTAGTTGGAACTCTAAATCAAACACGGTTTGTGCTAGCTCTTTGAAACTTGACACAATAAAGTAGTTCCAAGTTCTATCTCTATGGTTCGTTTCCTATTGATGTAGCCCTAAGCAGAGACTGGCACAAATCACTTTAATGGAAAGGGGTTGCCAAGCTTCCCAAAAACTACGAGTTTCCTGAAATCTCAGCACACATTTTTTCACCCAATCTTGATGACACTTTCAGATAATGATCAGTACCCCAATCGCACTTGGCACACCAAATTTCATTTTTCTAGGTTAAACCGTTCGTTGGCAGTAACAGTTTTAATTTTTAGGTTTCACTCTGTTTTCTCCTATATGGATACATGTAGTTGGAACTCTAAATCAAAAACGGTTTGTGCTAGATCTGGGAAACTTGACACAATAAAGTAGTTCCAAGTTCTATCGCTATGATTTGTTTCCTATTGATGTAGCCCTAAGCAGAGACCGGCGCAAATCACTTTCATGGAAAAGGGTTGCGAAACTTCCAAAAAACTACGAGTTTCCTGAAATCTCAGAATACATTTTTTCAACCAATCTTGAAGACACTTTCAGGTAATGATCAGTACCCCAATCCCACTTGGCTCACCAATTTCGTTCTTCTAGGTTAAACCGTTCGTTGGCAGTAACAGTTTTAATTTTTAGGTTTCACTCTGCTTTCTCGTATATGGATACATGTAGTTGGAAATCTAAATCAAACACGGTTTGTGCTAGCTCTTTGAAACTTGACACAATAAAGTAGTTCCAAGTTCTATCTCTATGGTTTGTTTCCTATTGATGTAGCCCTAAGCAGTGACTGGCACAAATCACTTAAATGGAAAGGGGTTTCCATGCTTCCAAAAAACTACGAGTTTCCTGAAATCTCAGCATACATTTTTTCATCCAATCTTGATGACACTTTCAGGTAATGATCAGTACCCCAATCCCACTTGGCTCACCAAATTTCGTTCTTCTAGGTTAAACTGTTCGTTGGCAGTCTCAGTTTTAATTTTTAGGTTTCACTCTGTTTTCTCCTATATGGATACATGTAGTTGGAACTCTAAATCAAACACGGTTTGTTTTAGCTCTTTGAAACTTGACACTATAAAGTAGTTCCAAGTTCTATCTCTATGGTTTGTTTCCTATTGATGTAGCCCTAAGCAGAGACTGGCGCAAATCACTTTAATGGAAAGCGGTTGCCAACTTCCAAAAAACTACGAGTTACCTGAAATCTCAGCATACATTTTTTCCTCCAATCTTGAATACACTTTCAGGTAATGATGAGTACTCCAATCCCACTTGGCTCACCAAATTTCATTCTTCTAGGTTAAACCGTTCGTTGGCAGTATCAGTTTTAATTTTTAGGTTTCACTCTGTTTTCTCAAATATGGATACTTGTAGTTGGAACTCTAAATCAAACACGGTTTGTGGTAGATCTGGGAAACTTGACACAATAAAGTAGTTCCAAGTTCTATCGCTATGATTTGTTTCCTATTGATGTAGCCCTAAGCAGAGACCGGCGCAAATCACTTTCATGGAAAGGGGTTGCCAAGCTTCCAAAAAACTACGAGTTTCCTGAAATCTCAGCACACATTTTTTCACCCAATCTTGATGACACTTTCAGATAATGATCAGAACCCCAATCGCACTTGGCACACCAAATTTCATTTTTCTAGGTTAAACCGTTCGTTGGCAGTAACAGTTTTAATTTTTAGTTTTCACTCTGTTTTCTCCTATATGGATACATGTAGTTGGAACTCTAAATCAAACACGGTTTGTGCTAGCTTCTTGAAACTTGACACAGTAAAGCAGTTTCACATTCTAACTCTATGTTTTGTTTCCTTTTCATGTAGCCCTAAGCAGTGACTGGCGAGAAACACTTTCATTGAAAGGGGTTGCAAGCTTCCAAAAAACTACGAGTTTCCTGAAATCTCAGCACACATTTTTTCACCCAATCTTGATGACACTTTCAGATAATGATCAGTACCCCAGTCGCCCTTGGCACACCAAATTTTATTTTTCTAGGTTAAACCGTTCGTTGGCAGTAACAGTTTTAATTTTTAGGTTTCACTCTGTTTTCCCCATTAAGGATACATGTAGTTGGAACTCTAAATCAAACATGGTTTGTGCTAGCTCTTGGAAACTTGACACAATAAAGTAGTTCCAAGTTCTATCTCTATGGTTTCTTTCCTATTGATGAGCCCTAAGCAGAGACTGGCGCAAATCACTTTCATGGAAAGGGGTTGCCAAGCTTCCAAAAAACTACGAGTTTCCTAAAATCTCAGCACACATTTTTTCTCCCAATCTTGATGACACCTTCAAGTAATGATCAGTACCCCAATCCCACTTGGCTCACCAAATTTCATTCTTCTAGGTTAAACCGTTCGCTGGCAGTAACAGTTTTAATTT